>NC_081225.1:6355891-7025777 GCF_902713425.1 Acipenser ruthenus | reverse complement strand
AAAATCATCAACTTGGTGCAAACAGGATTCGAGGTTAACGTCAGCAGACTCCCTGCTGCAGGGTATGGTTAATGGAGAATCAGCCTATCAGGGAAAGGGAACCTGCTAAGACTGCTCTGGAACTGAATGTGGAGTGGCCTTCAGGGTTGGGGCACTGTAAAGGGACTGTTTGAGACTGGTGGGCTGGCGTCAGGAGGGGTGGGATGAAGGGGCTCTATAAAAGCAGCAGTGTGCCCTCACCACGAGAACTATCTGAATCGATTGGTTAGCATTGTATAGAGTTTGTGTTCTCGGTTGCTTTGCGTGCCGACAGAAGCCTGTAACAGATAATTGCAGCCACTTCTATTATTAGTTTAAAGGGACTGCCAGCTGCTACAACACTGTCCCTGGGTGGTGTGTGTGTGTGTGTGTGTGTGGGTACAGATACACAGAGTCACTGTCTTCAGGTGCACAACAAAGTTTATATATATTGAAATCCAATTGAACACAACACAAAACACAGTCCGATCACCACTATTTACAATATGTGCATATTTATCTGTGACAGAGGGCAAAGGTATTTGAGCTGTAAATCTCCCTCCTGACTAGAAAATGTGTTGTGTAAGGTTGCTGGCATGCTTTGCCCTCGACTGGAGGACTCGACGAAGGGTGGAAACCGGATATTGGCCTTCTTGGGGGAGGCACGTATCTGCACGTACGCAGAACGACTCTATTGTGATGCGTTGCGGAGGAGGCAGAGATTGGATAAACCAGGGCACTGGGCTGATCGCGGGGATGTGTTCTGGTAATACAAAGGTGATGCAGCTACATACGGCCCCTTACGATGGAAGTGATTGTGTGACCGGAGCGCTGTGTTTGTTTTGTTTTGTGTTTCTGGGGCAGAGCAGGATTAATGAGTGGGGAGCTGTAGCCATTTAGCCAGCACACAGAGGATTGTGGTTTAGGAGTGTACTTTGTGTTTGGGACTGAAACCCGACATCTTTCACTTCCCCTATACCATGGCGGGTATAGGGACTAATTATTATTATTTGTAAACTTTATAAACACTAAAATCACCGCTGTTATACTCATACCTAAAACCGCCGCCGGCAGTCATTATGACGGTTACATTTTAAACAACATCAATATTAAATATTCAAAATATTCAAGCACATCATATCAAACATCTGCACAGCCGAAACACTGTATTTAAATGAACAATTAAACATAACTAACTTACCACTATAAAGCATTACTTCAAAAACAGGTGTAAACAGGTATATGTACATACAAAACTGTACAAATGAAAGTAGTGTTTAATTTAAAACTAAAGTAACATAAGTTTTCTCTTGTCACTTGGTGCAGCACAGAATCCAGGTTGAGCTGCTTTCAGTTTTCTGCAGCTCTGTGGCTAGCTTCAAGATGAAATCTCTCCTACTGATATTTTCCCCAGTGCATTCCTTGTACAAAATGAAGGAACTGATGGTTGCCAGGTCCAGTAGAGATCACAACAGGCTTGTGTCACAAGGTCACGAATTGTGAACCCCTGCAACAAATTGTTATTATTTTGTACACACGTGTGAATTTGTTTATTTATTTCTTTTTGCACCTAGAATTGTTTACATTTAATATTACGTTTCTGATTTATTGCATGTTTTGTTTTATTTATATACATGTGGTGTGTAAACACTGATTTGATTTATGTTATTTTTTGTTTATTTTTCACGAGTGTTTGCAGTGGGGAATTGATTGACGTTGAGGTCATTAGTGTGTGACAGTACTAGCTACAAGGAGAGAGTAAGAAGAAACTGGGGATTGGTCAGACAGCGTACCCCTGTTTTATTTTGAACCATACAGATAAGTGGAGAGGGCTAGTAGGTGGAGTCCTGTCCTATAAAAGGCAGTGGACTACTACCAGAAGACAGCGAGCAGAGCGAACGGAGCGAACGGAATGAACAGGGCGAATTGGACAAACAGAGCTAACTCAGCGAGCAGGGCGAATAGGACAAATGAAGTGAACGGAGCGAATCGAATAGAGCAACACGGAATAGAAGGACTGAGCAGGAGAGACAGGAACATGGCGAAACAGTGACCGATGCTGACGAGGTGTGACAAGGAGCGAAGAACCGGAGAAAACCCAGCTGACGAGGCAACACTGACAGTAAGAAGCACTGAGGAAGGAATCCTGTGCTGACGGGCTTACCTGGAGTAGCGGGATCTCCCATGGCTGGCCTTGCAGTAGCTGGCAAAGGTTTTAGAACCAGATTCTCCTGGGCCATCTGGGGCCACCAGGAGAACTGTCACCTTCTCTCTCCGCACCTTCTCTAAGAAGGCCGGGAGCAACGGTATCAGTGGGAATACGTACAAAAGAGTCCTGGGCCACTTGTGGGCTAGGGCGTCGACGCCTAGTGGACCACCGCAGCGGCGGAGGGAGAACAATAGGGGGCAGTGAGTCGTATCTACCGTGGCAAAGAGATCGACCCTAGCCTTCCCAAAACGTTCCCATATTGAGAACGTGCGGGGGGGCTAAGGAGAGGCTGAATGGCAGCACGGAAAACTCAAAGACACTTCCCTGAAAGGCGAAGCTGAGATATTTCCTGTGCGTGGGATGAATAAAGATGTGAAAATATGCGTCAATATGCAAAAATATGGTAAACCAGTCGACCGGCCGGACAGACTGAAGAATGTGATGGTGTGTAATCATTTGGAACCTCCTTTCCCTCAAGAACCTCTCCCTCTCAGGTTTCGAGTAGAACACCTCCTCTTGGGAGGCAGGTTCCCTTTCAATTTGAAGACGACCACCAACGACATTATGTAGGGGTAGGTATTGCTGAGCTCTTTATATCAGGGCTGTCGGTAGGCCCCTTCCTGGGGTGATGCACTCGGTCCCACCCACCGAGGGATTAAAACTGAGGAAGCCATTTCTCTTTTTCCTTCTCAAGACGGTACGGTAAGACCTCTGTGTTGAGCTGACCGTGTTGATAGGAGGCTGTGTGGTCCAGTGGTTAAAGAAAGGGGCTTGTAACCAGGAGGTCCCCGGTTCAAATCCCACCTCAGCCACTGACTCATTGTGTGACCCTGAGCAAGTCACTTAACCTCCTTGTGCTCCGTCTTTCGGGTGAGACGTAATTGTAAGTGACTCTGCAGCTGATGCATAGCTCACACAACCTAGTCTCTGTAAGTCGCCTTGGATAAAGGAGTCTGCTAAATGAACAAATAATAATAATAATAATTATCTGCAGCGAGGTTGTTTACAACAGCTAACCAGCCATGTGTTCCTCCACCGGGCTATGTTTACATTCACCCCGATATAGAGTAGACCTCGTCGGCTGCGTGGGCCTTCAAAACAAACAAGTGTGTTCTCCCCCAACTGTTTCCTACCGTGTTTTTTTTGCTGTCTGCCTTCCACTCGCAAGCCGTGGCTTTGGCCCTTGTGTTCCCCTGGTATATGCTACGCGCTGACCAGGTGTGTGACCACACAGTTAGGGTAGGCACTGACATTGGCACTGATGGAGTGCGTATTTCAGACGCAGGTGGTGGCTCCTTGCCCTCAAAAATTCCCAGCCTTCCCGGACTTCATGGAGGAAGTACGCTCCTCCTGGGATCATCCAGCCTCAGCTCCAAGCATGCTGAAGCAGGTCGCACAGCTTGCCACCTTGGAAGACGTGGAAAAGCTGGGTAGAGGGGTTACCTCCAGTAGATTCCAACATCACAGCCTTGGTCAAGGCTCTACTGGTGGGAGGATTAGCCAGAGACCCGGCATGTCCGAACCTGCAATGCAGGGTGACGGAGATGCACCTTAAGAGGGCGTATGCAGCAGAGGCACAGGTAACCCGCCTGGCAAATACAGCGGGTATACTGACGGCCTATATGGATGCCGTCCTGCACAAGGTCCCGCTCCCTGATATCCACCAGGACATACAATAGGGCCAGCCATGGAGGAGATCCTGCTGAAATCCCACCGGGAACGCGAGGTGTCCCAGCAAGTGGCCGCGTTGCTCATTCTGCAAAGTACCCACAACCAACGCCTTCTCTAACTTCTCGGACCTTTTCGAGAAAGGCCGGGAGCAGCAGTATAGGCAGGAAAGCGTACAAAAATGCTTTGGGCCATTCATGTGCTAGGACGTCGACGCCGAGTGGACCGCCTAAGTGATGGATGGAATACCACAGGGGGCAGACCTTAGGACAGCCCCTCTCAAAGCAGCGTCTGTCGCAGAGGGGCCTTGCTGTACGATATTTGTACTGCGGCTAGCTGGGCTACGCCACATACTTTCTCCAGGTTCTACCACCTTAATGTGGTAGATCCTGCCCTGCCTTCATTAGGCACGAGGGTCCTTAAGGGTGTAAGATCACACCACTAACCCTTGGGTTATGCTGTTCTGATGCGTCTCTCATATGTTGCTGTTCCTTCTCCCTCGCGATGGCTTTGATATACATTATCCCATACATAGTGTCATTGGTGGTCATCTTCAAATTGAAAGGGAGCATTAGGTTACTTACCGTAATCCTGGTTCCCTGAAAGAGAAGACGACCACCAACCACAAGGTCGTATCGGTCGGCCTCACTGCTTTGATGGAAAAAGAGAAATGGCTTCCTCAGGATGACGGTTTTAATCCAGGAACCAGGGTTATGGTAAGTAACCTAATGTTCTACGAGGCAGATAGCATGCTTGAGAAGTAATGAAGTTACTTCTTGTTTGATGGCCGAGACCTGGAGAGGGAGGAGGGCCAGCACGGAACCGAAGCACGTAACCGGTGTATACGGTGGCGAGCACCCAGTTGTCTGATATGCAAGTGCGCCAATACTGAAGATGGTGTTGTGAGAAGGATTGATGCGTGAAGCAAAGCTGACTTGTACTTGTCCGGGACCCTCACTTGGGACAGCCAAAGCTGCCTGCGAGCTACCATGAGGCTTGCCAGGTTCCAGCTGAAGGCTTGCCCTTGGAAGCCTGAGATCTGGAGCAGCGTGCTTGAGACTAGGCGCAGCTCCAAAACAAACGGTTCAGGAAGGGGTGCCGACTGCAGTATGCCATCTACATATGCAGTCAAGAGGCCTGCCATGTTGGCCAGACGCATGACTTGCACTTCTGCCACATATGCCTTTTTCAGGAGGGTCTCCATTACCCTGCATTGACTGTTAGGGCATGCAGGGTCTTTGGATAAACCTACTACTGGAGGGTCTCACACCAGGGCCGCAATGGTCTAGACCACTAGTGGAAATTCCGCCTAGCCAAATGCCCTTGCGCCTTCTAAGGAAGCCAGCGGGGTTGCCCACTTTTGTAGACCTGATGCCCAGGCTTGGTGGCTCCAAGTGGACTGTATTTCCTCTAGGAAGTCTGGGAACACTGGGAAGAGCTGGGTGCAGGGAATAGAAGGCTGAATATTAAACACCGATCGGTGCTGTTCGAGCGCTGCCCTCCAAGGTACCTGCAAGAACTTAGAGGCACGCTCCATCGGTGCTGGGTTCAAGTTTGAGGTAGGGGAAAACCCAGCATCAGAGAATATCTCTGAGCTTGGGCCCGTCTAAAAGGTCAGCTCCTAGACCTGTCCTTCCTCCTCCTCCTGATGAAGAGAGCCACTGTCCCAAGAGGCCGCGATCAAAATAGCATCTTGGTCCTCGTCAGCCATGCTGACATCCGGCTCTGTAACATCCGGGGTGACCACCGGTGAATGCGAGGTCAGCTCCGGGGCAGGTGTTATTGCCAGGGCCGGGACCGGAGCAAGGGCTTGAGCCTGCTGTTTGGCCAAATATTCAAGGACTTGGGCCATCTGGTTCTTCAAGTCCGCCTGTCTCGAGTGCTTGGCCTGCTTAGCACTCCATCTAGGAGACTAAGAGTGGGTGCGAGACCGAGGCACCTGAGCCTGAGCGCAGGTAATGTTCTGCGAGGTGCTCAGGGACAGATTGAGGAGGGGGAGGGATACGACTCAGCCGTGTTAGCAGGGCATGTAGCACCCGTAAACTTATCAAGCCTCCTGCGTAGCACCCAAGGCTGGAATGCTGCACAAATAGAGCAGAACATCTCATCTCCAAGGGCAGAGGAGGCGTGCTGCATGCCCAGGCACCGGACACAGAAGGGGAGCTTGTCCTCTGAGGGGAGCTTCACCTGGCAGGATGTGTAAGCGTGGAATTTAGCCATGCTGGATATCTCTATCTGCGTCTCTATCTGAAAACTGCGTGGCATGAGGGCAGCTAGTACTGAGGGCACCGAGCGTCTAAGCACTGAGGGTGCCAAGGTACCGAGGCTGTGGTGCACCGAAGCAGTGAGTACCGAGGGTGCGAGCACAGAAGGCACCAGGGGCACTGAGGGCACCAAGGCGTGGAACGTCTGAGCACCGAAGCACCGAGGGCGGTGAGCACCGAGGGTACGTGCACTGAGGGCACCAGGGGCACGGAAGCACTGAGGGCACCAAGACACGGAGCATTAAGCACGAGGGCGCCAAAGCAGAAGCACCGAGGCTCTGAGGCACCGAGGGCATCGAGCATCGAGGGCGTAAGCACCAAGGCACTGGGCAGGTGCTTAGCCTTAACCGCGTGCAGTCACACAACCTGGGGTAGCACGTAGCATACGCCAGGGTGGATACACAGCCTTGAGTGGTTGCGGTTAGGCACAGGAGAGCAGTACAGAAAAGCACAGTGCAAGGTGCAGCACGGGCAGTGATTTGGACTGTGTGCAGTCACACACAATCGGGGCAGCGTGTAGGCTGAAGCGCTGCGGTAGAGTAAAGAGAATGTACTGCTTGTAACTTTTTTTTTAACAGTAAAGAAAAAACACACATACACGCACACACAACAGCAAGCTGTGGGGTAGAACAGTCACCACGCCAGGCGGGAGAACTGTGAAATAATAATAATTATTATTTTTTATTGTTTTTGTTTGGGCCAAGCGCACTGAGCGGGCGGGCCGAGACAATCTGGTGGAGTCAACTCAACAGCTGGGCACGGCAGAGCCTGGTCCCGGTAGAGGAAATCACACATCTCTTTTTTTTTTTTTTTAGCTGCAATAGCAGGAGAAAAAATACACACAACAGCAGATGCTGCGGAGTTAGAAAAGCAGACCACAATCGCAAAGCGATGCAGGCTGTTGAAAAGTAAAACTATTTAACAAAGCACCGTTGCATAGTATTTATAGCTCAGTTACAGATGCTGAATTTCTGATTCCAGGGAAGTGGCAAGCTGACTTCCAGCAATATAAATATTGCAGGGGAACTCCAGAAAAACTCGAGTGAGAGCTCTGTCACACAGACTCAATCACATCAACTGGAGAGAAGCAAAAGAGGAAGTGAGCTCCGTGGAGTGACTGTTTGTTCCCTCGGGAGGCGGGACAGGGGACGTCACTCTGCGGAGGGGCCTATCGGCAGCTCTGACATAAATACCTGATCTGTGGCAGGCATATCCCAAAAGTATTGGTTGGTGCTCATCTTCGAATTGAAAGGAAACAATAAAAGGGAACACAAAAAGGTAAACAAAAAACTGGGGGAAAATATAAGAGAGGTCCTACTCCAGGAACATTCTCCCTATCTCTCATTAATATACTCTAGGGTGGGATTAAAATCCCCTAAATGAATTAGTATGCTTGAAGGTAGTGCTTACTTGGAAGTCAGTGTTGGAAAACATGAAACAATATGAAATTGAGTTTAAAACATGAGAAACGGGTTTTGGAGTGGCTCTGTTAAATCGGACCTGAATAAAGGGGTGATGTTAGCAGGTTTCACTAGAAAACTAAACTCAGCTGCGACAAGAAACGGCCCACACAGTTCTAGGGAAGAAACAGGATGGACAAATCCTGGACGTTCAGCCAAAAGAACCTGACTTGTAACCACAGTCACACAAACAAGACTTAAATAGGGCAGGGAAATAAAACGTCTGTGTTGTATCATATGATGAGAAGCTTGTAAGCACTGTACAAAAAACTTGCAGATTAACAGAAAAGCAGAATAACCAGCACAAATTAAAGATGACACAACCCCCAAGGGAAACAGATGGGTATGCAGATAAAAACACTTAAGTACACTGTTATACGACAATTAGCAGCCCCAGGGCTAAGATAGCAGACTGGTTAAAGCCAGTATTTGGTACAAGGCAAGCAGAACAGCACTGAACATAGGGGTGTGTTATAATAAGGTGCTGTCTCACGATGATTGGGCAAAGAAGGGAGAGCAGTGGGGGTGTACCTGATTGCATGTCTTATGAATATGTAATGACTTACATTCTATATAAGCTTGTATGAATTCATGTATCGTTAGAAAACTCCTGCATAATGTAATAAAAAACGACAACAGGATCAAAGGAATTCAACTTTCTTTATTTTACAATCTACATTATTTTTACTCAGATCACCTTTTCAAGACTTTTTCAACTTTAAAAATCTTGATCAGATTTCAGACCCCGGTTCCACACTAGTGATCTTGTACTTGGTTCTCTCTCCCTGGTTAAGACACACACTTGGGTGCCTTCAGTCGATCCATCTCAGGCTTGCAAAAGAACAAAGAAACTGGCTTCTCAGCCCCTTTTTAAAGGCATGTGGCCAGGGTTAACTAATAATCAATTAGTCAATTAACACCTGGCCACATACTGCACGTTAAGTTTCAATTAGGCAGGGAGGGAAGGCTAACCTCCCAGCCTTGCCATATCTAGCACACCCTTTATTTTTATAAATTAAACATTTTTGTATTTATAATTAAACAAAACCATATTATTTATAGGGGCAGGCCTCAGCCTGATGAATGTATCGACATGGCTAAATGTCCAACTGAATTACATGACAAGCCACATTGCTTCTTCAAGTATATAAGTAACATGACTGATTCCACTCAGCGCACACATTGATTTTAGTTTACTTGCCGTGTAAAAAAATGTCGAGATATTGATGTTTTCATAAGTGAGAGGATAGATGGCCATGTTGAAGGCAGATGTAAACGAACTCTGATCTAGGGCACAAGAGAAGGTCAAAGCCCTTTCCAAATGATCTTCAATGGCAATTAAATGGGTCTCTACTAAGTGCAAATATGAGTGCAAGCTACAATTGCATGAGCCATTAGTAGAATGGTACCACAGTGGTAACATTCTCATATACAGCAACAATAATATATGTGATAGCCAGAATGGGCTCAGAAGAGGGAGGTCATGCTTAACTAATCTACTTGACTTGTTTGAGGATGTTACAGCAAATGTACATAATGGCAATGCTTATGATATAATTTATCTTGATTCTCCAAAAGCCTTTGACAATGTCCCATATGAAAGACTTATAAGTAAATTAAAATCAGCAGGAATACAAGGGAGGACATGTACAGAACGGGTTAAAAAACAGAAAGCAGAGCAATTGAGAGGTGAAAAATCAGATTGAGGGATTGTGGCAAAGTGGTTGCTGATTATGTACAGGTGCAGAGGTGATGCAGTGCAGGAATAAACAGACAGAGATTTGTAATCATTTTAATAAATCATTTTATTTTCATTATAATCCAGGTCTGGTGACCAAATAATAAACTCTGGTTATACACAGCAATGCGTAAAACACGGAGAACAGTAACAGGGATTGCAGCCCTAAACAATAAACACAGTATCTCTCCCAGATTGAGGGATGTACTTACTGTTCCGCATTTATATAAATGACTTGGACCAAGATACACATTGCAAGATATTTACATTTGCAGATGATACCAAACTTGAGGGAGTAGTGGACTCCGTAGCCCAGCTAATTCAAAGGGATTTGGATCATCTATGTAACTGGGCAAACTTGTGGCAAATTAATTTTAATGTTACGAAATGTAAAGTATTGCATATTTTGGGCATAAAAATCCATGTTATAAGTATAAAATGAACAGGATGGAAATAGGGGACAAGGATTTTGAAAAGGATCTTGGGGTTATAGTGGAGTCATCATTAAATCCCAGTCCCCATATTTCACTTAAGGCTGGAGGGTTCCAATTCAATAAAAAGTCCATCCCTTCTAGCACTATCATTGACTGCTTCAGTGTTTTATAAAAAAAAAAAAATTGAGAGCGATAGGTGGAATCACTCCAATTCATAACATCAATCATGTTCTTTTAACCCTTTGCGGTCCTATGTCGGACCTGGTCCAACATTGCAATTTTCCCTTTCCGGTCCAATGTCCGACATCATCAAAAAGACGCAAAAAACAGATCTCTAGTCGTTTTTTCTCTGGAAAAAGCCGAGAAAACCAATTCAGTGGCCGAGTGAGATTGATAGGAGCTGAGAGAAGCCGAAAAAAAGGGGCGTATCTCATGAATACAGATAGCCCCGGCATCACATAGATAACACGGACATAAACAAACAAGATAGCTGCTTCTGCATCCAGCGCTCAAAGAATATCACAGACATTTGCAGAGCTTTTTTTTAGATGTTATAGTAATAAAATAATGACTTGGATCGCATTATTGAGGAGTTTGGTGATAAAACGAGTGATCAGGAGATGATTTATCGGTATGCACTACTATCAAGAGGTATGTGGAAAAAACTGAACGAGGGGTGGGGCAGGGCTGGAGATGCAGTACTGAGTGTCCTGTTGATATGCAGTGCCTTTTAAACTTGTTTTACTGTGAAAAAAAATACTTTTAAACAGCGCGTCTAAAATAAACTGCGCGTGTGAAAATAAATTGGACCTGACGCGCCTGAGACGCGCTGAATAAATGGACGTCAAAGGGTTAATGGACACTTGAAATAACCAATGATAGCAGGGATCTTGATTTAGCTGCCCATTCAGAGTAGAGGGATGTAGCTACGGGGAGTGGCATTGTGGAAGCTCGCTACTGCTTCGCTTCCCAGACTGATGAGAGGAGGTGTTGATGTTTGACAGCCATTACATCTAAATGTGAGTTTTAAAAAAAATATTTACTTAAGCATTTTACTTAAAATTATATATTTTTTCCTCAGTTATATCCTTCTATAAATACCATTGTGCCGTCAAGCTAACATGTTCAACAGTACTAATGAATTGAAGAAGTGGTTTGTTGCATGATGATTTGTAAAAAAAATTGTAATAACCAGCTATCCGAACTCCTACCTAAACATTCAGAAACTATTGTTGTAGTCTCTGACACTGCCATTAAGCAGTGCTTCTTGTGAGCGTGGGTTTTCACATATCAACATTTTAAAAAACAAATATCTAACCCACCTATCAGCCTCACAGCTTTCTGGCCTGATGCATATTCATATATGTAATATCACCACTGACACCTTTGATCCTGAACCTAGCATCCTTGAAGGGGTGCAAATTGTTTTGAAAATTGGTGCTAAACTGTTTTGAAAGTTTAGCACCAGAGAGCCTACTGGAGCTAAATGATTAATTACAGCCCTAATCAAGTTCCCCTACAACAACTCACACGACACAAATCTACTCTCCTGTGTATGTGGGTGAGTATGGGTGGGACATTTGAGTAGTCAAAAAAAATGTTGCTATGAATGACACTCATTGAACATACATACTTTTGCGCACATAACTTTAACGTGCATATATATATATATATATATATATATATATATATATATATATATTGTAATATAGCGGGTTGTGAGAGACGGCAGGGAGGGGGTTAAAACCTCCCTGCAAAGAAAAAAAAAAAAAAAAAAAAAAAACTTGTGAGAATGCACCGTTTTGATTTGCTTATTGTTTTGTTAATTGTTTAATTGTTTGATTATTAATGATTATCCACACCTGGGCTTTATGCGGGAGTTTAAAAGGAGAACAAGCAGTCTGCTCGGGGCTGCTGAGTGGAAGGAGGCAGTAGGTGCGCTGTCTCCGAGTAGCCAAATAAAAGAAAAAGTAAGTTCTGTGTGAAACCAGTGTGTTTGTGAAGACGGGTAAACAGCTTAGCTGTCCCGCGTTAGTCAGGGTGTTTCCTGAAAGTCGAGTTAGTGCTCCAGAAGAGCTAGGTGTTATTTTGATTTTGTGTATTTTGTTTGTTTCCTGTTTATTAAAAAATTGCGCAAACGCGCTTAAAAAAATCCATTTCTGTGTGCCGGGTCGATTCTTAAAGGGGCAACGAACCCGAGTGGGTGAGTTCATTTTACAATATATATATATATATATATATAGTTCAGGCCCTGGTATTGTCCTGCCTTGTCTACTGCAACTCCCTCCTGGCTGGCCTTCCTGCCTCCCGATACCCGTCCGCTCCAGCGCATCCAAAACTGTTCTGCTCGCCTTGTCTTTTCCCTGCCTCGTTTCTCCCATGCTACACCGCTGCTCCGCTCTCTGCTCTGGCTCCCTATCACTGCTTGCATCCAATTCAAAACTCTTGTAGTCGCCTATCGCTGTCTTGACCATTCTGCTCCCTCAAGACTATCATTAATCCCTATATCACCTCCCGTACTCTCTGCTCCTTCATCTCCAGCAGACTAGCTGTACCCCCCTTCCGCTCCCCCACCTCCACAGCCCGCTCCTTCTCCACCCTTGCTCCGCAGTAGTGGAACGACCTACCCATGGATATCAGAACTGCTCAGTCCCTTACCACCTTCTGGCACCTCCTCAAGACACACCTGTTCAGACAGCATCTGTAAACACTACATCTCTTGACCATGCTGGACTATATGGCACCCACTTGTACCAGTACTTGCACCAACTTGTACTTGCAATGAACTGCTCCAAAGCTTGCTGCATTCAACTACTGGTCCTATGTAGAACTACTTACTATAGCTTGTATTTGATTTTACTCTTATAGCTTTCTGTACTCACGTTTTCTGTAATTGCTCTTATTTGAAATTATTCTCATTCATTTATTGTACTTACTACATGTTCTTAGTGGACTTTACTCATATAAGCAAATAGTTACTATAAGGTTTAACTGCACTGAGTTGAATTCACTCTTACTTATAAGTTGCTTTATTTTGCTCTTACTTGAATTGATTTCATATCTGCTGTTATCTGTATTATGATATTCTGTAATGTGATATTTTATAATGTGATAACCTGTAATGTGATATTTTATAATGCGATGCTTTGTACTGTGATAATTGTAAATTGTGGTCGCCAATTATTTTTATTATTTTCTCCCCAATTTAGTCCAATTATTTTTAGGCTCAGCCCACCACTACCACCCCTGCGCTGACTCGGGAGCGGCGAAGACGAACACACGCTGTCCTCCGAAGCGTGTGCTATCAGCCGACCACTTTTTTACACAGTGCAGACTGACCATGCAGCCACCCAGAGCTACAGCGTTGGAGGACAATGCAGCCCTGGGCAGTTTATAGGCAAGCCCGCAGGTGCCCCGTCAGACCACAGGGGTCGTTGATGTGGGCGGCGCTCGGCCAATTAAGCTCCACCCCCCGGAAGCTCCCGTCCTCGGTCGGCAAAGGAATAGCCTGGACTCGAACTCACAACGTCCAGACTATAGGGCGCATCCTGCACTCCACGAGGGAGCGCCTTACTGGATGCGCCACTCGGGAGCTCCGAGACAAGTGTATTTTTGTTAAACAGTCACAAACATTCTTCTCTGGATCATTAGACTGATATGACTTTAAAATAATTTATAAATTTCTTTGTTTGATATAATGAAAAAGAAAAATAATACCTTGTTATTTTCACAATGCTCAGGACAGCCAGTTCCTAAATAGTGGTGACACACAAGATTTATGAACGGGCCTCTATATGTGTTATTTTCTCAAACAGCTCATTAAGTATCTTCTTGCCACTTTTGCGGCTAACTATAAACATGAGAAACCACCCTGACTAATCTCTGTTTAATTAATTCCTCGTTATTGATATATGGGACTCTCAGGGAGAGGGTAAGTGAGACATAAATCACTTCTGCTCCGATGACACCCAATCTAGACAGGCAGGCAATGTGAGTGGATTTCATATTGAATAAAGGTCTTAACAATACAAGGAATCTTGCATAGACTTCACAGAATCAGTCACTCCGTTATTCCACTGATGTAACTAGTGCTTAATTTGTACAGAAAGATGTGCCGGGACACAAGCAATGAATACCATTCTTAAGAAGTGCACATTCATAACACGTTTATTTGAAAGAGTATTGTACTTACTAGTGTTAGATGTTTACAATCACTTATGCTACATCATATACAAAGTAGTTGTATGTGCTAAAAGCAACTGCAGGACAAAAAAAAAAAAAAGATACCTGTATACATAGGCACCTAGCTCATAGAGCAAAGGGGCACTTTGATTAAGGGGGGCCACACCTATATATTTGCCCGTCCACTTTTTTTGCTCTGTGTATATACACTATTATTCTCTGTTTTGTTATGGTTTTGCATTAAAAAGGTTTTATTAAATAACAAAACAAACAGTTTAGACTAGACAAAACAAAACACTACAAAACAAAAAGGCATGTTGGCCAAACAAACAGAAATAAACAGATAAGTATCGTGCTTGTGTAAAAACCAGCACGCTTAGCAGTTGTTTATATTTTAGTTTCTTTACCTCCCAACTCCTCACTCGTTATCCACTCTCGAACACCCTCCCCCTGAGCGCAGACAGTTGCAGGCTTTTATATTCTGGCCGAGGGGTTAACTAGCTATTAATTAATTATCCTATTACCCCTCGGACACAGTCTGCACGAGTTTAGTAAGGATGCGTCACTGTCAGCTAGTTAAATAATCAGTAGCTGATCCGTCACGCATCCTCACAAGGTTTTAATAAATCAAAAATACAAAATAACAAATAATAGCGGCGGCTTTGCATCTGCGTCACAAACAATAAGATGATAAATGAAAATAAAATAGCGCACATATATATAGGGGTGGGACACTCTGCCACACAGAGTTATTCTTTGCCGCTCTCTCCAGAATTGGCGGGAGCCAGAATGTCGTTGGAAATGGATCTGACTGATCCGGGTGGTAGGCGGGACCCCCACCAAGGCTATAAAGACTAACCGTTGTCTAGAAGTTCAGTGGCAGCATTATAATAATTTGGCTTTGATTTTGTTACCCAAGTTCAAAAAATCATCTAGGCAAGTTATTTATTGATGTATTTAATTATTATTTTCTGTACTACTCAACTGAACATTTGAAAAGTAGTAAGTAATGTCAATAAATAAATAATTCCGTATGTTAAATAATTCTGTGAAAAATACATTATGGTTAACGAGTAATGTATTTGTTTATCTTCTCTATAGTTACATGTTGCCTTTTCTGCTTATCTCCATGCAGCACTAGATTTGAAGATTTACCTAGTCTTTTTTGGATGGTTTAGCAAAGTCACACAAGTCAGTAATTAGTTTGTTTAAAGCCTTAACATATCGCACATAACTGCAAGTTACTTCTCAGCTTTATTTCTCGAATTAAAATGGAAGTCACTGCTTTTGATAAAGAGTAGATTATATGCAAGATAAAATATTTCTCTAATGCATCTGAGAAATACTTTATAAAAATAAAGCACAGTGAAAATAATATATGCTATTCGTTTACCCTTAACGTGACTATAAAATGAGTAGTCGCCCCAAATTATATATATATATATATATATATATATATATATAATGTAAACAAAACCGCTGCCACTCGGGTTCGTTACCCCTTTAAAAATTGACCCAGACACAGGAATGGATTTTTTTTATGCGCTGACGCGCTATATTTTTAATAAACAAACACAAAATAAACACCGAGCTCTTTCCGAGCACTAACTAAACTGTCGGGAACACCCTGACTACAAGTGGGACGGCTAAGCCGTTTCCCCACCAAACAAACACCACAACACACAAAACCACACAGGTTTACACTGCTTACATTTTTTCCTCTTGACTGCTCGGAAGCAGAGCACCTCTTCTGCCTTCTTCTACTCAGCAGCCCAGAATAACCTGGCTGCCCTCTTTAAATACCCTGCACCTGGTTCTAATTTAACAATAGTTACCAGGTGCAGGGGATAATTAATAATAAAACAATTAGCAAATTAAATTAAACAATAAAGCAACACAATCAAACAATAGAGCAAAACACAATTAAATTAAACAAATGTGCATTCCGCACATGTTTTTCTTCAGGGAGGCTTTAACCCCCTCCCTGCTGTCTTACAATATATATATATATATATATATATATATATATATATATATATATATATATATATATATATATATATATGGGGTCTGGCAGGGTTGAAAGGTAATGAAACAACATATAATTACATTTTTGAAGTGAGGAATTATTTTGCAAGAAGTATGTAGTCCTTCTTATAACAGATTAGAGAAAATGTTCTTTTAACTCGCCATCTTTCATTTCTTACAGTCATGCATAATTTAATCTTTGCACTAATGCATTTTTGATACATTTGTATGTAACTTTCTCAGTGAGCAATGGGTCGACAGTTATTAATCAAGCATATGGACCGTATATATGCGGTATGTGAATGGAAAAACAATTAGAGTTTTACAAAACAGGGTGAATAACAAGGACCTACAGTAAGTAAGTTCATTTCTAGTTAAATTTGAAGCTTTAGCGTCACTTTAAATATGTGTTTTAAGCAAAGGGCTTATTGAATTTGAATATAAATGTGTTTTGGATTTTGATTAATTAGCAGAACACAGCCTGGTAATAACACTGGTGTAAGCAGAACAAAATGTAACATTTCTATAGATTCACTGGGTGAGGATCCTCCGTCAGGATGTCTTGGAGGAGATGTGAAACTTTGGGGTCCCCGGATTTACTTCACCAACCCCCAGAATGGACAAAATCCAGAATAAGTTTCACTTTACCATTGCAACATCTTCTGGGGGAATAGTAAATAAAAACAGTTGATTTGTTTGATTGCTTAATTAAGCAATATATAAACCAGTATGCCAAAGTGTTGTTTAATTATCTACAAAATTGAGCTCAAATGTATCGTATTTGCTGCAATAACCCAATTGATCACACCCTTGTGCACTGTGAAATATTGCCCATCTACTTCGAACACACAAACGGTTTAGTAACAGTTTATCACCTAAAAATATAAATTTAATGCACTGACATACAAGAACCATTGGTATTTAATTCACATGTACTTAATAAGCACACTGTTCTGAAATGGAAACAAATGAACTGAATTAATTAGCGCATTGAACTCTTTAATACAACACCATATGGAGGATACAGCAGGTTGTATATCTGAAGACCTGTAGACACATATGGCAACATTAAAATCTGCTGTAAAACAGAACATTTTAAAATTGAAACACAGTCAAGTCTCATTTGCTACAGTAAAAATGGATCTAATCCAAGATCTTTACTGCTTGTGATTAAGGCAACGAGGATAGACCAAACCAGATTTGAATTATGTACATTTATGTATAGACGGATGCTGAAACATTGTAGCTAATTATCATTATAGTGAGTTTTCAGTTTATCAATTATTTCGTTATTTATTATTATTTGTTTATTTAGCAGACGCCTTTATCCAAGGCGACTTACAGTAACTAGGGTGTGTGAACTATGCATCAGCTGCAGAGTCACTTACAATTACGTCTCACCCGAAGGACGGAGCACAAGGAGGTTAAGTGACTTGCTCAGGGTCACACAATGAGTCAGTGGCTGAGGTGGGATTTGAACCAGGGACCTCCTGGTTACAAGACCTTTTCTTTAACCACTGGACCACACAGCTTCACAAGAATGATAAAGTTTGCCTGTGATGAATACATTTATTTGTTGTAAAAAATAACGTACAAAAAAAACATGCTTTCCTGTTCCATGAATTGAATGACACAAGTGTACAGTAACAGTGTATTTTAGGATGCAACATCTATGAGTAAGAACATTACTGTTTCAAATCCCAAATGGCGAAACGCCAAAAAACTAGCGCTCTTAACAACAACAGTGTCGTCGCTCCTGTTCATCAGATTAGTCGGCCCACCACTGACAGTGTTGAACCCTGAAGATTATGTAACAGCATGGCTGATGCAAAGGTGGGCATGCAGCTACCGACACCAACAATAAAGCACAAAACCCTGATCCGCAAGCACATGAAAACTTAAAGCATATATGGGAGCTGCTGTAAATTGAGGTCAGTACATTAGGTCTATAAACACAAATGCTATCCCCCATGGTTAATCTGGTAGCTTTTTGTTTAGAAATTAACTCTTGTACATCTATCTATTTATCTATCTATCTATCTATATATATATATATATATACACACACATATTATGGGCGAAACATGTCTGCAGATACTGTGCTTTGCCTTTTAAAACGCTGTGAATGTAGAAGCCTTTAGGCATTACCCATTGTTCTCTATTGATTGCTTTCATCCCCCTTAACACTAGAACCGCCGAGATTTTGGACTACATACAACTGCCGTACCCGCAGAATGTGCGGCTCCATTTTAAAACGGCTTCGATATGATAATGAAAAACAAACAATTAGATACAACTTAATATTTTTATTTGTGAACATCATACATAACATTTTCAGAGCAGAAACACTGTATTTACACTGTAAACAGGTGTAGAAAGCTGTATGCACATATAAAATTATAAAACATAAATAACTAGTTATAAAAATAGCATAAAACAAAAATAACACTCTTTGAGTGAAACAGAGTTCAAAGGCTGTCTGTCTGTTCAGAGTTCTATACAGCTTTCTAAGTACAATCCACGCAGAAAACACGCTGGCTGAAGGTTTAGGGGCATTTGCCAGCCTGCTTTTGTGTCTCTTATCAAAATGTTTCTGCCGTAGCTCCAGGGCTAGCTGCAAAATGAAGTCCCTCCGAGTGATTGTGTTCCCGGTGCACTCCTTGTACAAAACCAAAGTGTTGATGGCTGCCAGGTCCAAAACATTATAAAAAACAGACACAGGCCACCTGCGAGTACCACCTTTGACAGCGGTGCCATTTGATCCAGTATATCCACACCATACTTGGTTGCGTTGTAAAATGCAGCAGTCTCTGGCTTTCGTTTAGCATCAGTCGCGATGGTTACTGATCTGTGCAGAGCTTAGAATACGTACATTTATTTATATTTTTTTGCACCGTCACACTCAGCGTGGCACAGTCATTCTGCCTGAGAAATGTAGTGTAAATAATAATAATATATGTGTAGAATGACTTTCATCAGTGTTTCAAGCACTCAACAGGATTATAATACGTTATTTCACAATGATGTTGATTTTATTACAAAGCCCCGACTAAATTGTCAGCTATATTGTATTGATTTCAATATGCTGCATAAACTGCGGGTCTGGCGGTTGAAGAAGCAAGTGCTTACAACTTATTCATTTTTACGATTCTGCAGCTGAAACACCGTATGGGTATTTAATTCAAATATTTAGTAACACTTAAGAACGGATATGCACGAGATTGCATGATTCACCCTGAACTGTAGGAAGTAGTGCTTTTACTAGGTCAGCCAGAGGGGACTCAATACTGGCAGCCTTTAGCTCCATAGAAAACATAGGACACTATTTGAATCATGAAAAGTTTATTAACATCTGCACCTGTTTAGATCAATTGAATTGACCCTTGTGTGTTCACTTTGTATGTGTTACAGTGCTGTCCTTTGTGTGAGTCTCATATTCAGGTCACACTATGCAAGGATACCACAATTTTTGATGTGTGTGCTGCTAACATCATCTCTCCTGCTAACAGGTCACCCTATACATTGATTGTATTTTTCGGCATTTTATTTCTCAAAATGATTACATTTTTAAACAGAGTTATTTTTATGTAAGTAATAAGCACTCACCCTCGCAGTAGATTAGAGAAAAATGTACTTTTAATGTGCCATCTTTCATATCACGCAGTCTTCCATAGCATAATCTTTATTTGCACTAATGTATTTTTTAAACATTTTTACAGCAAATCCTCATTGATATATGGATTGTCCTTGTTTCTGCGAAATTATGAGACAGGATATGAATAAAGTATTTGTTTCAGTTACGTATATATATATATATATATATATATATATATATATATATATATATATATATATATATATATATATATGTGAACTGAGAGATCAACCATTAATTTCAGCTGATGAGTCAGCCATCCAGTTCAAGATGGATATTAGGCAGGTGTTTTGTAGAATTGGAACTGCACTTCTGTTTTCTGCAGTAATAATAATTAAACAGCTGAACTGGTCTCTAGTGCAACAGGAATGCAATAACATGCAACATAACATTCCACTGCAATAGAAACCCAGAAGGCTCCTTGAAAAATCAGCGGAAAGCGTTTCCTTTTGTCCCTAAAACATGTGGATGCTTGAACTGTGATCAAAACAACTGCTCCTGAATTCAGGTTCGACTACGTCGAGATGCTTTTCGATCTGGTCTGGTTTAACATCCCTTTGTTGAATTCAGACTGTGGTTGGCCCTAGTTTGGGATGAAGACTGTATTTTCAACATATTTAGAGGTGAACTCTGAACTGTACCACTATGTCATTTTCCAGTAAGATCCCGAAAAGGAGAAGATTTTAGCATCAACTCATTCGGGGTTGTGCAGATGTTTTTACACACTGTGCATAGTTAAACGGGGGAAATTTTAGGTAAGAATAACATTTGAATAGGACTGCCCCTTTAAATCTTACACAGTTGTTGAATTGGTGCTGGCATCCAGAATGTGTGATAGGAGGCTGTGTGGTCCAGTGGTTAAAGAAACAGGCTTGTAACCAGGAGGTCCCCGGTTCAAATCCCACCTCAGCCACTGACTCATTGTGTGACCCTGAGCAAGTCACTTAACCTCCTTGTGCTCCGTCTTTTGGGTGAGACGTAATTGTAAGTGACTCTGCAGCTGATGCATAGTTCACACACCCTAGTCTCTGCAAGTCGCCTTGGATAAAGGCGTCTACTAACTAAACAAATAATAGTAATACCTCAGCTTATAGTACTACAAGCTACCTTTCATTCTTGTGTCATTAATTTGAGCGAATTTTGCTGAATAAAAAGGCAGCTAAATGTGCTAAGCACTGTATACTATACAATACTGTTTATTTACAGAGTTATACTGGTATTACAGACATTGCTTTGCAATGGTTCAGCTCATATTTATTACATTGATGTCAGATTGTCTCTCTGGGTCAGTATTGTTCTGAGACAGGTGACATGAAGGATGGAGTTCCTCAGGGATGAATCATTGGTCCCCTGCTCTTCAGTGTCAATGTGCTCCCTCTTGGATCAATTATTAACAAATATAACCTTGGATTTCACTGTTAAGCAGATGGTACTCAAATATATTGTTCTTTTCCTACTAAACCGGAGATGGCCATGTCTGTGCTATCTCAGTGCCTGAGCGAAATTCAATCATGGATGGCTGTAAATTGTCTAAAAATAAATCCCAAATAAGACAGAGGTGCTATTAATGGGCTCCAGACACAGTTTTGTTGAATCACCCTGTATTGAAATCTTCTTTGATGGTATTTTTTTTGACTAATACTGTGAATTACTATGGATTCAGAACTGTGTCTGGATACCCACATTAGCTCTGTCATAAAGGCCTCATTTTATCATTTGAGGGACATTACCAAATGGAGACCCATTCAATCTGATAAAGATGCTGGGATGCTGGTTCATGCTTTTGTTATGTCTCAGGTAGCTTATTGTTATGCTTTGTTTGCTTGTACTTTAGATCAGAGAATGCTGATCTTTAGTTGTTTTGCTCCTTGCCTAGTCGTATGAAGAAAAGCTGCACAGTCAAATCTTTTAAATCACATTTTAAAACATGTTTGTTTGCATTAGCCTATTCTTGAGCTGGATTGATTGGCCAATGGCTTTAAAAAAAAAAGAAAGAAAAGTGCCGTAAAGCACCCTGGTATGCTTCACATGAAGAGCGCTATATAACAGCAAATTGTATTGCATTGGCTGCAACAACTAATAGTTTTAGCTGACTAGTTAGTGCCAAGTAGGTAGATTGTCATTGCAATTGAGGGCTGTGCTAATATTTGTGTCGATTTCATAAAATGGCCTTCAGCTTAGATCCTCAAACTATTCCAGGGATGTGTCCCCTGTCATGAGATGAGGTTAAAAGCTCTATAACCATAAATGCAGACGAGCCCGACTCTTATGCACGGTGGTTAAGATGCTCGCTTGAGGCGTACAAAGTCGCCGCTTCACGCCCATCGTCCGCTCTGATACATTATGAAGAGTGTATTAAAAACTGGATTGCTGACGTTTTGCAAAAATGTACATTTACTAATTTACCATTGCCAGAGTTTCAGAGTGGCAGTAATTACATCTCTGATAGTCATGTCAAACCAATCTACATTTATGAGTCTTTTCTTAAGCACATCCTGTGGTTTAAAAAAAGAACGTTAGATAGTAAGCCTGTAATAATGTAGTAATAATTATCTAAGCATAATAACAATATGCAAGGAAGTCACAAGTTGCAGTGTGTGTGCTGCTGCCAGCATACATGTATATAAGAGCTGAAAGCTCCCTATACATTTATTGAGGCATTTTTAAATAAAATTATTCTATTTTTAAATAGAATAATTATTCTGTTAGTAGTAATCACTACTACGATTTGAGAAAATTAGCCACAGATTCCCAGAGGTTTCATTTCCCCTAACCTGGTTAGTGTTTTTTCCTCTCTTGAATGCTAACGGACCATGCTGGCACCAAAGCAAGCAAGCAGAGGTGGGCTGAATGTCCTTTCCTGGTTCTGGAATGTCTTATGTATGTACAGTACTGTCTTCTTAAAATACAGAATCATACACTTCTTGTGATTTGCTCTGTATTCAAACTCAGGTCTCTAGCACTGAAAAGCCTGTGCATTAACCAACTATGTTGCCAAGCACCCATAATCTACTTTTTTGTAAAAGGAAAAAAGGGAATGAATTCATGCATTTTAAAGCATGAGTTTTTCATTTAGAGTTCAAAGCCCTGAATATGTCTGACAAAAATATAAAAGTCCTTTGCACATAAATTAGTCATGACGGAAATGTAATCCTGCATCGCTGACATCAGTATAGCTAACATGTTATGAACTGTCACATTCATTTTAATCTAAAAATGAAACTTCCATTCTACTGCAGCAGCCAGCATACGAAGCCAGTTTAAGAGGGGGTCTGAAGTGTTAATTGCTCACGCATAAAATTAAACTGATGAAATTATGTTTTATGGGTTAGAAACAGACAACCGTGTACCTATTGCAGTGTTGTTAGATTGTGATAATGCATTTATATTTGCAATCAGCATCAATGACTCCTCTCATATACAGTAATTAATGGGTGATAACCAAGATTTTTAATTTTGCAGACTTTGCTGTACATTCACTTTTGGTTGAAGCTGACAGACCTGCCACAACACAGGCTTTACCTGAATCTTTAAAACAGAAAAAAGGAAAAGCAAAGGGCTGTAAGAAAAGTACATGCTGTAAGACTTGACCTTCTTATAAGGATCAAATACACATAATTAGTTACATAATTCCCCTGCCTATAATCACAAGATCACACTTCCTTGGGTTAATTAGTCTTAATTTAGGCAATCTCCAGCAAAGAAAAACAACCTAAAGAAAAGATAAGGGGTTTACAAAGATGCGTCTCCAGCAAAACACATTTCCATTTGCACTCTCCGTCTGTGCAGGAACATAAGCCGACTCAGCAGAATTCAGAGTTTAATTAAGTTCAGTTTGACTTAATCAGAGCATGATCTTATCTCAAATGAGCGAGGGATTTGAATAAAGTACACCCCCTACCCCCCCCATGTGCTATGTTGCCACCTAATGAATTCATTTGTGTAGTTGTGTTTAATATTGTTATGTATTACCACAGTGCATTTCAGACTTGTTCTAGTTGAGATTCCCTTTAAGGTAGATGTAGCTGAGTTAATAATCTCATACAGTAAATCTTGTTGTACAAGTCGTTACATTGGTCTCAAATGTGCAGTTTTAAAACATCTGGTCTCCTTTAAGAAATCTGTTTGCAAGCCATGCTTTCAGGTAGCGTCAGGTTGGTCATTTCACCTAAGGAGTGCAATTGTAGTCGTCCCCTCGACCCGCGCCCCAATGCCTTCCTTTGTCATAAACCAGCCAGCTGCCTCCCCTATTGACAGGAATGCATTCAGGCAGTAAGACTTACGAATGGAAGTAGTAACAGACTTCCTGAGAATAACGCATTGAAACTGAGAACTTTCTTTAACCCAGTGTATACTACCACATACATAATACATGCATCAACAGAAGAATCAAACAGAAGAGTCTTTCCACCCGCAGCCACTATAGACCCACCTGCATTTTTAGGATGAACTTCAACTTTTACTTTCAAGAAATAATTTTCATCATCCCTGTTTTAAAAACATTTCGAATCACCCTCAAGTGGCATTGAACCCAAGTCATTCATTTATCAAAGAGTGATTGTGGAATGCCTTGGCCTCAGTGAAGTGTACAGAATGTGTTTTTCTAATAGTTGGCTGCCGTCGGATCATTTTTTTCCTTTCTTTGATAAATTGCTCCCATGGGCTCAACGGCGTAAGATAGCACAGAACTAAATGTAGGAAAACATCCACCAGGCTGGCTCTGTGTTGGCAGAGCTTATGGAAATCCTTTCTGGCTTAAGTATTAAGAAGTTGTTGATTTAGCCCTTGTGATGATTACCTAGACCTCAGATTTCTCAGAGGTAATTAAATGCCCTTTGGGTGTTGAGTTGAGGAGTATTTCAGATGACTGAACTTAGGTTACTTCCAGATATTTGTGCAACAGTAACTTTATTACAAGACATTTAGATCTATTTATTTCAAAAATAATAATTAAGGGTTATCAAAATGAAATACAGCACTGCATGTTAATCTCTATTTTTTAAGCCTGTAAAAATACGAATAACATAAGATCATAATGAATAAAATGAAGTTGATAATTTACACTGGATCCACCATGGTTTAATTCAATTAAATACACGTCAGTGCATTTCAATAACATTTCTGGGAGTTAAGCATTCTAGGTTTAAAAAAACTTACAAGAACTAAACAAAAGCTACATTCCCACCAGGGCCAGCCAGGAAAGCACTGGTTTGATGTGACGAGTCTACGAGGTGTTTTAACAACGTGACGAGTCTACAAAGTGTTTTAACAACTCTGAAAGGATACAAGGCCCTTTGCAAGCTTATTTTGTGTGATATACATCAGTAATCTTGAATACAGAAGCACCAACCAACAATCACCTGTTCTCCGTCCCCGTTTGTAATTGAAACTCACAGGTAATACTGAAGATGCTATATTGAAGAATATATGTCAGACATCCCATTAACTCAAAAGTGTATAGCTGCGTTCCAGTATTGTACACTTCTTCACACGCAACCCAGAACCCAGGTTCATATTTATGTAACCCACAATGGCAGCTGGGGGCAGAAAAAAGGCAGGGGCTGCAGCAAGAATCATATTCTAACTGACAACACTTTTCATATCTTCTTAACATTTTCCCCCAATTTGGCTTTTAAACGCATGTTCTCCATTAGCTAGCAAAGAAAATAAAACAGTAGCCATCATAGTTTATTCTAATAAACATAACTGTTACACACTGCCAGCATGCACTGTACAGTCCCCAAGTGGCTCATCCAGTGAAAGCGCTGCCACTGGGAGCGCAGGATGAGTCACACAGCTTGCATGGCACCAGTTCATGTCCAGGCTGTAAAATACACAAACTACAAAACACTAGGAAAGCCTCTAGTAAAGATACATCACGTTGATACACCACTAATATGCTAATATCTGCCACCATGCACATGTTATTGTCGTTTAACACGTTTATTATTATTATTATTATTATTATTATTATTATTATTATTATTATTATTATTATTATTATTATTATTATTAATAACTAATATCAGATGAATAAATGACATTTTCCAGCAGAAAGACATTGTCAGTACAAAATCTATTTTCCCTGCAGGGGATGAAATTGAAAGTGCAGAGCCTGGGATACAAAAATCTGAGCCAAATCGCACCCTGCTAACATACTTTGCAAAAAATATTTTCTAAATAAAGTTAGTAAGGCAGAAGAAAGGCAGACAAAAACCAAGGGCATCCTATTGACTTAATTTATTAAACATAAATAAATGAGCAATAAAATAATTATATACCGTTCTGTACTAGTGGTGGCTGGTGACTTCTATGTCACAAGAGGCACAATTACAAACACATTGTGTCACCTAATCAATCTGCCATGCAAAAAAAAAAGAGCTTAATTAATTTCTTTATTGATTTCTTCTAGCACAGTAAAGGGAAATGATTAAATCAGATCATTCTGTATGGTTTTTGACATCCGAGTAAATATGGTTCCTTATTTCCATGTGAGCAGCAAGTAACTTGACATATTGAGCAATTATTTCCGTAAGTTCCCTTTGTCCTGCTGAATTTTGCATTATTTTGAGAAATGCTAATGCATCAGTGTTTCATACTAATTTATTCATCACCATGGTTAGGGTGGGCGAACAGAGCGTGATCGAGTTCATCAACGACAGTGTGTGTGAATCGTGAATGCAGCCGTTTTGAAAACGATGTAAAATTATCCCAGTAATCATCAGTTGCAAAACAAATATATATTTTTAATACAACTTTTTGTCCACTACACGTCTGTCTTAAAATATTTAAATATGTTTGAGTGATTTTACATTGACAGCTCTAAAGTCACTGCATATCGTAAAAGACAATGAAACCTGTCATTTAATTGTAATAATAATTTATGAAAATATGATATAAAGTTCACAAAATAGCATTATTTGGAGTGTGCAATTCACCTAAATGACATTCGGCACAAAAAAACCCATACTTTTCTGCGTGGATTTTGTTGTATAACACTTTGTTTTTAAGACATTTCCAGACTTAGCTGCGGCACCATGTCTGTGGCGCACTCAGTTTCGTTTACGGTTTACTATTTTCGAAAAAAACTCACTACACATACAAACTGCATCAAAATAAACTTAATAGATTTCACTCTTTCTGAATCTCAGTTTGCGCCTTATTCTCACAGTCAGAACATTTAAAAAAAAAAACAGTTTAAATAATTTGGGCCAGTATTTCGAAAACGAAACCAAACTCCAAACTGAAAAACTATATAATTGGTTAGAGCAACGTGTCCAGAAGACACACCACTTTTAATTATTACCATATCAGGTGTGGTTTTGTAAGATATTTGGGTGGGATTAAGTGACTTCAGCTTTTCACAGGCGTCCAGTCGAAGTTCCCTCCCTCTGAGACAATGACAACAACAAATGCTTCTGCTGTGAGTGTTAGAAGGCTCCAAACAGTGATAAGAGGAAGCAGAATTCATTTGTGAAAAATGTGGCATGTCATTATTAACAAATGGGGTGATGCATGAGATCTATACATTTGCCAGAAGTATTAACGAGACAGAACAATATGTAACTGCTGCAGTTTATAACATCGGTTTACTGTATTCTTTATTTTGCTCTTACTTGAATGTGATCTTATCATACCTTTATAACTGCTCTTATCTGTATTATGATATTCTGTAATGTGATATTTTATAATGTGCTAACTTGTAATGCAATATTTTATAATGCAATACTTTGTATTGTGATATGTTGTAACAATTGTAAGTGACCCTGGAATGGGTGCCTGCTAATAAAATAAAAATAATAATAATAATAATAATAATAATAATAATAATAATAATAATAATAATATTAATCTTAAATCGTAACCAGTCTCGATATTAGAAATGTGCAGCATGAACAGTATTTCAAATGCGCTATATGCACATATATAAATAACATGATTAGTGTGTGTAGAAACTCCACTAAGAGTACGCGTGATACATTTAAGGCAGGTATTTACTTTGTCCCTTGCAAGCAGATTGACAGCAGTGACGTAGATGGTATGACTGGTCAAACGTCACAGGGCAGCTCATATAGTGCAGACACAGGGCTAGTAGCATCGATACAATTCACGGTGGATCTGAGTCTACAAATATGCTAGACCGTTTAAATACATGGATTTGTAATACAGGAACTTAAAACATGTGAAAGACATGACTTTGCAATACACAGATTTATCTTAAATTGGATTACATTTATAACATTTAAAAAAAAATGCTTCATATTAATTATGCATATTCACATTACCTGCTTTTTCAGTGGCAAATGCATTAATCCAATGTTGTATAATTAAATTCTTTACAAATTACTGTATAAAATGTTGTTATGACTTTTAGACCCCAAAGAAATACTACAAAAAATATTGCATAATGGGTATGATTATAATTTTGTAACATACAAATGAATGCCCTTTTAAAACATACTATATAATACGTTACGTTTCTGTATATTACAATATAAACAAAACCCATGCATTTCTTATGTTCTTATTAGTTTTCTGGGATTTCAAGAAAAAAATACGATTCTATGATTTTTTTTTTTTTTTTTTACTTTAAAACTAAATAAACACGCCTGCTGTGTAATTTAAACTGGTCTTAAATTCACCAAAATTTGACACCAAAAGATTTTTTTTCGTAACAGCATTTTTAAGCAATTCACTGCTGCAAGTAGTTCTTTTGAACCCTGACAAAGTCCATCATAGTCTTTTGTTTCAGCGAGGCAAAATATGTTTGCTGGGCTTCACTTAGTAACTGGAACTAATTTTACAGAATCCTTCCGCTGTTCATACCAAGACATAAGAACATAAGAACATAAGAAAGTTTACAAACGAGAGAAGGCCATTCAGCCCATCTTGCTCGTTTGGTTGTTAGTAGCTTAGTGATCCCAAAATCTCATCAAGCAGCTTCTTGAAGGATCCCAGGGTGTCAGCTTCAACAACATTACTGGGGAGTTGGTTCCAGACCCTCACAATTCTCTGTGTAAAAAAGTGCCTCTATTTTCTGTTCAGAATGCCCCTTTATCTAATCTCCATTTGTGACCCCTGGTCCTTGTTTCTTTCTTCAGGTCGAAAAAGTCCCCTGGGTCGATCTTGTCAATACCTTTTAGAATTTTGAATGCTTGAATCAGATCGCCGCGTAGTCTTCTTTGTTCAAGACTGAATAGATTCAATTATTTTAGCCTGTCTGCATTCGACATGCCTTTTAAACCCGGGATAATTCTGGTTGCTGTTCTTTGCACTCTTTCTAGAGCAGCAATATCCTTTTTGTAACAAGGTGACCAGAACTGAACACAATATTCTAGGTGAGGTCTTACTAATGCATTGTAAAGTTTTAACATTACTTCCCTTCATTTAAATTCAACACTTCTCACAATATATCCGAGCATCTTGTTGGCCTTTTTTATAGCTTCCCCACATTGTCTAGATGAAGACATTTCTGAGTCAACATAAACTCCTAGGTCTTTTTCATAGTTCCCTTCTTCAATTTCAGTATCTCCCATATCATATTTATAATGCACATTTTTATTGCCTACATGCATACTTTACACTTTTCTCTATTAAATGTAATTTGCCATGTGTCTGCCCAGTTCTGAATGCTGTCTAGATCATTTTGAATGACCTTTGCTGCTGCAACAGTGTTTGCCACTCCTCCTATTTTTGTTTCATCTGCAAATTTAACAAGTTTGCTTACTATACCAGAATCTAAATCATTAATGTAGATTAGGAATAGCAGAGGACCTAATACTGATCCCTGTGGTACACCACTGGTTACCTCGCTCTATTTTGAGGTTTCTCCTCTAATCAGTACTTTCTGTTTTCTACATGTTAACCACTCCCTAATCCATGTGCATGCATTTCCTTGAATTCCTACTGCATTCAGTTTGAGAATTAATCTTTTATGCGGGACCTTGTCAGAAGCTTTCTGGAAATCTAAATAAACCATGTTGTATGCTTTGTAATTATCCATTGTTGATGTTGCATCCTCAAAAAAGTCAAGCAGGTTAGTTAGACATGATCTCCCTTTCCTAAAACCATGCTGACTGTCTCCCAGGATATTGTTACCATATTGGTAATTTTCCATTTTAGATCTTATTATAGTTTCCATAAGTTTACATATAATAGAAGTCAGGCTTATTGGTCTGTAGTTACCTGGTTCGATTTTGTCTCCCTTTTTGTGGATCGGTATTACGTTTGCAATTTTCCAGTCTGTCGGTACAACCCCTGTGTCAAGAGACTGTTGCATGATCTTGGTTAGCGGTTTGTAAATAACTTCTTTCATTTCTTTGAGTACTATCGGGAGGATCTCATCCGGCCCAGGGGATTTGTTTATTTTAAGAGCTCCTAATCCCTTTAACACTTCTGCCTCTGTTATGCTAAAGTTATTTAAAACTGGATAGGAACAGGTCGACGTGGGGCATGTTGTCCGTGTCCTCCTTTGTAAAAACCTGTGAAAAGTAATCATTTAATATATTAGCTTTTTTTTTTCTTCATCTATGATTTTGCCATTTGTGTCTCTTAGACATTTAACCTCCTCTTTGAATGTTCTCTTGCTGTTATAATATTGGAAAAAAAACATTTTGGAATTGGTTTTAGCCCCCTTAGCAATATTGATTTCTATCTCTCTCTTGGCCTTTCTAACTTCCTTTTTGACTTGTGTTTGCAGTTTCAAGTACTCTTTCTGTGTACTTTGTTTTTGGTCCCTTTTGACTCTCTGAAAAGTGCCTTTTTTTGCTGAATATTTTTTCTAATTGATCTATTAAACCATTTTGACCATAAATCCTCGCATCTGTGGAGCGCTGCTGTCATGGCTTCGACTCCACAGCGTTTAATTAGACTGACTCATGCGTCTTTATGTGTGTGTGTGCACTGCGGGCATTAAATCTACAATACTGTAACATGTAAATTGGCTGGAAAAACAGAAAAACTTGTCTCTATTATTATTTATTTCTTAGCAGACGCCCTTATCCAGGACGACTTACAATTGTTACAAGATATCACATTATTTTTACATACAATTACTCATTTATACAGTTGGGTTTTTACTGGAGCAATCTAGGTAAAGTACCTTGCTCAAGGGTACAGCAGCAGTGTCCCCCCCACCTGGGATTGAACCCACAACCCTCCGGTCAAGAGTCCAGAGCCCTAACCCCTACTCCAGGTACACTTAGAGGTACACTGCATGTTGAAGTGTGTCTTTTATTTGCAAGGCACATGGATAATAAAATGTGATTCTGCACATTCCCTCCTTTAAAAACTATGTTCAGGAGGATTAAGACTTTCATTGCTGGAGGATCAATATAGTTGCAAGAAACCTCCATCTGGCCCACCTGCTGAAGAACAACTTGAGGCATGACATTTAATACACTCCTCAACTGAGAGAGATCTTGGCAAGATGCTCGAGGTGATTGCACAAGCATTCATTTATGTGTATTACTCTTTTGAGGCTTAACATTTTGAGGGCACAGGAAGTATAATATCACACTGCTATTGGGTGCTAAACATGCAACTTTACATTGCTTTATTAAAAGCTTTGGTAAAACCGAGAAAAGTAGTCACATGTTGTGGCTAATGACTTTATCAGAGGACCATTTGTCTACTTTATTATACATTTACAGTTGGAAATAATGAGTGAATCTTTTAATTGAGGAATGACCTTTTAAATTAATTTTCCAGCAAATATTTACAGAAATACTAACCTAGTGTAACTAATTACTGTGAATAACTTCAGTGATTTATATTGCAAAAATAAGTCAAATGAGTAGAGTGCCGTTATAATTGATAGACCTGTATACAGGTATACAATATAATAATGGGTCCTATTCACAAAACATACATTCTGGAGTTATAAGACTGTTTTGTATGACTGAACACCAGCAATGTAGATTATGCATTCCATTTTTAGGAATATTCTGTTACTGATAAATTAAAGACAATTTAGCAACATTCGCAAACCCCTAAGGCAGTAACATGCAATAACATACTGATAACTGTGGACATTCGAATCTGTTACCTACCTCAAAGTGCATTTATTGTTGTTCTTAAACAAATAACCAGTGTTCTGCTGAAACACCCTGAATAGTCTATGAACTACTGATAATTGGGCTGGCTTAAATACAACTTTTACTGCTGCTGATACATACTGAATCATTTATGAATTACTGATAGTATTGTATTTGTAAACTGACTACTAAAACTGGGTACTTCTTAAAAATGCTAATCTCTGCTAGGTGATACTCAGCAATTGTGCCTAGTGATTGAGTTACTATTGTCTTGCCAATTATCTATACAGCAATTAATCTAACTTATTTGTGTTTGTGTTATAATGAAATGTGTGCGTGATCGTTTTGCATTGAAGTTGTTGTCTCTTGATTGTGTGGTTTTTCTCTTATGACTTGAATATTGGTTTGTGTACCAACACTTAATAGTTTCATTTGATTTGTTTAAATGTAATATTTGATTGCTTTATATTGAAGTTTGGTTTATTGCTGTATGGTAATTTAACTGAAGGCCTAACTGTAATATATAGCAATTTGACTTGTTCTATGAGAACTGACTGGATCAAACATTTTTGTTGGTTGTTGTAACTGTTTTTCTACCATTGTCCACTTTGCTTGTACTAAATTGTATACTCAGATAATTTTTATACTCCTTTTAAAAGTAAGGCTATCCTTTTTGATTATAGCCGTTTCCTGGTACTTCGCCCTGTTCCCTAGCTACCATAACTATATAACATTATACTTCTGGAGTTATTTATCCGGACCGTCCCGGTTAACCAAAGGTGGTGGCAGCTACACGCCACTCTGTTTCAGTCCAGTTAGAACACAAGCTAGCCAGGACAGGTTCCGTTACACTGTGTTTCTTTCAAAAATGCACATATGAGACGTATGTAGTGAATAGAAGTGCTACACAGGTAAGCTTTATGGATTTAATTACATCCATAAACACAAAACCAGTATTTGAGGAATTGTATGACGAACCACTCAGATTGATTGCGAACATTATAAAAAAAGGGAAAAAAAAAAACGCTTTAAAATTATTACACTAATACGAACAGTTCAGCAGGAATATAAGTATTCTGATATTTGTAGTCATTCTGCATAATCTTACTGCCGACCAGCTTCCTCCCATGTATGATAATAATTCGATTTGGTTACTGGGTTTTCATCCTTGGGTCCCATGTCATTTGTCAGGCCAGCACATCTAGTTTTTAAAGCAATTTCTCACTGTGTTGTAACATGATCTCATCTTCCGAAACTGTGTTAAGTACTTGTTTTATTCAACCATAGAGAGGTAATTTGCCTGAATTCCCTGCCTAGAAAAGACTGCAGAGTAATTTACCTTGCCCCAATATCCATTTATAGACTAAATTTACATGATCTTCACATGCAGCTTACACTGTTTCCATACACCATCAGTTTTATGCATCGAGGCCTGTGCTGTAAAATAAAACAGATCTGTTACTTTACCCATCAACATCTTTAAATATGCACTCACACAAGAAAAATGTGTGCCACAAAAAAATAGAATTGCTATGCTAATGTCATCACTCAGTAAGAAACCCCACTTGTACATTTACATTTTTTACAAGGTAGTGCACTAACTGGCCAATATTGAGAATGTAAGTAAAATGTTTAATGCTGGTTTATTATTATTATTATTATTATTATTATTATTATTATTATTATTATTTATTTAACTAGGAGATTTACCTGAGACTGAGGCCTCATTTATAAAGGGGTCCTAGAAAACAATAACAAGATAATTACAATGTACAAACACAAAGAAATCATGTGCTGTCCAAACTTAAATCAGCAGCATACAGAGATCAAAGAACAGAATACTACAGTATTATAGCCCATGTTGCAGACTACAGTACTCTAATAAGAGTACTGTTTAAAGATGCAATAATTCAATCAATTAATGGATTTTTTATCACAATGAATTTTATTTGGCAAGTCTCAATTAAAACAGGAATTGATTGATTAATTGCCCTGGTGCCCCGTTTGGAGCTTTAGGCATCCCCTATCTGTGCAGCTACACAGAAACACTTTTTTTCTTGTCTGTTGCTAGACTAAAAGTCTTCCGATTATATTTGTTTTGTGATAAGAGATGTCAGAATCTAATGAAAAATGTGGATTTCTTCTTGATTTTTAATAATTTAATTAATAGTTTTCTCAATGTCTATATTATATTATGGTAACACTTTACATCAAGTGTCTCTAATTACTGTGTATTTACATAGTAGTTACTTAGTAAATACATGTGTACTTATACATAATTACAAAGTTATTATGCATAGTTACAATGGACTTAACCCTTTGTGGTCCTATGTTGGACCAGGTCCGACATTACAATTTTCCCTTTCCGGTCTGATGTCGGACCGCAAAGGGTTAATGTGCAAATCTTTTTGTACTATATATAAGTACACAGTTGTATGAAAACATGGTTAGAGTAAGGTTTAGAGTTTGGGTTGGGGTTATATCGTGCAATAATGTAACATTGTAATTACAGTATGCGTAATTACACATGTATTTACTCTGCAACTACTAAGTAAATGTGCAGTAATTAGACACAATGTAAAGTGTTACCTATATTACTATGTATAATTATATGCACATGCATGTTTTCACAGTTGTATTTGAAGGCTTAAAACCATCCAGTCTTTTTTTGTTGCTTCTTTCTTTTCAATAAGAAAGCATTCTCAATACCTCAGTTATTGCTGATTATCAGTTCAATTAGGGGATTTGTTTCTCACTGCACCTCTAGCATTGCTGCATTTTGAATTCATTGAAGTAAACAGCCACTGAAACTGTGTGGTCTTAGTGTTACCAATACTTGCACAGTTAATTATCTTACACATTTGCTGATAAACTGTCCTGCAGAATATATTTGCATCTGAAACACTAAACAACACAATATAGACAATACTCACACTGTAGTATACAGTTTAGCTACACATTTGCATTGTGTAGGCAGAGTACACATCAGCGATATGGTGATAACTTCCAGTTTTAGTTTTTATTTTTGTTTTCATTAATATTTATGGTATGCAGGCTGGCGGCAGAGTAGTTGTCCTTTAAGATGAAAAAGTTGCTTTCGAATTTTGTGTTTTATTTATTAATACTGCGGACTTGGCACTAAAGATGGGAACAGTAATAAAACAATACACTCATGATGAATCTGTCAGAAAATATTATAGAACAGTTTAAATTTCCCTGAATTATGTATGTGTAAACTGGATTACATAGCCTTTAAAGGATTTCTATGTTAATATAACATTTACATAAAGAACATTTACATAAAAGTTGTATGGAAACTGTTTTTTTTTATTAACCTACTACAATACTTTATTAAGATTTTCATCTAAATTGTGTCAATCGATGTATCTATCCTTGCAAACTGTATATTATTATAGGTGTATTTTTCACACCAGCTGTTTGCTTACAGTATAACAATAACATTGCCTTGGTTACATATTGCATTTCTTTGTTCCTTCTTTCTTATCAACCTGTATAATAAGTAAGTTGCTTCAAAATACTTTGACATACAGGTAGTGCACAAAAAAATGGAAACACCTGGGTATATGAGGGACACCAAGTATATTGAAAGCAAGGGCTTCCACACAGGTGTGGCTCATGTGTTAATTAAGCAAATAACATCCCAGCATGCTTAGGGTCATGTATAAAAATGCTGGACAGGCCTGGTTGCCTATAATTATGGCTGCAAGAGGAGACCTCAGTGACTTTGAAAGAGGGGTGATTGTTGGGGCACATTTGACAGGAGCTTCAGTGACCAAGACAGCTCAACTTGCTGATGTTTCATGAGCAACAGTGTCTAAGGTGATGTCAGCATGGAACTCAGAGGGAAAGACATGATCAGCAAAGGGCAACAGTGGGCGGAAGCGCATACAACATGATTGTGATATCCGTGCATTAATTCGAAGTGCAAGGCAAGACAGGCGAGCAACTGCAGATCAATTGACTGCAAATTTCAACCTGGGACGCAAGCAGTTTCATCAAAAACGGTCCGCCAAGAACTCCACAGAGCGGGATACCATAGTGGCCCAACGCCCTATTAAGTAACTTTACATTGGTGGTTCCATGTTTTTGTCCACTACCTGTATGTCTATGACGGGCAACTACAGCTGCATTCACATTTTTTTGTGTCAGTTTTTCATTAACCTTTCAAGGTCCACCCAATGTTAAATATCCCGTAGGTGACCTGGCCCTTCAACTCTTTTTCTCAGGCACTATGACAGACAGCCCTTGTCAGTGGAATATGTAATTGGAAAGATTCAGGCCTTTAAAATGAGGTCATACTTGTGTATTTCCATTAGATAACCATATTAGGAGACAGCCTTGAATGCGAGTGTTTTGGAATGTTGCTGAAGACAGACCTATCTTAGTGCAGTAAACAAAGATTTTCACATAAACTCTTTACAAAATAAGAGAAATGGCAACATCAAAGGCACAAGGACCTATTTTCTGTATATATATATATATATATATATATATATATATATATATATATATATATATATATATATTTGTATATATGGCCATAATTCATATATACAAACACAATGACCTATTTTCTGTATATATATATATATATATATATATATATATATATGTGTGTGTGTGTTTGTACATATGGCCATAATTTCTTTATTTATCCAATTATCCAATTTGTTAAAAAAAAAAAATAATTCCCATGTTCCCTACATGTTGTAAGTTTCATTGTGCACTGTCAGATTTGAGCTGGCCATGCTAAAATGTTTTACAAACAATAAATCATGTTTGTTTGGTTTTTTTTTTCTAAAAAGCGCCTCTCTTTTTCTGTGGTTTTTGTTATCCGTATTGAACAGGGTGAGTTTCAGACTATTTCACTTTTTTATGAAAGCCTAGTGTGTGCACATTCATTTCATGCATGACATGTACCTGTAACCTTTATAGTTAAAGAGTTATAGCCACAAATATAACAACAGTAAAAAACAGGTGAAAATAACTCTGACCCTTTTAAGTATATGGAAAAATACCGTAACATTATTCAAAAGGTTTCATTCAACTTTATGAAGCAAAATTAGGTCATGCAAAAAAGTTATCTTTCCAATACTACAACAAAAGTCTACAGATAGGATTTTTCTTTTCAGTTTTGATTATTCTTTTCCAGATCTGTATACTGTATACTGTAGTGCTGAAATAGTTCAATATTTTCAAATAATAACTCTAAAAGCATTTTGTTACATCAGGGTTGACAATTGAGTTAAACATAGAAGAAGAATGTGTAGATACAGTATATCCATCTGACCTTTAAGCAAGGCAGCTTACTCTGTATGTTTCATATCACTTCCAATAAAAAAGAAACACTTCTTTTTTAGTTATATTTCTCAGAACAGATCATTTTTAAATGGATATAGCCTTCAAAACAAATCAATTCCATACATTTTGCTCTGACTTCCACAATCATATCTGCTAGGGACTAAAGAAGAAAAAAAGTAAAGGTGTGCTTTGCATAGCAGGGAGGGATTCAAATGAGATGCTAATGTGTCCCACGCATGTCCATCAAGCACTGCATTACTATACCCAAACTGTCTTGTAGAAACTAATCTGGATGTTATTGGCCTGCCAAAGAAAATGTATACATTAGCTATAGATTAGGCCCGCAGCAGTAAAGTACACTAAACTACTGTCTTCTGTCACAGACTGTCTTTGAAATAAACCTCTGAGGAAACTACCTCAGCAACCAAAAAAAATGCAGTATTCAAATTACTCTTTCTCTGTATCCCAGTCATCTTTTTTTACAAGGAATAAGAGTTTATTACAATAACATTATAATGATACATTACTATGGTATAGCTTCAAATCAATTAATTATGCCTTTATTTGTATAACTGTTTATGGCAATTGATAATGGGTAGAGTGCAAATGAAGGATAAGACATTTGTGTTGCAACTAAAATGTTTTTAAAGAGCATTTCAGTATGTGCACAGCCCTTGTGTTTGCATTTCTGCTAGGGAAAGCATTTACAGTATGATGCCTGCCAACACCTTGTCTGACTTTGGCCAGTGCCAAATCTGCAGTGACTGTGTTTTTTCCTGCATTCTGGCCCGGCGTCACCACTCGTCCATCCCTGACACAGTGACTTTCATTGTATAGTACTGCCATGAAGCAGTTAATCACTAGAAACAAAACCAGGTAAGATAAAGCAGTGCTGCTGAGGCTTCCTGGGAAACAGGCAAACTGATGTCAATGTGCTGCGTAAGCTTTGGATCCTCAATGAATCACATATCTAGGAGCCTGTTCGGTGATAAATACACAGCGAGAGGTCCTGCACAAGAGAGGGCACATTGACTGAACACTGCCCTGTATTTTATGAAACAACCGGAGTGGATGATGTATGGAGTCTACAAGGGCAATATTTCCCTCACTATCTCCGTTTAGGGGTTGAGAATTTATAACCTTAAAAGAATAGTCTATACTTAGTAGACGCAAGTGGAAACCAAAATGACTGTGGAGCTTCGGTTTGGTATAGAAGGAAAGCAGCCTACTTAACCCTAGAGCACTTATCAGAGGAGGCAGTAACACCGGTCAGGAACAGGCATCATGAGAGATTCTCCTGCCATTGCTTGCAATGCTGTAGTTTGCTAGAGGTTTTGCTGTGGTTTCTGCAGAGTAATACGCTGGTATTATTTTGTCTGTAAAAGTGTTTTTATTTTCCATTTCAGGTTATAATTTTATATTGTTTTCTGAACAATGGCCAAACAATTGAAATGGCCTGTGACAGGGAGGCAGCACTGCAGCCTGCCCTTAAACTGAGTGTAAAAGCTTTCTGTTTGTTCAAGCAGTTTTGGTGAAAAAGGGGTGCAGGAGGTGCTGTCCATGCTAAGTTGGTGCGGAGCTGTTCAGGTGCTGAACGTGGCTGCCGTCTCCCACAGAGAGAGAACGACAGCCTGAAAATTGGCCCAGTGAGCTGGGGGGACAATGTAAAGTCCTGTCTATACTGCATATGAGGGGAACAAGGAAAAGGAAAGGATCCCTTTTATTTTGTTGAACTTTGGTTTATTTATTTTATTTACTTTTGAAGATAGTTTATTGTTGAACAGCACTCTGGATTTCTTGTCTGTTTGTTGTAAAGGAACAATACATTTCCAGGTGCTTCTGGTACCTACCTTGGTCGACTTACTCCCACACCACACTGTGACATGGCCATTTTACAATTAGCAAACATATTGAAAACTTGAATTACTTTTTATATGGCAGAAACTTTCTAAAGTAATTATGAAGATTGTTCTAGGCATCTAAAGAATAACAGTAATTAGAGTTGCTGTAATTCTATGACCAGATACATTAATTTAAATCATTTGAATTGTTTTCATTTTTATTAACCTTGCTCCCTGTAAAAAAAAAGAAACACATGCAAACACAAAAGATATACAGAGTTCATATGGGATTTTTGTTTGGTTTCCTGTCAAAGTTAATTAGTGTACGTCTGTCTAACATGACATATTTCTGTGAACCTATCTTATTATTAAATTCTGCTGATTAAAAATCTAATTATGCCTTAATTACTATTCAGTTGGTGCATTATTTCATTAAATGCAAATTAAGTTTCTGCTGCAGTTTATGTATATCTTTGTGAACAGGCTGGCTTGTGCGGTGATGACAGACCAGGAAGTTGTGAGTGAGTGAATGTGGTGTTGCATTGGGTTATTGTGAATAAAAGATTTCAGCCAAACAGAACACTCAAAACAAACAGCATGCTGGCCAAAACAGACAGACAAACAAACAAACAAACAGTGGACGAACCCAAACAAGTATCGTGCGGGTCCTCCCGCACAAGTTGCAATTATTATTCTTTTTAACTTTTAATTATTTTTCCTCTCTCTCTCTCTCTTGTTCTCCACCACGAACACCCAACCAACCAACCCAACTACAGCGATTCATACATATCACAGCGAGGAACAGAGAGGAAAGAAACTTCATGGAGGATATTTTTGTGCCTACAACTGAAACTGAAAAAAATCTTCTAAGATTGTACACAAAATAGAATGCCAACAAGGTCTGATTTCTGAAGAAGCAAAGTGCACAGATAGATAAACAACAAACATATGTAACAGTTAAAGGACACTTTTTTTAAAGAATAAAATTGAATGTGAATGATACTGTCGTTTAAAGAAAAGGCTATTGAAACAGCAACTATTCAGTAAAGAATGCTGTTTTTTATAGCGATGCTGCATTGCAGAATTCTTACTGTGGTCCCTCTGCAAACAAACGCAGTTAACATGGGATAGCAAACCAAATTATTAATTTACGTTGCCAGAATTCTTGAATAAATGTTACCTTCCTTGGACTGCATGGTGGTGTATGTGTAAAGAATCAGTAATAGCCCAAGTACAACACTATGCCAAGTCATTTAATGATTTATTGATACAGAGATAGATTGAGTGATGCATTTCAAAATGCTAACACAAAATTCCAATTATTCCAACAAAGGTAAGCAAGTGGGTATTTACATATTTTATTTACATTTTGAATTCTATCAAGTAATTATATGACTAAACAGTAATGAATACATAATTGCTAGTCTCTTTTTGCCAGTGAATTTTCTACATATTCTAAACTAAACTTTATTTATTTATTTAAATGTAGACTGCTAATTATTTTACCTTGTTTACTCTTCTCAATTTAGAATATACCATTATATTCCCTCACTGCAACTTCTCACAACAGTGCAGCCAATTGCCCTTTTACACCTCGGACCTCACTGGTGCCTGGACAGTAGGGTCTGCTGTACCTGAGAGAGGACCAGAGCCAATGTGAGCCACCCTATGGAATCCCTAGCAAAGAATGGCAACTTTACACTGCCAGAATCTGCACGCCCCTGACTGTATGACATCCTACATAGCATGTGGTTGTGCCTGTACCAAATAATGCATTTTAAAACCAAATTAAATGTTTTGCCTTTTATCAGATTTCACTGCTCATTTCATCATTGTACTGTTGCACTTTCCATTCCAAATAATTGTTTTCTATTTTAAAATACTATTCTAATTTAATCCATTTCTAGATATTTTTCAAGTCATTGCAGCTTCATGAAAAATACCCTGTTTCATCTTTTCATTAAAAATCCATCTTTTTAAGTCTTCAAAAGAAGGCTGGAGAGAAACATTGGTGAAAGACCCCTGATTTACCACTAAATAGGTGAAAAGTGTCTTGCTTTATCTAAACCAGATTTAACTTACATAAGACTGCATCTGAATACAATTTTGCTGTGTTCCTTTCCTATACCATATTAGCTTGTCTAGCCTGAACCCTGTATGATTCTATACCTTTCACACAGCTCTAAGTGTGTATTGTTGTGATATTTTGAAAGGTCCAGAGATCCCCTGCCTTCCCTTCTTTGCTTTCATCAAAGAATAGGGTCCCTATTTCGTAAAGGATGGCCAAAAATGAAACATTCACTTTAGAAATAAGGTGGTGTGCAGAGTGCACCATAAAGCCAATTTGGTTGGAACTAAAACTCAACACAAACACTGACCTCCTCTGAGTGCCACGAAAGCGGAGGATGTCCGGTCAACCCACACACATGGACTTGTCTTTCATCAGGCATTGTCAGTGAAATCAATGACGTGGTGTTCTGACCAGAAACGACACTACTGTGCATGAAAGTGTGCCCTGTTAACTATAAACCTGGATGTTTATTAGCAGTAAAACTACCTTGCGTTTGTCTAGAGACCTGTACGGCCCATCACTTATTCCAGTATTGATACAGTTATCATTGCTTACAGAAGACCTTGCTGAGTATAAATTTATCGGAAAAAATAAGTTTCTGTGCTTTCGATGTCACCATTTCATGTTTGTGTACTGCACTGAGGTATGTCTGTTATCAGCGCGGCAGCAACATTCCAAAACACTCGCTGTCAAGCCTATCTCCTAGTATGGTCATCTACTGGAAATACACAAGTCGGACCTCGTTTGAAAGCTTAGATCAGTGGTCGGCAATTAAATTTGATGGTGAGCCAAATGACCCGCGGGTAGCCACAGAGTGGGCAATTTGCTATACCCCCCCCCCCCACTTCCCCGCCCAAAAGATGTGTTGCAGCATGGCACAAGGCATAACGGCAATAAAACTTGTCAATAAAAAAAGTTGGTCAAGCCAGTTGAAAACAAACCAAAAAGGAAAAAAGAAGTAACAATTGTGATAGTACGTCTTTGTAACCTCCAAATAAATATAACTAAAATAATATAACATATGTGTTGTATCTACAGTATTAAGAGACAATTAGTTTAACATTCCAATATGTTGTAAGTGAAAGGTAACCCAAAATGACTCCAAATTGACTTTATTGTACGTCTGAAAGACAATTTCATTGCTCGCATTGACAACCTCAGCATTCCCAGGTACGTAATCGTTTTTGTCTGTGATCCATTTTCAACCCCGATGGTGATTTCTCATCCCATGCTGTGAACAGGATGTGAGTGGTGATAATAAAGGCAATGTCCAGACCAGAGTTCTCCCAAAACGTCTGTGTTTTAATTTCAATAATTATAATAAATAATAATAATAAACACCCCCCCCCCCTTTTGCCAGCGATGGTATCGGGGGGAACACGGCAGGTTTACAGTCCTTATTAACAAAAAGAATGACACTCCTGAACCACAATCCTCCGTGCACGAAACTGTGCTCTTTCTTCCGGGGTCGTGGTGAGTGCTGGTGCTGTGCTGTGTTGTGCTGTGAGGGACGTGCTCCGGGTCTAATGCTGGCTCCGCGGCTGCAGCTCCCGACTCTCACTCCTCCTCTGTCAGAGACAAAACAAAACAATAACAGAGACACAGGCTCCGGCTGGATACCGTCATCAGCGCAAGGGGGCCGTACTAACGTAACTGCTTCCCCTTTGTACCCAGAACCTCCTCCTTGCAAACAACCCGTTGCCATGGTTTCTCCAATAGGGGCCCGCCCCGCAGCTGATTGCAATGGAATCCTTCCAGGTACATGCAACTACGCGCTCCCCCTAATATGGTCACCTTCCGGTTTCCACCTACCGTCAAGGCAGTCCATCTAGGAGGAAGCATACGATCCACCTTACCAAGCGCCTTCTTTGGTCGGGAGGGAGATTTACAGTTTGAATTCTTTCTCTCTCTGTCACACATCTCACCCCTCAGAGTGATGCCGAAGGCACACTCGGCCAATTCTAAGTTCCCCAATGGGCCCCCCTCCCTTGAAAAAAAATCTGCATTTTGATGCTCCTTACCCGCACGATGTTTCACTGTATAGTGGAAGGGTTGCAGCGCCAGATACCACCGAGTTATCCGAGCGTTATTGTCCTTCATCGTATGCAACCACCTTAAAGGAGCATGATCAGTGACAAGAGTGAAAGAACGCCCCAGCAAGTAATAGCGAAGGGCATGAGTGGCCCATTTGATGGCCAAACACTCCTTCTCAATGACGGAGTAGTTAATCTCCCGTGGAGCCAATTTTTTGCTCATGTAAATAATCGGGTGTTCTACCCCGTCAACTTGCTGGGACAGGACCGCCCCCAGACCAATCTGGGAGGCATCGGTCTGGAGGATGAACTCCTTACTGAAATCTGGTGAAATAAGTGCTGGGGCCTGGCATAGTCTCCTCTTAATCGTGTCAAAGGCCCCCTGACACTCCCCTGTCCACTTAACTATTTTTGGAGCCGTCTTTTTGGTGAGCTCTACCAAGGGGTTAACTATGGTGGCATACTCGGGGATAAAGCGGCGATAATAGCCTGCTAACCCCAATAGTGATCTCACCTGCGGTTTGGTTCTCGGGATCGCCGTCTCCACTAGAGCCTGGACTTTAGAAGCGATCGGCTTTACCCGCCCATTACCCATAAGGAAGCCAAGATACTGGGTTTCTTGTTTGCCGAATGCACACTTGCCCAGGTTAGCCGTCAGCCCCGCCTCCCTCAGAGACTGTAGGACGGCCGAAAGTCTAATAATATGCTCTCTCCAGGTAGAGCTGAAAATCACCACGTCATCAATGTATGCAGCGGCATACTGCTGATGGGGCGCTAGGACCTGGTCCATCAGTCTCTGAAAGGTGGCCGGGGCTCCATGCAACCCAAAGGGCATGGTCTGGAAATGGAACAAGCCACCCGGGGTAGAGAAAGCAGTTTTCTCTTGCGAACTCTGGGTCAGTGGAATTTGCCAGTATCCCTTCGTCAGATCCAAAGTCGAAATCAACCGCGCTCCTCCCAGTCGGTCGAGGAGCTCGTCTACCCGAGGCATGGGATATGCATCAAACTTGGAGATGGCATTAACCTTTCTGAAATCCACGCAGAACCGAGTGGAGCCGTCCTTCTTAGGCACCATCACTATCGGGCTGCTCCACTCGCTCCGGGAAGGCTCAATGACTCCAAGCTCGAGCATATCCCTCACCTCCCGGCCAACGGCACCCCTGCGACTCTCCGGGATTCGATACGGTCTCTCTCGAACCCTGACACCTGCGGGAGTAATAATAGCATGTTCAATCATATTAGTTCTGCCAGGCAAGTCAGAAAAAGCATCACCAAATTGTTTCACTAACCCACGGAGTTCACACTTCTGATCAGGAAGTAATTGTTCCCCCATCGGAATGTTAACTGTAGCTGGTGTACTGACAGAGGGACCAAAATCCTCTTCTATACTGTCATTGGCTATAAACAGGGCCTCCCTTTCATTGTAGGGTTTTAATAAATTAATATGGTAAATTTCAGTTTTGTTCCGGCGATCGGGTTGTCTGATTTCGTAGTTTACATTACCAATTGCCCGCGTCACCTCATATGGTCCCTGCCACTTAGCGTACAGTTTAGACTCCGAAGTGGGAAGTAGCAGCAGTACCTTATCTCCTGGCCGAAAAGTCCGAATCCGTGCTTGTTTATTGTACTGCTGCTCTTGCCGATGCTGAGCCTGTTTTAAGTTCTCGTGTGCCAAATGACCAACCAATTGCAGGCGATCTCTCAACATAATTACATATTTCACTATGTTTTTAGCATCTTTATTTTGCTCCTCCCATCCTTCCTTTACAAGATCAAGGACCCCTCGTGGCTGTCTCCCGTACAGCAGCTCAAAGGGAGAAAACCCGGTCGAGCTCTGAGGCACCTCTCTCACGGCAAACATCAGGTAGGGAAGGAGTTTAGCCCAATGTTTTTGCTCCTGGTTGACAAACCGCCTCAGCATCTGCTTCAATGTCTGATTAAAACGTTCCACCAAACCATCCGATTGCGGGTGATAAATGGAGGTCCGAATGGATCGAATTTGTAATAATTTATACAGTTCCTTTAAACACCGTGACATAAAATTAGTTCCGTGATCAGTCAGAATTTCTTTGGGGATCCCTACTCTCGCTATGATCTGCACTAACTCTTTTGCAATCGCCAATGCACTAGTGGACCTCAATGGTACTGCCTCTGGATATCTGGTCGCGTAGTCCACCACTACTAAAATATGCGTATATCCACAGTCAGACTGGCTCAATGGACCCACTATGTCCATTGCAATGCGTTCAAAGGGGATATTGATCAGGGGCAGTGGAACCAATGGAGCCGGGCGAACCCGCCCCGGCGCTACCTGTTGGCACTCTCTACAGGTCGCCACATACCGCTTCACCTCACTGTACACTCCCGCCCAGTAAAATCGAGCCAATATTCGTTCCTGAGTCTTTTCGCTACCTAAGTGGCCCGAACAAGGGACATCATGAGCCAACCGCATGATCTCATGTCGAAAAGACTGAGGAACGAGTAACTGTGTTACAGTCTGCCCTGTGCTCGGGGCTCGGGATACTCTATACAGCAAATGCCCAAGCACAATGTGGTGAGGGTATGTGAGCGGCCGATTGCCATCTACTTCCTTCCCCTCGATAGACCGAACCTGCCCCCAGAGGTTAGCCAGCGTAGGATCATTTTTTTGCTCGTACGCTAGATCAACATCTCGGTCCCAGACTTTCGGTATATCGAGCGGGGATATGGTAGCCTCAGCACTAGGGTTCTCAGTAACTCGGCCCGGTCGGTCACACTGGATCCCAGTTCCCTTTCCCTGGCGTTTATCAGACGTGGAGGAGTCTCCTACCAAACCCCAACCTCGTGTCATTGATGCGCCCTCCCATTTTTCCACCCTTCTCTCTCGTTTAGTTTTTTTTGGGCGGAACCGAGAGGGGAACAGATCAGCATGCAGCGGAAAAATATCTCCAATAGTTTCCCCCGCTGCTCCTATGGCCTTACCGGAGACTGGCTCTACCTTTTGGTTTATAATTGTTTCGAAACATGGCCAGTCTCGACCTAAAATAACAGGGTATGGCAACCTTTTTGCCACCGCCACAATTACACGGCGGGTGTGACTACCAATGGTCACATCTAATTTAGTGAGGGGGTAGTCCTTGTTATCTCCATGGATACAGGAGATGACCACTAACCCACGTGACCACCAAGGTACCCCTTCTAAGAGAGTTTCCGAAATCAAGGTCTGATCACACCCAGAGTCCACTAATGCGTGGGTGCTCACATTACCAACCCGCACATCAACAATACAAGGTCCCTCCCAATCATTACCCCTGGACTTACCTGTCGCCGGTACCAAATAATGCGAAGCCGCACCACACTCCATTGCTGAGGGGCAATTCCGGGCAAGGTGGCCGACCCCATGGCACCGGTAACATTCCAGAGGGAGAGGCGCCCACGGAGCCTGATTGTCCCGCTGCCAACCTGACAGCGGGGAGGGGGCCCCTGTTCTACCCCAGCTGGGGGTTGACCTCGGCCTCCAGTGTTGTGGAGCGAGGCCACCCGTTGGGGAACGTGAGGGTGCTGGTCCAGACGTGAAGGGTGTGTGTGGGTGAAGGGGCCCCGGCCTTGGGCCCGCCATCCTGGGTCTGATGAAGGTCGGCGTGGAATGTATCGGGGTGGGCAGCGGTGTGGGCATAGAGTCCTCGTACCCCTCAGCCAACCTGACCGCGGCGTCCAGCGTGGTGGGCCGGTGCCGGCTGACCCAATTACTGGCTTCTGGCCCCAGCAACTGTATAAATTGTTCAATGGTGACAATCTCAGCCACCTCCTCTGCTGTGCGTTCACCAGGGCAGAGCCACCGGGTCACCTGGTCCACCAACTGCTGGGCCATTACTCGGGGTCGGACTCCTTCTGGGCGTTGGTACTCCCGGAACCGGCGGCGGTGCGTCTCCTCCGTGATGTCCAGTCGCTGAAGGATGGCTTTCTTTACAAGATCATAATCCATGGCTTGTTCATGGGTTAAAGCGTGGTAGGCTGCCTGGGCTTCCCCGATCAGATTGGGTCCCAGCTGGGTAGCCCACCACTCCCGAGGCCATAGGGCTGCTGTCGCCTGCCTTTCAAAGGATGTTAAATAGGCCTCGGGATCATCCTCCAGCGACATCTTCACCACTTTAGGTTTCGGAGGCGCTACTGCTGGTTCGGCCACCGGTTCCCTCCTCTGGTTGGCCGCGAGGAACATGGCATTCATCCTCTCCATCACCGCTGCCAAGGTCTCTTCATGCCTACGTGCCTGAGCCTCCATCATGGTGTTCAGTGCTGCAGGGTCCATTGTAAAATCCCGTTTCTGACACCACTTGTGAACAGGATGTGAGTGGTGATAATAAAGGCAATGTCCAGACCAGAGTTCTCCCAAAACGTCTGTGTTTTAATTTCAATAATTATAATAAATAATAATAATAAACACCCCCCCCCCTTTTGCCAGCGATGGTATCGGGGGGAACACGGCAGGTTTACAGTCCTTATTAACAAAAAGAATGACACTCCTGAACCACAATCCTCCGTGCACGAAACTGTGCTCTTTCTTCCGGGGTCGTGGTGAGTGCTGGTGCTGTGCTGTGTTGTGCTGTGAGGGACGTGCTCCGGGTCTAATGCTGGCTCCGCGGCTGCAGCTCCCGACTCTCACTCCTCCTCTGTCAGAGACAAAACAAAACAATAACAGAGACACAGGCTCCGGCTGGATACCGTCATCAGCGCAAGGGGGCCGTACTAACGTAACTGCTTCCCCTTTGTACCCAGAACCTCCTCCTTGCAAACAACCCGTTGCCATGGTTTCTCCAATAGGGGCCCGCCCCGCAGCTGATTGCAATGGAATCCTTCCAGGTACATGCAACTACGCGCTCCCCCTAATATGGTCACCTTCCGGTTTCCGCCTACCGTCAAGGCAGTCCATCTAGGAGGAAGCATACGATCCACCTTACCAAGCGCCTTCTTTGGTCGGGAGGGAGATTTACAGTTTGAATTCTTTCTCTCTCTGTCACACATGCAAAGAAAGTGCTTCCCGCAATCGACGAAACAGCAACTAGAACTAGTAGTATGTTTGCAGGCATTGTCGTTGCTGAAAACTGAATTCATTAACAAAGCAAATCTGGAATCATTCTGGTGCGCCTATACAGTATATGTCCAGACTACTATCTACTTACACATGCGAAGAGGCTTATTCCACAATGAATGCAATATTAAAAACAGATGCATGAAACTGGCTGACACAAGAACCTTTGGAGATCTATCACACCTGGTGTTCTAAAGCTGATCGCAGAATAAAAGTGCCATTTCTGATTGAATTTGTCATAACGCAATGAAGGATTAAAAAAAAATGTATGCTACTTTTGAATTGTGTTTTATGTTATTCTGCATTCCTGTCTACACTTAATAACTTAATTTTCTGCTTACTCACAAGAAATATATGAAGGTTGTACGGGGAATCCCCCATGACAGCCCCCTTGCGGTAATATTAAAATGAAGTTTCGCTCTCGCTCAACCTTAGGTACAGCCCTGCCAGGAAGTATATGTGGGCCGGATTTGGCCCGCAGACCACCATTTGCCGACCATTGGCTTAGACTCTCCTCTTTCTAATGATGTATGGCAAGCAGGGCTGTCTCTCCCAGTGCCTGAGTAAAAAGAGTTAAAGAGCCAGTTCGCCGGCAAGATATTTAACATTGGGCGGACCCTAAAGAGATATCAAGGTCAAGTCAGTAATGACTTGCACTTCACTGGAGGCGATACAGGAAGCAGAGTAATAGTCAAGCTGATACAGGGTGAGTACTGCGCTTGCATGTTTCGTAAACTTTCTCATCAACAGCCCACTGGGGCCATTGTGAACAAGCCACTAAAGGGTACAATAACAGGAGGTCATTTAAAAGTCACTGGAGTACATTGTTGCAGCAAGACTGCTGCCTGTTGTACGGCAGGCACTTTGATGTTACCTTTTATTTCTTTTTTCGATTTCATTTCTTCTTGTGCAATAAAGGACAGAGATGTACAAGCAGCTGTTGTTTGGTAATACAAAGATTTGCTGGTTCTATCAGGAATTGGCAAAAAAACAACTCTATATAAGAAAATGACAAGAGGCAGCTCCCGCTGTTAGAGCTGTCAATACCAGAATATTTCAGAGAGCAGTCTTAGATGGAGGAAAGGTTGAAAGGTTGAAATGTTAGTCTACTTCAATAGCAATTCAGTACAGGTATTATTAACGCATGTACTGGATTCACTCCATATGACTGTTTCAGTCATCACAGCCTGGGCCTATATTTATCATTTATGCATGAATACATTGATTTCTTTGCTTGCATACATTTAAGAATTGTTGCATGCATAATTAAATCTTGATTTATCAATCTTACATAAGGCACTCGTACACACGTTTATAGGTGTAAATAAATATAAATGACACTAAAGATGTTTGCACGTGGAAATTTGCATTTCAAATGCCCCTGTATAGCCATAGGTAAACATAGCCGTCTGTCACTGCTCCCTTTTTTTTTGCCCACACTGTGTTTTGAAGAATAAATGAATCGTGGACTCCATCTGGCCATTTAGTATACGGAGACGGGCATCAGCTATAACCTGCACTTTAAACTAATGGCACTGTTTCCTGTTCACAAAATTACATGAATTCACTCTTGGTGCTTTAATTGCTACATGAGTACAGTCTATAGCACTGATCGTATTGGGGAATCCAGCAACTGAATTTGTTTGCTTTCTTAATAGCCTACACACCTGCTACAAATTATCATATTAATGTCTTCTGTAATTACCAGCACAACTGAAACAAGGGAGTCACAAAAACATCACATTCTGCTTATTAAGTAATAATCATGGTGGTGATAATCAGTATTTATATCATACTACTAAATATTAATAACATATAACAGCAATAATTTATGAAAGAAATATGTGACAAACATCGCAATTTCATCAATACTTGCATCAATAACATAAACCTAATGAGAACATTATTATTTTACACATTGCACAGATTGCAGACCTTTAGCCAGGAGTTTGATCTTATCTTGCAGTACCATCATTCCTACACAAGGAACGGTTGTACACATGGTCCAGAGTGTGTGTGTGTCTCCGAACATTCTCACACAAATGTCTGTGTTGATAAATCACATACTTTCTGTTAGAATGTGAGTATGCACTTTAGAAGGGAACAATAAATATAGTCACTGGTGACTTCTTAAAACTATCAAGTTTAAAGCACCCCTGTGTCCTTAAAAAGGCTCAAACTGTCTACGCTCTACAGCTGGTTTACCAGATTGCAACCATTAACCCGTCCCCCTGTCCCCAGTGGAAGAAAGAAACACCACTTGGTTCTACAGTATGTGATTCTTACATTCACAAGAGCCAGAGTGTTGCAGTGGAACAGGTTAATAGTTAAGATTCGGTGTAACCAGCTGTTGAGCACAGACCACGCTCTCTCCCATGGACCAGAACAATAACTGTATCACAACCTTTTCCATAATGTGGTCCTTAAAGTAGAATGAGCTCCATTTGGATATTACTGTTGAGATATCTGCTAATGTATCTAAGTGTCTACTTGCTTGTTCTGTTATTTGTTGTGTGGAACCATTGCAGAGTGCTGCCTCCAGACCTCGTGGTTCACTTTCTAAATAAAACATGTAGATACACTGATAGATACTAATTACAGCGTATATCGTCATTTACATATTTAAAAAAAAGTGGTTGGTGAAAATCTTAAGATACACCTTTGATCCCAGTTCCAATTAGCACCCTTCACTGGTACCTGACTTCACTCTTGTGTTTTGCAGGTCTCATCTAGCCAGTCTTTGATTGCATGTGTTTGCTATGTGGGTAGATGTGTCAGTCGCTGAGTCGAGACAGTAACAGTAGCACTTTCCTTCCATCTGCAGTGTTCTTCTTGTCATTGCTCCCCCTACGCTGCCTGCTACTTTAAAATCGTTTTCAATCTTGTTCAGATTGCAATGTTCCTGTTGTATCCTGTTATATATCCTTGTCAACATTACAGAGTAGTGATTTTACATATTTTTCTTCTCTGTTATTTAGTACTTTAAGAATTATAGAATATTCCCAGAGCAGTAATCGCAGACTACACAATGTCAAAGCTTTAATACTGGGAAATAATGACGGCTCAAAGCAAAGCAACATTTTATAAAGGAGCTGAAAGGTTTGTTTGTTCACTATAAAGTGATTAGCATAGATGTATCTGTTTCATCTGATAGTTGGTGTCCAACTACACTGAGCACCTGTATCCCAGATGCAACTGAGAAATCCAGAAATACTGTGTCTTTAGACATTTAACTGCTATATTGACCATTGCTAAGGTGACTCACACACACAAAAAGTTAGAACTGTCAGTTTCATGTTCTAAATCTGGGTTAATATCTACGCTGCATGAACCGTGACATTTTAGCAGCAATGCCAATACAATGGATTTGGAACAGCGATTTCACAGTACTCCCGATATGTTACCATGGTTACTTATGTGAATTGATTCCCTGAAAAAAAAATACATTGAAGGCATCAAGAAAGTCTTCTTGTCAAAACTCTTGTCATTGAATTTATTAAGTTTTAATATTTCAAAATGTAGCACTATTGAGTAGATGAAATATGGACAATCAAATGGCCTCGCCAGTTCACCGGTACAGTCAACATAGTGGTACTGCACACTTACTCTTCCTAGGCCCGATATCTGACTGCAGTGTCAAACATAATGGCTCAATCAAGAATACCATGAAGGCAAGGTTGAGATGTCTTTTCCTATTTGTCTATCATTAGATCACTAGTGATGGCATCTCCAGCCGTTCATGTCACTTTCCCCGACACTCAGATGATTTACAACTGTTGCATGTCCATTTTTTTCACATTAAATTGACATGCACTTAAACAAAAAGGGAACCAATCTACTCGGAGAAAGGATCTTTCAGGAGGTCCAGAAGCATTTAAACTAGAAAGGAAGGGGGGAGAAAACAAAAGAACAGAAGGGAGATTAAATGTATTTATCTAAATGCTAGAAGTCTGAGAAACAAAATGTTAGAACTTGAAGCTACTGCACTAACAAGTAACTACGATGTGATAGGTGTTACAGAAACTTGGTTGTCTGAGGGTGATGGAGACGAATATAATATTAGTGGGTACACACTGTATAGGAAAGACAGGCAGGACAGAAGAGACAGAGGGGTAGCACTATACATAAGAAATAGTCTTGAAGCCCAGGTGTTAAATCTGGACAAAGAATTTGTCAAGGCACCGACTAGAGGGGAGGCATGCCTTGATTTAGTCTTTTCAAATAACGAAGACAGAATTACTAAAACAGAGGTCAGAGAGCCATTGGCAAACTCAGATCACAACATGGTCTCATTTGAAGTGAACCCAAAAAGTAATGACTAAAGCTAAGGTTTACAATTTTAGAAAAGCAAACTATGAAGATATGAAACAGAGACTAACATAAGTAGATTGGAGTAAAATAGAGAAAACATCCACAGAAAAAGGATGGCTGTTTTTTTTTTAAATGTAGTACTAGAAGTGCAAAACAATTACATCCCAAAAGTAGACAAATCTAAATCTAAAACAAAATGGCCAAAATGGTTTAATAGATCAATTTAAAAAAAAATATTCATCGAAAAAAGGCACTTTACAGAGCGTTTAAAAAGGGACCAAAAACAAAGTACACAGAAAGAGTACTTGGAACTGCAAACACAAGTCAAAAAGGAAGGTAGAAAGGCCAAAAGAGAGATAGAAATCAATATTGCTAAGGGGGCTGTGGCAATGTGCCCCACCCCTGTGTGCATTTCTGTGTTGTATGTTGCGTGCGTTAATGTTGGTGTATAGAGATGGCTGCACGGGATATAAATGGGTGTGTGCAGCACGAGTTATTTAAGATGTAGAATTGTATTTAGGCACGAGGATGGCACATCACTTCACGTGCATTTAAAGTATTTAATATGTGAGCACGAGGTTGCACATAATTAATTCACGTGCTGGGATTCAAGTGAATAATTAATTGGTAATTGAATCCCTGCACAACAGTATATATAGATGCACGTTTTACTCACACGGGGTTGGGTGTTCGGTGAGTAGAGAACGGGAGAGAGAGGAGGAGAACTAAAGTTAAATAAAAAGATAACAATTGCTATTGCGTGCTGGTAGGACCAGCACGATACTTGTTTGTTTATTTAAACTCACCGTGTTGTGTGTCTGTCCGTCCACCGTTTGTTAATGTTAGTCCGTTTTGTTTGTCTATTTATTTTGGCGTAAGTGCCGTGTCCTGTCTTGTTTTGTTGAACCTTTTTATTTATTTGTTTATTAAACACTGAGCGCTGCCGCGACTCAGTTTCATTCCTCACCACTGTCTCTCTGTGTATTCGTTTCCTGAATCTGACGGCACCACTCAGCCAGCCATGTGACAGGGGCTAAAACCAATTCCAAAATGTTTTTCCAATATTATAACAGCAAGAGAACATTCAAAGATGAGGTTAAATGTCTAAGAGACACAAATGGCACTATCATAGACAAAGAAAAAAAAATAGCAAATATATTAAATGATTACTTTTCACAGGTTTTTATGACCTGTTCCTATCCAGTTTTAAATAACTTTAGCATAACAGAGGCAGAAGTGTTAAAGGGACTAGGAGCTCTTAAAATAAACAAATCCCCTGGGCCGGATGAGATCCTCCCAATAGTACTCAAAGAAATGAAAAAATTTATTTACAAACCGTTAACCAAGATCATGCAACAGTCTCTTGACACAGGGGTTGTACCGACAGACTGGAAAATTGCAAACGTAATACCGATCCACAAAAAGGGAGACAAAACCGAACCAGGTAACTACAGACCAATAAGCCTGAATTCTATTATATGTAAACTTATGGAAACTATAATAAGATCTAAAATGGAAAATTACCAATATGGTAACAATACCCTGGGAGACAGTCAGCATGGTTTTAGGAAAGGGAGATCATGTCTAACTAACCTGCTTGACTTTTTTGAGGATGCAACATCAACAATGGATAATTACAAAGCATACAACATGGTTTATTTAGATTTCCAGAAAGCTTTTGACAAAGTCCCGCATAAAAGATTACTTCTCAAACTGAACGCAGTAGGGATTCAAGGAAATGCATGCACATGGATTAGGGAGTGGTTAACATGTAAAAAACAGAAAGTACTGATTAGAGGAGAAACCTCAAAATGGAGCGGGGTAACCAGTGGTGTACCACAGGGATCAGTATTAGGTCCTCTGCTATTCCTAATCTACATTAATGATTTAGATTCTGGTATAGTAAGCAAACTTGTTAAATTTGCAGACAACACAAAAATAGGAGGAGTGTCAAACACTGTTGCAGCAGCAAAGGTCATTCAAAATGATCTAGACAGCATTCAGAACTGGGCAGACACATGGCAAATGACATTTAATAGAGAAAAGTGTAAAGTACTGCATGCAGGCAATAAAAATGTGCATTATAAATATCATATGGGAGATAATGAAATTGAAGATGGAATCTATGAAAAAGACCTAGGAGTTTATGTTGACTCAGAAATGTCTTCATCTAGACAATGTGGGGAAGCTATAAAAAAGGCCAACAAGATGCTCGGATATATTGTGGGAAGTGTTTTTTTTTTTTTTTATAAATTCAGTCGTTGCCAATTATTTTTATTTTTTTCTCCCAATTTGGAATAGCCAATTATTATTTGAAGCTCAGCTCACCGCTTCCACCCCTGTGCTGACTCGGGAGGGCGAAGACGAACACATATGTGCAAAGCATGGAAACCATGGTAACCAAGGTGAAGCAGTGTACATATGTGGCATATGGGTAGGTGTGGGAATAGCTAAAGCTAGTCCGATTTCAATGTTTTCTTCTGTATTGCTGTACTTTATTGTGAATTAGGTGCCCTTGAAAAGTAAAAGGGTTGATGGTACAGTACCTGGGACTAAAGGTCTCTTTCTCTATTCATTCTACATGTCTGCTCAGTGTTCTTTCTCTATTCATTCTACATGTCTGCTCAGTGTTCTTTCTCTATTAATTCTACATGTCTGCTCAGTGTTCTTTCTCTATTCATTCTACATGTCTGCTCAGTGTTCTTTCTCTATTCATTCTACATGTCTGCTAGGTGTTCTTTCGCTATTCATTCTACATGTCTGCTAGGTGTACTTTCTCTATTCATATAGCAGGGTGGGACTGTGACCGAGTGCTGTTGTTGAGTGGCGTGTGTGGTGACGTCACGGACCAGGAAGTACTAGAAACAAAACAGTGGATGGGCGGGTGAAGCTGAACGCTACTGCGGTCAGCGTATTTATTAAATAATAACAAAAACAAAAGATTCAAACAAACAACAAAACACAAAACAAAAAGGCGTGTTGGCCAAACAAATATAAACAAATAAGCATGCTGGTTTTAGCACCAGCACAATACTTAGCAGTTATTTTTAATCTTTCTCTCTCCTCGCTCTCTCCGCTCCCCGTACTCTCCTCTGTACACTCTCCTCGCAGCACGGACAGCTGCAGGTTCTTATACTCTGGCCGAGGGGTTAACTAGCTGTTAATTATCTTATTACCCCTCGGCCACAGTCTGCACAAGTTTAGTAAGGATGCGTGACTGCCAGCTAGTTAAATAATCAGTAGCTGATCAGCCACGCATCCTCACAAGGTTTTTAAAATATAAAAACAATAACAAATATCCGCTTTTATCCGCGCCGCAAACAATAATACTAATAATAATACAAATACATATAGGGGCGGGACACTCCACCACAGGGACACAGTGACAGGACAGGATGCAGTGACTACAGCAGGGTGGGGTACAGTGACAGGACAGGGTGCAGTGACTACAGCAGGGTGGGACACAGTGACAGGACTGGGTGCAGTGACAGGACCGGGTGCAGTGACTACAGCAGGATGGGACACAGTGACAGGACAGGGTGCAGTGACTACAGCAGGCAAACAAGCAGGGGAGACAAGGTTACAGTCTACGTCCAGCTTGACCAGATTCTGTTTTGGCGTCAGTTTTGTTTGCTATAGTGTCCAGTGTCCACTCACAACCCAGCGTTCTTAGTTACCAGGATGAATTTGAACCGCTCACCAAATACAATACACTGTAAACACATTCTTCACAGTTATTTTTAGTTGCGCAGCAACAAGCAGTCAAAAGCCTTCTTTGTGGGATGCTTTCTAGAGCGTACCTTTGGAGATTGATCTGGATGTGTAAAAGTGTAAATTAAAGTGTAAAGTGTAAACCAAAAATTGACTTTATCTCAGATTAAGTATGTATCAGGTCACTGGGGTGCATCCCTTTAGCACGAGACCAGCTGCCAGACAGTTGAGAAAACTATACTTGATAGCCTGATACTTTTACAGAACACAGCCCATTGGATTCTGCACCGAACAACAATTAAAAGTGTAGTAGTTGCCAATTAATTTTTAACCTGTTTTTCTCCCAATTTGAAAATGCCCAAATGTATTTAGGCTCAGCCCACCGCTACCACCCCTGCGCTAACTTGGGAGCAGTGAAGACGAACACACACTGCCCTCCGAAGAGTGTGTCGTCAGCCGACTGCTTCTTTTCACTCTGCAGGCCCTCCATGCAGCCAGCAGAGTGTTGGTAGATGTTTGTACTGGTGACTAAAAAGAAAACTATTGCTGCTGGATATATTGGAGTAACACTGCAGCACATTTACTGGCATGACACTTACTTCAATACGACCCCTTCAGTCTTTCAAACTGTTTCCCTAATGCAAAGCAATTGCCATGTTTTTATTCCCCATCCTGCTGTTTTCAATACTAATGTAGCCTGTGCTTTCAGTTCACCTTGAGATACACCAGTGCCAGGAAGATACTGAAATTGAAGAAGGAATCTATGAAAAAGACCTAGTTTATGCTGACTCAGAAATGTCTTCCTCTAGACAATGTGGGGAAGCTATAAAAAAGGCCAAGATGCTCGGATATATTGCAAAAAATTGTTGAATTTAAATCAAGGGAAGTAATGTTAAAACTTTACAACTCATTAGTAAGACCTCATCTAGAATATTGTGTTCAGTTCTGGTCACCTCGTTACAAAAAGGATATTGCTGCTCTAGAAAGAGTGCAAAGAAGAGCAAGCAGAATTATCCTGGGTTTAAAAGGCATGTCATATGCAGACAGGCTAAAACAATTGAATCTATTCGGTCTTGAACAAAGAAGACTATGCGGTGATCTGATTCAAGCATTCAAAATCCTAAAAGGTATAGACAATGTCGACCCAGGGGACGACTTTGACCTGAAAAAAGAAACAAGGACCAGGGGTCACACATGGAGATTAGATAAAGGGGCATTCAGAACACAAAATAGGAGGGACTTTTTTACACAGAGAATTGTGAGGGTCTGGAACCAACTACCCAGTAATGTTGTTGAAGCTGACATCCTGGGATCCTTCAAGAAGCTGCTTGATGAGATTCTGGGATCAATAAGCTACTAACAACCAAACGAGCAAGTTGGGCCGAATGGCCTCCTCTCGTTTGTAAACTTTCTTATGTTCTTATGTTCTTAAATTTAGTTTAGTTCTGAAGAAAATTCCCTGCTGCTTAACCAAAAAGGGTCAAGACATTTTGTGTAATATAATAGCATGGAGAGATAAACATATAACGGTACAGTATTGCACTGGGGCGGTATTGATTGAGGTGTATTTTACATATTATATCCATAGTTCACCAACAGACGATAATCCAATAATTGATTTCCATTACATGAGAGTAGATGTTAAAACTTCATGCTGATTTGAACTCGGCTCTCGCCAAGATAAGCACCAACTAAGACATAGCTTTACAGTATACTGATGTGATCCATCTGCATCTCCATCCATTTGCGTTTCTTTGCATCTGATGATGTAGATATCCTTCTGCCTGGTGTGTAATGCTGGCTCCAGGGATCAGTTTATTCTGCCTCCCCAGCGCATCAGCACACACAACGGCTGCAATGCTGGCTCCGGGGATCAAGCACAGTGTGGTCTCTCCAGCGCATCAGCATGACAACCGTCTGGATTGAGCTAAGTAGGGTACATCTCTGGGGTCTTCAAGTGGGCACCTTCCATCCTCGGTGTTTCGTCGACTAGCCCACAACACCTCAAGAGGGCTCGACAATGACTCTGGCTTCCCAGCATCACCCTCCTCCGTCCCCCACTCAACTCAGCTCAGCTTACCTACCCGTACATCAACATTGCTTTCTTTCTATTGTGCTTGAGATCCCCAGCCAGAATCTTTCCATCTCAACCACAGCCAGTTGCAGCTCCTTTCTGCTGCTTCAGACAAGTTCTTCACTGTGCGACACAATTCTTGGCCACTGAATCCGACATCTCTGAGAAACCGGGTTGTAGAGTGTGCCACAAATCCTTGACAACCCACCTCTACTGGGTAAACCCGGACTCTCCATCCTCGCTGTTCCACTTCAGCAGCTAGTTGAGCATACCAAAGTTTATTTCTGTCATACACCTCATCCACAGCATCCTCCCATGGCACTGTTAGCTCTACCAGATGGAAAAAGGCATGATGATCCAGACCACAAGACAATGTCTGGTCGAAGGTCAGTGGTGGAAAAATAAGCCATTGTCCAACATCTGCCAGCATTTTTCAGTCTCTAGCAGCTTCCAGTTGCCTTGGGTGAGGCTTGGTGTTAACACCTTTTCTTGGTGGTTGTTCTCCTGAATGGAGGAATATTGTCTTTTGTGTGTAATGCTTTGATGGAACTAGTGGCAACTTATTGGTCATGTTACGCTTGTCTTCCAATGCTAAGGCCAAACATCGCAGCACCTGGTCATGGCGCCAAGGAAACCATCCTTGGCTAAGAGCCACCTTACCTCCTGTCAAAATGTGCCATAATGTTGCAGGTGATGAACACAAAGGACATGAGGGATCCTCACCCACCCAGAGGTTTAGGTTCTGTAGTGATGGGAAAACATCATATGTTGATCTGATGAGAAAACTGATCCTGCTCTGTTCCATTGTCCATAGGTCTTGCCAGCCGATCTTGCGTTGTTCCACACTCTCCCATCTCATCCATTCTCCCTGCTTGGCCTGGGAAACGGCCTTTACACACCTCATCCTTTCCTCCTGCTTTTGGCTTTTGCACCTTGTTGACTACCAGCTTCCTCCGTTGAGCTGCAGTTGCCTTGTGCCATGTAGGAAGAGCTGAACTGAGACCAAGCCCCCCTCTTCCACGCTGAACTTGCCCCATGATATCACTGATTCGAAGAGCAGCCTTTGCATCTTCCATGGCTTTCTTTGCCGCCCACTTACTTCCAGTTTTCAACACATGTGCTGCCTCCCTTATGCATTTGTCGCATGAATCTAATAATGTAATTTCCAGTCAGACCTTAGCACACACTTAAACTCCTCGGTTAGAGCAGAGACTGGTATCTGCAGTATTCCTTTACCATAAAGTCCCACTCTGCTGAGGCAGCGTGGAATTCCCAACCATTTCCTAACGTATGAACTGATTAAAGCTTCCAGCTTCTCTACTGTTGTCAAGGAAACCTTGTACACAATCAGTGGCCACAGCAGCCTTGGCAGTAGACCAAACTGAAGGCACCAGAGTTTCAGTTTGCCCGGTAAAGCGCTGCTGTCTATGCTCTTCAACCCTTCCACTGCTTTTTGTCTAACTTCTCCCACACAAACTGTGTCCTTTAGATCCCCATCGTACCATCTCCCAAGACTTTTCACTGGCTTTTCAGACACTGTTGGAATTGCCTCACCATTAATGTAGAACCTTTTATCTACTACTTTACCTTTAATTATGGAGATACTCCTTGATTTAGTGGGCTTGAATTTCATTTATGCCCATTTAATGTTATTGGTTAATTTGCCCAATAACCAATTAGTGCAGGCTACTGTTGTAGTCATGGTTGTCATGTCATCCATGTATGCTCGAATTGGTGGTAGTCGCATTCCAGAAGCCAAGTGCTCTCCTCCCACTACCCATATAGGAGAATATGACAGAAACCTTCTTATCAAAGATCATTAGGCTCATATATTCAAAGTAGTACATTCAATGTAATGTTACAAAACCGAAACAAACTGGTATATTTGGTTAAACAAATAATAGTTAATAAAGGCTGGAGCAATCACTTTGAAAATAGTCACCAGTGGCTCACCTAACTGCTGTTTGGAGTGCACAGTGAGTCTTGTGAGGATGGTTTAAGTCCTGATCTTGACTGCAGAGTTAGGAAGAAAAATCGAATGTGCAATTCTGCCTCATAGCACTCCAGTGACTATGACTGATCAGGTGCCTAATGAGTCCAGGGGTAGGTTTCCCAGGCTGGGTCCTTGTCTACATTTTAAAAAATGTTTCATGTTTCAAAACTACACATTGCATATCAATATAGTGCATGCCATGGAAAATATATAGATTTTTTTTTATGGAATCACTTGATTTCAAACAGATGGTAAGAGCTTATTCAGACCCAATATGAACAATTCTTACAGTATTTGCTCCAAGACTTATTCAGCCGTGCATAACCTTGTTGTAGAAATTACATTATTACATATTCTGAGGAATCATAATTTTTATTTAGGATATTGTCCAAAACAACCAGACCACATTTGACCCTATTGTTGCTGCTCAGTACTGTGTATAAGCATGAGTATACTTCTTGGTATGCCCTTCCGCATTTTACATTAAAAACATGTAGCCTGTGTTTGATCACTGTTGCTTTTTTCTAACCAGCACAAAGTAAAGTAAATACCAGCTGTTGAAGTATAAAGCCTATGTCCTTTCTTTTTTTTTGCTTTTGTTTTTAACATTTTAAAAAAAGGTCCCTAAATTGCCTTGCTAATTGTGTGTAATCAACATACAAATGTATGTTTTCCTCTTGGTTCACAAAGCTCAGAATAATGGGTAATCGGTTATTAAAAAATAATCTGCTCCTCCTTTAACTGAATGTGACATGGCTATGCATTAAACATGGTAAATAGTTTATGCATAATTAGTATAATTTGGCTTAAATGATGATGCTAATTAAATCATGCCTTAATACAGGGGAGTAAGATATCTCTTTAATCTCAGAACATATCACAGATTCTTGGTAAACAAGATGGATTACAACTTCCAGTTCCAGAATATAGTTTTCCAGGCCACATGGACCACGATTAGGCTTATTAACATTACTGAATGCATGGTGTATCACAGTATGTAGGCTTCAACTGGAATTCAATGACTACTTTCATTGTTACTATGTATTACTATATAATCAATGGTACTTACTGTAATGGTATTGTATATATAAACCCCTTTGGTCTCTATTTTGAATCCAGTTTGAATACACAAATGAAAGTAATCTTGACTAATTTGTCTAACTTTAAATAGTGAAAAAAGTTCTTGACTTGTGTAGTGCTAATCATTGTGTAATGATCATTGTGTTCTGGACTAATAGGTTGCTTTAGTTTTACCTAAATGCTCAAGGAATGCTTTTTATATCTAGCCATAGATTTAAACTATTGGCAATTGGTGGCATCAGGGAAGCAACCAGTGAATAAAACATCATGCACCAAGCAAAACGCTGAGCTCTGAGGGAGAAAAAACAATCCGTAACAAGCAAAGCCATTTCCATTGGAAAACCTCCATGCGAAAGGAAAGTAGCTTTCCAAAACTGAATTTTGAACATCGAAAAATTGACCATATTTAAAAAGACATTGCAGGAGGCAGCAATGGTATGTAGCATGTTGGTTGTAAGCCCTGTAGTGGAGACAGCAAGAGCGCGCGAGAGAGAGTTTGACTTAAGATCCTTTATTAATCATAAAATTCCATTAAAATGCCATAATATGGTGAAACACAACAAAACCGAGATCAGTCGAAACCTCTCCAGAGCATCAGCATTAAAATCCTAAAAAAAAAAAAATCATCTGCCTGTCTGGCAATTCTGAAGCACTGAGCCAGCAAGAAAGTCCAGGTGCCATCAGGTGCCATAGTCTTTTAGATACCTGTGGTCACAATACTGTCCTGTAGTGCTAGTGACTGGAGGCACTGCACTGTGAGAAAGGGTTAAAATAAGTGGTTCCTCGAGGAGGCTCTGAGCTGTCAGAGTCTCCTCCTCCCTCTCCACTCTCACTGCCTTCCATACTTTTAAAATACTGCAATACCAAGAGGGTAGATTAGAAATGTCTAGAGCGTGATGGCCTATTAAAAATAAATGAGAGCCAAATCCCTCTACTTTGTTTAGGAAGAGGCAGGCTAACCTCTTCCAGTGGGCTTCCTCCCCAGCATACAGGAGCCTTTGTATGGCTTGCAGTCTGAAGGCTGATACCCTGCCGGCAAAACTGATCAACCCCTTAAATGAGACAGCAGGAGGAGAGCAGGACACTTTCCAGCCTGCCAGTCTACTCCTGAGCAGAGCCAGCAGGGGCTCAATGGAGAGGGAGTAAACCATACCTGACAGAGGGCAGGCCTACCTGATACCTCTGCACACTGGGAAAGGTTGGCTCAGCCCATGATTGATTTTTAAAACACTAAAAATATTGTTATATAAAAGTTTGATAAAATTAATAAAGCAAGGACCAAAGCCAAAGGCTTTTAGGGTTTTAAACAGATAAAAATGGTCAACCCGATCAAATGCTTTTTCATGATCTAAACATTGATAAAAAAAACATTATCAAAAATGGACCTCCACAGCACACAGTCGTCTCACTCGGGTGGCTGTCGGCTCATCTCTCTAACTCTATAATCTCTCTCTCCAGTTCTGTCATGGCTGAATTCCGTGACCTGGTTGCATTCAGAGTGTAATGCTGACAAAGAAGTCGAATTTGCACTTTACCCAGACACAATTAAAATATCCTCTGTATTTATATTTAAGAGTGTTTGTTGTAAACTCTTAAAAAATAAAACCCTATTGCTCCCTATATTTGCTAGAAATCTTTAATTCTAGCTTTACACACTGCCCTCTCCACTGCACTGGTATCAGAGCCGTGGCTCAGCACACACTGCCCTCTCCACTGCACTGGTATCAGAGCCGTGGCTCAGCACACACTGCCCTCTCCACTGCACTGGTATTAGAGCCGTGGCTCAGCACACACTGCCCTCTCCACTGCACTGGTATTAGAGCCGTGGCTCAGCACACACTGCCCTCTCCACTGCACTGGTATCAGAGCCGTGGCTCAGCACACACTGCCCTCTCCACTGCACTGGTATTAGAGCCATGGCTCAGCACACACTGCCCTCTCCACTGCAGCTGCCACTCCACTTCATCGCCTGGGTTTAAGTGCATCTCCTGAAGAAACACAACCCCTACCTGTTCTGCTCTAAAAAGTTAAAAACTTGTGCTCTCTTAAAACTTTGTCGACAGCCATTAACATTAAAAGAGATAAAACATTTTCTTAGATGTCATTAAAGAAGTTAAAACCAAACAATAAAACTATACATTTTAAAATTAATCTTTTAATTGTTTTTCTGTATAAGTGAGTTGCGTACTGTATCGTTCTGTCTCGTTCTGGCATATCTAGCTCTTTTACTGTTGCCTTCTAAATGCTAGTTGTGTAGACTGAATAAAAGATCTTATATCAGAAAAAGTGTGATACATCCACAATGCATTTTCTTTTCGTTTTATCAAGGAAATCACTTAGCATTTTAAGCGGATATTCAATGCTACTCGAGTGGTTTGGCTCTCGGAGAACAACGAGGGGTCGGAGATTTCTCCTTTATACAGGTCTTTCCCATCCTCGTAGCTCTCACCCTCTTCCAGGTCAGCACCCATTTCTTTCTCTGCTGTCAGCAGCTGTGCAGGATCCCCTATGCTGCGCAGCGTCTCAAAGCCCTGCTCTATCTCACTTTCGCCCTCCGATGACTTTATATACATTTTTCTTTTGTGTGATAAACACTTCCTCACCTTCACTTTCGAGGATCCTACCCCTTTCCCCAGAATGCACCCTTTTTTCCTGCTGCTCTACACCTGCCTCTGGCTGTGGGTTTGGCTGCAGTGGTTCATCCTGATCTTGCGGGTCGGGTCCAGGTGGTGGTGCTCTGGACGCCGGTTCTTCCTCCCGTGCTCCCCGATCACTCCCTACCTCCTCCCTGCCAGCAGTAGCCTGTCCCTGTTCTTTCAACGGGCACGACTTCCTCTGGTGTCCCGGACTCCTACACTAAAAACATTTCATCATGTCTGAAACAGCAAACAGCACAGAGCTCATTCCCTCTACATGAAAGGTTCATGCTACCTCAGCACAGCACTGGGGTTGTGAAACATTAAAAAAGCCTGTCTCATCAATGACTGTACATGCTTCAACCCCGGGTCTACAACCCAGTGAAATTGGTTTTATTGGACCCATGGGTTTCCCATACAGACTCAGTTCTCTTTCTAAAGTTTTGTTTTTAGTAAAGGGAGGCACATTTGATTAAATTATTTTAGTTACAGGTGTCGCTAGTGGCGACACCTTGCACTAAATTTCCTTTAATAACAAAGCCGTTTTCAACTATTTTATCTACTAACTGTATTCCGCTAAAAAACATCACTACAACTTTATTCATTCTTGCTGCAGAGATGATGTTATTACTCCTCATGACTGAGCTGGCAACCAGCAAGCACTCCTCCACCGACATACCGGCGTCCAGCGAGCAACGGACCCCGTGTTGGCGGATAAGAGTCCCTGGCCCTCCAGGATGAACTCAATCAACACAAATTTACAAATAACAAGTACATAAATAAATAAATATAATTTGTTTGTTTTAATTGCCAGTTCCTACCAGTGTTTTGCCTGCCTCCCTGCACGCTCCTCCCACCAATCCCACAATCCTCTCTCTCTCTCTCTCTCTCTCAGATTGTGGGTGGGGCTTGTGAGGCATTGTAGTGCAGGAGTAGAAATCGTGTTTTTCTGAGTGTTTGTATTTTGCTGTTTAACACTAGCACTGCCATAGCCGCTTTTTGAACGGCTTTTGCAATTCAGATTTAAATATCCCCGCGTATGTGAATATCTCGTGCATGTCCGTTCTTAATTGTTACTAAATATTTGAATTAAATACCCATACAGTGTTTGAAACACTGATGAAAGTCATTCTACACATCATATATTATATTATTTACACCAGTCACTAAGGTGATACTGTCCAATGTTTCTCGTTTTTGAGTAATGGTACGCTGGAGAATGAATTGTCAAGATACAGGAAGCTCGTATCTGCTATTAAACCCATTCCCCTGGGGTGTAAAGATCCCAATCTTAAACACGTCTTGTCTTTTAGGAGGCAGGCGTTTATTATTATGGAAAATCCAGGCGATATAATTGAAGTTGCCAGATAGTGTGCAGGAGTGGAGCTCAAGGGCAGTGAGTCGGGAGGTCGCTGAGCCGGATACAGCTTGCAACTCAAAGGTTGTGGAGTGCGGAGGAGATCTACAGGCACCGTTAGCTGAGATAGGAATGGTGAGGAGCGGCATCTCCAGTCTGCTGGAGTTTTGACTGCTCCAGTTTTGACTGGAGTTTTTGACCCTGCACTCTTTGACCCTGCACTCTCTCCTCCAGCAGGCTGCCCAGGCAGTGTTTCTTTTACCTTAGGGTTTTCCCCAGTGCAGCCCCGCTCCCCATCCACACTGCTGGAGCTGTAAAGTCTCCTGTTCCAACTCTCTCATGGCCTCTTTTAATCCCCTGGTGCTGTTTTCTGTATATTTTTGGTACAACATCTTTGTCTGAATTTTTCCAATGTCTTAGGGACTAAGGCATTGTTTAAAATTATTATCCTGAAGCAATTGCCGTTAAAATGCCAAAAGGAATTAACATGTGTGGGTAGCGGCAGGGAAACAGTAACAGAAATATAGTGGTGATCAGATCAATTGTTAGGATGAATATTACTCTTAACAACCATATTCATGTTGCACTGAGATATAAAAACAATCTAATCTTGCTCCTGACAACCGATTTAAAATGACTTTTAGCCAAGATTTACTTTTTTTCAGTGGGATATAATACTCTCCACACATCAACTAAGTTAAACAAATTGAACACAGTTTTTAACTCTTTCCCTGACTGAGGGTGTGGTTCCTCATGGTTTATGTCTGCCATGTGATCCAAGGTGCAGTTAAAATCCCCAGCCAGTAAAATCACATTTTCAGGATCACATTTACAAAGAACCTCAGAGAGTGTTTTAACCCTTTGCGGTCCTATAATAATTCTATAAATTGCAATTTTCCCTTTCCGTTCCAATGTCAGACCTTGACCCTAACATTTTTTCCTGACCTGCTGACTGACCGAGATGTCAGAGAATAATCGTCTTCCTCTGCTGGCGTCTCTCCCTGTAGCTGTAAGCCAGCCAAGGAGGCAGCATCAGCGGTTGACTGAGAGCTGGTCTTGCCTGCCTCGCCACTCTCCACATAGGGAGTCTCATCAGTGTCAGGACGAGGTCCTGTTCCATAAACACTCCCCTATGCTGATTCCTGGTCCCCCACAACCACAGCTTGCAGCTGAGCCATCAGACTCTGGTTCTCAGTGCTCCGACTCACCGCAGTACCTAGCTGAGATTCCGCACTGCCACGTGGCTGATTCACCAGGCCGCACTTTGACTCGCCTTCCCCACTGACAGGGACTTTGGCAGAGTTTAAGCCCATCTTTATATCCCGTCTCTTTTTTTTAACAACTGTTGTGAACAGGTCAGCATCATTCTCTGTGTCAACAACAGGTTGTACTGAATCAGGTGACCTGCAGCTGCTGTGTCTCAGTCGGATGCCCAGCCTTTACCCCCTGGCTGGCTCAGGTCTCTGTTGCCTCGCCTCCCCGCTCTGCATTTCCCCAACTTGCGTTCTTGGCCCCGCTATCCTTGTCCGCAGTGTCAGCAGGTCCCTTATTCCCCGGACAAGCCGTTTTTTGTTGCACGTACTCTCCACAATGAAAACGCTTCATATTTTCAGAGCTTATGTAATCTTTGTTATCCATATTTACCTTAGCTAATACATTCAACATGTCTTCCTGGTCCTTCAATATCATGAACGTTTGCCTACGGAAAGACATTACATGTTTTATATCAGGATTTTTGCACCCATGTGGAATCATTTTGATAGGGCCCATTCTTTTTCCATAACGGGACAGAACTTTTTCCAAAGCTTTATTTTTTATAAATGGAGGCACATCAGACAACATGATCATTTTAGAAGGGGTTGATAAAGGGAGCACAGAAACAAAGGATTCCCTAACCCATAGCTCACTTTGCACTATTCTGTTAACGAACGAGAGAGAGAGAGAGAGAGAGAGAGAGAGAGAGAGAGAAGAGAGAAGAGAGAGAGAGAGAGAGAGAGAGAGAGAGAGAGAGAGACTCCACAAGAGGGAAAGCTGTCAATTAGTACCTCTCTTGAAATGCATACATGCCTGGGTTCCCAATGAGTCAGTGATTTGTTTAGAAAAATCAGAAATACAGGACTCAGAAATACTAAAGTCTCGTTATACAATTGTTTGTGGTTTACTGATAAAATCAATGTTGTCGACCGTAGGGATTCTAAAACTCAAACCCTTTTTCCACATGAGCATTAAACACAATGGTGTGGTTTTTTGTGCTTAAAATCTCCCTTTTCCCCCTATCCCATTGCAATTAGTGGGCAGTGAAGGATGAATTCTGGGATTACATGGGTGATCATACAAATGGGATAGCTGCCAGGGTCAGGGCCTTTGATTTTGAGTTTTTGGGAACAGCCTCAGGATAAAGTGCACTGAGCCTCAGAACCTTTATTTTCAGAGCTTATAATAATTCTATAAATCTTACCTGTAGAATTCGCCATTACACTTCAGTCGGGGGACTACGCTTTAAGAAGAGTTGATTTCAACCATATAAAAAAAGCTTACTTTGACCCAATTTGTAAAATTCTCATTTGCTCCAAGACTTCAGCCATGCATGATTAATTTGGAGGCATCAGATTTTTGGAATTAATATAGCAACAAAAACAAGATAGCCAAATTGTACCCTATATATTATTATTATTATTTATTTCTTAGCAGATGCCCAGAGTTTGTCTGGATTCTGTGGTGGTCTCAATGCAGTTGTTTTTGCTTGTAATTCCGGAAAAAAAACGACTAGAAACCAGTTTTTTGCGTTTTTTTGATGATGTCGGACAGGGTCCGACATTGGACCGGATAGGAATAATTGCAATGTCGGACCAGGTCCGACATAGGACCACAAAGGGTTAATTGAAAAGACATGAAAGGATCAATGCAATTGTGCCTTGGTCTTCCTATACTAACAGGATTCTTTGTTTTCAATGTTTATGTGAGGAGCAAAACATTGACACAAAACACTGCAATACATCACTCAGTAAAGTATTTGTTTTGAGATTCCAAATAACCCACTAGGTTCCAAATTAATTTTTCTTTGAAAAAATCAGAACACAAGCTGTATTTATGTTATTTGATACATTCTAAATCAATAATTTTCCAAAAAAAAAAAAAGTTTTGGCTACAAACTGTTGCGTCCCATTTTGAGCACAGGCAAGTTAGACGTTCCCGTAATCAGAACAGGGAAATGTCACGTTGGCTACGAAGCTCAGCACATACCTGTCGACAACGGAGCTTCATCATCGCTGTGGGGAGGAAAACACCAAGAAATGTATCATTTTTTTAGGCTTCAGTTTCCTATTTTATATTGAGGTGTCATGAAAGCATCTGAAGGGCTATATTTGCAGAATTAACAGTTACATTTAGATTTAACTTTTGCAGTTAACAAAATTAAGTTATCATAGAAATAGAGTTAGAGAGAAAATTTAAATAACGGGTAGAGCATTAAAAATGCTCCAAAAACTTGAAAGAAAATAGGGAAGCAAATAAGTTCAAAAACATATCTATCAATTTCCAAATTGTAGCCTTACTTCAGTATCAGATATACTGTACTGTTTTGAATATTCTTTCATCTCCGTCCCCCCTATTGGCATTACTTGTCCAATAAAGAACCAACTTGTCTGCTTGTCTCCGCTCCTGCTATACTTAAATCAGGCTGTGTTTCAGCTGGCCAGAAACAAACAAAAAAATGTAATATTGCATGAGGCAGCAAAGCCTCTGCCTTTACTGCTAACTTGCTGTACAATTAAAAGGTTTTAATTCTTTCCTGGGTCAGCTCAAAATAAACCCATTACTCAGAAAGATGAGTGCTGTGGTATTTTGTGCTCCTCAAAAATAAACTCAGAAAACCAGAACCCTACCTATACTTCAATTCTGTTAGGTGCTGACTATGGTTAATGGGTTTTAGTTCATGATGTAATGAGTTTATGGGTTTTACATATATATATATATATATATATATATATATATATATATATATATATATATATATATATATATAAATGAATGTGTATGGATGGTTTCCCATCTTCCCAGGACACCATTGTAGGCTACAGTAAATAAGATCCTCTATCTCAATTGAGTTTTTTTTTTTATATAAAGTAACTAAACTGTAAATCTCTATCTCATTGTGTTCCAGTATCACACTTCTTACACTGTTTTGCATTAGATGCTAATTAGCTAAAGCCCTCCTTCAGAATGAGTTGGAGACTGATTTCTGGCAGCCTGCAATTCCCAACTGGGGTTGACAGAGTGTCCCAATTAAAACTGTTTTAATCTTGTACTATTACTGATGGAAACGAATTGGACTGATTTCAAAATATTTGTTTCAGAAAATTCACAATCTCTGCTATATGGCAGTCACGGCAGGTGGCATGCTGTAATCTACCGCACAGTGGTAGGGAAGTGTGATTCCCACTGTAGGTGCTGGAGTTTTTTTTTAAACAAATTGTTTCATTCAACATATCAGCTAAGCCATTTTGTACTATGAGAAAGTAGATTGTTGCAGGGAGGCAGGTTGATGGTTACACTCTGGTGTACCAGATGTACTTAGAGAGGAGACATGTTTGAGAGCTCTATTGAGGCCACGGGCTGCTCTTAAAAAGTCACCAGGATGTGGCAAACTGAAAATGACATACAAAGTGAGTCTAAACAAGGAGAATACAGTAGTTAAGATACAGTAACTGTCAGTTCTCTACCAAGCTGCTCTTTGAACATGGTATAAGTAAAATCTGTCATAATAAATGTTTTGTGTAAATAAATAAATGAAAACTGCTTTGGCACTGCAACCAAAAAAAACATACAAGAAAAAAAACTTATCAATCAATATTTTGGTTCACAGTACTGTATAGTGAAATTATTTTGTTATCTGTCACACAGCGGTAATGTGTTTCTATTGGGCAGAAGTGTGGAGTAATTGTTAGGGCTCTGGACTCTTGACCGGAGGGTTGTTGGTTTAATCCCAGGTGGGGGACATTGCTGCTGTACCCTTGAGCAAGGTACTTTACCTAGATTGCTCCAGTAAAAACCCAACTGTATAAATGGGTAACTGTATTTAAAAAAACAATAATGTGATATATTGTAACAATTGTAAGTCGCCCTGGATAAGGGCGTCTGCTAAGAAATAAATAATAATAATAATATTGAAAACTGACTAAAAGAAAGTTTTACGGAAAACAGAGACATTTATGGAATATAGTCTATCCTCGATTTGATTGAAATTTACTGACAAACAAAAGAGTCATGCAATTTAGCATTGATGATATTGCTTGTTTCTGCCCTAGATTGCACAACTTGTCATTTGCTGTCTGTCAAGGGAGAGAGATGCAGCGTGCTGAGCTGGCAGGTGGCATGGAAACACTGTCTGTGGTCTATATTAATAATCTAAACAGGGGTGGATATTAATACCGCTAGACTTACAGGTTCTCTCAGATGGTAATTTTACCTACAAGTGATGGCCAAAAATAAAATATTTACTAAGTTGTTTCACTTTTAATGAATACAATTTTCATAAATTACCACATAAATGCCACATTCTTATTCTTTTTATTATTTAAGTATTTTCTCTGAAGTAAGGAAAAATATTGTCAAGATTCACTTTTGATGTATTTGGCCCAACCCTTTCATATTGATTTTGTAATAAAAAAAAAGGTATTACAAGCAAAAACAACTGCATTGAGACCACCACAGAATCCAAACAAACACTGTGCCTCCTGAAATATCCTACTGTATGTATTTCACACATTTAAAAAAATGGGACTATTTATTTTCAGCCTTTTGCAAATTATACATTTCACTCAATTATAATTTTTTTGCTTCTTAACAACACTACAATGCCTGTACTTGTAGCATGAATCCGGGTATTATTTTCAGTCCCATCGTGAAAGTAGTGGTTTAAACACCAAGGTGGCCCCTAGCCTCTGATATTGAATACAAATAATTTACAATAAAAAGCAGTGCTTTATTGTGTCATAATGGAACTGCTGACTTGTAAAGAGAGGTTTAGGAGCAGTGACAGGCTGTTACATTTGTATAATACAAGGATTTGGGGTTATTATTAATGTGACTCTTGGCGATTGTACACAGAGACATAGAGACATAGAGCCAGAGAGTTGACGTGAGACAGAAATCCGATTGAAAATGACATTAGACAGAAATCCGATTTTTGCATGTGATTCGAACACATGCAAAAATAACAACATCATGCCGCCAAAGCCAAAAGATTTGTTTTTCATTTTGTCGAACGTCAGATGTAGCCGACTGTGCCATTTTGTGAGTCAATTAGCCACTTTGTTAGTTCTTGCTTAAAATACTTATTTTGGAGCGTATCTTTTGTTATTTTCTTGTTTTTATCATGTCTGCTTTTTGTGGTCAGCCTGGTCTGCAAAGCAACAAGTTTAAAAATAAGAATTGAGGCGGGTGTCTGAGCTCCAGTGCGATTTGGGGGACCTTTATGATAAAACTCGAAAAGGCCTCAACATGATCATTTGATGTACTGCTGATGCGCGAGTAACACTTTATGAAGCACATTTGACTTGGCATCACAACCTACTGAATTGAATGGAAAAGCAAGGACTGGACACAAACCCCAAACATCAAAGTTCAAAGACAGACATCTGTAATCGACAGGCAAGTTCTTACACTGATGTCAGTATTTTTAACTCACCTGATCCATTTCAACCTCAGCTATTTAAAACAAACTGATTTCCAAAGATAGATCTATTTTTAATTTATATGACATAAATGATAAATAATGAATGGAATAGTATTTAAAATTCATGTATTCTTTTACCAAGTATAATAAAGTAGGTTGTATTATATATTTAATTTAAAAAAAGGTTTCTAGTAATTAATGCATTAATTATATGGTAATTAATAACCATTTACCTTGGCAATTTTAATAATTCTGTTTTTAAATAAATGATTATTAAAGTAAGTCGTTGATATGTTACTGTGGCAATGTGCCCCACCCCTGTGTGTATTTTTGTGTTTTATATTGTATGTTGCATGTGTTAATGTTGGTGTATTGTAATTGGTACATAGGATATAATGTGGGTAATGAGTACGATTATTTAAAATGTCTAATTGTATTTAGGCACAGGGATTGCACTTCACTTCACGTGCATATAAAGTACTTAATATGTGAGCACGGGGTTTTCACAGATTAGTTCACGTGCTGGGATTCAAGTGAATAATTAATTTGTAATTGAATCCCAGCACAATTGTATATATAGATGCACGTTTTACTCACTCGGGGTTGGGTGTTTCTGTGAGTAGAGAACGGGAGAGAGAAGGAGAGTAAAAGAAACTAAAAGAATAATTATTTGTTTATTTAGCAGACGCCTTTATCCAAGGCGACTTACAGAGACTCGGGTGTGTGAACTATGCATCAGCTGCAGAGTCACTTACAACTACGTCTCACCCGAAAGACGGAGCACAAGGAGGTTAAGTGACTTGCTCAGGGTCACACAATGAATCAGTGGCTGAGCCGGGATTTGAACCGGGGACCTGCTGGTTACAAGCCCTTTTCTTTAACCACTGGACCACACAGCCTCACTGTGACTCACTGTGTTTGTTTGTTTGTCTGTTAGTCCACTGTTCGTTTAAGTGTTAGTCTGTTTTGTTTGTCTATCTATTTTGGCCGCAAGTGCCGTGTGCTGTTTTTGTTTCAAACCTTTTTATTTGTTCATTATTAAACGCGCAACAGCGCAATTCACATTTCACTTCGCAGTACTGTGTGTTTCTTCCGGGTCTGACGTCACCACTACAGCCTGCTTGTCACAGTTACTAATACCGATTACTTATAATAAATATTGAAAAATGTCCTCAACCAGCAGAAATGTGTAATCTAAATCCCATATTGCACAGCCTTTTCTAAGTAAATAAACTCACTGTGCAATGCTCCATTTGACAAGAGTCGTTTCATGTTGCAGAATTCAGTGTTGCTTCACATTATTTGACAGTAAATAATTATCTAGAAGTGATACACAGGGCATTGGACAAGCTTGTCAAACAAGAAAGATGATTCCCCTCTGAATAGCCTGATTGGCAATTGTGATAAATTCCTTTAATTACTATTGACTCAAGAGAGGGTTTAAATTGTTACTTTGTTGCTAACGTGACAGCTTTTCATGTAATTAAAAAGAAAAATCACTGCACTTCAAAGTCCTTTAGAGGCCATTACTGCAGGTAAACCAGCAGCTTGAGGCTACTAAAAATATAATTTCCCATATTGGAAGATCTTCAATGGCAAAACAGACAGTGCCACTGCAATGACAGAGCAATGGCTCTGTACCAAGGGTGCTGACAGCTCTAATGATTTGTGGCACTGGTAGAATGGTACCACAGTGATAATGAGGGTTTATAATATTGGGAATTATTTCTACAAGTGAAGACCAAAAACAGAATATTTACTATGGAAGTTGTTTAAACTTTGGAGTTATAATAGGGTAATTGCTGACTTGCTGAAATTACCATGGACACAAAAATATAATTTATATTGGATCCTATGTAGCCGCATTTGTAAAATTTTGCCAATTTTACTGTAATTTGACTGTATTATTAAGGAATACAAACAGATACTTGACTGTGACAATGGTTATCAGAAATATCAGTTGAAATCAACATCAGGTTTAGATTGTAAGCATTTCTGAGACATTCATTGCCTTTAATTTCCTCATATTGGTTGTGGCCCTGGAGAATAAAAATGGCAGTTTAGGTATTTAGCACCATTTTCTGTATAACACACAACACATTAACTACATACAGTATGAATGAGATGTTAATTATTACGTTCAGAATGAGATAAACGCAAATTCAATGCAAGTGTTCATCTTGAAATACAACCCCTTAACTTGGGCGTTCCATTTTGTATGGCACATGTGGGCAGCAGTGTGGAGTAGTGGTTAGGGCTCTGGACTCTTGACCGGAGGGTTGTGGGTTCAATCCCCAGTGGGGGACACTGCTGTTGTACCCTTGAGCAAGGTACTTTACCTAGATTGCTCCAGTAAAAATCCAACTGTATAAATGGGTAATTGTATGTAAAAATAATGTGACATCTGTATAATGTGAAATAATGTATAATGTGATATCTTGTAACAATTGTAAGTCGCCCTGGATAAGGGCGTCTGCTAAGAAATAAATAATAATAATAATGTAAATATAGAGAGAGGTTGCTATGCTTTATATTTTAGGTACCTTCTTTCCCATTTTACCCCAGTTTGCCCTGGGTGGGCTCAATAAAATCCATTTGAAATTACTTTCAGCACAATTCAGTAGAAACAAAGCAATGCACTATATATTGATGTTTCCATTGTAAAATAGTCTGCAGAGGGTCATGCCTGTCAGTTTGAGATTTCTTTCTTAAAATTGCTGCCTTTGTGAAACACTGACTAGTATATATAAACTGTGGGATTATAATAAATTGGTTAAGAAAGAAAAACAGCTTTCAATACCCAATAGACCTCTTGTTGGATTGTTTGGTCCACACCAATTTTGGCATCAAAGCTTAAATTACTGTGTGGTGCTCATGTGTAATGTAAACAATACAATCAGAATCCTATCCTGAACCAGCCCTACAAACTGCTGAACCTTCATATGAAAACCAACGTTGGGCAATGCTAATGTTTAGAATGGCTTATGTGTGCAAAATCGTTTTCCCTTCCCAATCGTGCCCGCAGCTGCAGTTTGAACTTTTGATTCCTAATATCCCTTGACAACAGCTCTTTGACCGTACCAGTATGTACGAGCAGCTCTTATTTTTTATTCTATGTAAAGAGCCTTTAGATGTCTTTGCTGTATACATTGAAATTGTATGCATTGTAGCGTGCTTGTGGTACACTAACACACAGGGAGGTGTACATTCAGCTCTGTGCTATATTTAGACTGCTCCAACAGCTCCCCAAAAAGTTATTAACAGGTTGCAGTTCCAACCTAATGAAAATAACATAATAACCCAGCGAACAGTCCTGCATTACCAAACTGGCCCTGGGGAAGACAACCAGCAGTCTCCTGATTCCCCACAGCTAATAATGAGGCGGCGCTGCACCTGTAGTTTCCACAACACAACACAACACCCACCCTGATCATCACAATATTGTATATAAACACAGCAGATGACAGTCAGCTGTCTAGTTATTTTCTCACATTTTTGGTTTACATTCTTATTTTACCACACCTGTATAGTGTTCTAATTACTTGATGGAGAACACTAGAACAACACTTGAAATGTATTTGCTTATGATTGTATGTCGCCCTGGATAAGGGCGTCTGCTAAGAAATAAATAATAATAATAATAACAAGGAAAGTAATTACAGTAACCTAATTGGCTTATCAGGAAAAAAACATCCCTATCCAATATTTAGGTGAATTTTTCACAACCCGCTATTGATAGTTGCTGAATAATAGCACATAACTCACATGCAAATCTTATATAGGTCCAGTGGACAGAATTACAAAAGTGGATTGACTAATTTTACTGACATTTTCAATTTCTTTGGACCAGTCAATGTACTTTCATTTTTGACTTTTCATTAAAAGTCTTTTTCACACTGGCTTGTGGATCAAAGCGAGCCCTATTTCACTGAGTATTCTCACTGAACCCTATTTCACTCAGTATTCTCACTTTACACTTGTGCTTTGATCCTCGTCAGCTACATTCAGAAATGTCACAACATCTGCTAGAAACAAAGATTGCATCTCTTTCTTCTTCCCCAAATATGTCTGAGAGTCTAAGAAGTGCTCACTCTTCTTTTTGAGTTTTTGTGTGACAGGCTACTGCCGTGTGGGTGTGTGCATTCGCTGCTGAGTGACAGGCAGGAGATTGAGACGTTGTAGTTGACACGCCTCGCAGGTGTGCATGTTTTATTTACATAAACACAGACGGAACATACAGGAACCCAACATGACGCTACCAGCAATACTACTCCTAATACATGGGAGGTCCCGTGTATTCACCTCGCTTTCACACACAGCAGGCAGGCTCTCCCCGGAGCATCAGGTAATTCATTAATTAATTACAAAAATTACAATAAACACACTATTTGCAATATACATTTACACAAAAAACCCTCTTCATGTGCAGGCTCCTGCCCTGCCACACCACCTTAAAATCAATCAAGGGGGCATCTAAAAGTGGTCATTAGAGCGAGGTGGTCTCCACATACAGGTAACTGAACTGCCGATTCAGACACGTTTGAGTACATTCCTAGCTGCCCTTTAACCTTTCATATATACCTGAGAGCTACCTGTAGTTTCTATAACATGCACACATGAGATCTATGAGGACAACAGGTAAGATTTAAGGAATTTCATAATCTAGAACCCTTTCAACAATCTGGTTGGGTGCCTCAACTTGCCAGTACATTAACCGAATGCTGCTTGCGAGTGGAGTACCACAGGTATCAGTATTAGGTCCTCTGCTTTTCCTAATCTACATTAATTACTTAGATTTTGGTATAGTAAGCAGACTTGTTGAATTTGCAGATGACACAAAAATAGGAGGAGTGGCAAACACCATTGCAGCAGGAAAGGTCATTCAAAATAATCTAGTCAGCATTCAGAACTGGGCAGACACATGCAAATGACTAGAGAAAAGTGGTACTGCACGCAGGCAATAAAAATGTGCATTATAAATATCATATGGAAGATACTGAAATTGAAGAAGGAATCTATGAAAAAGATCCAGTAGTTTATGTTGACTCAGAAATGTCTTCATCTAGACAATGTGGGGAAGCTATATAAAAGGGCAACAACATACTCAGATATATACTGAAAAGTGTTGAATTTAAATCAAGGGAAGAAATGTTAAAACTTTACAATGCATTAGTAAGACCTCATCTAGAATATTGTGTTCAGTTCTGGTCACGTTGCTCTAGAAAGAGTGCAAAGAAGAGCAACCAGAATTATCCCGCGTTTAAAAGGCATGTCATATGCAGACAGGCTAAAAGAATTGAATCTATTCAGTCTTGAACAAAGAAGACTACGCAGCGATCTGATTCAAGCATTCAGAATTCTAAAAGGTATTTACAATGTCAACCCAAGGGACTTTTTCGACCTGAAAAAAGAAACAAGGACCATGGGTCACAAATGGAGATTAGATAAAGGGGCATTCAGAACATAGGAGGCTAAAATATATCTGGCTAATGTGGCTTATAAATATCACTTTGTCTGTGAGTGTGACTAATCAAATTGCATTTAGTGCAAAGCCTAATGTAATAAGGAGGCTGTGTGGTCCAGTGGTTAAAGAAAAGGGCTTGTAACCAGGAGGTCCCCAGTTCAAATCCCACCTCAGCCTCTGACTCATTGTGTGAACCTGAGCAAGTCACTTAACCTCCTTGTGCTCCGTCTTTCGGGTGAGACGTAATTGTAAGTGACTCTGCAGCTGATGCATAGTTCACACACCCTAGTCTCTGTAAGTCGCCTTGGATAAAGGCGTCTGCTAAATAAACAAATAAAAATAATAATAATAAATATTGCTATTTTGCAGTGCTTATTGATTTACCATTCTCCCTCGCCAAGACAACGCCACCTCCAAGACACCGCCCACTCTAATTGGAATACCACCTACTTTAAACTATCTTAACATGTTTAGATTTCAATGTACTGTATGACTGATTCTGTATAAGACAAGATGTCTAACCACTTTGAAAAAGCCATGTTGATGATGAGAGAGCTATAAGAAACAAAAAAAAAAACCAAAGGATGTTTTTAATTTAACTACACACAGCTTCAGTATAGTCACAATGAATAAGGTTTGTTCAAGAAAATAAATAAATAAATAAATAAATACACACAACCCTTTTGCTCCTGGCAGAACCCCAAGGCGGAGCGGCAGCGGCACTGTTAGGAACAGGTTAGCGGCTGGAACTGAACCGGCAATCTTGTGTGGCCAACGCGATCATCTTCACCACAGCACAAGAAAGGTTATCAAAGGAGCTTATGATGAGGTGTTGTATAATGCACTGGTGAGACTGTGGTTAATACGGGTCCCCACAAAAAAGGACATCACTGGAAGAGCATAGATAGACCGAATGGCCTCCTCACTTTTGTAAAATGGCTTGTTTTTACGAGGATTTACAGCATTGTCTTGACTCAAGGAAGTGGAATTTCCTTTGATTCAAGTGGGATAGTAAAAATAAAAGGGTGAAAATGGCGCAAAAGCTATTTTGTTTATAAAACTAAACAAAGAAAACTATATAGTTTTTGTCTGTGTATGTAGCTTTCACCAAAATTTAAATGTACAGTGCCACAAACCAGTAACAAATGAATCTGGACAGATCAGAAGAGCTTACCACCATAGAGAACACAAATCATTTTATGTCTCTGTTCTCACGCTTTTGAAGTATGACTAAAGCTCACAACCTACTCACGGTTGCAGACCTGAATGCTAGATTTTAATTTATCTCCCTGCTATTTATCATAGTGCAGTTTGTCAGATACGGTATACCTCCAGCCAAAAGACCTTCAAAACAGTCATACAATGAACATTAACCTTTTCTCAACCTTCTCAACAAGCTATCATAATCGATTTTACTGCATCCCATCAAGTTTTACCTTGCGAACTTGTATCTGACTGATAACCCCTGTGAACACTTAAGTGAAGCCTTGTAGAATAGAGAAAGCACTGTTCAACATCGGAATGTTTTAATCTTGGCAATAGCCCCAAGGCCTTTAAAAAGAGAGAGTAATTGTATTATATTTTATTAATGTCACCAGAAACCAAAAAAAAAAAAATAAGCCCTTTTAGTTATGTAGGGTTTAATTTTTTTTTTTCAGGACGTTTCAGACAAAAGCCCTTCTTCAGGCATGTAGAATGAAAAGTAAACACGGTAGAATCACTGCACTTTTTACTTTTCTTTCTAGACAGCTGAAAAAGTGCTTTTGCCCAAAAAATCATGATTTTTTTTTTTAAACTATGTAAACATTTTGTGTACATACAAAAAATACCTTTGTGTTTTCACATCACATCTTGTGGCTGAGCAGCCTGGAGACAAGTTGGCCACCGTTGCAAGGTGTTGATTTATCTATTGATTGTTAACATGTGTTCCTAAACTCTTATAGTTGATTATAATTTATTTCTTAGCAGGCGCAGTTATCCAGGATGACTTACAATTGTTACAATTTGAAATCATATTATTTTCACATACAATTACTCATTTATGCAGCTGGGTTTTTACTGGAGCAATCTAGGTAAAGTACCTTGCTCAAGGGTACAGCAGCAGGGTCCCCCACCTGGGATTGAACCCACGACCCTCCTGCTGCCCAGATGTATATGTTTACAACTAATTATAAGCCGATTATACTTTCTTTGTAATTGGATTTTGATCAAAACTGAAAAATACTGTACTGACTTTGGATGAGTCATTGAAATAAAATAATAGGGCAAAAGGTCTATATGTTTACATCCAATTTAATTCAATACATGTATTTAATCTTCGGGGAACAGCTATTAGACATTAATCCATTCATTTGGATGTAATGAGTAACTTATAGCTACCAACATTTAACTACAAGCATCTTGTAATTATATTAGCTTTGTACAACCACCAGAACAGGTTTGGCCTTTTATTCTTCAAGAACTAAACAGATGGAGGTACTCATTTTCAGTTGCAGAAAACATTGAGAAAGACTGCCAGTCTAAACATTTGTTATTGAATTTGAATGTGTTTTTTTTTTTTTTGTACGTCTGGAAGAAGTTGGCCAGTACTGTATCCAGACCCAATATCTGTGGAATATATTCTTAACCCTTTACTGCCTATGCGGAATGACAATATTTGTTCATGAATATGAACACTTTGTGTTTAAGCGCTTGTAGTTTTGGAACATTAAGTCAGAAATGAAACCCCAATACACCTACAGAAAGGCATTAAGTAGATCTTTCCAGTGGTATCGTTTATTTTGTTGTGGGATCTATTATATATATTTTTTTCATATGAGCTACACTTCCCAAAAAATTATCAAAAAATGTAAAATAATAAAAAAAATATTATTGTGACTTTGAGCTTGCTTTGTGAGTACATGGTTTTCCCCTTGACCCACCAAGCTCAACAAAATATCAATCCACAGGTGTGGCAAAGTGGTTAACAGTGTATGATCAATAATCAGACAAACAGCGATAACCCAGGTGCAATGAAGGTTTAATTGTATAATCCAATGCATGATGGCTAAACAATAACAATGTTAATGAAGCAATACAGCGGCGTATATTGCTTATTTATAATCCGCGGTTTGGCCATGAAATAATAACAGTCCTGTTTCAGTTAACCTACACTTAACACATACACAAACACAAACACAAACACCAGTGCATAGTGCGTGCTCTAGCGCTCATGGTGAATACAGTTTTTTAGTGACAACAAAAGTGCAGTGTTGTTGATCCGGGTTTAGTGATGGCCTTTGGCGACAGCTCCGGATCGTGGTATCTGTCCTAATAATTACACACAGTATTATTAACGACAAACAAAAACAAACAAAACACTCACGTTTCACAGCACAGGTTCTCCTTTTGGTCATTTAACGTGACCATTCACAAAAGGAACAGATCACATCACTACGTCCCCTTTTTATAACGTTACCCATGATCCCTTGGTCAACGAGCACAACGAACGCTCCTCCAATCCGCGGATGCCACGCCATTTCCCGCCCGGGTCATTGGTTTCGTGTACCATAGCTCTGCCCCCTTTCTAGATGGTGGACTTCCATCTAACCCTGGGAATAAACCGTCGTGCCATTTAGTGCAGGGTATTCTGTTCCCTTTATGCAGCTGCCTCGCAGGTCGGGAGGGAGATCTAACACCAAGAATCATGAGATCTCTGTCACAACAGGTTATATCATGGATTAGATATGGGGGGGCCAGAATAAAATGCAGCAATGTTTTTATTGTATTCTTATTGCAGTAATGCATACAGATCTCAGTGTAGTTGCTTTGTTTGAATGAGTGATCATAAAACAGGCAACGATACGGAAGCTCAGTTATGTAAAAAGGAGTTCATATCTACCACATCATGCTTTTAAACTTTAATTTCCACAAAGCTGCATACTGGTCAAGCTTCACTGGCGACATCTTTCATTCATTCGTGCAACACTTCCTCGCTATTCCAGTTGTATTCCCAAAATACGATTAATATTGCTATGATAAAAGAGTTGTTTGGTACTGGGGGCAGCAGTGTGGAGTAGTGGTTAGGGCTCTGGAATCTTGACCGGAGGGTCGTGGGTTCAATCCCTGGTTGGGGACACTGCTGCTGTACCCTTGAGCAAGGTACTTTACCTAGATTGCTCCAGTAAAAACCCAACTGTATAAATGGGCAATTGTATGTAAAAATAATGTGTAAAAAAATAACGTAATTGTATGTAAAAATAATGTGATATCTTGTAACAATTGTAAGTCGCCCTGGATAAGGGCATCTGGCAATAAATAAATAATAATAATACTGCGTTCTTCCTGAGTTTCAGGTAACTATATTTAACTGGATGGCTTTTACACGTTTAAACTGTGATTATTAGTCTCTTGCTGATATTGAATGAGCTCAATAAGAATACAATAAAATATTGTTGCATTTTATTCTGGACTTGTTTTTCCCTCCAGTTACTCTAACCTCTGTATCTAACCCACAATGAAAATAACCTTGTGCATTGATATTTTGATGAGTACCATTGCTCTAAACTAGTGTTGTCCGAAACTATTTAAATTATTTAAATAAACATGGCAATGGGTGGCTCGATGGTAGTGCACTTTTGTGTTTAAAGGCAACAGAGGTAATTCACTCTCTATTAGTAGTATACCGTATCTGTTAAAAATCTTTCTTCGCCATCAGCCCGGGTGATTCGATGCTAATTCGGCATCTGCCCACCACAGCTGGGCACTTTGCGAACTGCCGAGGCATTTCGGCATCGGTCCATAACATTATATATATATATATATATAGTAACACAGCAGGCAGCGGGTTAATATCCTCCCTGCATAAAACATGTGCGTATGCACATTTTGGTTAATAGTGTAGTTATTTTGTTAATTGTTTTATTAGTAATTATCCCCTGCACCTGGTGATCATTGTAAATTACAGCCAGGTGCAGGTTATATAAAGGAAGCAGCCAGTCTGTTCAGGGCTGCTGGTGTGTTTAGAAGCCCGCTTGATAGTGTGTTCAAGTGTATAAGGAAAAAGGTAGTGTAAAAACCTTTGTTTTGTGTTAAACCTGTGTGTTTTGTTTGGTAGGTAAACGGCTTAGCCGTCCTGTGAGCTAGTCAGGGACCTGCCTGTATAGTCAGTGCTCCACCAAGGAGCTAGCTGTTTATATTTGTTTGTGTTTTATTTGTTTATTAACCCTTTGTGGTCCTATGTCGGACCTGGTCCGACTTCGCAATTTTCCCTTTCCGGTCCAATGTTGGACCCTGTCCGACATCATCAAAAATACGCAAAAAACAGGTCTCTAGTCGTTTTTTCTACAGAAAAAGCCGAGAAAACCATTCAATGGCCGAGTGAGACCAACAGGAGCCGAGAGAAGCCGAAAAAAGGGCGTATCTCATGAATACTGATAGACCCGACACCACATAGATAACACGGACATAAACAAAGAAGATAGTTAAAAAAACATCACAGACATTTGCAGAGCTTTTTTTAGATGTTATAGTAATAAAATAACGACTTGGATTGCATTATTGAGGAGTTTGGTGATAAAACGAGTGATCAAGAGATGATTTATCGGTATGTATTATTATTAAGAGTTATTTGAAAAATATAGCGAACGAGGGGTGGGGTGGTGCTGAAGATGTGTCCTGTTGATATGCAGTGCCTTTTAAACCTGTTTTACTGTGAAAAAAATACTTTTAAACAGTGCGTCTAAAATAAACTGCGCGTGTAAAAATAAATTGGACCTGACGCGCCTGAGACGCGCTGAATAAATGGACCACTAAGGGTTAAAAATAGCACAACCGCGCTTAAAACTCAATTTCCTGTGTCCTGGGTCTGCTTTAAAAGGGGCAAACGAACGACCGTGGGTGTCGGCTGGTTACTATATATATATATATATATATATATATATGTTGTGATAGTAAAGGGCGCAGGCCCTTTAAGAAATGGCCGACTGGCCTCAAAAACTACATCTCCCAGAAGCCCTGGGATCATGACTCAAAGAAGGCGGGGTTTTCTAATATATAAGGAAGTTAGCAGATCACTCGGGGTGGGTGGCAGTGGGGAATTGTGGCAGGGCAAAGTTGTCTTGCCCCTTTAATGGAAGAGGCCACGTGATTGGCGACCATTCTGGCTCTGGAGTGGAGCTACAGACCAGAGCTGGAATGGCCGCCAATTAAACACACATGATCCCAATCAACAAATGGAGGATTATATCATTAATTGTTTAATTGGCCCAGCTGGCCAATATAAAGCGGGACATGCTGCAGCACGGGAGAAAGAGGGAGAACAAAGGAGAAACACTGAAGTTTGCTGTTTCCATGACTGTGAGTTTTGTATGTTTAGTTTAAGATATTTCTGTTTTGTTTAAATCTTTGTTTTGGCCATTGTGCCCTTTATTTTGCCGTGTGGCTTTTTCTTTGTTTTATTTATGTTTTGGTTTATTAAAAATAAACCCCCCATTCGCTAAAATACTCTGCCTCTGAGTCTTGAGAACGCCAGTATCCACGGCCATCTTGTTACAGGAATACACCACAAGTGAGACCTGCAGACTTCAGGAACCTCGGTTTGAATAATCTCTGTTTTGTTGAAGACTTCTAGCAAACACACACATTATAAAAGTGAGTTTCTTGAGTTAAGAACAAGTTTGTCTTTTTGCCGTTTACTTTGCATGATAGAACAGTGTACTATTATTTGTGAAGACAACACGGTTTATTTTTGGTTATTTAGTTTTGGCAGAGAGTGAGTATAATATCTGCAAGTAGAAAGTAATCTTAGCCCGACTCAGGTACTGGCGAGGGCGCACTTGTTTATATTGTGAGTCAGGAAAAGTTTGTTTTGTTCTGTGTACTGGTTGGGCCTCTGCTAACAAAAGACACGGACAACGGGACAGGGTTTGATGGACAATTGTTTATTTTTATACAACAAGCTGAACACAGTGGCTGGACACCAGAGTGGTGTTCAGCATTTGAACTGTTTCAACGCACCCAAGTTACTTACCTTTGCTACAGCTTTACCTCGATAGCAGGAGCTATCAAACTGTTTCATCGCCCACAAGTTATTTACCTTTGTTACAGCTTTACCATGATAGCAGGTGCTATCAAACTATTTCAACACACCCCAGTAAACTTGCCTTTGTTACAGCTTTACCATGATAGCAGGAGCTATCAAACTATTTTAACGCACCCCAGTATACTTGCCTCTGTTACAGCTTTGCCACAATAGCAGGAGCTATTGAACTGTTTCAACGCACCACGGTATACTTGCCCTTGTTACAGCTTTTCCACGATAGCAGGAGCTATTGAACTGTTTCAACGCACCCCAGTATACTTGCCCTGGCTACAGTTTTACCATGTTAGCAGGAGCTATCGAACGGTTGCAGAGCGACCCATTATACATACACGTGTGCTCAACATGCTCCAGCAGAGGGAGTCAGCTCCAGCATACTTACCTGTGTGCTCGCCGTGCCCCAGCAGAGGGAGCCACCACCCGCGTACTCAAGTTCCTGTTCCTGGTACTCCAGTAAGAGAAGCACCGTTTTTCTAACAGGTCTACAGACAAGAGACTTAGTTAAGAGACTCTTGTCTCTTAACTAAGGGTAGGCCTAGACAGGGAACAAAAGTGAGTCAGTTAGTGGACCATACAGGGCATGAACTTTGGTGGTAGGAAACAAAGTTTGTTGTTGTATATAAAATAAAAAGATACTCACCAGTGAAATCTTACAAGTCTGTCCAGTGTCTGCCAGAAAAACTACACCCTCTGGTGGTGGTTCTTTTGCAATATATATATTGGAGGAATTAAAGACAAATCTCACTGCTCAGTGGAGAGGAAAAAACCCTGCCGTTGGGAGGAAACCTCTGGTGGTCCCGTTGGAGAGATGGCCCCCACTCAAGGTATACTAGCAATAGTCTGTTGGGCAAACATATATCCTAGAGAAGAATAAACACAAACACACAGACCGGCTGGTTGCACAGGGGGAGCGAGTAGATGGAGCGAGGGCAGCAGCCATGTAATCTTGAGCAGACGTGGGGAGATTGCAAAGGGATGAATTGTTGAATATCAGATCACTGAATTGCGTAAATTATCTGTTGCATGAACAAGGAATTTTGTGTGAACAAGGTAAGACAGAAAGAAATCCTGCTTGAAGGGCGCAGGGTAGGTACAGCCCTGCTTACACAAGGTTGTGAAGGCACACCAGCCAAATGCGTTCTGGTGACATTGATTTTGGAGTATGGAACATATTAGGTCTAAACTGTGATGTTACATGTACGTACTGTAGCATAGCCTACTGATGATAACATCATTTGAGTGCAGTGTGATATGGCATTAGATTTTGCTTAAAATACTTTTCTTTTGTGCTGTACAGTATTTTGTACTGTATAATATAATGGAACTGTATTGGATCCGAAGCCAAAGGACAACCTTCTGCTGTTCTAGTATTGTTGCTGAATAGTTGAATAGATTGTAAAGGCTTAATAGTATAGGTGCTGGGTTTGTAAAAATGTCGGTGTTGCCCAGGGATCAAGGGGCAGTTTCCCCTATACTTGAAAATAATCTCTTTAAAGTCTTGTTTTTAAATAACTTTTCTTTATGGCCTGGGCAGCTACAAGAGTGATAGACAGCCAAGAGTGACAGGCAGCTTCACAGATGAATGACAGATGGCACGTGCTTGTACTGCGAGGTGTGCTTGTACAGCAAGGGCGGGACTTATGGTGGCTGGTTTCTACGTTGTGTTGGATTTAGGGGGAGAGACAATGACGCCAATGAAGTGGATTGATAAGTTGTTGCAATGCCTTAATAACATGAAGACATATATAGTATCTATGACTGCATGTATTCATGTTGTGCCAAAAATAAGTACACTCACCAAATAAATGTTGAGAAAAATACTTTGATTGTATTAATAATGCACACATTGCAATATCTTTTTTTAATAAAACAAAAAAGCCTATACATTAAATAATTTAACATTCGGGTAACACAGGTAACTTTAGAATTACATAACATAAAAAATATAAAATATCAACAACAATACACAGCAATAATATAATAACACAAAATAACAAAATAAATACCTACTTGGACAAAGCAGGTTAAAAAGGCATTTTACAAATACTGTTAAAAAAGATAGTAATAAAATATATCTGATGTAGCTTTAAACTCTCATTAAAAACTCTTTATTGTAACCCTGTCATCAGGAGATGTACCTTATCTTTTGGATGACATGTGCGATCAGCGATCAGCTTTAACTGTATTTTCTGTGCATGTGCCACAGAACAGGACAGTGCTCAGAAAATAGCCTCTTTCATAATAATTATGTACTGTCATAATCTTGGGCAAATGTGAAATCTACTTCAAAAGTTTGATGCATTTTTTACATTAACAAAAATTGCAAAAACTAGCAATTTTTTTCATGGCTCCATTGACTCTCCATAGAAAAAATTATTTCTATATAGAGCTCTCTCTATATACCAGAATCCTTTGCGCACAGTGTGAAGGAAGTAAAGGCGGAGTCGAGCACTTTGTATATAATACCTTTGAGAGAGCCGAAGCGAATGTGAAGATTGGCAGCTGGACTGCTGTAGTGACAGACATGGCTGTCATGGTAAATGCGTGTAAGGGGACAGCTGCTGATTCTAAGCGAGAAATCCTGGTTTCAAAACGCATTTTGCGGCGCAGGATCTGCAGATTATCCAGGAATAGAAATACAGTCACCATTGGGGAATTCGATTCTACATGGCAAATGCAGTCACCATTGGAGAATTTGATTCTATATGGTAAATGCAGTCACCATTAGAGGTAAATGGAGAAAACCAATCTCTCCACATTTGGATTGCAATTTCCTTTTCAGAGAGCTTTCAGAATCTTGTCATTGTACTGTCAGTCTTTAAAGAACGCACAGCTGGAAAAGCATCCTGGGGCAGTCAGCGGGGCTGAGGCGGCAGGCTTGGGATTGTACAACAAGTAACAACAAAACACAGAATATGGTGGAGCATAAGCGTGCACCATGAAGCAGAGAGAGGTAGGCACCAGCCAAATGCCACCTTCTTTCAAACAAATGCATATAAAACAAACTAGGGCGAACCGCCCCTAAAATAAATTCTCACAGCCAAAGCACAGAAAAATGTAACAATACAAGAGAGAGCCTGGCGACGCATAGGGAAGCACAGGCAGCAGAAATTATTTGAAATGATTAAGTCTGCAGGGCTGTGCAGTGATACACAAGCGAAAACAGACAACCCATTCGGGAATTCAGCATTCGAGAATTCGGAGTGAGAAAGCTTTGTCCAGCAGTGTTGAGGGTAGTATGGTCAGTGGCGTTTTGTCAGCTGTGATGACTGAAAAGCATATCCTATCATTATGAAGAATATGCAAGACATTTGTATTTTTTGCCGTTCTTCAAAAATAAACACAGAAAACAAAGAAAACTAATAATTCTTAATGTTGTGGTGTCTTGTAAGTCCCTGTTTAACCCTTTTCTATAATGGGTTAAAGGAGGTTTGAAGACAAATGTCTTACCATTCAAATAAAGAGCAAGCTCTGTAGTCGAGAGGCAAGTATGTCTTACACTGAGATCAGTATTAACACTAGAACCGCCGGGTTATCAGATACAACTCATAAGTTTTATTTATGAACATCATATCTAACATTTGCATAGCAGAAACACTATTTAAATGAAAAAATAAACATAAAAGGCTTTTGTGATGAGTCAAAGGGGTTTCGGTCTGTAATTCAGCCTCCCGACAGTAGAAGGCATCAAGCTAACTTGGGACTTCCCTTACCAAGGTCTCGTGACCATGACGAAAATCATCTTTATGAGGGGCGTCACCTTGGTGAGGGGCGGAAGTGCGAGTATGTAAATCCCGGTCACTCGAGTCAAGTGAGTTGTAAGGACACTTGTCAGTTTGGGATTGGTGTTCCACTGACTACAGGGGCGGGGCTTTGCATACTAAAGGAAACATGCTACTGTGTTCCGGGTTGGCCCTGGAAAACATAGGCGGGGTTATTGGGCTTGAGGGAGAGACACAGTGCAATTTGTTTTGGTTTTGGTTTCTTGCCACAGTGTTTTTGGAATATACATAATGGCTATTTTTTTTCATGTTCGGGATATCTTCAAGGACTGAGGAACTACTGACCCTCCATTCTTTTTGTTATTTATTCCAGCACCCCCTCCCTCACACCATTCTTTTATTTTTATTGTGTAACAACAATAATAAACATATTTGGTTGCACATAAATTTATGTCTGGACATTCCATTAATACTCACACGCCTCACAGCTTTATTTTCAGAATTAGCGCATTTCCTACATGACGTTAAATAAATGAAAAACTATAATAATAGATATTGTGTAAACAGCTGTATGTAAACTGGTATTTACATATGAAATTGTAAAAACTAAGTAATTATTTACAAAAATATCAAAGAAAATAACGTGAATGCGCATTCAGTGAAACATACTTCAAGCCCCCATATTAGCACAATCCACACAGATGTAATGCTTAGCAATTTGTCGTGTGCATTCACCACATACTGCTCTTTCACGCTGGGCACAGATATCAGAAGTTTTATTTTTATTACATTTAGTTACCTGACATTGTTTTCTGTTGCGTGTCACTCGATGCGCACTGTATCCAGGCTGAGCTGCGTTTCCCTGCCACTTTGCAGTTTTCTAATCGACATGTTTCTGCCAAAGCTCCATGGCTAGCATCAAGATGAAATCTCTCCTACTGATATTTTCCCCAGTGCATTCCTTGTACAAAACAAAGTCCAGTTCAGTACATTGTAAAATACAGCAACTGGACACCGGTGATTGCTTTCACTGAGTGCTGAGTTTTGCACAGATGGTGGAAACTCTTCCCGTTTGTTTACTGTTCTAACCAGGCTGCTTTTTTTTTTTTTTTTTTTTTTTAACTGTTTTGCTAATTACAGTGAAATAAAAAAAAATGTTATTGTAACATTCATCCCTTGTCCTAAGCACAGTTACATCAGCCCAAGTTCCACATTATCACCCAGTCTCTGACCAGCTGGGCGAGTTTAATCTTTGCACAGGTTGGGGTAAGGTCTGCTGCCAGCCAAAACTTGATCTCGTTTGTTTGACATGTATTGTGTCCCGTGACACTGTGCTTTTGTCAGAAACAGCTGCTTGTCCATGTAATGTTTTACCTTTAGCTTGAAGTAGGCAATGCTGTTTTCATGAAGTTGTTCCAAATGTCTGATGCCATGGCAAATATATCTGTAGTTGCTCTCAAATCAAAACGCAAAAATCTCAAGATTTCTCGAAAAATTCTTGTAATAGTAATATTATAAGACAGCAGACTATATATGCTCACATAGACAGATATTTAGATAACACATATCATAGCGATATTCTATTAGATACATACCGCTGTAAACTCAGTGGAGGTAGAGGCCAACTAGCTTGTATATACATATAAAAATTTGGTAGGGTACTTAATTCAGGTTTCGCATGTGTACACACCTTGAAGGAAAAAAAGTTTTGTTAAGACTTGCTTTACTCTTTGAAAAGGCATTTCCCATCAGAAATCAGCATCACTATAATATGCACATTATCATGTGAGTGATTTTAATAGGATACAATGACATTAGGACTTCATTCTGAGACAGCAGAACAATAATGCTATAATGAGTTTAGTGTTTTAATTGAGCTCTCCTTCATTTGATTATATGCAATGACAATACACACATTTTCTGTACGTTTCTTTTAGATTATAAAACATAATTAGTGTGTAAACTAAATGGGAGATGGCAATGGACATTTAGGAAATAGCTACAGTAAAATACTGCATTGCTATCTCTTCTGTTCTTAACCACCCAGCTGCCCATTTATTTTGACAATTTCCATGTCAATTTATTTTATTGCAGATTTTTCTAAGATTCAGTAAGCAATCTGGACAGTTTTCAAATCAATTAACACAGACTTACATTCACCAACACCTCTCTCTGATGGAGCCCTGGGCTCTCCTTTTTATAGGATGTGGCTGTTCCCAATTAACACTAATCATTCTATCAGGAACAGCCACATTCTCACACGTTTTCGGCAGGGACAGGAATTCACTCCATCCCTGCCAACCACCACCAAAACATACACAACATCAACACTATTTACAGGCAGAGCTTTTGCTCTGCTACAGGTACCTTATCCAGTGTAAATAATGAAATTACAAATGTACCCAGATTTTGCCTCACACAACACAAATTCGTGGTATGGGTGTGTATCGCTGTTGCATGCATTATTTGTGAAGTGTAGGTACTTCATCAGCAGAATAAATCAGTTTCTAGTCATGAGTTTAGCAAAATCAGTGTGAATTGTAGGTAGTTTTGACAAGTACCAATCCTGACAAGGTTGCCTTACAACCCCTTCTAACATCAATAAACAAATAAATATGCTCATCTCATTCTCTGTAGTAGGTGTCCATTTTTTACTCTGTCTATTTATTTAGTGTAGCACATCAAACTTTGCAGATGCACAGAGAACATCTGCATGCTATTTTTGCGGGAGTGACAAATTTGGACTTGCTTGCGCTCCACTTGGAAATTGTGTGATAAACAGCTGGGTGGTTAAAAAGGCTGAATGTGTAATTCACACTGGGTGATTGAGTTTTTTAAACCATACATATTGTTGCTGACAAATACATTTTGAAGCTACATTTTTAAAATTGTGCAGTATGGAAATATCCCCTTTATAAACAAAAAAAATGAACTGTCAAATTTATTGACATAAAACACCAGTAAAATCCTGAGAGGAATAAAGGTACAAGGACACAATTAAATAGACTGGTAAAAAAATATTGCTTTTAACACTAGAACTGCCAGATTCTCGAAAATTAAAGACATACTATTGGATACAACTGAAAAGTTTTATTCATGAACATCATATCTAACATTTGCAATCACAGAAACACCGTATCTAAATGGAAAATTAAACATAAAGGCTTTATTTTTAAAATAAGTGCATATACAGCACAACTGCAAACAGTGAAAAAATATAATAAAATATACATTTCAATAGAAATGGGTATGTACATATACCTGTGTACAGGTGTAAACGGGTATATGTAAACACAAAACTGTGAAACTGAAATCATTGTTTCTAATACTACATAAAAAGAAAATATAAAACTACTTCCGGTATGACGGCTGCATTGTGCTCTACGGAGGAGCGTGTGCCTGCATCCAGGAGCTGTGTTGTAAACACAGACGCAGTTCCATTGAACACTATTGTGTAAATACATGTAAACTGGTACATACAAACCTGTAAAACCCAAATGTTTTTTTTTTCTAATAGTAATAAAAAAAAAATAATATATAACATACGTTTCATATTAGGCACATAAGTTGTTATCTTACCTGTCATTTCAGTTTGCTGTATGCACCTGAGTGCAGCTTGCCATATTTCAATCAAAATGACTACTTTCAAGGTTAAATATTTCCTTCTGATATATTCCCAGTTGCATTTATGGAACAAAATGAAGGATTGTTGTCTCCAGGTACATTGAAAAATAAGCAACTAGGCTTTCACTGAGTTTGCATCTTGACAAATCCACAATCATAGCAATCTCTGTCTCGTAGTCAGTCTACAAACAAAGAAAGGCTTGAAATAAAAACAAAAAACACATGTGCTAAGAGGAGGGGGCATTGCTGTTTGCTGCATTTCCAAAAAAATAGAATATCTTACATATTAAAAATAAAGACATGTATTGTAATGCATGGGTCACATTGACCCACGTGGCGGTTCTAGGTAGAACTGTTCATAACTTTATAATTTTTGAGATTCAAACGCTGTCTGGATATTTAATTAATATATTTATGAAAAGTCAAAAACGGACATACACATACGATTTTCAACAAAAGTGTAATTAACATTTTAAATCCAAAATGGGCCAAATTGACCCACATGGCAGTTCTAGTGTTAAAGGGCTACATTTGTGTAAAAGATACACATTCAATTGAAAAATATCAGCTTTTTGGATTGCATTTGTGTATAATAAACTATTGTAACAACTGAGTGTTTTTTGGGGAGCTGATGCAGTGGATCCTCCCTAGTTAATCAAGCTCTATCAATTAACCTCCCTTTTTAAGCCCTGGTCCGAACAATCATTCTCTATCTAGTTTTGGCACTTGTGTATTGTCACGCAGTGCTGCAGACCCCACTTGTCGTTTTAATTTCTGTCGTCTGTGCTTCTCTGTGAGTCGCCAGGCTTTTGCTCACATTATTACATTTTTCTGTGCTTCGGTTGTGAGGACATTTTATAGGAGCGGTTTGCCCTAGCTTGTTTTAATTTGTATGCATTTTGTGGCCGCTGTGCCCCTTATGCTCCATCGTGCTTTGTGTTTTGTTGTGCTCTTACTTGTTTGTACAATCCTGAGGCTGCTGCCTCGGCCCCACTGACCCGTCCTGGCTCCAGAATTAATAGCAACACATTCATTCATACAAAAATATTTCATTACAGCAGTGCCCCTTACGCTCACGACTGTATAAATTAATTATGGAGTGGCAATTCTTTGTTACTCATGTCTCTGAGTAGGCTCCAATAATGGTGCCCATAGTGATATGAGCATTGAATCAATATTCTTTCTCTCCTTCAGCAGTAGTTTCGTTATTATCTTATAATGCTCCCAGGCAATTCATTCAGCAATATTCTTTCAACTCCCAACTGAAGCCATAAGCTACAAGCTCACTGTCACAAATCAAGCTCACTGTCGCAAATCCAACAGTTGCCAGTTTCTGCCGCTAGAGGTCTCCCTTGTTCTAAGAGTGAAATTCTTCAGTCATTACACATTTATTTTAACCCTTTGCAGTCCATTTATTAAGTGCGTGTCAGGCACGTCAGGTCCAATTTATTTTCACACGCGCATTTAATTTTAGACGCGCTGTTTAAAAGTATTTTTTCCACAGTCAAACAGGTTTAAAAGGCCCTGCATAACAACAAAGCACTCACTAGGCATCTCCAGCCCCGCCCCACCCTTTCGTTCGCTATAGCTTTCACCTGTGTAAGAAATAAATAATAATAATAATAATAATAGTTGTACATACCGATCAATCATCTCCTAATAACTCATTTTATCACCAAACTCCTCAATAATGCGATCCAAGTCGTTATTTTATTACTATAGCATCTCAAAAAAACTCTGCAAATGTCCGTGTCCTCTGTGCGCTGACTCACTATCAGCCAGCTTGTTTACTTATGACTGCCCCGTTATCTGATACCAGGGCCATGTATGACTATTCATGAGATACGCCTTTTTTTTTTTTTTTTGACTTGTCTCGGCTCCTCTCGCTCCCACTCAGCCATTGAATGGTTTTCTCGGCTTTTTCCGGAGAAAAAACGACTAGAAACCCGTTTTTTGCGTTTCTATAATGATGTCGGACAGGGTCCGACAATGGACCTGATAGGAATAATTGCAATGTCGGACAAGGTCCGACAATGGACCGCAAAGGGTTAAATATATGTATGTATCTGTTCTTATTCAGTAATATCTGATATGTCCCCCATGGGGGGGGGAACATAAAGTAAATAATTTGTTCTTCACTTTCTGATATTTATTCACCCAACAGAATATTGCTAGTATGCCCAGAGTGGGGGCCATCTCTAGACTGGGACCACCAGAGGTTTTCTCCCAATCAAGGGTGGGTTTTCCTCTTCGCTGAGCAGGTGAGATTAGTCATTTTAATATTAAATTTATTAAAAAAAGAAAAAATCCTATAGTATTGATTGTCACTAATTGACTAACCTACGTTTCTTTACTAACCTCTATTTTATTTATTTTTTGCATTGGTGGCACAGATGCAGGGAGCCGGGGGTCCTTTTTTGGGGGCAAGTGAGGTTCACTTCCCAACCTTAGACCCAGCCGAGCTGGCCTTGACCTCCTAGAGGAAGGTTCTCTGAGAGCCAGAGTGGACCCCCAGCCAAATCAGTCCTAATAATCTCTCTATCATTTCAGGTTCCCCCTGGAGGCAGCATACATGCTCTCCAGCCTTGGAGCCCGATCGGTTCGGTCTCACCTCTGGGAGGGTGGTTCCCTGAGCCGGGGGAAACCCTGTATTCTTTACTAACAACTTGCTTTCATCTATGCCAGTGTTACTCTCTGGCCCTTTTTTATTCCTCTCTCTTTCAGAATTCCTGTCGCTTGGCTCTGTCTCAGAGGTCCAGTTATGCCGATCTGCCAAAGCATAGGTGTTCCTTGTTAGTCGGGACACCTTCTAGTCTTCTCAAATGTATCCTCTATCCTTCTCTTCTTTTTCCCTTGGGGGGAAATAATGCTTGCTTCCCAGCCTTGGAGGCCGATCGGTTTGGTCTCACATCCGCGAGGGCGGCTCTCCGCGAGCCAAGGGGAAAACAATGTCATCTTCCAAAGCATATTATCTTCCTAAAGTCACAAGCACATAATTCCTATTTCAAGTCCCAGGGTTTACTCCTCACAGCCCTTGCTCTTGTTCTGTGAATTGATTTTATACATAGTTTACAAATATTTACTCAGTGGTGAGTGCCCATCATTTGTGTGTCAGTGGTTTAAATATACTGCAGAGCCCAAGTACTCCATAATTCTGTACTCAAAAATAAGCCTGTAGTCCTATCTTCACTGACCTAAAGTGGCTCCAAAAAGGGACACCCTTGTTAGTTTGTGGTGTTATTGTTGGGTTACCTGTTACCTAAGACTATTTACCTACTAAATATCTTGCCATCCCTGAATACATATATTGCCCCCTCAAAAATCTACAAATCTAATGATTTTAGTCAGCAATACGTCCCACAAATGCTGTGTCACCTCAAATGCTTTTGCTATGAATACAAAATGACTGGGTGGGGTACAGTATTAATTCTTCATTTTACCCCCCAAAGTGGGTTTCTGCAATAGTATTGTTACGCCAGTTATGTATAGGATACGTGTACTCCATGGGTAAGGTCCTATTAGGCCACATATTGTTGGTCCCTTGACTGGCATTAATAGTAAGGTTTTACAGAATGATGAAATATATAATGCTACTTCATTTGTTTTCAGCCTTTCTTAATTGAGTGCAGTGGTCATTCTCTCTGGCAGTATTGTATTTGGTATAACGTTTTGTTCTGGTATTATATTGTGCAACACTTCTCTTTGTTTTGGCCTCCAGCTCAGTCTGTACCTGATTCTATTTCTATCTTATGATCTCTCCCACAGTGCTAATAATAGAACACCAGTTCAACGGAACTTAACAGTTTTAAGTGAAGATCACCTTAATACATTTGCCTTATGAAAGGTGACATTTCCATATAAAAGCACAGCATGCTTTTGTCAGCCATTGGGGTTGTGAGTATGCCAGGAGCCTTATTGATGAATGTTATCATACCTGGCCAGTTAGCCTACCTCAGTCTTGTTTTCAAAGGTTATCAGATACAAGCAGCAGAAATCTATTTTATATACATTACAATGGGAGGCTTTGCTTAATGGGAATTGCTTGCTTTTTCCCATTAGAATAAATAAGACATTTGCAGTTATACTGAATTCATAAAAGCCAATGGCTATAGAGTTTCATACATTAAAAAAAGAAAATAAAAATGTTCATACACATTCAATGAACTGTATCAGCAGGTTATTATGTGTTCTATAGTTAGAAAAAGTCCTTGTAATTTTTTTCTTAAATATTTAATAAAACTGTTTATTTTGTTGCCTTTTATCTTGTAATATGATAATTATTATATTACATTTTGTGCTTTCCAACTCTCAAGCAGTTACACTACATCCCCGGATGAAGCTTGCATCATAATTGAATTAGACCCAATTTGAATATTATATTTAGTTCAAACACAGCACATCTTGGTTTTGTTATTAAACTTCCATACGTGCAGTAGCACAGCATTCATCAATATGTGTTAATAGAAAAATCTTTCGTAAATACATTTGAATTAACACCTTCTGTAACACCGTCTGCTAAGAAGAAAAAGGCTCAATGATCGATTTGTAAAGCTTCAAAGTGGTTTCACAATCAAAGCGTGTTCTACACGTAACAGCAAAGCTACATTGCAAGGCTCTCTGCCATTTCTAAATTTATTTAGAAATATCTTCCCCAGCAGAAAGACACATATGTAAGAAACATAATCAAGGGTTCGGGAGATGCACACTTGTTACAGAGACTCTCTCAATGTAGCCCATTACAGTTCCACCATTCCTCAAATGATTCTGATGACAATGCTTTAGAACTCCCTTCAAAAACAATAAAAAGCTGCATTTCCACTGCCCCAAATCTTGTTCTCAATGAGCCCACAAGCATGTTCATTCATATCTCAAGGCTAGATGTACTAAAGTGTTGCGCCTGTCGCAATAGTGGCAAACGAGTCAGAAATCTAGAGTGAAATGTACTAAACAAGCACAATGCTGTTAACGAATTTTTAGGGAATGCTTTGCGGCAGCAGTTTTTCTTTGCGGTTCAACCTTAGAAGAATATGGAATTATGGACACTCCTGCATAAATTCACAAAAATGTGGTGGAGATAGTGTGCTCAAATATTAGAATAAGATGTACTAAAGCTGCTGGCAATTGCGACTCTTACAATTGCATCAATTTGTTAAAAACTTTTGAAAGCTTGAACAGTTTTTCTCCGGAAAAAGCCGAGAAAACCATTCATTGGCCAAGTGGGAGCGACAGGAGCCGAGACAAGCCGATAAAAAAAAAAAAAGTTGTATCTCATGAATAGTCATACTTGCCCCTGGCATCACATAGGGGCAGTCATAAGGAAACAAGCTGGCTCTTTACTGAATCAGCGCACAGAGACTATCACGGACATTTGCAGAGCTTTTTTGAGATGTTATAGTAATAAAATAATGACTTGGATTGCATTATTGAGGAGTTTGGTGATAAAAACAAGTGATCAGGAGATGATTGATCGGTATGTACAACTATTATTATTATTATTTATTTCTTAGCATATGTGAAAGTGATAGGGCTGGAGATGCCTAGTGAGTGCTTTGTTGATATGCAGGGCCATTTAAACCCATTTGACTGTGGAAAAAAAATACTTTTAAACAGCGCGTCTAAAATTAACTGCACGTGTGAAAATAAATTGGACCTGACGCGCATTTAATAAATGGACTGCAAAGGGCTAATTTTCACTAGTCAGGGTGTACTTGCATGCTTTGAAAACAAATTTCTATGACATTTCTGGTTTCCCAAACATGTTGGAAGCAATAGACTGCACAAATGTGCCACTAACTACTCCAGCTCATTCTGAGCATCTGTATAGGACCATGATCTATTTTGTATTAATTCTCTAGGTGTGGCAGGAAGGCCACACCTAGAGACCAGGAAGTTGACAGAGACACACACAGGTACTGCGAGTTGAAGGCGTTGGTGAGCGTATTTGTTAAACAAAAATAAACAAAACACTTTCCCAAAAACCACTGCTCACAGAGCAAAATAAAAAGTTTAAACAAAAACAAATCTCAAACACAAAAATACTCCCTCCACCCAAAACAAGTATTGTGCTGGTGTGCCCAGCACGAGTAGCAATTGCCTTCTTTCTCTTTTACTTTCTCCCGGCTCACTCTCGTTCTCCACTCTGAACACCCACCCTGAGAAGCGGCTGTTCTTTTATTCACCTGGGCCTGAGCTTGATTGCTTATTAATTATTCAAATCGAGCCCAGGCCCATTCTGCACAAGAGTTTTTAATTTGCGTGGTCGACAGCCAATTTATTAATAATTATTAGCAGCTGACCACGCATTCTCACAAGCTGTCTGGCAGAGACAAGCTGCTAATATCGCCTCTGCCAGACAACATTTAAACCACACAATAATACATTAAATCACCCGTGCTACATAACCCCAAACAATACACACAATAATAACAGCAATAAATCACCATTCTTTTAAATAAATACAATACATTAATAACGTAATCCAATACAACAGATCATTTTAAACACACCCCAAAATAATAAATTATTCAGCTCTTCTGCCCTGCCACACTAGGCTACTAAGCAGGCCAAGTTAAAAATAATAATTAAAAAAACAAAACCAAGCCTATCTAATTTTTGTGCACGACACATGGCGAAACAAAAATAATAATTCAACTAAAAAGATTAAAACTACATCAGACTTCATGCACCAGGCCAATAGAGATACCTTTCATTATGAGGTGCAGCATTTCAGTATCTTAGGTTTCAGTTTCATTGATTCATTACAGTGATTTTAAAGTGCATGCATTACCAGAGAGCACACTAAATAGCTTAACATAATCAAGAATGCTTACCGACTCAATAAATAAATATATATATAAATACACACACACACATATATAGAGAGAGAGAGTGAAAACAAAGTATTACGGCAAGACTTCCTGTCCCTCACACAAATCCTGTTGTCCTGGAGGTCGGGCGATATGAATTGCACGGCCCTGTTATGTATTTTACAGATTCTTTCTAAGTAATAATTAATACGTTTGAGCTTCACTCTCTGTGGAAACGATTACTAGACTCAACAGCTCGCTGCTCGACAAGAGGCACCTCAGTCTCCACTGACAAGTGCAGCATTGGGCAGTGTAAACGTAGCTCAAGGGTCCTGGTACAAATCGATTGGTTAGATGGGTTGGCTGAAAGGTTAGAGAGTGAATGACACCAGAACCAAAAGACTCATTTGGATGAATGGATGGTGTCACACACCTGAACCGATTCCATTGACAAAATACATTTTGATGAATACTTCAATTTAGCCTGGTGACCAAAGAAATTCCGTTGACCATCTTAAGTCAGTCTGTCAATAAAATGAATTCCTATAATCTATTTTCTGGATAGACTCCAAGTAAAAGGATTGTCAACAAAATTGATTTTTTTTGTTGTTGTTACTGACCTAAATGCTGACGAGCTTTAAAAACCTCAAAATAATGACATAAAATATTAGACACAATCAATTATATTAAATGCAATAGAATTAGTAGAATGGTACCATGTTTTCATATTTATATACCAATGGTATCAAAATCAGTACCACTGTATTGCTATATCTGAAACACTTCACATGTGTTACAGATTCATTGTGTTGCCATTGCAGTTAAGGGTGTGGTTTGATAATGACTCTGCTAGGGTGTCTTTGTGGACATACAGTGGTTATGCAATGCTATCCTAATATAGTAGGACTCAAATTATGTGCAGTCATTGAGGGGTAGGCGTCTGCTAAGAAATAAAAAGAAAAGAAAAAAATGCATGGTATTTGTTCTGCTGTTGGCTATCAAATCATATACTTCAAACTAAGATAGTCACTGCTCTGGACTAATGAATTATGCCCTGAGATATTCTTTGGAAGTTGAGTGCAGATGGTATTGTTAATGTGGTTTTGACCGTGTAATTCTAACCACGGCAATCATCTGAGATTGCACGCATTTCTGGTTGCTCAATCAGGTCTTTTATAATGAAAATGTTTCTCAGATAGCATATTGATTTACAAAATTGGGAATGTGTGGTTAATGCACTATTATGTACAAAAGGGATGTGGAAAACCTTACTGTAGTAACAATTCTTGAAACATTTCTGTAAGGGTGACCACTTTAAAATAGGTGCCTTTTATAATGAATTACTGTTGAAACGTGTATTTGAATAAGTGTATTGTGATATGTGCATTTGCTCAATCAATTGAAAATCAGCCATCAGTGCAATTATATGTCATTTCAGGTCTTGTAAGCAAGTGGCCTAAAAGGTAGCCCTGGAAACATCAAATCCCTCTCTGTAGTATGTATAATACCTCTTTAGTTAGCAACTGATTGCAATGGTATTACAATCGCAGCCCCCCTGAAACTTTGAATGCATTTCTTCATACAAGTGGGTCTTATCAAGTACTGAGGGCTTCAATTCATACATTATTATACAGTATGTATTTTACTCACCGATACGTGCTACCAATAAGGCCGGCAGTGTGGAGTAGTGGTTAGGGCTCTGGACTCTTGACCGGAGGGTCGTGGATTCAATCCCAGGTGGAGGACACTACTGCTGTACCCTTGAGCAAGGTACTAGATTGCTCCAGTAAAAAAAACAAAAAAAAAAACAACTGTATAAAGGGTTAATTGTATGTAAACAATAATGTGATATCTTGTAACAATTGTAAGTCGCCCTGGATAAGGGTGTCTGCTAAGAAATAGATAATAATAATAATAATAATAATAATAATAATAATAATAATAATAATAATAATAATAATAATACAGATTCAAAGATCAAGGCACATAACTGAAAGATGCAATATGGAATAGTTAAACATTTTTGGCCCAGAATCTCGCCTTCTGGACCAGCAATTTTTTATCTGGGGAACTTGATCTTTCCATAAGTTTTTTTTTTTATTTTGATTGTGGGAACCACGCCAAACTATGATGCTGTATAAAAGATGAGCATAAAACACAAATCTTCCAGCAACCCCCGTTTTCTGTTGGATAGATACTGTAGCTTTGTTACAATTGTTTCTATTGGTCACAACGGTCTTAAAAACAAAACATAAACTATGTTAAACCGTAGAATTAATTTTAATTAATGTGAAGAACATCTATTTTCCTCAATACTTTTCCAGAACAGAAATACAAATAGAGTACCGTAAAACTTCAAACAATCGCCTGTCTCCAATATGTGCCGGGTCTGCTGGCAAATATTGTAAATAAACACTGAGTCTCTGTCATTGCCATTGAAGCTGAGGAAGATGAGGAGGAGCTTGAACGTAATGAACTGCTAATAAGTGATAGCGATGAAAGTGACTCTCAGGATTAATAAATAATAATAATAATAATAATAATAATAATAATAATAATAATAATAATAATAATAGAAAATGTAATTTAAGGTATGACTACATGTAATGCATATTTGTTTAATGCATTTATTACAGTATTAAAAGTTTTGATCATTTTAATTGTGCTGAAAGTAGGCCAGATACAAACCTCTTTTAACATGTTTTGTTGTATTAACAATGTACAAGTTTGAGATTAAACAATAAATTATTTTTGATAAATGACACTTATTGCTTTTATTGTTCATTTTTAAATATTATTATTATTATTATTATTATTATTATTATTATTATTATTATTATTATTATTATTATTAACAATGGTGTTTTTAATTATGTTTTTAAATACAAATTCATACTTCTGTTTGTTCGTTTTGCATACCGTATCCTTGTTAACAAGTACATATAAAAAGACTTTCGCTTTATACTTGAGGGTGTACAATACAATGTAATTTTTGTTATAAAACAAAACTGTTACTTAGTTCCCACTGACACACAACCTTTTAAGAAAGTTGCTGGAATGTTTAAATTGAGTTATGATGTTTCTATAAGGTTGTGTGTTAGCGGCTTCTCAATGACCGCATGAAGCATGTGAAGCTAGAGATCTAATATAAACGCCGGGTCTCAAATAATCGCCGGTCTCCAATACGCGCCGGGTCTGCTGGCAAATTTTGTAAATAAACGCCAATGGCATTTAATTGAAGTTTTACTGTATACTAATACCATTCTTATTGCCCATAGATTTTTCATAAAGATTTCATTTAGGTGGTGTCTCTAAATATCTTTCTTTTCAAGAATTTAATGGACTGTTTTTCTTTAGCCTTTATCGTATATCCCTTTACTTTTAAAAGCTCTTTCTCATCTTACTTTGAAATACATAAACCACTTTTTTCCATAGATTTAATCCCATTCCCAAAAGTGAAAAATAATCTCCTTTGCTTTAAATTGCAACTACATTACACTTACAGTTGAGAAATGCATGTTTTCCCAATACAAAAAATCACTACTAAGAGAAGTGCTCACTTGAAAGAGTCCTTACCAGTGCTTTATAATCAATGTATTACTTGTCATCCATAGTATTGACCCTTTATTATATCTGGATATCCCAAATCAAAGTATATAAAAAAGCTAAATTACAATAAAGAAACAAGATTTAGAACCATTCTTATAACTTATTTAAAGAGGAAATAAGCAAGGCTTACAAAACAGTTCCCTGACAATTTATCTGCTGAAGGCATTTTTCCTGATTCAACCCCTATGTGACAGGCTATAGGACACTGATGATTCCATTTGTGTCCTACCTTTGCTACACATGGAAAACAGTGTGTGGCGACAGGTACAGGGTTATTAACTGTAGCAAAGAATGTGAATGAGGAGAAGTAAAGTACTTGGTTTTGAAAAGCTGCTGTTTTAGTCATCACATCCTCTAAAAACACAGTGTGAAGCTCCGCAATGTCCCCGAAAGCGATTTCTAGCATGTCCTATCTTGGGACAGAGTGTTGTAGGGGGGCAGATTGATGGTTACACTCTGGTGTACCAGCTGTAAAAGACAGAATACATATTTAATAGCCCTTTTGAGGCCACAGGGCTGATAAACGTCCGAGTTTTAAAAAATCAAAAGGCTGTGATGACTGAAACAGAAAAAATATTTTTATTTTATTCTAAACAATCACTTGCTTTAACAACAGCATGTTAGTAAAGATAACTGTGATAATTCTTACCCATACCAAGTTAAATGCATATGACTAAGCATGTTAGCAAGTAATTTGAGCTGCATAAGAAGTTGGAAGAAATATGAAAGGTCTTCAGAAGATTCAAGGACATCGATATGAAAGAGAAGTAACTGGACAACTGAAGACCAGCTTTGAAACGTTTCATAGATTTCTCAAGGTGCTGACCCTGAAGATGCTTTTCCAAGGGTTAAGAAAATACACATTGAGGCTATTCAGCCTTGACAGCAAGGCTGTATGTTTTGTGGCATGTTGTACAAGAGATCACAGCTAATGTTTGCTTTGAAGGAGCTGCCATGTTCTCCTGAAATACAATGGACACACATGGAATGAATGTCTATTTTTCTGTTTGAAGTGAGAGTACTCTGGAGAAAAAAATGTTGCACAGGCCAAGTCTTCCTTAATCATGGCCAATGGCACTTTTTATTATTATTATTATTATTATTATTATTATTATTATTATTATTATTATATTTGTATTGAGGACGGTGGGAAAGACGTGTTTTTATTGTTTGTTTTTAATTTAAAAACCTGTGAGAATGTGGCTGGAGCCTCAACAAGGTAATTGTTTTATTGATAATTAATTAAGGCTCCAGCCACAGCTTAAAAGAACCAGCTCCAGGCTAATCGGGGCATTTTCCTTTGAGCCAGAGACGGGAGTACTATAGAGCGAGAGAATACACCCGAAGCAACTGCTACCGCTATACCACACGGTATTTGTTTGTTAGTTTATTTTGGCCATTGAGCCCTTTTGTTTTGTGTAAGTGTTTTGTTTATTATTTGATTTAAAAGCTGAGTGCAAACACGTCTCGTTCCCGTACCCACCTTTGCTGCCTTTGTTTTTGTGTTGCTCCTTCCTGGTCCATGACATTACTGCAACCACTCTGCCACAAATGCTAGACACATTTATGTATTTGGTGTATTTTATTTATCAAATATGGTCAACCCTCCCATTAAACAATATATTTTGGAGAGGGTGGACTACGTCAAGAAACAATTGGATGCTTTGGCTAATATTCGCGGGAGGGATTATTGAATGATTCCTCTCCATCTTTCTAGGATTATTGAATAATTGCTCATTAGATCATTCCTATATAAATCTCAGGTAAACTCACCTGGGCATTGCCGTCGCAATCCTAGTTGTAATCTACAACTGCGCTGCCAATTCAAAATACAGACAGCACTTTTTTTTTTTTCCTGCAGTCTGCGCTTCCCAGTGCGGCAGGCTTTTGTTTACAGCAGGATTGTTACTGCATTGTTATACTTTCTGTGCTTGGTCGTGAGCGTTTTGCCTTGGTTTGTGGTCTATGTGTGTTTGTTTGGGGCGTGTTGTTTGGGGGGCTCGTTTTGCCGCTTTCAGCTTCCAGTGCCCGCCTGTCCTCCGCCGTGCTCCGTGTTTTGTAATGCTTTTGCTTATTTGTACAGTCCTGTGCCTGTCGCCTCGCCTGCTGACCAACATTGAAAATACTGTTTATTTTTTACCAGTGAACCATTCATTCTACTAAGGTTCCATGCCACCACCATTACACTCACGTCTGAGTTTGTTTCTGTCTGCATTAATTAGGGCTGTGCTGTTTGTTCTATGCTTGAATACACATTAGGACTTCACTACCTAAACCCTTGATAAATACACATTAAAACACTGTGGTCACTTTCCAAATAATAATAAAAAAAAAATCTGTACCACAAATGAATTGGGCTTTCTAATAATACATCTGAGTGAGTTAATAATACATAGTTTAATACACTACTTCAAAGTGCCATTTCAGAAGACCATTATTAGCTAAAACGGATCACTCTGGTGCTAGTTTCACATTGAGTTATTACCACAACCATCCGTAGTCTTACTGCCAATGTGTGGGAGCAACGCCTTTCCTGGTTACTTGATGATCAAATGTGCGTTTAACCTCTAAATTAGGTTTAGATGATTTATTGAATGTGTTTAGATGCAGGAATTTAGAAAAAAAAGGGCTCCATCAATCATCACCGTCGCAAGTCGTACAGTTGCTGGCTTCTGCCGCTAGGGATCTCCCTCTTCCTAAGAGTGAGATTCTTCAATCATGTACAGGTTCTTGCAGTTTGGTGGTCTATATATATATATATATGTGTATATTTTAGTTAGTTGCTCTATTGGGGTAATTTGTTTTGATGCTCTGCTAAACATTGTTTCTTATGCTGCCATTTATAATAATTTATAATCAGTGATACCCTCAGCAGCGGTCATTACCTGAGTTTGGTCAGTGATAACCTCAACAGCGGTCATTACCTGAGTTTGGTCAGTGATACCCTCAGCAGCGGTCATTACCTGAGTTTGGTCAGTGATACCCTCAGCAGCAGTCATTACCTGAGTTTGGTCAGTGATACCCTCAGCAGCGGTCAATACCTGAGTTTGGTCAGTGATACCCTCAGCAGCAGTCATTACCTGAGTTTGGTCAGTGATAACCTCAACAGCGGTCATTACCTGAGTTTGGTCAGTGATACCCTCAGCAGCGGTCATTACCTGAGTTTGGTCAGTGATACCCTCAGCAGCAGTAATTACCTGAGTTTGGTCAGTGATACCCTCAGCAGCGGTCAATACCTGAGTTTGGTCAGTGATACCCTCAGCAGCAGTCATTACCTGAGTTTGGTCAGTGATACCCTCAGCAGCGGTCATTACCTGAGTTTGGTCAGTGATAACCTCAGCAGCGGTCATTACCTGAGTTTGGTCAGTGATACCCTCAGTAGCAGTCATCACCTGAGTTTGGTCAGCGATACCCTCAGCAGCGGTCATTACCTGAGTTTGGTCAGTGATACCCTCAGCAGCTGTCATTACCTGAGTTTGGTCAGTGATAACCTCAACAGCGGTCATTACCTGAGTTTGGTCAGTGATACCCTCAGCAGCGGTCATTACCTGAGTTTGGTCAGTGATACCCTCAGCAGCGGTCATTACCTGAGTTTGGTCAGTGATACCCTCAGCAGCAGTCATTACCTGAGTTTGGTCAGTGATACCCTCAGCAGCGGTCATTACCTGAGTTTGGTCAGCGATACCCTCAGCAGCGGTCATTACCTGAGTTTGGTCAGTGATACCCTCAGCAGCGGTCATTACCTGAGTTTGGTCAGTGATACCCTCAGCAGCGGTCATTACCTGAGTTTGGTCAGTGATACCCTCAGCAGCGGTCATTACCTGAGTTTGGTCAGTGATACCCTCAGCAGCGGTCATTACCTGAGTTTGGTCAGTGATAACCTCAACAACGGTCATTACCTGAGTTTGGTCAGTGATACCCTCAGCAGCGGTCATTACCTGAGTTTGGTCAGTGATACCCTCAGCAGCAGTCATTACCTGAGTTTGGTCAGTGATACCCTCAGTAGCAGTCATCACCTGAGTTTGGTCAGCGATACCCTCAGCAGCGGTCATTACCTGAGTTTGGTCAGTGATACCCTCAGCAGCTGTCATTACCTGAGTTTGGTCAGTGATAACCTCAACAGCGGTCATTACCTGAGTTTGGTCAGTGATACCCTCAGCAGCGGTCATTACCTGAGTTTGGTCAGTGATACCCTCAGCAGCAGTCATTACCTGAGTTTGGTCAGTGATACCCTCAGCAGCGGTCATTACCTGAGTTTGGTCAGTGATACCCTCAGCAGCGGTCATTACCTGAGTTTGGTTTAATAACAAAAGTAATGAGTTGGTTAGTAATACCCTCAGCAGCGGTCATTACCTGATTTTGGTCAGTGATACCCTCAGCAGCGGTCATTACCTGAGTTTGGTCAGTAATACCCTCAGCAGCGGTCATTACCTGAGTTTGGTTTAATAACAAAAGTAATGAGTTGGTTAGTAATACCCTCAGCAGCGGTCATTTCCTGATTTTGGTCAGTGATACCCTCAGCAGCGGTCATTACCTGATTTTAGTCAGTGATACCCTCAGCAGCAGTCATTACCTGAGTTTGGTCAGTGATACCCTCAGCAGCGGTCATTACCTGAGTTTGGTCAGTAATACCCTCAGTAGCAGTCATTACCTGAGTTTGGTCAGTGATACCCTCAGCAGCAGTCATTACCTGAGTTTGGTCAGTGATACCCTCAGCAGCAGTCATTACCTGAGTTTGGTCAGTGATACCCTCAGCAGCGGTCATTACCTGAGTTTGGTCAGTAATACCCTCAGTAGCAGTCATTACCTGAGTTTGGTCAGTGATACCCTCAGCAGCAGTCATTACCTGAGTTTGGTTTAATAACAGAAGTAATGAATTGGTTAGTAATACCCTCAGCAGCAGTCATTACCTGAGTTTGGTCAGTGATACCCTCAGCAGCGGTCATTACCTGAGTTTGGTTTAATAACAGAAGTAATGAATTGGTTAGTAATACCCTCAGCAGCGGTCATTACCTGAGTTTGGTCAGTGATACCCTCAGCAGTGGTCATTACCTGAGTTTGGTCAGTGATACCCTCAGCAGCGGTCATTACCTGAGTTTGGTCAGTGATACCCTCAGTAGCAGTCATTACCTGAGTTTGGTCAGTGATACCCTCAGCAGCAGTCATTACCTGAGTTTGGTCAGTGATACCCTCAGCAGCGGTCATTACCTGAGTTTGGTCAGTGATACCCTCAGTAGCAGTCATCACCTGAGTTTGGTCAGCGATACCCTCAGCAACGGTCATTACCTGAGTTTGGTCAGTGATACCCTCAGCAGCTGTCATTACCTGAGTTTGGTCAGTGTTGCCCTCAGCAGCAGTCATTACCTGAGTTTGGTCAGTGATACCCTCAGCAGCAGTCATTACCTGAGTTTGGTCAGTGATACCCTCAGTAGCAGTCATCACCTGAGTTTGGTCAGTGATACCCTCAGCAGCGGTCATTACCTGAGTTTGGTCAGTGATAACCTCAGCAGCGGTCATTGCCTGAGTTTGGTCAGTGATACCCTCAGTAGCAGTCATCACCTGAGTTTGGTCAGCGATACCCTCAGCAACGGTCATTACCTGAGTTTGGTCAGTGATACCCTCAGCAGCAGTCATTACCTGAGTTTGGTTTAATAACAGAAGTAATGAATTGGTTAGTAATACCCTCAGCAGCAGTCATTACCTGAGTTTGGTCAGTGATACCCTCAGCAGCGGTCATTACCTGAGTTTGGTTTAATAACAGAAGTAATGAATTGGTTAGTAATACCCTCAGCAGCGGTCATTACCTGAGTTTGGTCAGTGATACCCTCAGCAGTGGTCATTACCTGAGTTTGGTCAGTGATACCCTCAGCAGCGGTCATTACCTGAGTTTGGTCAGTGATACCCTCAGTAGCAGTCATTACCTGAGTTTGGTCAGTGATACCCTCAGCAGCAGTCATTACCTGAGTTTGGTCAGTGATACCCTCAGCAGCGGTCATTACCTGAGTTTGGTCAGTGATACCCTCAGTAGCAGTCATCACCTGAGTTTGGTCAGCGATACCCTCAGCAACGGTCATTACCTGAGTTTGGTCAGTGATACCCTCAGCAGCTGTCATTACCTGAGTTTGGTCAGTGTTGCCCTCAGCAGCAGTCATTACCTGAGTTTGGTCAGTGATACCCTCAGCAGCAGTCATTACCTGAGTTTGGTCAGTGATACCCTCAGTAGCAGTCATCACCTGAGTTTGGTCAGTGATACCCTCAGCAGCGGTCATTACCTGAGTTTGGTCAGTGATAACCTCAGCAGCGGTCATTGCCTGAGTTTGGTCAGTGATACCCTCAGTAGCAGTCATCACCTGAGTTTGGTCAGCGATACCCTCAGCAACGGTCATTACCTGAGTTTGGTCAGTGATACCCTCAGCAGCTGTCATTACCTGAGTTTGGTCAGTGATAACCTCAACAGCGGTCATTACCTGAGTTTGGTCAGTGATACCCTCAGCAGCGGTCATTACCTGAGTTTGGTCAGTATTACCCTCAGTAGCAGTCATTACCTGAGTTTGGTCAGTGATACCCTCAGCAGCGGTCATTACCTGAGTTTGGTTTAATAACAAAAGTAATGAGTTGGTTAGTAATACCCTCAGCAGCGGTCATTACCTGATTTTGGTCAGTGATACCCTCAGCAGCGGTCATTACCTGAGTTTGGTCAGTAATACCCTCAGCAGCGGTCATTACCTGAGTTTGGTTTAGTAACAAAAGTAATGAGTTGGTTAGTAATACCCTCAGCAGCGGTCATTACCTGATTTTGGTCAGTGATACCCTCAGCAGCGGTCATTACCTGATTTTAGTCAGTGATACCCTCAGCAGCAGTCATTACCTGAGTTTGGTCAGTGATACCCTCAGCAGCGGTCATTACCTGAGTTTGGTCAGTAATACCCTCAGTAGCAGTCATTACCTGAGTTTGGTCAGTGATACCCTCAGCAGCAGTCATTACCTGAGTTTGGTCAGTGATACCCTCAGCAGCAGTCATTACCTGAGTTTGGTCAGTGATACCCTCAGCAGCGGTCATTACCTGAGTTTGGTCAGTAATACCCTCAGTAGCAGTCATTACCTGATTTTGGTCAGTGATACCCTCAGCATCGGTCATTACCTGAGTTTGGTCAGTGATACCCTCAGCAGCTGTCATTACCTGAGTTTGGTTTAATAACAGAAGTAATGAATTGGTTAGTAATACCCTCAGCAGCGGTCATTACCTGAGTTTGGTCAGTGATTCCCTCAGCAGCGGTCATTACCTGAGTTTGGTTTAATAACAGAAGTAATGAATTGGTTAGTAATACCCTCAGCAGCGGTCATTACCTGAGTTTGGTCAGTGATACCCTCAGCAGCAGTCATTACCTGAGTTTGGTCAGTGATACCCTCAGCAGCGGTCATTACCTGAGTTTGGTCAGTAATACCCTCAGTAGCAGTCATTACCTGAGTTTGGTCAGTGATACCCTCAGCAGCAGTCATTACCTGAGTTTGGTCAGTGATACCCTCAGCAGCAGTCATTACCTGAGTTTGGTCAGTGATACCCTCAGCAGCGGTCATTACCTGAGTTTGGTCAGTAATACCCTCAGTAGCAGTCATTACCTGATTTTGGTCAGTGATACCCTCAGCATCGGTCATTACCTGAGTTTGGTCAGTGATACCCTCAGCAGCTGTCATTACCTGAGTTTGGTTTAATAACAGAAGTAATGAATTGGTTAGTAATACCCTCAGCAGCGGTCATTACCTGAGTTTGGTCAGTGATACCCTCAGCAGTGGTCATTACCTGAGTTTGGTCAGTTATACCCTCAGCAGCGGTCATTACCTGAGTTTGGTCAGTGATACCCTCAGTAGCAGTCATTACCTGAGTTTGGTCAGTGATACCCTCAGCAGCAGTCATTACCTGAGTTTGGTCAGTGATACCCTCAGCAGCGGTCATTACCTGAGTTTGGTCAGTGATACCCTCAGTAGCAGTCATCACCTGAGTTTGGTCAGCGATACCCTCAGCAACGGTCATTACCTGAGTTTGGTCAGTGATACCCTCAGCAGCTGTCATTACCTGAGTTTGGTCAGTGTTGCCCTCAGCAGCAGTCATTACCTGAGTTTGGTCAGTGATACCCTCAGCAGCAGTCATTACCTGAGTTTGGTCAGTGATACCCTCAGTAGCAGTCATCACCTGAGTTTGGTCAGTGATACCCTCAGCAGCGGTCATTACCTGAGTTTGGTCAGTGATAACCTCAGCAGCGGTCATTACCTGAGTTTGGTCAGTGATACCCTCAGTAGCAGTCATCACCTGAGTTTGGTCAGCGATACCCTCAGCAACGGTCATTACCTGAGTTTGGTCAGTGATACCCTCAGCAGCTGTCATTACCTGAGTTTGGTCAGTGATAACCTCAACAGCGGTCATTACCTGAGTTTGGTCAGTGATACCCTCAGCAGCGGTCATTACCTGAGTTTGGTCAGTATTACCCTCAGTAGCAGTCATTACCTGATTTTGGTCAGTGATACCCTCAGCAGCGGTCATTACCTGATTTTAGTCAGTGATACCCTCAGCAGCAGTCATTACCTGAGTTTGGTCAGTGATACCCTCAGCAGCGGTCATTACCTGAGTTTGGTCAGTAATACCCTCAGCAGCAGTCATTACCTGAGTTTGGTCAGTGATACCCTCAGCAGCAGTCATTACCTGAGTTTGGTCAGTGATACCCTCAGCAGCAGTCATTACCTGAGTTTGGTCAGTGATACCCTCAGCAGCGGTCATTACCTGAGTTTGGTCAGTGATACCCTCAGCAGCGGTCATTACCTGAGTTTGGTTTAATAACAAAAGTAATGAGTTGGTTAGTAATACCCGCAGCAGCGGTCATTACCTGAGTTTGGTCAGTGATACCCTCAGCAGCGGTCATTACCTGAGTTTGGTCAGTATTACCCTCAGTAGCAGTCATTACCTGATTTTGGTCAGTGATACCCTCAGTAGCAGTCATTACCTGATTTTGGTCAGTGATACCCTCAGCAGCGGTCATTACCTGAGTTTGGTCAGTGATACCCTCAGCAGCGGTCATTACCTGAGTTTGGTCAGTGATACCCTCAGCAGCGGTCATTACCTGAGTTTGGTTTAATAACAAAAGTAATGAGTTGGTTAGTAATACCCGCAGCACCGGTCATTACCTGAGTTTGGTCAGTGATACCCTCAGCAGCGGTCATTACCTGAGTTTGGTCAGTGATACCCTCAGCAGCGGTCATTACCTGAGTTTGGTCAGTAATACCCTCAGCAGCAGTCATTACCTGAGTTTGGTCAGTGATACCCTCAGCAGCAGTCATTACCTGAGTTTGGTCAGTGATACCCTCAGCAGCAGTCATTACCTGAGTTTGGTCAGTGATACCCTCAGCAGCGGTCATTACCTGAGTTTGGTCAGTGATACCCTCAGCAGCGGTCATTACCTGAGTTTGGTTTAATAACAAAAGTAATGAGTTGGTTAGTAATACCCGCAGCAGCGGTCATTACCTGAGTTTGGTCAGTGATACCCTCAGCAGCGGTCATTACCTGAGTTTGGTCAGTATTACCCTCAGTAGCAGTCATTACCTGATTTTGGTCAGTGATACCCTCAGTAGCAGTCATTACCTGATTTTGGTCAGTGATACCCTCAGCAGCGGTCATTACCTGAGTTTGGTCAGTGATACCCTCAGCAGCGGTCATTACCTGAGTTTGGTCAGTGATACCCTCAGCAGCGGTCATTACCTGAGTTCCTCCATGTAAAAGTTAACTTCAAATTTTTTGTTATTGCCTCTGCCACCAAGTGCCCTTGCCTTCCAGCCTCATCCCCAGAATCTGGCCATAAGACTACTCAACTTACAGGTCACAAACAGGGCTGGCGCAAACGAAGTTTTGATGCCCTCCCTTTTCACTCTTTTTTAAAATTGTATACATTAACATATAAACAAATTATTGTATACCAGATTATCTTTTTTTTTTTTAATCATCTAAAAACTATATACAACTATATACAATCATCACTCTGGTTACAAGCGGTAGTGACATCTACTGTCAGCTCTACAATGACAAGATTTATGATCAATGGATTCTACCACCATGCATGAGCTTAGTTATACATAACAATTGATACAGGTTACTTCAAACACATTATATTTTCATTGTACCTTATTTGTGTATTGCATTTCTTAACTACTATAAAACTGGTATCTAACTTGTAGGTTAGTGATCATATAATCGTGCACAGCAAATCCTCCAGTGTTAAATCAACTCGGAGAGTAAAAGTAGCACTGATCAATGTTATTTTGACACTGATCATTGTTATTTTAACTCTCTCAGAGTTTAACACTGTAGGATTTGCTGTGTGACTCTCTTGGTAAGCACTATTTGGCGTTGTGTTGCGTTTTAGAATAGGTGCTAATACTGGAAGCTCATCATAAAGTTCCATTGCGTCGATATCCATCTCATTTAAGTTTCCATCTGTCAGAACGTCTTTCAGATTTTTTTCTGTGCCTTCAAGCAGTGTGGCCAATTTAGCGAATTTCTCGTCAAATCTAGTGACTTTAAGGGCTGACTTGGTGATTATTTGTTGTCAAAAGCAACTAGCAACAAATCTAGCAATTTCCAGGACAGTCATTGGAGAATTTCAGAGATATAAAATTAGTAAAATGATCGATTATCCTGTATTGGTAACGCTCTTTTAGAAGAATCTTTTTCAGGGTAATTAAATGAAATACAATAATGCCCTGGAATGCCCTGAATATGCAAGGAACTTCAATGCATCCTTTGCTTAGCAACAAGCTTAACAACCATAAGCCTGTTCCCAGGGGAGACCAGATTTTGCGCGACACCGCACCGGCATGATCACCCCGCACCCCCCCCAGCGTTTCCGTACTTCCAGATTTAGGACTACACCACTGCTCATGATATGGTTCTGTAACATCAGCAATAAGTTTTGCAGAACAAGAAACAGTGATCTAAGAAGTTGAACATTTTATGATTAAAGAAATGTGAAGTAGAAAATGTAATTATGTACCGTTTTTGCCACCCCCTTCAATTTGCCACCCTAGACGGCCGCCTGTTCTGCCTATATGGTTACGCCGGCCCTGATCAGAGAGAACAGAACCAAGGGCCACATGTGGAAGCCAAAGAAGGGCTTTTCATGGAAAGGGTGGTGAACCATTGGAACAAGCTGCCGGACAGAGTTGTTGAAACAGGCTATCGGCTCCTTCAAGAATAGACTGGATGCTCCCTGTGACCATAATAAGACCTTTAGCTAGCCGCCTGGAGGAAGGGCGGACCGTTTAGCTATCGCTTCCCAGAGGTTTAATTTCCCCTACTAACTTGGTTAGGGTGTTTTGGTTTTTCCTCTCCTGAGTGCTAACAAACCACGCTTGCAAGCATAGCTGGACCGAATGGCCTTTTCTCGTTCTAGAATTTCTCATGTTTCTTTAAGAAGCAACATTCTCCAAGATCCAACTCTCCAAGAAACTGGCCCCAATTGCCGATCCAGTCAACCTACCAGTTCCAGATTTCCAGAGGCTAATCCTATGAATGACCTCCCAGCCATCTACTCTCTTCACCCGTAAACTCATGATGAATTCCATAGCCCTTGTGCTTAGAATATGAATTCAACCCTTGTGCTTAGAATGCAAGGAATTATTGTTATAATTGTCTCTGTTGGAGTGAGATATCTAATATATATCCAAATACCTGAGTTCTCGAATGATTCTGATATATGGACTACATTTGGGGGGTTCCCATGGGCATCGTTATGAGGGTATTTGCTACCTGCCCATTTTATTCTTTGATTATTGCTCTGGTTTGTGCAAAACAATGCTAAAAACATAACGTTCCTTGATTTTTAAAGGCAACCCTCGCTTACCTTGAAATTTTTAACTTATCATATTAAAGAATCCCATTTCATAAGAAATGCAGATGTGCATTCAAGGACACCGGTAGGCTTGTCAATAGTTAATTGAATATACTTTTCTATACATTTCTATAATTGCTTGCTTTAGTGTTTGTGAAAGTCTCAGGTTGACAGAACTGGATACTGAAATCCTCTTTTTATGGAGAATGGGAAAGTATGGACAGTCACAGTGTGAGCTTTCTCACACAAAGCTCCCTCTTTGTTTTCATCCCTGACTTTGACTGACCTGTATATAAGAGGTTTCCCACCCCCCTACTTTCTCCAGATACCTCCATTGTACTTTGTGCCTTACAGCTGCCTTTAAGAGCTTGCTCTGTGGATCGTGATCGAGTGCTCCAATCCAGGCCTTGTTCTACTAATGGTTTCTTTCATCCTAAGTGAGTCCACAACATCTAATCAGTGCTTTCAGTTTCTACAGCCTTTAAAAGCTATGTCAAAAGGGGCAGCGGAAAAAAACAGTTTTCTTTGGCAATTCATTGATTCAATTGAAACATTTCCCATTGTTGGCTTAAATATATGCTAGATGTATAAAAGGGACTGCAAATTCTACATTTGGAACATTGTAAGGTGGTACATTATTGCCATGTGGACAGACTTAATAAGAAGCAGTATTTGGGCTTTAAACTTTTTAAACCAAGCACCCCCAATATGAACAATACCAAAACATGGAAAAATACCAAACTATGCAATGAAAAAGATTACCTAGATACACTTCAAAATACTGATGTAAATGTAAGTATGACAAACAGATGGATGGCTGTATGGACAGACAGGCAGCCCCCATCCCCAGATTCTGATATGCTCAACAACTAAGTTAAGTACAGTACTGTATATGCAAACTAGGCACCTGCCTAGGGCCCAAAGTCATGGGGGGGCCCAAAATGAAAAGTTTTTTTTTTAAAAAACAGATACGGAATTGCATGCAAACTGAAGATGAAGATTGAGAAAGAAGTAAGCCACGTTAAACTGCATTTGGCTTAAGGTTGCCAACTGTCCATTAAGGGAAGTCAGTAAAAAAAAGTCACATTTTAACACTAAAATGTAAATAAAAAGAATTAAAAGATGTCAGTTATTTTGAATTGAAATAAATCTAGTATATTTTGTATTGCTTGCGGCTTTCCCAATCAGCTCGAATGACATATATCTACACTGTATGTGATGGCAGTGAAAAGTATCAAAAGAAGAATACCAATTAACAATACTGTGCTGACATTAGTATACGCGTTCTTCAACCAAGTAAGTAAACAAAGCATAGTGAGCTTGGGAGACATTGTCCAACTTGCAATGCTTTTTTTGTTATTTGAAACATGCTGGATAGCCTAGATAGAATTTATGCAATAACAGGTGACTGACTGACTTGACGGATCTTAAACATGATCTGAAAGCTGATGAAAAATGGCGAGAGCCACGTTTCCGACACTTGCCAAGGTTGCCATTAATATGTTGACTTTGCCACACAGTACTGCAGGATTAGAACAAGTTTATTTTTTTCTCAGATGAACCTTGTAAAACCAGACGTAAGAAATCAGTTGTCTCCAGACATTCTGAATGGAATTCTGACTATCAAGACTGCTGTTAAAAACAGCACCAGCTTCAGACCAACAATCCAGTCTGCAAATGTGGCCATGTATGACCATAAGAAGTAAACAAGACCTAAAGAAATGTTAAGTACACAAAACTAGACTATTTTATAATGTTTTCTTTTTAATTTATTGTTTCTATTTTTATTCAGTAAACCGTGAAAGGTGATTATCAAGCTAAGCTATGGGATTTGACGTAGGCTTCAGGTTTTTCCGAATTTATTTTGAAATGTATTTAGCACACCACCTTCAATTGAACTGTTTGTGGCAGATTCGATCAGTCGTTCATTTCAGAGCAGTGTGTGAAATTTTCGTCATAATTAATAACCATGATTGACCATTTCTGATCAAAACCATGTATAATAGCTTAACCCTTTGCGGTCCATTTATTCAGCACGTCTCAGATGTGTCAGGTCCAATTTATTTTCACACGTGCAGTTTATTTTAGACGCACTGTTTAAAAGTATTTTTTTCACAGTAAAACAGGTTTAAAAGTCACTGCATATCAACAGGACACTCAGTACTGCATCTCCAGCCCCGCCCCACCCCTTGTTCACTGTATTTTTCACATACCTCTTCATAGATGTGCATACAGATAAATCATCTCCTGATCACTAGTTTTATCACCAAACTCCTCAATGCGATCTAAGTCATTATTTTATTACAATAACATCTCAAAAAGCTCTGCAAATGTCCGTGATATTCTTTGAGCACTGGATGCAGCTATCTTGTTTGTTTATGTCCGTGTTATCTATGTGGTGTCGGGTCTATCAGTATTCATGAGATACGCCCCTTTTTATTCAGCTTCTCTCGGCTCTTATCGGTCTCACTCGGCCATTGCATGGTTTTCTCGGCTTTTTCCGGAGAAAAAACGACTAGAGACCTGTTTTTTACATCTTTTTGATGATGTCAGACATGGTCCGTGTGATGGGGTGCTAGCTCGCCCCTATAAATATGTGTTTGGTATTGTTGTTAGTTTTACTGTTTTCATTATGTTTTTTTGTGATTCTTGTTTTGGTTTGGATCAGCAGGGAGTGGGTTAAGTTCCTCCCTGTGAAAATACATGTGAGAATGTGGCTGGAGCCTTAAGTGCTTAATTGTTAATTATTAGTTAATTGGGCTCCAGCCACAGAGTATAAAGGGCAGGTGAAACCCTTTGTGTGGAGGTGTTTTTTTCTGTTTGGGAGTGCTGGGTTTTGGGGAGTGTTTTGTTTGGAAGGAGGGAGTGTTTTTTTTTAAAAGCCTTGGAACCTGACCATTTATTTTGTAAGTTGTCACGTGTATTATTTGTATTTGAACCTTTTTGTTGGCCCTTGTGCCTATTTATTTGATTATTTTTTGTTTAATAAAATCATTATTTTGCCCCTTTCACTGTCTCTGAGCCTCAAACCTCTGTCATCCTGCCACAGTCCGACATTGGACCGGAAGGGAAATATGTAATGTCAGACCTGGTCTGATATAGGACCGCAAAGGGTTAAAAATGATACATTTTTCTAATTGGTGGAGTGTGAGTTAAGCTAATATATACATATATATACATATATATGATCGTATATTTGTTGTTATTCATGTATGTTTGCGTTATGGGTTAATCTGGCCCTGGTCATAAGAACATAAGACAAGTTTGGGAATGAGAATAAGCTGTTCAATTAATCATGGCTCGTCCCTTTCCAGCACACTGTCATTTGGTCCCTGTCACTTGTCACTACTAAGGTGATCATTGTAAATAGGACTGAATCTAACTGTGTTTTTTATTTAATGTTCCAAGTGTTTAGATCTTACTACTTCACCTGATAGGCTGTTCAATGCATTGATAACTCTCTGTGTGATAACTCTCTCCTGTACTAAACATACTTTTACTCAGCTTCTATTTATGACCTCCCGTCCTGCTCTCTGTGTTAAATCTGGAGTAGTGATTGGGTTCAATTTGCCATTTAGGATTTTAAAAACTTGAATTAAATCCCCTCTTTCCTATTGTATCTAGGCTGAAGAGGCTTATTTTAACCTGTCCTCATACTGTAGCTCATGCCATGGAGCCAGCCCAGTTGCCTTTGTCTGTACCTTCCCAAGTGCAGTAATATAAAGTGACTAAAACTGGTCATTTGTGGTGTCTAACTAAAGCATATCATAGGTCTGGAATACGAACAAGTGACTGCCTTGTGATAATCCTGTTATGTTCATTTGAGGGTAAAAAATGTTTTTAAAGCCTTGGCTGTAACAGCTGTAAGACAGAAATAATCATATGGAAAATCCACATGAGGAAGAAACTAATCCCAGCTTCTTAGAGGAAATTCTTTCAAATAGACTTTTGCATCTGTAACAATAAACCAAATATAAAATGTTCTGGATTAAATGGCTTTTCCACAACCGATAGGCATAAACATAGATTAACTTTATTTAAAATGTCATTGGGGGGGGGGGGGGGGGGTCTTCTTTGTTTCCAATATTCCATACCAATACACTTTTCATGCAAAGAGCAGTACCTGTTTTCCTCAGTTGGTGCTCCACGCAGGGTACAGTTACTATATTAAAACTAAAACAGAGCAACAGCAGCAGTAGGGAGCTTAGGATAATCTCCTTCATGAAGTAATTTGAATCTGGCATACTCTTATCTAAGCGTGGCTTTCACATCAGACCATGGCAAGAAACACATTTCAATGAAGACTATTAAAATGCAGAGCCTTTAGGTTTTGACTGTTCTCAGAAGTAGGGTATTATGCCTTCAGAGGCAATTTAGACTAAATTCAGAATGTAGGTGGATGAAAGGGGGACTGGTGGCTCTGGTACAGTGTGCTGTTACAGGTGTAGTAGTTAACAAGGACATTTCTGTTCTGTTCAAGACAATATCGTTTGTGGTACTGCATAGGTTTTCTATGTACACCAGACCACTGACTTTTGTAATTTAAATGGCCTCAGTTTCTGCAATGGTAAGACAGGTATCACATTGAATATTGGGTAATTGTTTATATGTTTATGAGTACAGTGCCTCGAAACTGTAATTAACACTAGAACGACCGCGTCTATAGGCATACCTAGGGCAACCATGACCAGTCAATTTGACCGGCGTATTAAAAACAACATAAATATGATAATGAAAGGACAAACAATTTAATGTGTCTTTTTTTTTATTCAGGAACGTCATATAAAGCATCTACACAACCGAAACATTGTAAATAAACGGACATTTGAACAGAAATGTGTTTATATACAGACATATTACATAAAGTGCAACCTCTAAAAAAATTAAATAAGCAAATATTTGAAAATAAATTTGTGTATATACAGGTATATCCTATACATACAAAACTGTACAACTGAAAATATGTAAATAAGTATAATTTTTTGTTTTAACCCTTTGAGTAGTAGGAAGGTACCGGTACGTTCTCTGCTCTCTGGTCCCCAGGGAGTACGAATGTACCGGTACGTTCTGCAACTTTAAACTTGAATTACTGAACCTACAAACCCCCTGATCACATAATAGTCTAACATAATAGTCTAACATAATAGTCTAACACTAGGTTTCTGTAACACCTATTGGTCTTTTGCGCCCTCTGCCAGATATTGACTGAATTACATATAATAAACCCATTCACAAAATGTCAACAGTGTTTGTAAACCGGCAAAAATCCTTCACTGAGAAAGTATTAGTAATAATACTGAATTCAGATTCCGAAAGTAAATTCAAATACATACAATTCTTCCACTTAATCGGATGTCAGTGAGTGCGTCCGTGAAGACATAAGCGAAGAATATTTATCATTAACATGAAGTGACAGCGAAGAGGCGGCGCCAAGCTCTGTGCGTTACTGAAGCATTAGACAATCCCACTCCCTCCGTCCCCACAACCTTGTTTACCCGGATATGATTTATTCATGTCTTGCGCTCTCTCTCCCTCTCTCCCTTTTTTTTGTTAGGACGTTTTGTTGTGGTTGTTCCATCGCGTTGTTTATTGTTTATTGCCTACATATTATTTTTTTGTCAAAACCTTCCCGTATGACTAAATAAAAAATATATATATATATTTGTTTTATTTATTTACTGTAAAAATGATTTGTCTGTATTTCGTCAGTATTCATTACATACATACATAGCCTTCAGCTTGTTTGTATGCTGTACTCGTAATAATCAGGCGCATGCAAAAAAACCAAAGAAAACCTCACTCCCGTAGGACCGGCAATGTATTTTAGAACACACTACTCAAAGGGTTAAATAAATGGGTTTATATTGCCTATATAACAAAGTGTATATATGCAACCGAAGCAATACGTTTATATACAGACATACTATAATCAAAATTACATGAATTAATAAACATTTGAACAGAATGGACTTCATTTACAATTGTTTACAAAGTCTAAGTGCTGGCACAAATCACACAAATCCTGTGCTTTTCAAAATATGCAGTGCACTTACTGCAGACTCTTTGGGCATTTGGCACAGCTATCAACAGTAACCCAGGCTTCTGGCACCAAATACTCCACAGGCATATACTAATACAATGAAAGCTTCTAATTCCTCTAAGCGTATTGACCAGGGATCATCTTGGTGTCACTTACCAGATTTGTCATTGTCTGTCTTTGCTGCATCAGAATCTTGTTTGGTAAAATTTGCAGTAATTCAAAACACTGCTTTGCTGTCCTGCATCTTCAGTGATTCTTTGCAATGTGTATTGGGGTAACAATGAATTTCTTAGAAAAACAAGTGACTTACAAGTAACCAGTGCAGACAGACAGCCTGGTGCCGTGAGCGGTCAAGGCTGATTGATGGGCTATCAGGGGGCTCATTGAAACAATAGAAATGTCACAGACCGTTCACTTGAGGAATGCAGACTGATATAATCAAACTTCAATACATGGCTGCAAGTCCCAACTGATAAATACAAATAATACCGCAACATTTAATTGTTATAATATGTTTTACATGTATCGGTCAATTTGATCGCTCCTGGTCAGAATAGGTATGACAGTATTTTATCTCACTAATTTTTGTAGCTACGCGATTCTTTCTTTGTCAGGTAATTAGTACATGTATTTAGGAAAAGTCAGGAAAGCACAGCTCCTTATCTTAAACAGACGCACAGCAATTTAAATTTAAATTCCAAAAAATGGTACATTATACATAGGGTTGTGCAATCAAATGCAGAAATTAAAAATGTCGTCAGTTGCTAGCGTCTTATGTAGTTATACATGTGGCTGTGTATTCACATGCAATTACAGTGTAGTCAGAGAGACATGTAAATAATCTTTGTAGTTACCATATCAAAACCCAATTTTTTCCCTCACAGTACAAATGCTACACTCCCTGTGGAATCTCTTGTGAAGATCCGCAACTTCACACAGCCAGGATATGAACCTGCACTCCTCTGACTGTATGAGACACTTGGGCACCCACATGGATAACATTTTGTTGGAATATTTTACCCCAAATGAAGTACACAACATTTTTGGCCAACTTTTGCTTCCTTGACTTCTGTCTGAGTTGACTTGGAGAAGATCTAGCCAGTACTCCCTCATGAATATATTATTTTAAATTGGAATAGCAAAATATCTGTTCTGTTTCTTTTCTGTATTTTTTAGTTTTTACTTCCTTATAAAGCCCGTGTTTCTGTTTGTGATATTTTTCTAGTTCTTCCTGGTCTCACTCTACAAATCAATAACACATGAATAAGGGAGTAGCTTGAAATCCATCCACAGCTCTCAGGACCAGAACATCCTAAATGATAAATACAATCACAGTCACTCATGATAACCTTGTAATGAGACTTAGTTTACTTTTACAGACAAAATGCAAAGTAAGGGCAGGACTGTATAATCATTGCTTTACTCTTTTTGTTCACATAGCAGGAATGGAAACAACATATCTGGTCATATAGCTGGAAAGTCTCAAAATGTTCAAAGATATTTTTTGTAATGTATTATGTGGATGAATATGGCAAACATATTGATCTTCCAGACCTATATGACAAGGTGCATCCACCTCAGCTCATAATATGAGCTGAGGTGGATCAGTGCTTACTTCAAACACTTGACATGATATAATCGGCAAAGGCCATGACAATGTTAGCTGTTTTAAAAGACAAAATGTTATGCCACTGCTAGTAACAGGTTATGGGAAGAGCCTAAATACAAGTTTTTTCCTTGTTTAAAAGACACTTTCAGACATAGCTACCTGTACAGCTGGGATCCAAAGCCCTGTGTTTAAACGTTGCATTAAATAATTAACTGATTAAGATCTGGAAGGACTTTAAATGGGTCCGAATAATTAAGGATGCCGGTTGAACAAAAACACAGAGAACTCCGGACCTCAGACTTCAAAGACTGGAATTGTGCACCCCTGCTGTACAGTGCTAGTAAGTCCTGGGAGTAGTACCGTATCTAAAGTCTTCTAATAGTGGTAAGTGCAAACCTGGCACTAGGGTAAGGCTTTGTCAGTATGTCCCTAATAAGCCAGGATTTATACTGCCTGGCCCCTTTATTTGCACCTGTTTGTATGTGGCATTGCTCTGGTGCGGGTCATGTTCTCCTGGTATACCCTGGGTTCCTTGATTACTCTGGAAGACTGAAGGAATGCCATAGTGTACTTAAGCATTGGATCAAGTCCATCCAACAATGCTGCAGTGGTACACTGATATGACAATTGTTTGGTTTGAGGAGCATACTTTTTTTTTTCTGTGGTCTCCACAATGCCCAGCTTGTCATTAGTTACAGGTCCTAATAAAGTGGTCAGGCAGCGTATAGTACTGTACATCCTTTTTTTTTTTCAAATTAAGCCAACAGTAAGCATTTTACAACATGGAATAAGTGAATGGAATCACGTTGCTTTAAATTGCAAAGACTACCTTTTGGGCAGATTGTTACAGAAATGCACACTTCGATAATTGCATTTACAACGCCACAAACCTAATTCAGTCCATTGTTACAGGCCGAAACACACGGTCCACAACCCCAGTACAGTACAGCATGATTACAAACAGTTTCTCTGAAGGACTGAAGTCAGTGGGGCGGAAAGACCACAGATTGTAAAGCCTACTTAGTATTTAATATGCAATACAGGAAATGTGGTATATGTCAACTGTGGTCTCAGGAGACATCCCTGTCGTATTCGTTGACCTGCTTGACAGATTCTTTTATGTAAACCTCTCAGAACAGCATGGTAACATAATTAGAATTTCTGCATCACCAAGCCGCAACCTATTACCTATATACTGAGTCTGTCTGATTGTATAATATACATCAGGTCTGCAAGGTTATCAAAAAAAAAAAAAAAAAAAAAACTTAAGGACCTTTAACTTGCATACACTGTCTGAAAACTATTTTTCCCTCTAAAGCATAGTGTCCTCATCTGATTAATACGTTCGGTCATTTACAACATCCACCGCTCAAATATAGAGCTATCGCTATGATGAAAAGTTGATAACCATGGTTTATATCAACAGAATCGACAGAATACTGTACAGATCAAGAAATGGAATTTAATAGTTTAATGAAAATGGGAATAATGTTATTAAGCAGGCAAACAATGTGTTAATATCAAGGTAAGCTATATTAAATAAAGTGATTTACAATATGTGGAATAACATATATTGTTCTCAAGATGCACATCCACATATTAATGTGCATTATAAATTGACAAATGCATGGACAGACAGCACCCCATATATCCCCAGAATATAAGACTATACAAGGCCGTAGCCAGCTATGAGACTGGCTTTGAAACAACCAAGGCTTATTACTGGCTTTTTTTTATATAAGGTGAGGACAAGTAATAATGTTGGTTAGAAAGAAGTACATATGCTTCAGATAAGTTCTTCACTGTGCGACGCAACTCTTGGCCACTGAATCCGACGTCTCTGAGAAACCGGGTTGTAGAGTGTGCCACAAATCCTCAACAACCCACCTCCACTGGGTAAACCTGGGCTATATATATATATATATATATATATATATATATATATATATATATATATATATATATATATCTATATATATACAGTACTGTGCAAAAGTTTTAGGCAGGTGTGAAAAAATGCTGTAAAGTAAGAATGCTTTCAAAAATAGACATGTTAATAGTTTATATTTATCAATTAACAAAATGCAAAGTGAGTGAACAGAAGAAAAATCTACATCAAATCAATATTTGGTGTGACCACCCTTTGCCTTCAAAAGAGCATCAATTCTTCTAGGTACACTTGCACACAGTTTTTGAAGGAACTCGGCAGGTAGGTTGGCCCAAACATCTTGGAGAACTAACCACAGTCCTTCTGTGGATTTAGGCAGCCTCAGTTGCTTCTCTCTCTTCATGTAATCCCAGACAGACTCGATGATGTTGAGATCAGGGCTCTGTGGGGGCCATACCATCACTTCCAGGACTCATTGTTCTTCTTTACGCTGAAGATAGTTCTTAATGACTTTCGCTGTATGTTTGGGGTTGTTGTCATGCTGCAGAATAAATTTGGGGCCAATCAGATGCCTCCCTGATGGTATTGCATGATGGATAAGTATCTGCCTGTACTTCTCAGCATTGAGGAGACCATTAATTCTGACCAAATCCCCAACTCCATTTGCAGAAATGCAGCCCCAAACTTGCAAGGAACCTCCACCATGCTTCACTGTTGCCTGCAGACACTCATTCGTGTACCCCTCTCCAGCCCTTCGGTGAACAAACTGCCTTCTGCTACAGCCAAATATTTCAAATTTTGATTAATCAGTTCCTGTGTTTTCGTGCATAGTTGAGTCGCTTGGCCTTGTTTCCACGTTGGAAGTATGGCTTTTTGGCCGCAAGTCTTCCATGAAGGCCACTTCTCACCAGACTTCTCCAGACAGTAGATGGGTGTACCAGGGTCCCACTGTTTTCTGCCAATTCTGAGCTGATGGCACTGCTGGACATCTTCCGATTGCGAAGGGAAGTAAGCATGATGTGTCTTTCATCTGCTGCAGTAAGTTTCCTTGGCTGACCACTGCGTCTATGGTCCTCAATGTTGCCCGTTTCTTTTTGCTTCTTCAAAAGAGCTTGGACAGCACATCAGGAAACCCCTGTCTGCCTTGAAATTTCTGCCTGGGAGAGACCTTGCTGATGCAGTGTAAATACCTTGTGTCTTGTTGCTGTGCTCAGTCTTGTCATGGTGTATGACTTTTGACAGTAAACTGTCTTCAGCAACCTCACCTTGTTAGCTGAGTTTGGCTGTTCCTCACCCAGTTTTATTCCTCCTACACAGCTGTTTCTGTTTCAGTTAATGATTGTATTTCAACCTGCATATTGAATTGATGATCATTAGGACCTGTTTGGTATAATTGTTTAATCATACACCTGACTATATGCCTACAAAATCCCTGACTGTACCTAGAAGAATTGATGCTGTTTTGAAGGCAAAGGGTGGTCACACCAAATATGGATTTGATGTAGATTTTTCTTCTGTTCACTCACTTTGCATTTAGTTAATTGATAAATATAATCTATTAACATGTCTATTTTTGAAAGCATTCTTACTTTACAGCATTTTTTCACACCTGCCTAAAACTTTTGCACAGTACTATATATATATATATATATATATATATATATATATATATATATATATATATATATATATATTACATTTAAAGCTACTAACTCTTTAACCTGTGTTTAAATGTAAGATTAAACATCTCAGATACATTTTTCACACTGACACTTCAAAATGACAGTAATTTAGCCTTGCTCTTAAAGACGCTTTGCCACCTTGAAATTAATGAATGCAAAAGTCAAATGCATTCAAAACAATCCTCACTGTTTTAAATCAAATGTTTGATTTATTACAGAAACATTCAAAACATGTCAGATAAATGTGACAACTGACAAAGGCACATTTAAACAAATGAATGAACTCTGCTTTCCATATTCCGGATTCTGCTATATAAAAGAGAAAGCATTCAGGAGTCTGCTATATAAAAGAGAAAGCATTTAAAGCACAGATAGACACCCTCACAATTAAGGACAGTGTTTTACTTTTCCTGTTTGCTTCCATTGAAGGCAATGTAAAGAATGAGAGGTCGTTCAATTCAAAATCACAGCTTTCTGAATATGATGTATACTGAAATGAATATGAGGTATAATTAAATGAATATGAGGTATAATGAAATGAATATGAGGTATAGTGAAATGAATGTACAGTCAAAACTGTTTAATGTCACATTGAAGGGACTGAGCAAAAACGGTGACAATAAGTGGGGTTGACATTATCAGAAGTTAGCTAATAACTCATGAAAATGCTGTTAATATATAAATGCGTCGGCATATCGATATAAACGATAACATGTTTGAACAGGAAAGCATGCGTAAAAGTTGTAGTTATTTTATCACTGCACTGTTCAATGCATTTAATACATTTAAATAACAAACAAAAAAACATTGAAGTGTCAGTAGGCCTACTTACAAACGGCATGCACAATCCAAAACACTCAACCTTGATATCGCCGTACAGTATTTAAATTAAACAAGCAAAAAAGCACACTTTTAACAGTATGTGTCCTTGCAGTTACAGAAAGAAACTGGTTCTGGTGGCAAAAGCTCAGAATTGAAACAGTTATTTGAACAGTTGTCATACAGAAGCCAGCAAATCCACTGAAAGAACGCTTACTGAGGCCTTAACTGTTACAATAACAGTTACAGAATGACAGAATGTGCCAAAATTGGTTGGTCATAGATTGGCAGTTGAAAGTGATATTAAGTAGGAGTGAAATTAATTGTGTGTCTGTTAAATTTGATTGACATTAACCGGAGTGTGACTATAACAGAAGTGATGTAATCAGGAGATTGTTTCCATTGATTTACATTATATTCAGGCCGGGACATTTCAATTTAATGATAATAAGCGGAGTGTGACATTAACACAATTGACATTAAGCGGATTTGACTGTAACATATAATTAAATGAATATGACATATAATGAAATGAGTATATCACATACTGAAATGCATATTGTGTATACAAATAATCACATGACATTAATGGCCAATTGCAGATTAGGTATACAAATTGATTTGGAACTGCATTTCTATGAGTTTATACTGCCAATAAACAGTGGAATAAACCACCTGTACACACTGAACTTACTGCTGGTCTTTTCTTTTTGCCATGGCTTTGAGTTACATGTCCTGCATTTTCCTTTGCTTATTTTTTTCATTCAACCAAGGCAGTAGAAGACATCCATGAATATTTTCTTTCACTAAAGTTGTGCTGTACTTTGGTAGAAAGAGCTGCATTTTCTGTTGATCTTATTTTTATGGAACATCTACACAGAAAGGCCAATTAGAGATTTTAATTGCAATGCTTATTGCATGTTACAGTTTTCAAAGAACAGACCCCTCTTTGCTATCCATGCTAGAAGAAATATGTAGGAATACAGTTTCATTAACTGAAGATCTCCAGGTCAGGATCAATACACCCAGATTTTCTGCACCCCTTTTAAATCATGGGGTAGGCAGGCCAAGATAAGTTTTTTTTTTCTCTATTTAATCATTGTATAATGAAAATCTAAATTAAAATTTAAAGTAAGCGCATAATAGACAAAAACAAACAATACAGGCTCAGTATTCTTAGTATTTTTTCTTTAACTGAATTTTTTGTAAGAGTGCTTTCTATTTATTTTTTAACAAAAACTGCAGTGTTCCCTGATAGCTTGAACCACACATGTGTACAAAATCTACGGTAGCCCAATATATTAGAACTATGAAAAATAACAGGTTATATATTAATTGTAGTTAGAACATAAAACAACATTGTATAAGAAACAGTTTTATTTAAATTTCCATTTCTCATTAAAAAAAAAAAAAAAGATCTTTTACACTAATGGCCTTTTCAGCATATGCTTTTGTTAAGTTTCATTGTTTCTAGAGAACATATACAGCATTTGTGGGAGCTTGGGTTTTCCTGGATCCGAATAGCGACTTGCCTCAACATCATTGTCTCAACTCTAATAGAAGAAGAAGAGAACTAGACTTACCTACATGTTCACGGAGAAGATTCACTGACATGCGTGATGAAGATCTTGATCATTACGTCTTAGGGGTTTTAAGTTCTACACCTAATGCTGGGGAGAGTTATATTCAAGGAAGCCTAAGAGGTTGGGCATTGAGAATACAGAGGTGGAGAATTAAAAGGAGGTTGCAACTATTGGATCCTGTTGGTAGAGCAGTTCGTCAACGAAGTATATTCGACACAGAGTATATTGTGTACCGGGCTCAAATCACTTGTAGTAAGAGCACATACGTATTTTCCTTTTACATACTGCTTTTGTTTTACTAGGCACTGAGCTAGTAGACAATGAGGATTTTAGTATGGTGACATTTATGGATTGTCTGATTGTTTTAATTAAATGTTTAACATGTAGAAAGTCACATATAATAATTACAATGTTCATAAAAGTATAGATTCGACTTTTATAACAAAATTCAAATTGTTTATAAAACTGTATAGGTTGGCTAGGATGGGGCAAAATTGTAACCTTAAGCACCATACCTTTTGTATAGTAAATCCATTACAAAACGGGACTATAATAAGAATATTGGTATAACATTGCTCTATTTTAATACTTCATATAAAGGTAACTATGCATTACCTGAATGACAAAAATATACACTTGTTTTGTGGTGTTTTACCCCACAGTGTGTATTTGTGTACTGCTTGCTTATGCTAATGGTTGCATGTGTGTGTTGGCTTTTTTGGGCATAGGTGTTTTAACCCTACTGGGCATTTTGTCCCACCCAACCCTACACTGAAATCTATAGCTGTTTAGGCTGAAAACATTTAAACATGTTTAATTAAGCACATTATGGGGAGAGATGTTAGATTTAAAACAAAAGAAAATGGGATCACAAGGACTGGGACTGGGAAGTCTTATTGTGGGGTGTCCACGCAAAAGGTAACCAGGGTGAGCTGGGGATTCAGTGCGAAACATGTAAAGAACAAAGTACAAGCATTGCCATTTTAGGTACCCGGTCATATTACAATTCTAAAAATGTAAGTTTATTTTCAAAACATGAGAGAGTGGACAATTCTTAGTGCTGCTTGAAGTTCATGTACTTCTTTCAAGTACTACTGTCATCTACAATATTCTTGAGTAATAATGTTATTGACAGAATTTTAAATATAACCTGTTGCTTATAGCATAATAACCACCATCAATTGTTCTTCTTTCAGGCATATTGACAGTAACCACAAGCTCTTATCTTGAAGATTTGTGTTTCATGGCTGTATAGATGGCTTCAGCAGAAATGTGATTTATGTCAAGACTGCTACAAACAATCTCGCAGCAACAGCACTGCAAATATTTCAAGAAGGGGTATCAAGGTTTAGTCTCCCATTACAAGTGGAGATATGGGTGTTGAAAATGTCAACATAGCACTTTACATGATTAGTACAAGGGGACCTAACATGGGCAGCTTCATAACTGGTTGAAGCGTTCATAACCAAATTCATAACCAACCGTATTGAACGTTTATGGGCAGAGTTAAACCAAGTGGTTGTTTATTACTTAAAGATTGTTTTCATGGCTGGAACAAAGAGGAATAATTGATCCACACAATGAATGCCATCTCTTTGCATTATATTATGTATATTTAGGAAGAATTAACAATGCAGTAACTAGGAAGTTTGTGGAACAATGGAATCATCACCCTATAAGTACTGAAGGAAATCATTCTCCTATGTAATTAGGGACAATTGGAATGTTTTGTAACCCAATGTTTGACACACAAGTCAACACTGATCAGTATGGCATTGATAACTGGATATGCAACCACAATATAAACCAATAATAATGTAGTCGTACCAGGCAATGACTTTTTTTAGATAATGAAGAAATGGTGCAACTTTGTCAACAAATTGATCCCACAACAAATGATTTTAACCATGGAGTTGATGGTTTTCTGAATACCTGCAATTTTATAGAAAGGCTAAATGACATGGGGGGGAAAGTAGACATTTTGACCGAGACCAATATATTGAGTGGGGGTTTGAGGGCTGCCTCATTATTCTAGGACTACTTTTGAAATCAATTGCTTTTTTTTTTTTTTACCAACCTCCTAATCAGTCATGGAAGTAATTAAAAACCTTTTACATTTATGCCCTATAAAAATATTGCAATAAAAATTGCATAAAAAAATGACTGAATTCCGTATTTATTACATGATCCCCATCCTTGTAAATTGACAATGGTTGAAGATTTACACAAATAATAAGAACACTGTTGGCAATAAAAGGCAAAATGTGTTTATTTCAGTGGCCACATATTTTAAATCATACTTTACAGTTAATAACATCATTAAAACCATCATAGCACGTGCCCAATTTGTTATATCACTGACAAACTATGTAAAATGAAGACAAACCTAAGGTACCAGCATTTGAAAGGGTTAATAAAAATGTAATACACTTTGGCGATTCCTATACAAAAGTCAAAAGTTAACATACCCCAATTGTTAAAACAAATAATGCAAAAAAAAAAAAAAAAAAAAATCAGGCTGTCAAATATTTGAACACTTAAAGAAAAAAATGCAGGAAATGCTCTGACATTACAAATAAATAAATCATCATGCTGGGGCTGTAAGAATAGAACAGAGGAAGCAGAAATTAGAGGTTACTAAGACAGTATTGAGTGGAGGATGCTTGGCCAAGGATAGGGGAATGAGCCCGTAGCTCGGAATAAGGTGCGGGCTTAGAGCGGCCCGGGCTTGAAATTAGGATAGAAAAGAAATCACGACCAACGAGCTCTCCTATTGCCGAGGACAGAGGTTGGTCGAAGGTCACGTTCCCGAGGATCTGAAAACATATAAAAGGGCTCTGCTCTGCAGAGGCGCCTCTCTGGGCGATAGGAATAGTCCAACAGCTTAGGACAGAAAGGAGAGATAGTAAAGGGTTCCCTGACTGGTCTTGTGCAGCCCTCGCAAGAGGTGAGGCACAGACCTCCGGAGCTGGGAGCGGGAAGGCATCCCGTAGGGAACCTGCAACAGAGAGATGGGTTAGTCTGGGACTTGGGCACTGAGAGCATAAAGCGGGCCATGTCCCGTGTGAATGAAGGACAGCGCCTCACGTGGTGAGGTAGAATATGTGCATGAGCTGCGCAAGGATAGAGTGGCCGAGGGGCCCCTCTGACTCACTCGGTGACAACCCCCCTACTGCGAGGACGAGGTAGCGTGGTATGGTTATGTGATTACCTGAAAAAAACCCTTCCCAGAAGGGGAAAACCTCTGGTGGCCCCGGCGGTCAGGTAGCACCCACTCCAGGCATGCTAGCTGTATGAATTGACTGCTGCATAGGACCACCACCCCATGTATGAATTGACTGCTGCAAAGGACCAGTGCCCCATGTTTTTTTGATTAGACAGAGATTGATGTTGGCTTTGGCTGCGGAAGTAGCTGCTTCGTTCCGAAATCATTGGAGAGAAAGCTGGTTCTGGTGGTGAGACCATCCTATGTGTTACTTAATACTGTATCGATCAGCGGCTTGCTACTATCATGTCTGCTTGGAATGGAAAAGGCAAACTCACATTCAGAGATTTGGGTTTCATAACTCCAGTCATTCTCCTAATAGAGGAATGCCTTAACTCATAATCAAGACAGCGAGCAGATTTGAAGAGGGAGCAGAGATCTGCTGTAGTGAGGAGTTATTAAGAATAGAGAGTGGGATCTGCTGAACAGTGCAGAGATCTGAGGAAGTAAATGATGGAGTGCTGTCAGCAGCGTGCAGTGGCCTGCTGTGGAGTGCAGATATTTGCTGAATGTGGATATTGGTTTTTGAGTGTTGAGATGAAGAATGCAAAGATCTGAGGCAACTGCAGAACCTGAGAGGATGAAGAATGTGTTGCTCTGAGGCTGCTGCAAAAGCTATTGATTTGATCAGGAGCAGTCTATGAGTATATTGTTCATTGCAGGGTAGGAGGGCATTTTCTGCAATACAGGATTATTTATTTTCGTTGTGTGTTTAAATAAAATCCTGCCCAGATACCATTGCTGGTACTGGGCTCCAGGACTGAATGTCACTTCCGGCTCCTTGTGCTGTCATTTCCAGTCCTTCCCTAAGCTCTACCACTACCCTCCCACACAAAAATTGTAAATATTGTAAAATATTAAACTTTATAAGATCTACAACTTTTCCAGCGATACAATTTTTAGATTATAAAAATAAAAAATATTAAATGGTTTATTATAATAATTGTTAACTTTTAATGTAAAGATTTGAAAATCTTAAAATAAACATAATAAAAACATGGAAATTGACCTTGCTTTCCGAAGAATCGATTTGTCTGACCACAAGGTTCCAAAATTATAATTACAAATACGGTTAAATAGAATGTAAAATATCTATACAATAAACTATAAATCAATAGCACTATATACAACGAAGCAAGCAAACGCGATCACTAAAATAAAGGAAATAAAAACAAAGGCAGACTCAAGATTGAAACGGCTTGAAAAATGGGTCACTGCCACAGAGACAGTGTTCAACTAGTGAAGGCTGTAGACTAAGTGAGTAGTTTGCTAACTGACCATGAGGGTGCTACAATTTGTGTCGCTACTGTCATCAACATCTAATGAGACAAAAAAATTCTGATGGCCGCACTACCATCGCTCAGCTGTTACTTCAACATGGAATGGAGAGTCTAAAGGAGGGCCTACAAAATATGATGGCCTAAGGCTATAGCCTTATTAGCCTATGGGTTAGTCTGTATTAGAAGTAGACGGTACTGAGTTTCCATCTGAGAAATAAATGAGATATTGTTGAGGAGAATCCAGCAGGGATGTTTCCTAATCAGAATTGGAGTTGGTTCATGTTGAAAATTAAGTTTTAAATTTTGCGCAGAGAACAGGTCACAGCGTATGCAAGAAAGCAAAACACTAGAGTGAGTGATTGGGGTTTAAATAGGAGATTGATGATAGATGTTAATTAATAAAGCAACCCAGCTACCACCCCCTGAGGCCAACATTAAATTACTTCAGTAAAAAAACAATTAAGATACCCATATTTACAAATAAATGTATGGTGAATGTAAATGCTATAAGTGCCTAAAACCTATCCTTTTGATATAACAAGTCTTCTGTTTAGAGGGATGGAGACAAACCCTCTCTATGGGAGTGGTGATTTTTATTTTATTTTAAATGCACTCCAAAATGTGAAATAGTACCAAACATTCCAGGATCTTCATACAAATAAGGAAATAAAGAAAATGAGTCAGAAGTTGCAATAGTAACATTTTCATAAGTCAAACTGGCCCCACAAAATCAATTTAAAGAACAATTCACTGTTCATCTTGTGAATATAATTCCTTAAATCTGAACCCTTTTGTAAACACAATTTTAATTCTTAGTCTTCCACCTAACATCATCTTTGGTTTTAGATTATTCAAAAAAAAATATTAAATACAAACATAAAATAGGCCTAGTACTTTTCATTAAGTGTGCTGCTTTTCACATTATTAAACAAATAAGATAGCATTCAATGAGAATAATAAAAGTACAGCACACGGATATATGCTCCAACAGGTTAATGGCTCTGTATCAACTGATTGCAATGCATGAAAATGCATCATTAATTCTATATTGTTTTATGTCTGCATTTGTTATTTGCCAAGTTTACAAAGTGCATCTCCAGACAATGTGTTTTATGAAATAAGCAATTATTTCTTTCAAAATACTTTTTTTGCATTGCTTTAGTGACCAATATTTAACTATAAATAAATAATAAAAAAAGCCTTGATTTAACCAAGAAACATGGACTAATAATGCCAAGTAGAGCTTTAAATGGAGTAAGTGAGGACTGAAATAAATGTCTAGTGGCTAGTTTCACAGAACCTTATTAGCACAAGTCTTGGACTACTCAATATTACATTCATTTAGGTAAGGTAGTCCAAGATTAGAGCTAATCTGGGTCTGTGAAACCAGCTGTAAAAATACCAAGTCTACATAAAACCAACACCAAAATTAAGCACGACCAAATCCTGGCGAGTTCTGAATACCAAAATTCATGTTAGTTTAATATTGTTCATAGCTTCTCAAAAAAGGTAGTCTTAGCACATTGGCACATGTATTTGCCTCTGGGTACTTGGAAAGCTTACCATTCCCATCCTTACTTTGGATAAACTCAATTGAAGGTTGAGGACCGAAACCAAGTGGTGGAATTAGGTTTGCTGTAGTCACAAAAGACAGAACATCTGGTAGCTGGGTGCTGCATTCCTCCTCTGAAACGATAAGAACATAAGAAAGTTTACAAACGAGAGGAGGCCATTCAGCCCATCTTGCTCATTGGGTTGTTAGTAGCTTATTGATCCCAGAATCTCATCAAGCAGCTTCTTGAAGGATCCCATGGTGTCAGCTATAATAAAATAAACAACAAATAAATGTTATAGTATGCACATTAAGCAATATTTTCTGGTTATTTTTTCCAATTTTAAATGTATAACTCACTTATATGAAAGATATTCGGTCTGGAATGTGTAAATGCTTCACTTTAATTTGCGCAGCCATTATTTCTTTTAACCAATCAGACATTCCACATGCTAGTTCATGATTTGCCAGAGGTGCTAGCTAGCATCAATTACAATGCAGCTAGTGCTAGTCCAATTGTTTTACAAGCTATTGTCAGGCCTATATTTTTCTAGTTTGACAGATTATTTTTAAGACAAAAGCCCCAAAACACAAGCATAGCTCTATCGGTCATCAGTTTATTGGAATAGAGCTCCCGACTTGAAACATGCCGTTTGTGCTATGGTAGGCTGCAATCATGTGAAGACGTCACAGACTGTCATGTCAACTTCCAATTATCCATGCAAATGCGCTATTTAATTACACACACATTATATATATATATATATATATATAGTAAAAGAATCGCCCTCACCACGGTTCGTTGCCCCTTTAAAAAACACTGACCCAACACACAGAAATGGAATTTTTGAAGCGTGGTTGCGCTATTTTTAATGAAACACAAAAACAAAAATAAACAAAACAAACACCTAGCTCTTCTTTAAGCAATAACTAAAACAAAACAGGAACCTAAACTGAAAACAGGACAGCTAAGCTGTTTACCTGTAACAAAAACAAACAAACAAAACAGCACACACACAAAAAGGCTTCACTCTACCTTTTTTCTTTTTCAACTTATGGCTGTACCCACACACCAGCACAGCCGGGCCTCCGCCATCTTCAGCAGCCACCCAGAGCAGACTAACTGCTCTCCTTATAAACCCTGCACCTGGCTCTAATTTTCAATAATAGCCAGGTGCAGGTAATGATTAAACAATAAGACAATTAGCAAAAACAATTAAACAATACAAAAATGTGCCTTGCGCACATGTTTTTCTGCAGGGAGGTTTTAACCCCCTCCCTGCTGTCTCACAATATATATTATAAATATATATATATATATATATATATATATATATATATATATTATATATATTATATATATATATATATTTATTTATTTAATGAATGACCAAATATGTTTTCATTTGGTATGTATCGATTATGTATGTCATAATTAGTGTTCCGCATTATCTGCAGCGCTATGCATCCTCTGCCTCATCTGACCCACTTCTGCTATCTTTGCTTTTTGTATACTTCGAGACATTTGTTTTCTTTTGAATATTCATTAACTGATTTACGTTTTCTCCCCATTCCTCATTCACTAAAAATATTATATTTTTTTGTAAGTATTTCAGTTTAGTTTATGATCAAGCTAGTAGTTACTACGCACAGTCCAAATTTACAAACTTTACCCCCTCCAAAACCTGTACCAACCTTCACAATCCTGTAGAAATTCTCGTCAGTAGCCAATAAGTTTCTCTTGAAGTATTCTCCTATTGCTTCCCACTGGACTGTAGGTGATTTGGAAGAGACTGTCCATAATTTCTGAAGTCATCACTACCTTCTCCCAGATGAATGCATTCTTGAACAGCTCAGGATGCGCAGTCATTGCATCAAGCACACCTAGTCCCCCTTTAAACCTTCAAAAAATGTTGTATACAAATATAATCATTAATACATTTTAGTATTAATAATATAATATTTAATTCTAATACATATTAAATTTTACTTTTACCAAAATGTACTTAAAATATGTAGAAATTTGGCTAAAACCTTTATCAAAAGTGACTTACAGGGATCACAAAATGCAATTATATCCAGAAAAAAAAATGTCATGCTAGATTACATAAAACAATAACTGTGTAGTAGTCTACATAGGTGCAGGACACAAATTTAGAAGAAATACAGTAAATGATATGGAAAATAAAGCGTACATGTGAAGTATAACAGCAATGCAGTAGTCAGTACTTCAATATGACTTCAAGGGGTGGTTTTTTAAGAGATGCTAGAAGGTAGTGGAAGTCGGTGCAGTCCAGCTCAAAAGCTAAAACTGTGATCAATAAGATTTATCCAGAGTTTTTAACCATTATTTGCATAGAAACACATGCATGTATATACAGTTTGAATACTTCTGAGCATAATGTAGATGGAAAGAACAGAGAACATTGCTGCTGCAGCTAATTATAGTCCATATTGCACATACTAAACTAACGTGAACCACAAGATTCAACGAGGTAAATTTTCAAAGGTTACTAAATTTTAGTCAGAAGTCTAAGGTTGCACTTTTTCTTAGGTGGGCTTGTTGGAGTTGCGATTTTCCAAAGTGACTTTTATAAGTTTCTAGACGTCTAGGGGTGCTACTTGAGCAGACAGACTCGAGGTTAGTCTGTCCTCCGTCTAGGCAGATTATTATAATGTATGGAAATGGACAGGAAGTGATGTGATGTGTCTAAATATATAGATGGCTGCACTCACATTTGAAAACACGGGTACAGGAATGATTCATAATCTAAATTCAGAAATATGCGAGACAATGCAGGGAAAAAACAGGCACTGTGCAAACCAATGTAGAAAAAAAACAAATGAAACAAACACATCACAAAAAGTAGACGCACCCGATAAAACGTATATAATATTAAGAAATAAATGTATGGGCTCCCAAGTGGCGCATCCAGTAAAGGCGCGCCGCGCGGAGTGCAGGATGTGCCCTATAGCCTGGAGATCGCAGGTTCGAATCCAGGTTATGTCACAGCCAACCGTGACCAGGAGTTCCTCTATACAATTTTATTTTGCCAGGCCACTGTATGTCCCAGAAATCTATTTATATAAACAGGGGGTGAAATGCATTTTAAAATATGACCTTGCAAATACTTGTCACTTGAAAATTCTTTATTGGTGTATTCCTTGCCTTATTCCAGTGGATTGTTTTAAAACAGTCTTTAGCAAAGGAACAAGGCAAAAACCTGTTTTAAAACCATGTTCATGACCAGTAAACAGTGTGTGGCTGTCTAACACCCCATGTGAATGAACAACTTTTCATCAAACTACTTTACAGTATATATACCTATCTTACCTGTTCCACTCATTGCTTTGCAAGGGGTCTAGGCAATCTTCAATGTACTGTTCATCCTTGTCCAAATTGGGTGGCCCATTCATGAGAAGTTCTGTGTAATGTCTGAAAGATTAAAAGACTAAATTTGACAATCTTTCAAATGTAAAAAAAAATAATTACACCAAGACCGAGAGACTAGAGGCTAGCTTCACAGACCCCGATTAGTGCTAATCTTGGACACCTCAATGTTAACTTACGTAAGGAAGTACAAGATTAGTGCTAATCAGGGTCTGTGAAACCAGCTGTAAGAGTCAATTGACAGAATGCTGGCACTGCAAATAATTTTAATTACACTACACGCATTATTGTACACATGTGCAAGCTCTTCTTTACCTCCGTACACACCACCTCAGCTGAATATTTACACAGTCTTGTCAGATAATGAAGTAAAATTATGAATGAGTATATACATAATAAATAGTTAACAAAAAAAAGGTCCCCACTCAACATAGTCAGAGAAAATAAATTATAGAGTATTTTTTGAAAAAGGGTTTGAGTGGACTTACCTTCTAATTACCTACAGCAGCAGTATGGAGTAGTGGTTAGGGCTCAGGACTCTTGATCAGAGGGTTGTGGGTTCAATCCCAGGTGGGGGACACTGCTGCGGTACTCTTGAGCAAGGTACTTTACCTAGATTGCGCCAGTAAAAACCCAACTGTGTAAATGGATAATTGTATGTAAAAATAATGGGTAAAAAATAATGTAATTGTATGTAAAAATAATGTGATATCTCGTAACAATTGTAAGTCGCCCTGGATAAGGGCGTCTGCTAAGAAATTAATAATAATAATTATTATTATTGAGTGCAGACCTTTTTTGAACTGTTTATTCTTTGTTTTGTGGGCTGACGCTCCAACACACTTGAAAACACTAAAACTGAGCGTGAAGGTAAATACTATATAAACTGTATGCACAATTTTAATGTTAAATTATATTACATTTTAAAATGTAATAAGTTGCCACTACTGTGTGAGTAAACTTTACAGAAATATCTAAATGCATGCTTACTTTTAATTCTCTTCAAATTGTGATGCTGTTGAATAGATTGGTTTTGATTGCTTGGTTTTCTGTGGTTTGGTAGACAGAATTTGTTTTACTAGTAGCTGTGGGCAGAGCAGTTGCAGTGTCAGGGTTGTTCACAATGCAGTTACCAGTAGATGCATTATGAAGAGAGTGCTTGTGATGGACTGAATTCTTCCACAACAGGGAAAATCAGATGTTCTTCACTAGTCGTAGCTTGGTCAATACATTGCAGGAAGGACTCCTCATTAATCACTATTGTTTCAGTTGGATTGTGCACAGTAGCCTCAGGCAGTGGCTGTTCCTCGTTTTCATTTCTGCTGGTATCCTAAAATAAAAAATAAACAATAATAAAATGATAAACAAGCCTGAAGAATAATGTATTTAATGATAAACAAGCCTGAAGAATTTATATTTTAATTATAAATACTTACAATGTCACTATCAGAGCTCTCCATCTGCAGAAGTACTTTTGAAGGCTGCATATAAACAGATTTCTGCTTAAAAATGTGTGAAATCATCAGACCGGACAAACACTGGCTCTCCATCAACAGCGGTTTAACTAGCTTGTTGTGGCATAGCATGAGTATCTGTATGCTAAAAAAGAATATCGAAAAAGGAAATGCTAAATAGGTCTAAATAAAAAGTTCCACACTAACAGTAAAGGTCTTATGAGTACCAAAAAATAATTAACACAGTTTCCTCCTATCTATGAAAATCATGACATATCAAGCTCCAAAATGTGAAAAAATAAATGCACAAGATCTTCATACATACAAGAAAACTACAACTTTTGATTAATTGATGCATTTTTCTAATCAGTACTCATAAGACCTTAAATTCATAATGGACATTAATAGCAGTCCATCAAACCACTGACTTTCTCTAAGTCTAAAAATAAGAACACAATATAGTACACCATATAATGCAGTAGAAAATAAAGTAATACATGTTTTTTTTTAAGGGAATGAACTTTTAAAGAACTATATTTAAAAATGATTTATGAATCAAAAATGAAGCAAGCAATTTAAGATAAACAAACACTATCGTTGGCAAGTTGACTGCTAAATGCCTTCCACACATTCTCATAGACCTCCTCTTCACTCCAATACCTGTTGAATTCAAAAGCATTTATGATGTGCCCTAGTTCATGCAGTTCTTATTTTGGTCCTTGCTTGACTACTATATGAGCTTTTGGACCAGAAAGCAGAAGAAGCTCTTTGCTGAAAGTAGGAGGACCCCTGATATTACTGGGAAAAAAGCACATCATAGTTTAGTAGTTACCCATACAACAACTTCATCCAAATTTGAAAAATTAAAATATACTGTGTATATAATCTAACCTTCGCATTGCTTTTGGAGAAATAGCAGTTCTGCTTTTCCGCACAGAACTCCTTGTATAGTGAAACTGTGGAGTGCTTCCTTCGGAAAATAGGCTTCTCACTTCACTTTTCCTAGTGGCCCTAACTGAAATGGGACCTAAATCATTCACAGCGACAGGGATCTGAGATCGCTGTTCCTGGTTTTCTCCCTCATCCTGCCTTCCAAAATCCAACTTTTACCCTAGCTTGTTTTGTGTATCTGGCTTTGACAGCAAAGTATGTATTAAGTCACACACTGCTTTTGATTGGGGGTTCATTTATTTTTCCTATAAATAAAACATTGAATCATAAAACATTTTTAATGGTAAGCTTAAAAATCAATGAGATAATCTTATTTCAAATAGGCCATACTGTAGTGAGCAGTTAAACACTTTAACCCTATAATGCCCATTTCTGTAGCAAATATGCTACAGGGGCCGTATTCACAAAGCTGATTTAAGTCTAAGACTGGTCATAATTCGGCAATTTGGACTTAAGCCTTATTCATGAATGAGTCCTAATGGACTTAAGCACGGTCTTAACTTTAAGACTACCCTGGAGTAGGCTTATGTCCTAATTTGCTATTAACCACAGCTATTTTAACTAACATGGCTCGATAGATGATACTGTAAGATTTATTTGAAGATCACCCAGTATGGAAAATTGCTGTATGGATGATTTTGTAGACAGGGTAAACCCTTTGGAAGTTTTTACCTAGACTGAACTGAGAAGTTGATACCGTTTTGGGAGACAGTCAGTTGAAATGCTAATAAATCTTATAAATACAGATCTTTCTCCCTCAACCAACTGAATCAATACAATTCCAAGCAGTGTGCCTTGACATTGATGCTACAGTAAACAAATGGCAAATGATACCAAATAAACAGTGGCTGCACACATCTGGAAGTGAAGAATTCTGGGCAGAGGTTTCAGAAGATTGCGACTCAGGTGGTAATAAAAAATGTGAGCACATTAGCACTCTGGCACATGCCCTTCTTACTCTGCCCGTGTCCAATGCAACAGTGGAATGAGCATTCTCAAACCACAACTGCACTAAAACAAAACTTAGAAACAAAACGCACGCTGAAACTGCAGAAGCCATAATGAGAATCAGATACAGCTTGAGACGAATGAACCTAAATTGTGCACTGTTCAAGCCCTCCAGTGAAATGCCAAGGTGTTTTACATCACAGATCTACATAAGCAGCAGCACCCAGAATGAAGATGAAGAACAGTTTAGTGTCATTGCTGATGCACTGACATGCTGATTTCAAGGTAAGCTTTAAAGCTTAAGTTGTACTGTCGCTTTAAAAACTGCCTGCATACATAAGTACTACTTCACATTTAATTTCACAATGGGGTGGGGGTATAGACCACTGGCAAGTATACATTCCTGTAACAGTATAAAATCAGGTTTCAGTACAAAAAAGCTTGGCTTTTTATGTGCTTTATTCATTTTTTAATTTTGGGAGGAAATTCTGTGATTTGGGAGATTTTTAGGATCGATTTGGGGGGAAATTCAGGAGAGGACCTGGCAACCTTGCTGAATCCTCCATGTTGGTCCAAATTCTGTCTAATTTAGAGCACGAGGCAGACTCGGTGCAATATGGCATCCGTTTCTGTACACTACTGAGGGTGTATTCAAGTTCCCCATTGATGTTTGTCATTTTCTTAGTTATTGAATGTCATGAAAATCGGCTATTAATATGTTAATTATTATAATATTATTATTATATTAAATTATTACCCACCCGGTCCCGCTGAACAGTTTCCAAATGTTGGCAAGTACCTGCTGTGCTGGACTAGTTTATATCACCACGTCACTACACACGACTCATGTAGGAGATTTTGCCTCACTACCCGCTTCAAATTGTAACCTTTCGAGCACGATATACAATGCTGTATTTACTCTTTTTCCAACCACAGGCTATAACTAGGGCTTCTGTTTTTGGGGTTATATTAATTGTATTTTTCGGTGCTTATTTTTAACTATTTTTTAGTTTCATGTAAATCGTTTTTTTTCGGGGCTTTGGTTTTTTTTCTGTCAAAATATGTATAGTAGTAACTCGACAGTACTTGCACACTTAAATTGTACCTTCTTTCCTTTGCTGTCTTCCACAATGAAATCCTTATGGTCACAGGCACATTCTTCTGGGGTTTTTGTGTGTAGGCATTTTTGTACATTTCGCCACAATTCTGTTTTAAATCCTCCGTATTTTAACTGTAATACAGCTTTAAATCCCGCTAACAAGCCTTCATCCTGGTTGTAATCTCGTTTTAAATCTTGCAAGCGGAGTCTCCAATAGAAATGTAGGACTATCTCCTTTTACAAATACAATACACAATACAAGTACAGCGATGCCTTCCGAAAAATGTCAATTTGTTAAAAAAAAAAAAAAAAGTACAACAAGAAATGCAATTTAGCAAGACAACAAACAAAGGAAAACGTCTGCTACCCAAATAACGTGTAGTTTAATTATTGCACATAGGCTCATGAGTACATTGTATGTATTAACTTGAGGTATAAAGTCATATAATAAAACATTATTTTTTAAAATAAATAATCTCCTACCTGTCCTGTGAACATTAACCTCTTCTCACTTCTGTCTGTTTGTGTAGTTCGTTCTCTCACTTTCAACGATTGAGAAGGTAAACACCATGGTTAAATAGGCGAGCTGTGATTGGCCGATAATGTCATGTGCTTCTTGGTATATGTTATACTCACAGAAAAAGCTGATATACTAATTTCATTATATGTCATATTCATTTCAGTATGTGTTATATTCATTTAATTATACGTCATATTCATTTCATTATACGTCATTATGTCAGTTTAGCCGTCTGGAGATAATGAACATGCCCATTTATTTTATTGCCTGCTTTGATTTTAACGTGTGTTTTTAAAATGTAATTTGTGTAGAAAATGTATGAAATACTGACAGGTAAATATATTATTAAATGTCTGGTAAATGTTTATTCACTTGGGAAGAGGTCAGAGGTCAAGTGGGTAAATAAAAGGAAGATGGTCGCTGGACATAAGGGGACGTGGTCCTTGAGTGTAGAAGCTGTAGCACGTTTGCGCTTTTGTTGTTTTTAAATATTGCAATCTACTATAACCTCAATCTGTGTTGGTTTTTAGCACGTTTGCACACTTTCTGTGTCTGGATACTGCACTACACACTTTGTTTTGGATTTGTTTACAATATCACCGCACTTGAATATCCGGAGGTATGAATTGTTTTTAAAAGAAAGCCTTGCTGTCTGTGTGCTGCTGTTTTTATGCAGCATTTCTAAAGTAAAGATTCTGAACAGAATTACTGCTTGTGGCTGAATTACTACTGCTCTGCACACAACACTGCCATAGGAAGTGACTTGAACCCTGATTCTCTACGTTTTGTGATAGTCTGCGGGACAACGCCGCTCGGCACCGCGACAGTCATATTCATTTCATTATACATTATATTGGTCATATTCAGAAAGCTGTAATTTTGAATTGGATGGCCTCTCATAGTAAAGTCCATTACAATATTATTATTATTATTATTATTATTATTATTTATTTCTTAGCAGACGCCCTTATCCAGGGCGACTTACAATCGTAAGCAAAAACATTTCAAGCGTTACAATACAAGTAATACAATAAGAGCAAGAAATACAATAACTTTTGTTCAAGTAAAGTACAAGTTTGACAAACCACAATTCAATAATACAGCAGGTAATAGTGATAGTTACATCAGGATATGATTAAATAGTGATAGTTACATCAGGATGTGATTCAATACAAAGTACTACAGGTTAAAAACTTGGCAGATTACAGTATTCTGAAGTACAGGATTAAATGCAGTAAAATAGGGGGTAGATAAGAGCAAAATAAAGCACATTTACATGAAGGGTGATCGTGTCCCAGGATACAAACAGAGGAGTTCTACAGGTGCTCTTTGAAGAGGTGAGTCTTAAGGAGGCGCCGGAATGTGGTCAGGGACTGGGCAGTCCTGACATCTGTAGGAAGGTCATTCCACCACTGCGGAGCAAGGGTGGAGAAGGAGCGGGCTTTGGAGGCAGGGGAGCGTAGCGGTGGTAGAGCTAGTCTTCTAGTGCAGGCGGAGCGGAGAGGTCGAGTGGGGGTGTAGGGAGAGATGAGGGTCTGGAGGTAGCTGGGTGCAGACTGGTCAAGGCATCTGTAGGCTAGTACAAGAGTCTTGAACTGGATGCGAGCGGTGATCGGGAGCCAGTGGAGCGAGCGGAGTAGTGGAGTAGCGTGGGCGAAGCGAGGCAGAGAGAACACTAGGCGGGCAGCAGAGTTCTGGATGAGCTGGAGCGGACGGGTGGCGGACGCAGGGAGGCCAGCCAGGAGGGAGTTGCAGTAGTCTAGGCGGGAGAGTACCAGGGCCTGGACCAGGAGCTGGGTAGCATAGTTGGTGAGGAAGGGTCGGATTCTTCGGATGTTGCTCAGGAAGAATCGGCAAGTGCGTGCCAGAGTGGAGATGTGCTGGGAATAAGAGAGGCAGGGGTCCAGGGTGACTCCAAGGTTCTTAGCTGAGGAAGAGGGAGAGAGTGTGGTAGATTCCAGAGGAACAGAGATGGAGAGATCAGAGGAGGGGGAGGAGGAGGGAAAGAAAAGGAGGTCAGATTTAGAGAGGTTGAGTTTGAGGTGATGCGAGTGCATCCAGGAGGAAATAGCAGACAGACAGGTAGAGATACGGGAGGAGATGGTGGAGTCAGAGGTGGGGAAGGAGAGGAAAATCTGAGCATCATCAGCATAGAAATGGTATGAGAAACCATAGGATGCGATGAGGGGGCCCAGGGAGCGGGTGTAGAGAGAGAACAGGAGAGGACCCAAGACTGACCCTTGGGGGACTCCAGTTAAGAGAGGGTGAGGTGTGGAGGTTGCTCCACGCCAGGTTACCTGGTAAGTGCGGTTGGAGAGGTAGGAGGAGAACCAGGCCAGAGCAGTGCCAGAGATCCCCAGGTCAGCAAGAGATGATAGTAGAATAGAGTGATCAACAGTGTCAAAGGCAGCAGAGAGGTCGAGGAGAATTAGGACAGAGGAGAGAGAGGCAGCTCGGGCACATTTAAGTGAGTTGGTGACAGACAGGAGGGCGGTTTCAGTAGAGTGAGCAGAGCGGAAGCCAGATTGGAGAGGGTCAAGCAGAGAGTGGTTGGACAGGAAAGCAGAGAGCTGGCGGTGTACAGTCCGCTCGAGGGTTTTGGAGAGGAAGGGTAGGAGGGAGACAGGACGGTAGCTCTGGAGGGAGGTGGGGTCGAGGGTAGGTTTTTTGAGGAGGGGAGTGATCGAGGCTTTTTTGAAGGCAGAGGGGAAGATACCAGAAAGTAGAGAGGTGTTGAGGAGGGAGGAGATGAAGGGGAGTAGAGCAGGAGCAGCAGCTTGAAAGAGGTGAGTGGGGAGGGGGTCCAAGGTACACGTGGTGGGTTTGTGACCCTGGAGCAGGGAGGAGAGGTCAGAGTCTGAGAGGGGCAAGAAGGTGGAGAAGGAGGGTGAGTTAGTAGGGGTTGCAGTGGGTGTAGGAGTTGGAGCGGGAGGGGGTGCGGGGGAGGGAGAGGTGTTAAAGAGTTTGCGGATATCTGAAATTTTAGAAGAGAAGAAGGAGGCAAAGTCATCAGGGGAGATAGAGGAGGGAGGAGGAGGGGGGGAGGGTTAAGGAGGGAGGAGAAGGTAGAGAATAGTTTACGTGGGTTGTTAGTGGAGGCTTGGATTACAGATTGGAAATATGCACATTTAGCAGAGGAGAGAGTAGAGGAGAAGGAGGAGAGGAGAGTGCGGTAAAGGTCTAGGGCAGCAGGGAGTTTGGTTCTCTTCCATTTCTTTTCAGCAGATCGCAGTGTGATTCTTGCCGAGCGGAGCGCAGAGGAGAGCCAGGGATGGGGAGGGGAGGGGCGAGCAGGACGGGAGGTGAGGGGACAGAGGGAGTCGAGGGAGGAGGTGAGTGAGGAGAAGAGGGTGGAGGTAGCAGAGTCTACGGAGAGTTGTGAAAAGGAGTCGATAGGAGGGAGGTGAGAGAGAGCAGTGGAGGCAAGGACAGAGGGGGAGAGAGAGCGGAGGTTACGGCGAGAGGTGACAGTGGGGGTAGGAGGAGCAGGGAGAGGGGGGAGAGACAGAGAAAAAGAGATGAAATAGTGATCAGAGAGGTCCAGGGGGGTGACAGAGAGGGTGGAGGGGCAGCAGGCCCTGGAGAAGGTGAGGTCCAGTTGACGGCCAGCTTTGTGGGTAGGAGGGGACGGAGAGAGACAGAAGTCGAAGGAGTGCAGGAGAGGGAGGAATCCAGCAGAGTGGCTGGGGTTGGAGAGATGGATGTTGAAGTCACCCAACAGGACAGTCGGGGTAGACAGGGAGGGGAGGGAGGAGAGTAGATAGTCGAGTTCATCCAGAAAGTGAGTGAGAGGCCCAGGGGGGCGGTACAGAACAATGAGCAGGAGTTGACAGGGAAAGGTTAGTTGGACTGCATGAAATTCAAAGGTACTGACAGAGAGTGAGATGAGATCGGAGGGGACAGAAAAGAGTAAGGAGGGAGAGAGGAGAAGTACCCAATACTAAGGTCACCTCTGTATTCAGTATTAACCACTTCAACACCATGACGTACGCACGTACGTCAAATGAAAACCCACTTACACTACCATACCGTACGTGCGTACGTCAAGTTTCCCATTCTATTCTATGAGCGGTTTGTCAGTCTAGCGTTTCAGGTTACATTCTCTCAGGCTGTGGAATGTGCAATGAAAGTCGGGGGAGGGTCAGGTGACATTTGTATCCAATTGCGTGTCATGTAGTGATTCTAATCTACCTGTGGGCGTTTAGAAGACTGAGATATATTGCAGGAAGCCATTACACTTTTACAAGTATATATATATATATATATATATAGTGTTTTAAATTATTATTTTTTTTTGTTTTATTATTAGTTTTACTTGTTTAGTTGTAGTTTATATAGTTTTTAGCAAACGCTAAACATGGCAACATACGTGGAGAACGACAAAGGGAGTGATGAAGATTTCAAAGTTGGTTCGGAGGATTTTGATACCAGCGACAGTGATGTTGACTTATCACTCAGCGATGATGATGAAGAGGATGTGGAGCTAAGAACAGCAGGGCACTGGGTGTTTATTACTGATCCCTACGATGATGCCAGTCCTCCATCATTTGATTTTGCACCTGTTTACACAGATTTGCATCCCGCCATGGAACTTGAGAGTTTGTGTTCTCCATTGGAGTGCTTTTTGGCTTTTGTTCCCGAAAAGCTAATCAATTGTGTTATATTTAACATTTCAATAAATGGCACAGAGCAAGTTGATAATGGGCATGTTTTGATGTTGTTTGATTTGATAATTACTGTATACTGATTATTATTGTTATTAGCAGTGTTTTTGTTTTCATTGTTCAAACAAAAAATAAATAAAACGTGTTTTTATCTCTATATTGAACATGGGTATGTAGTACACAGGAGCATAAAGGGTTAATGAAAAACACAGTTTAGGTCATTTATTTGTGTTTTATTCATCATATGTTAACATTTTATAGCAATTACAGGTTTGAAAACATTATTATTATTATTTTCAAAATCTGGTACCTGGGAAGGGATTTCATTTTTACATCTGAAGTTAAGGTGGTTAAGGCCACCGCTAAGCCTCTGTTCAATTACCCCTCTAATGAGAGCAGCACAATGTGAACTACCAGCCTTTTTAAACTAAAAATTGTAAGCACCATGATGCAACTGCTTTAGAGAAAAGAAGAAAAAAAGTGTACAAATAGAGCAGTCAAATAATTATAATTATAAATGATAAGTGTTAACCAGTTAAATAAATTGGCAAAATAACAATACATCCTGAATACCAAATAAAAATCCTATGGTAAAAATGCCATGTCTCTGCAGTGGTAAGGCCATCCCCTATTAAGGCAACTTTGTCGGTCCCTGACTGGCTTTAATAAGGTGTGCAACAAGAGATGCTTTGCTAAGGAACTAATTGAGCTGATCGGGAGGTTCAGATTGGCTGGGGGGCGTTCCTGGAGCTCAGAAAGCATCTGTGCCACAGATTAAGGCTACTGCACGGTCATAGCCATACAGACGGGCTCTGAGAGACATCAAGGAGGAAAGCGTCCTCCCCATGGAGAAAACTACTAAACGAAAGCCTTCCACTCCAAAACGGTGCTCGTGAAGGCACTGCCCAGCCGAGGCTGTCTGAAAAGGCTGTTTGAAGAGGCCAGAACTTCGGGAGCCCAGACGTAGGTCAGTTTAGGGGATGTTGATCCCAAACAGAGTAGAGAGCATTTGCATAGCGCTCACCATTTGTGTGGCAAACTTTTATATTTAGGTTTGTTTTCTGTGCAGTGTTTCAATGTTCTGTGCCTGCCTCATTATTATGCAGTGACAACCCACACACGTAACAACCCCCCCCCCCCCCCAAAAAAAAACCAGAGCTCATTATAAGATAAAACACTGACTAAATGTAACCTGATTTGGCAAATGTATTCAACTATCTCCAATTACCCAGCCCTAAGATGGTGACAGAACATATAGTGATGGCGACTTTGGAACTATCCTGTAAAATTCACAAACCCCAGAAGGCTACTTAATTCTGACACCCTCCCACCACCATACATAGCAACTGAGGGTTCTTTTAGTTGATTAACTGGTGCGCAGATGGTCAGAATGCTCATGAAAGACAAAAAGCCAGTTGGTTATTTAGCATCCTGTCTGTTGCTGCATGATGCTGTCCAAATGTCTCAAGTATATTTTAACAGAGCACCAGGAGATGTACAGATCTGTCTGTTAAAGTGTAGTAACAGAAACACACAAAGTTGTTCAGCCTGGGAGACTGTCATGCTGCAATGCTTTATTAGGATGAAAAAGGTTGATCTTGTCAGTGAAATAAAACTTGACTCTTTACAGTATTATTATTATTATTATTATTATTATTATTATTATTATTATTATTATTATTATTATTGTTACAAGATATTACATTATTTTTACATACAATTACATTATTTTTTACACATTATTTTTACATACAATTACCCATTTATACAGTTGGGTTTTTACTGGAGCAATCTAGGTAAAGTACCTTGCTCGAGGGTACAGCAGCAGTGTCCCTCACCTGGGATTGAACTATTATATTTGTTTGTTTATAATTGTCTGTAGTTGTACACCTCAGAACTTGTATCCACCAGTCAGGGAGTTCTCAGAACTTGTATCCACCAGTCAGGGAATTCCATTAGCATTTTGATAGATCTTAATTCTTTTACTGAAGTTAAAATAACAGACGATGCACCCCAGTGCATTTTAATAATAAAAAACAAGAAAGAAGCAACCCCGACAGCCACTACTAATTTTTATTGCTGTTTTTTCTTTCCTTGCAAAAATGCACTAGCTTCAAAATAAGGCACAAGAAGTTCACTTCAAACTTTTCAGCAATGATCCGCAGGCAATAAAACCAACTCAGTTAAAACCATAATAACAATAAAAAACGGAAACCACCAAAAAAAAAAACCATCCCCAATCATTAAGGCCATCAGGCTTATACTTGATTTGTCAGAGTAAACAAAGTGTTGTTCTAAGCAGGGCTGGTGCTAGGCAGCTTACCACCCTAGGCAAAACTTAGCATGGCACACTTAAATCAGTCATGTAATGATTATTTTATTTATTTTTAAAATCACTAGTCAATAACCTGGTTTCTATTTTGATTGTATGGACCATGCACAGGTTTTAAATTGGGTTTCCCACGGTATATGGGAGTTTTAAATTACTGTTTCATAACTTCAATAATGTCATCATTTTAAACTGTAATATGAAATGAAATGTACGGTGTTGATATAATCGTCGAAAATTGTTTTCAAATGAGCTTTTTCATGTTTAACTATTCAATGTCGGGATCATGACTGCTTGTTTGGGTATGGTGAAAGTGTTGATTATGAACTATTTGGCCGCTGGTCCCGCCTGTTAAGGGGAGAAGAAGAAACCAACGCCCTCTGGAGAGGAATTGATCTGGCAATGCTAGGTCAGCAAGGTGGACCGTGACAAAGCCACACCCTTCCCCCAAAAGCCATGTCCGAACGGATCTGCCAACTCCATTAAGTGCCGGGATAACAAAAAAAAAATAGATCCAAACCCCCCAAAGTTATCTTTTTTATTGATTTTGATTTTGATTGGTTCATGGGTAGTTGAGCATCAGCTATGTCTTCTGGAGCAGTTCTAATGTACCGCTCTACAGCACTGGAGGCCCATCTGCCAAGGTGCTTGATCATGTGATGAGAAAAAAATGGCCTGAAAAATGTGTGGAAGAAAAACCTGCACAAAGTAATAGCATAGATAGGTGGATTCAGAACCATGATCGAGTTACTGGTTTATTTGTTTCTGTAATGCAGAAAGGGATCTTGGGGAGCATTATTGAAAGTTCTGGCTAAGGTGTACTTGTCAATGGAATTGTAGGGGCAAACGGTCAAAGGAATCTTATAGTTGTGAATATGGACTCCTTGTTGAAGACTGTCTGCTTTGGAATGACAGAGATGGAGAAGATAGTAAGTCTTTGTCATGTAGAAGTCATTGACGCAAATATTTGTTGCTGGATTAAAAAGCAATCATGCATAAAGTTTCCATGAGGAGGTCAATGTAAGGGGAAAAATAACAATTTCTCAGCTTAGATTAGTGTAGATAACATAATGAAAGTTATTGGCAGACAAACTGAATTCCATTGCTTACGGTAGTCCGGTGATAGAAGAACAGTTGATTCAATTTAGTCTTAGGCTGAATTAGATGCCTGATAGGTATGTTTTAATTGTGGATAACTGGAGGTGGAGTTTTGACTGGAGGTGGAGGTGGGCTGACTAATGCTCCGTAGAACCACTGGCCAGCCAAGTATCCTCCGAATACGTCAGTAAAAGGCTGGATAGCATTAGGATCAATGAGACGATCTTCATAGAAGATATACCATTCCAATTCTCTAGGAGGTGGGACCAGAAGGCAAGATTGGATCGACAACTGGCTGTTATGGTGATGTGATGAAGTAGATCTTTAGCAGATGAGGCTAAATCGAGAAGAAATGAAATGAAGGATTGGCCTTATGGTGTGAACCTCATAGCATAATTGAAATACCAGAGTATGCTGAGTAGCTGAAGTTTTGTACATGAATTTAAGCTGATGTATTCACGTATCTTAGTTTAGTTTCTCTTCTGGAAGCCGTGCTTCGAAGGATATGGTGTCCAAGATGATGCCCAGTAAATCTATGGAAGTAGGGTCCTAGAGTTTTTTTCTTCTGATAGGGGAATGATGAGTTTTTTAAAAAAAAGATAGTTGTTGGTCCATAGGTGAAGATGGAAAATTAATCAGAAGGAAATCGTCCAATAGATGTACTAAAAAAGGGAATCTTGTAGTTGTTTAATAAAAAGGGCTTCAGGAAGTGTATTGAACAGGAAGGGGCTACTGTTACATCCGAAAGTAAGCTGAACAGAAAAATAGAAATTAGATTTCTATGACACTCTGAACAAGTGCTATTGAATGGGGTCGATTGGCATCACTTTAAAAGCATATCGGCCTTTGAAAGCCAGGCTCCCCTGCCAGCTTTTCTAATGACCTTAATTGCATGATCGATAGTTGCGTACTGCAAAGAATATTGTTTCGGAAGGGATAAGGCTGTTTATACTTGACTGTGCAGAATGTCTGTGATGAGCAGAGAGATTGATGATTAGTCTCTTTTTTCCACAGTATTTACACTTGGCCACACCGATGGGGCTTCAATGGTACACTGGAAAAGGAGGAGTTTTAAAGGGACCAATCATGAAGACCTTGGATATTTCTTTCACCAGCAGTATGCAAACTATTTCTGGTTCCTGAAGAGCTGAGTGTAAGTTAGGGCAGATGTGGGAAACTGAAGGAGGGAAAGCTAGACCTGTGTTGAAACCTTCAGTCAAGCCATTAAGAAGGAAAGAAACAAATGCTTGATTGTGTTATTTGACCAGTTCTTTTTTAACATAGCAGGTACATTGACATTGACATTTCTACAGGTGCTGTCATTTAAGTTATTGCATAGTTGTTTGCCTCCTAAGTACAGGATAGAACAACCCCTAACATCTTACAAAAGAACACAACACTATAGGGAAATATCCAACCATTTTAAAGCGGTAGGTTGTGGGGCAGATACTAATGTAAGAATAAGCTAAGCAGACCCAAAGCTTTTTAACTTACGTCAAATGGTCTAATGCGTTGGGAAACAAAACTGTATCTAAACAGAACTACTTACATCATGACAATACTGTCAAAAAAACACACTCCCAATGTACCATACGTTTTGAAAATACAAACTTGTACAAAAGCTTAGCAGAAAGGGTTGCTGGGCAACACATATGCTGTCATGCCAACTATTACCTTCCCCAATACTGTTAGTGTAATGACACACACTGTAATTAAACTAACTTCATGCTTTTAGAATATATGCACATATCCCAATGCATGCCTTTTTTCTTTTTTCTGAAGGGTAAGCACGTAGGCTATTATTAAACAGGAAAGCAGCAAATGGCGTTTTTAGGAGCAGCAAATACACAAACACGAAATACAGTACTTCACAATTTTATCATTATTATTAATACATTTCTCGGTTGTAATTGAGATACACAAATGGCTTATCAAGGATCAATTGAATAACCCGACACGCTGTCTTTCAATGCATTGGTGATGATGGGAGTCTGTAAACTTGAACTGTCTCAGCCTGTCTCGGTGTTATGCCAAATAGTGTCTTCAGAAGAAAAGTGTCTCAGTGGTCACACAGAGCCGTCTGCTCACCCTGTAATAAAGACATAATGGTAAGTAGGAAGATTTTAATCTGATGACAGTAGCTTAGCTAGTCAGTTTCATTTTTTTAAGCATTTTTACCGTTAAATTCAACTCATGTCTGGGACGGGTTCCATTTAACCCATCCCAGAGGGCAGCAGTGTGGAGTAGTGGTTAGGGCTCTGGACTCTTGACCGGAGGGTTGTGGGTTCAATCCCCAGTGGGGGACACTGCTGTTGTACCCTTGAGCAAGGTACTTTACCTAGATTGCTCCAGTAAAAACCCAACTGTATAAATGGGTAATTGTATGTAAAATAATGTGATATCTGTATAATGTGAAATAATGTATAATGTAATATCTTGTAACAATTGTAAGTCGCCCTGGATAAGGGTGTCTGCTAAGAAATAAATAATAATAATAATAATAAATAGTAGTCTATTAAATAGATGTCTTTACAGGTTAGTGATATTGGATTCAGGACTTCAGAGATCAAAATTGAACACATTTGTATTTACTGTAAAAATACCATAAATTCACATACATTTAAATGATTAACTTACCAAATTCTTCTTTTGACAGCAAAAATCAATGCCTCTGTAGTGGCTTACTTCTTGAAACTTTGCATCTCCATTACTGTTGACGTTAAGTCAGCTGCATAAAGGGAACAGAATACCCTGCACTAAATGGCACGACAGTTTATTCCCAGGGTTAGGTGGAAGTGGGCCATCTAGTAAGGGGGCAAAGCTACGGTATACAAACTCAATGACCCAGACGGGAAACGTTGTGGCATCCGCGGACTGGAGGAGTAGATGCGCTCGTTGACCAAGGGGTCATGGGTGACGTTATAAAAAGGGGACGTAGTGATGTGATCTGTTCCTTTTGTGAATGGTTAAAATAATTGACCAGAAGGAGAACCTGTGCTGTGAAATGTGAGTGTTTTGTTTGTTTTTGTTTGTCGTTAATAATACTGTGTGTAATTATTTGGATGGCTAACACGATCCGGAGCTGTCGCCAAAGGCCAGCACTAAACCCTGATCAACAACACGAGAACGGTAAAGAACAGTATTCACCACGAGCACTAGAGTATGCTCTGTGGACTGGTGTTTGTGTTCGTGTATGTGTTACGTGTAGGTGAACTAAAAACAGGACTGTTATTATTTCGGCCGAGGCCAACCCACGGATTACAAATAAGCAATACATGCCACTGTATTGCTTCATTACCATTGTTATTATTTACTGTTGTTTTGCCATCAGGCCATTGGATTTTAAAAAAAACATTAAATAACATTGCACCTGGATTATAATTGTCTGTCTGTTCATTGATCACCTGCACCTGCACACTGTTAACCACTTTGCCACTGTCAGTCATAAAGCTTTTTTTTCTCTATAGAATGACATAATAGATAGAATGAACTCAATTTACAATCGATCACTCCATACCATGCAAAAGAGCATGTTTGGATAGGATCCTTTAGTACGATGCCAGTTACCCTAGTGCTAACCGTCACCTTGAATCGCACATAATGCAGATTCCTTGCTTTAATTTTAGTTTTATTGTGAATAAAGTGAAGAACAATTACATGCTTTTACTGTGTGTTTATTGTGCATTAGGTTGTGTGGCTAGAATATTAGATAAGGTAGTCCAAAATGAATGCTAATAAGGGTCAGTGAAACCAGCCGTTAACTGTTAAACAGCATGAAGGCAATTAAAGACCCTAAACATTATTTACTGAGTTGTTAACCAGGGTGGGATGTACTAATATTTGTATTGTTTTTTAGCTAAACTGTAGTTACTTATTGGTTGTTGCGTACCACTCTGTTGAATTATCTGTATTGTTTTGTGTGGACAGTTAACCTCTGTGTGTCCCTTTGTTGTTCATTTAGTGTCCTTGTTTTATTTTTTCTGTGTTTGTTTTCTATTTCTAATATCTTTTAAACGTGTGTTCTTAAAATAATACTAATGCTAATAACAATTGGTCATGTTGTAAGTATGGAAGCCTCACTGGCTCATTCCAGGTATTTTTAAAGATTTCTGCTTTTGGTGTGTCTGTGATTGGCCATTAACTGTCAGGGGGGAAGGCTTTTTAAAGGTAATTACTTTGTATGTGCATCAATGTGGGTCCGGAGAGTAACTATTATCATTAAAACATAAATAAAAATTAAAAAAATAAAAACATTTTTACATTGAATAGTTTTGAGAAAACACAGTGGAGTAGATGCGTTGTTGTGAATTTTATATGACAAGGCATCAGACTTAACTGTGAAGGCCAGTATTGTGGTACCTTGATGAAATATTAAAACGATTTCTGTGAATACCCTCTGTAAAGAAGCAAGTTCAAGATAAAGCATAAAAGGACCCTTTGAAGGATTTGCAAAAGCCAGGACCGCATTAGTGCCTGCCGATCAGATTCACAGGATCTGAAATTTATCTTATTCATAAAGCCAGAATCATGAAGGCATTTTTAAATTGCGCTGTCTCTTCAAGGCTACATTTGCAATTACTGTCTGTCAAAATCAATAAGAATGCTTAGATACATCTGGAAATAAACTACTTATTTAAAGAAAATATTAATGCACTGTTTCTGGTAAAATAAGGTTTTGTAACAGTCTATTTTTATTAGTCCATCACTGTATTTATTGTGTTGTGAAGTCCAGTATTGAATTTAAATTCACTAAACTTTACGTTGAATGTTTTTTGAGGTTTCTTGATTCTTCTTTGTGCCGGATGAATTATAGAGTAGGTTCTTGTCCTGGCTGTGCAGGGTGAGTCATAGAGTCAGGGAGAGCAGGTTCATGTCCTGGCTGTGCAAAGCCGCTGTCTCATGCTGGCTCTGGTGCTCCTGTGGGTTAGGGAAGCAAATTGGCAGGGACTCACCGCACTACAGCAGCCGTTCTGGCCAAGCGCCCAGGGAGCTCAAGAGGACCCCTGCAGGTCGGCTCTTTGTCCTCAAGGTGCTCGCCGACCTCCTCTGTCGAACTCCTGGGTGAAAAGAGGCGATTGGCTTGGTCGTGGGATCTGAGAACACTCACTGACCTTCTGGCTGCTGTGGGGAGGGGCTGCAGAAATATTTGAGAAATTCTAAATCTGGGGGAAGAATAGGGTAAAATAATTGGGCACTCTAAATGTAAAAAAGAAAGAAAAATAATTATTGCGGTAAATTAAGTGTTCTTTCTCAAACTGATTTTCCTCCCAAACCTGTGGGAGTGCAAAGATCAATGCAGAGCTCCCTCACTAGGAATTAATGATTAAAGTTTGGAGAAAATTCATGAAAGTTCAAAGCATGTGTTTACCATGTGGACGGTGACACAGATATGATCAATGCATAAGAGTTCACATTTCGAACAAGGACCCGAGTAAAATGAATAAATAATCAAAGGTAATGCTTATACAATGCACAGAAATAATTTCTAGAAAAATCAGTACTAGAAATATGTAAGATTTATGCTACGCAGCAAACTGCTGCAAATTATGTGAAGCATAGAGTTTTTGTGTGTGTAATATATAATTTAGCTCAAATAAAAAGTGTTTTAAAGCAGTTGATCATTTATATATACACTGTACAAATGTGTATGTGAATCTTCCAATACCCTCTATAACAAAAAAAAAAACAAAACATTGAGCAAAGCTGGTGCACTAGACACTATATTAGATCCTCTACAATTGATGGTTTTATGATGTTCTGCAATGGCTCTAGCAAAATCCCAATTGCAAATCTGCAGTTATGCTATTGTAACACAATGGTTCACTGGCACCCTATCTGAAAAGCTGAACAATTTTCTGTGGGAAAGAAAAAAATATATAATATTGTGATATATCATGGTTTATTTATAGAGTGACAGTGAAATAAAGTATAAGAGTTTTGAAAGGATTGTGCAACAGAATGTATCACCATGGGTCCATTTATTTAAAGATTGCTAGAAGATCTATAGCACTGTAGTTATTTAACTATTTTGTATCCAAAAATCTATTAAAAAAAACACTTCCACAGTAAATTCAACTTCAGTAAACAGTAGCCTTGCAAAACATTAGCTACAAATGTACAAGATTAGTAATAATCCAGGCCTGTGAAACCATCCTTTTAACCAGCCTTTGAATTCTTATTGGAAGTAATAACATATTGTGAGTTTTCTTTTCATTCTCTGTTAAGGGGCTTTGACTATGAGTTCATCAGCTGCTTTTTAGTCTATGTTCCCTGCCATAGATATTAATTGGCTAGAACAGCCAAGGTGTTAATATATTAATTAGCACTAGCACCATCTAGGGCAGATGTCTCCAACCTTTTTACTATGAAGAACTACTTCTGATTTGCAAAAACATTTGCGAGTCACTCCTCAAAGAACTCCAAGCTAAAAATAGACAAATGTTATTACCTAGATTTCAATGTGAGACGTGACACTGCATGCTGTCTACCAGCCCAATAAAATAGGCTTGTAATTAGAAAGTGCAACCCAGATGGATTCAGATGCTCATCACTCAGGCGGGTTTGAAATCTTGATTTGATAAACCATGTCTGAAAAGGCAGATTCACATAGATAAGTAGAACCAAATAAGGACGTCACTTTCATTGCTGCTGTGCAGAGATTTCTGTGCTTGTCCACTAAAGTCTAGAAGTCAGACACTGGGTATCTTGCTTTCAACTGAATACACTATGTAACACAATTTTTGTTCCTGGGTAGTAAGTGTTATTTCCTAATTGCTTATGCCTCAAAAGTATAGAAAATGGCTATTAATTCCCACAAACTTTGCTTTTGTGACCAGGACAGTGATATTTTGAAATTTACCTATTTCCAATGAGAAAACGGGCAAATTTGTGTCTTTTTGTTCACATAGTCAGAAAAAAACAACATATGAATCCAAATTAACATGTATTTATACTAAAGTAATACAAAAATGACTACAAAAGATTTAGAAGTGAGTAGTTTTTCGAGATTTATGATTATATTGTAAATCACTTTCACGAATCAGCCCCCAAATGTAGTCTCCCATCATGTTCTCGTTATACTGTCCTTGGTAGCGGCATTCAAAGTCCAGTATATCCTGGTGGAAGCGCTCGCCTTGCTAGTGAGCTTCTTGGGGAATTCATTGCACTCCAGGATCTTCTTTATCTGTGGTCCGACGAAGACACCGGCTTTGACCTTTGCCTCAGACAGCTTAGGGAAGAAGTCTTGAAGGTACTTGAAGGCTGCCGACTCCTTATCTAGAGCTCTGACAAATTGTTTCATAAGGCCCAATTTGATGTGCAGTGGTGGCATCAGCACCTTCCGGGGGTCCACCAGTGGCTCCCACTTGACGTTGTTCCTCCCCACAGAGAACTCGGTCCGCTGTGGCCAGTCCCGCCTGTGGTAGTGCGCCTTGGTGTCCCTGCTGTCCCAAAGGCAAAGATAGCAGGGAAACTTGGTAAAACCGCCTTGGAGACCCATCAGGAATGCCACCATTTTGAAGTCTCCTATGACCTTGATGCCATCTCAGAAAAATGCAGATATGTATCCACTTAGGCAGCTGGAACTAAACTGAACTGGTGGGCTTAAGGCCCCTGTATTTATACTACTATTTATATTACTGGAAAGTTCTAGAAAGTTCTAGAAGTTACTCCAAGTTTACTCAGCACTGAATCTATCTGGAATGTTCTGGAAAATAGGTAAATTTCAAAATATCACTGTCCTGGTCACAAAAGCAAAGTTTGTGGGGAATAATAGCCATTTTCTATACTTTTGAGGCATAAGCAATTAGGAAATAACACTTACTACCCAGGAACCAAAAAAAAATAATAATAATTGTTACACGGTGATATCATTTTGAAGATTAAGAATCTCCATTTCCAGTTCAACTCAATCAAGATTTACTTAGTCTGGTCAAGAGATCGCAGTATTTACTGGGGTCCAAAAGTTCTGCAGCGGTTTCATTTCCCTGCAACGTTTCTTGCCCAACCGGAAAATTTCCAACTTTGATTTGAAAGCCTTTGCAGCACTAATCATCATGTCTACAATAGTTTTTTTTTTCATTGCAATTCACAGTTCCGACTGTTTCATTTCTCTGTGACATGAGTTAAAAATGCCAAGTCAAGCAGCAAGCACAGTGTCAGTCAACTGTGCACAACTTTTGTTTCTTGACACCAAGAAAGTTGTCATTTCTGACACAAGAAAAAGAAATCGGCGCAGTACTCTCCCTCTGCTAAGCCACCTTATTTCAGAGTGAAGCAAAAGATCGCCATACTCAGCTGAAACTTCATTGAGTAGTGTTTGAAACTGACCGTGTTCTAGGGCTTAGCATGAATTGATCTAACTATTTTTTTACAACAGAAGTCATAACGTGGTCAAATCCCATTACTTTGCCGTAAAGTGCCTGTTGATGGAAAATACAGTGGTAGTTAAGGGAAACAGGGGAAACTGGGTTCTGTCTTGCAACATGCTATGAAGCCCATGCGACATCCAGTCAATGCAGGGGCTCCATCTGTTGTTACTGACACAAGCTTTTCGAGCTGTATGTTCTTTCTAGCAAAATATTTTGTACCCTCATTATAGATACCTACCCCTCTTGGTTTTAGCTTTTAATTGCAATAATGTCAAAAACTATTCTTTCACGCTAAAGTCCTCAAACACATTTCAAACAAATACAGCCAGTTAAGCAGTGTTGCTCGAGTCAACAGATCATCACACTATATTGAAAACCACTGACAACAACATAAATCCCGGTCTAACTGTTCACAGACATCTTCGTATAATGCCGATACTCTCCTTGCTACAGTTAGCTCCGGGTTGCACGTCAGTTATTTCTGACTTTTTTAATTATTTGAATAACAATTCGGCCATGACAGTCATTGCGCCCTTTACCAATGCACCGTCTGTAAATGCAGTCTTGTTTTTTGCTAGAAAGTAAGCAACTTGGAAGGAGACATCTGTTAGAGCATTTGCTTTTTTCACTGGTTTGGTAAAAAAAAATGACTGCTGTTTCTTTAAAGTTGTCTTTAGTTCACATACTTTTTTGACTCAGTTTGCTTCCTGTAGGAAATGTTTTTTCAAAATCTTTATGTACTGTTGCGTAGTGCCTCTCAACATTGCTATTTTTTCCAACTGCAACTCCTGCACCACAATTTGTAAACACATTTTGTTTACAATTTTACTCTTGTAAACAAAAACTAATTTTCCCACTCTTTGTGGAAATAGTACATTTTTTGTAACTTTTTGGACGACCCTCCTTCTGCAGCTATGATTCACGCTGAACCGTTGAGGTGTAGTGACTTTTTTTTTAAATACATAAAATAATAACTGCACGTGCGTTCCAACTCAGTAACTAATCATAAGATTCCAAAACTGCTATGACAGGCCTGTATTGTTTACTATGAAGTAACACACACACCCACACACACACATGCACATATATATATATATATATATATATATATATATATATATATATATATATATATATATATATATATATATATACACACACACAGTGGCTCTCAAAAGTATTCACCCCCCTTGGACTTTTCCACATTTTATTGTGTTACAACATAGAATCAAAATGGATTTAATTAGGAGTTTTTGCCACTGATCAACACAAAAAAGTCCATAATGTCAAAGTGAAAAATAAAATCTACAAATTGTTCTAAATTAATTACAAATATAAAACAGAAAATAATTGATTGCATAAGTATTCACCCCCTTTGCTATGACACACCTAAATAAGCTCTGGTGCAACCAATTGTCTTTAGAAGTCACATAATTAGTTGAATGGAGTCCACCTGTGTGCAATTAAGGTGTTTCACATGATTTCAGGTTAAATAAACCTGTCTCTGGGAGGTCCCACAGTTGGTTAGTACATTTCCTAACAAAAACTATATCATGAAGATGAAGGAACATTCAAAGCAAATCCGGAATAAGGTTCTTCAAAAGCACCAATCAGGGGTAGGCTATAAGAACATTTCCAAGGCATTGAATATCCCCCAGAGCACAGTAAATTCCATTATTAAGAAATGGAGAGAATATGGCACAACTGTGAATCTGTCTAGAACAGGCCATCCTCAAAAACTGAGTATCCGGGAGAGAAGGGCACTAGTCAGGGAGGCCACCAAGAGGCCTATGGCAACTCTAAAGGAGTTACAGTCTTCCACGGCTGAGCTGGGAGACACTGTGCATACGGCAACAATAGCCCGGGTGCTTCACAAAACTGGCCTTTATGGGAGAGTGGCAAAAAGAAAGCCATTGTTGAAAAAAACTCACTCAAATATCGGCTAGAGTTTGCCAGAAGGCATATGGAAGACTCTGAGACCAAGTGGAAGAAGATTCTATGGTCTGATGAGACCAAAATAGAGCTTTTTGGCCTAAATGCCAAGCGCTATGTTTGGCGCAAGCCTAACACCGCACATCATCCTGAGAACACCATCCCTACCATGAAGCATGGTGATGGCAGCATCATGCTATGAGGATGCTTCTCTGCGTCAGGGCCTGGAAAGCTTGTGAAGATAGAGGGCAAAATGGATGCAGCAAAGTACAGAGAAATCCTGGAGGAAAACCTGCTGAAGTCTGCAAGAGACCTGAGACTTGGGAGAAGATTCATCTTCCAGCAGGACAATGACCCCCAGCCAAAGCCACACTGGAGTGGCTTAAAAACAAAAAGGTCAATGTCCTGGAGTGGCCCAGTCAAATCCCGGACCTCAATCCAATTGAGAATATGTGGAAAGAGTTGAAAATTGCTGTTCACCAAAGGTCCCCATCCAACTTGACGGAGCTTGAGCAATTTTGCAAAGAATAATGGGCAAAAATTGCAGTGTCCAGATGTGCAAAGCTGGTAGAGACTTATCCAAATAGACTCATGGCTGTAATTGCTGCCAAAGGTGCCTCTACCAAATATTGACTCAAGGGGGTGAATACTTATGCAATCAATTATTTTCTGTTTTGTATTTGTAATTAATTTAGAACAATTATTTTTCACTTTGACATTATGGACTTTTTTTGTGTTGATCAGTGGCAAAAACTCCTAATTAAATCCATTTTGATTCCTTGTTGTAACACAATAAAATGTGGAAAAGTCCAAGGGGGGTGAATACTTTTGAGAGCCACTGTGTGTGTATATATATATATATATATATATATATATATTGTAAATGATCCAGTAGACATGTGCTGCTGAACCCAAAGCTTTCCCGTTCCACCAACTGGCACAGACTCAGTACGTTTGCAGGCAAGTAATTTTTATTTACAATATTTACATCAAATAAGCAATTTCTGTCATGGTTCTCGCCCTGTACGGGCCACTGACTAACTCACTTCTTCAACCCTCTCTAGCTACATCAGGATAGGGAGATAGCAAAGAAGTCCAAGGATCCTCCGACTGAAGTGAGTCAGTCTGCGGGTAAGAACAGGGTCAGCTCTCATCCCTAGAGCTGTCCTAAGTCACCGGTAAGTGTAGGTTGAGCTCCCTCTGCTGGAGTATATCCGCCACACAGGTAACTATCCAACAGACTCCCTCTGCTGGAGTAGTCCTGCAACTCAGGTAAGGACAAGACAGGCTCCCTCTGCTGGAATAGTCCTGTAGCACAGGTAAGAACAAGACAGGCTCCCTCTGCTGGAGTAGTCCTGTAACACAAGTAAGTATTAGATCAGCTCCCTCTGCTGGAGTAGTCCTGTAGCACAGGTAAGAACGACAGGCTCCCTCTGCTGGAGTAGTCCTGTAGCACAGGTAAGAACACGACAGTTTCCCCCTGCTGGAGTAGACCTGTAACACAGGTAAGTATTAGATCGGCTCCCTCTGCTGGAGTAGTCCTGTAGCACAGGTAAGAACAAGACAGGCTCCCTCTGCTGGGGTAGTCCTGTAACACAGGTAAGTACAGGGCCAGCTCCCTCTGCTGGAGTAGTCCTGTAACACAGGTAAGTACAAGGCAAGCTCCCTCTGATGCAGTAGTCCAGGGACACAGGTATGTAAAAGAATGGATCCGTTTTTAATGAAGACTTCCAGGAACGCAATAGAGGTAACCCCAGACTTCCAGAGAAGTGAACAAGGACCAAACAAGTTATATCCGGGCTGTGGAGAAAGAACTCCTGCAGCCAACTCCCGGTCCTCCACAAAAGCAAATTGTATTTCTTCTAAAAGCCAGTGTCCATTTTCCCTGTATTCATTATATGCAAAGTATCTTGTGCCTGTGTTATGAATAAACAATGTCTTGCACTTCCAGTCTCAAAAGTCCGTTCTTTCTGGTTATTCTTTACTGTCTCTGCAACACGTAAATAACCAATACCTCTCTGGGTTATAAAGCATATAGCACAACACACTATGGTTGTGGCGGCGCACAACCGCACAGCACAGAATACCGCGGGTCTCTTTTAAATTGCTAAGGAGTACACTATCTTCCAGTCGCACCCCGACAACAGAAAATAAAAGAAAATAAACTTTAACAAACGAAAGGCTACCTCAACAAGAGGAAAAATCGCACTTTGCAAAAACTAAACGCCGACTATATTTTAACACAAACGATAGCTTTACCTTGTGATCTCTTTCTTTTTGGTTGTTTTTCCAACACACTGGAGTTTGCACGCTATTTCCTTTCAGGACAACCGGGCCGTGTTCCCCACACTCCCCCCTATGGCTCTGCCCTGCTCCTTTTTAAACCCAGAAACCCCACCCCATTAATTGGCACTCGGATTTCTGGGTTGTGTAGTTTCTTCCTTAGCGCCGCCATTTCTTAAAGGCGACGCTATCCTTTCCTCACAATATATATATATATAATGTGTGTGTGTGTACACACACATTATATATAATACAATGGGTCCTTTAATTTAAGGACCCATTGTACTCTGATCAACTCATGTTAAAACAGACTTATTATAATAATAATAATAATAATAATAATAATAATAATAATAATAATAATAATAATAATAAACTATAAAAAGTATTTCAGTAATTATAACAAGAACCACTCCTCACAATACAAAAAAACACACACATGGAAATGAACTGTGAAGCTGCTTTCTCTTTAAAATTAATTAATAATAATAAAAATGTGGGATTCTTCATTGTCTCATGCTTTATTGTACTGGATGAGTGATGACTAGACTGACAGCAGGGGAGACAATGGTGGTAATACAGTAAGTAGTGAATTACATGAATCCAGCTCAATGAAAAGACTGCCGATTTACTCATCAGTACTAACTGCTGGGGTTTATTGTGTTGCAGTGCACTTTGAATATAATTGATGTGTGCGTATCTTATGATGCATTTGCAACATTTCCCTCAGCTTGTGGTATAGTCACAGAGGTCTTGGTTGTTGATCAGTTGCAAAAAGAAAACTAATTTAGAAGTAAAAAAAAAAGAGCCAAAGTACTAAATTATGATTTACTTTTTTTGTCAAAGGAATACATAACGAAGAGACAGCATTTACATTGTATGCAATTTCTTTGTTGATATTTAAATATAAATGAATAATAAAGGGTATTTCTTATTAGCATGGTGTGTGTTTCGAGTGGATGAATTGAGTATGTTTATCTTAAAAAATTAGAAGTGACAAAGAGAGAAAAGGTACAGGAGGATACCAAGCTGTACTGGAGAACAGTTACAAAATGAAAGAATTATTGAAGAATGATGTCACCACAGGTTAGGTACAAAAAGGTGTATTTAGGGCTATTTTGTTAGAGGAAGAAAAGAAGACTGCTATGCTCTGTTGTCTCCACAATTGGTAATAATGCCTTTTACATATTGCAGGCTACATGCTGTACAGTAACTCTAATAAAAACTTAGTAAACTGACTAAGTGTTGCATTGACAAATCACTGTAAGTGAATCTACAAACTAATACTCACACTAGTGAGCCAGTTACAGGGGTGGAAAGTAACGAAGTACAAATGCACTGCTTAAGTATTTGTTTTCACGATCTGTACTTTACTTAAGTACTTTATTTTTGGGATACTTGTATTTTTTACTCCACTACATTTCCCAGAAGCATCTCGTTACTCGTTCTTTCAGCACACTGACTCCTGCGCTGGCCAGGATTCTGATTGGGTAAAGCAGAGCTGCATTGATGAGGATATAGTATGTTGATGCCCAACCAGAGGCTGTTTTGATTTTTAAAATAACCAATCAACAAACACAACGTTTAGCTGCATTAGTAGTTTAGAAGAGTAACAGGAATCTACAAGCAGTTTCAAAACAGGGTTTCACATTTTTAACATTTGATCCTAGAATTGTTTCATGAATTGTGTTTTATTTATGGATAAAGGTTGTGACTAAAATTCCTGATTTGAGATTTAAATTTAGCAGTTGAGCCCGAAGGAAGCGGGCTTAATCGTGTGGTAATGCCCGCTTCGTGCATTTACATGCCCGAGTCGAATGTGAGAAGGCTCCTGAGGGCTCAAAATTAAAAACGATAGGTTGCGGATGCAACCCCGGTTCCCTGAAAGAGAAAATAACCATCAAGGTATGGGACATTGCCGTCAGGCAGTAGGGATTGGCTGAGCTTTATGTCAAAGCTGCCGATAGGCCTCCGCGCAAGCTGCCGTGTAAGCCCGCCCCCTTGGGAGCTTACTATACGCAGCGCGCGGAGAGTCACTTCCTCTTTTGCCCTTCAGGCCGTGAAGGCCTCCAGAGCGACCTCGCGGCTTGATGGTTATTTTCTCTTTCAGGGAACCGGGGTTGCATCCGCAACCTATCGTTCCCTTTCAAGTCGAAAATAACCATCAAGGTATGGGAACAGTGTACCCAAGCCGTCGCGAGGGAGGATTCTCGGCAGTAAGACAGACTTACGTCATAACGCAACTGCGTAGGCAGTACATCTACACATATGCGGAGCTGCGCCTCAGCGTCTATGCTCGCAATGACACCTGTCCCAAGGTGGAATAGTCACACCATATTGTCACCTACTCTAGACGTCCGCAACCTGAGGCGTCATAGAGTGCAACACAGATGCTCCAAATGACGGAGCAGAGGATTCCAGCACATTTAGCCTGTAAAACCTCATGAAAGTATGCGGCGTAGCCCAACTGGCTGCCGCGCAAATATCAGACACCGGCACCCCTCGAAAGAGGGCCCAGGATGTCGCCATACCCCTGGTAGAATGCGCCTTCAACTGCCCTGGTGGTGGAAGGCCTGCAGATTCATACGCTAATTTAATAGCATCCACTATCCAGTGGGAAAGGCGCTGTTTAGACAGCGGCTGACCCAAAGATCTAGAACCATGGCATATGAACAACTGTTCTGTCTGCCTCACAGTCCTTGTACGGTCAATATAACACCTCAATGCCCTCACAGGGCAGAGCATGTGTAACCGCTCTTCCTCTGGGGAAGAAAAAGGAGGAGGATGGAACGCCATCAACTCGACTGACTGGTTCATGTGGAACGGGGATATAACCTTTGGTAAAAAGGCCGGATTAGGGCGCATGGAGACCTTAGAACCGTCTCCTGCAAAACGAGTACAAGAAGGATGCACTGACAGTGCATGTAACTCGCTCACGCGTTTTGCTGATACTACAGCCAGCAAAAACGCAGTCTTAATAGATATGAGCTTCATATCCACGCTGTGGAGAGGCTCAAACGGTGCCTTGGCAAGGGCTTCTAGCACCACATCAAGGCTCCACGACGGTAAACTGGTCGTTCTTGGAGGCCGCAAGCGTCTTGCGCCTTTCAGAAACTGAAATGCCAAAAAATGGCAACCAGGTGATAACCCGTCAATGCGTACGTGGCAAGCCGAAATAGCGGCCAAGTACACTTTAAGTGTAGAGGGAGACTTACCCTCGTCTAACAGCTTCTGCAGAAACTGTAATATCACTGCCATAGGGCAGGAGACCGGGTCATGGCCCTCAGCCAGACACCAACTCTGAAATAATTGCCACTTATACGTATATTGCGACCGAGTAGAGGGCGCTCTCGCACTCTGAATAGTGGATATAACCGCCGTCGAAAGCTCTAAGGCTGACAGGCGCTCCCGCTCAGGGGCCAAGCCCACAGCTGCATGAGCTTGGGGTTCGGATGCCATAGCCCTCCTTGGGCTTGGGACAACAGGTCCGCTCGCAGAGGGAGCTCCCTCGGGCGACCGTGCAACAACTGCACTAGACTCGGGAACCATATCCTCCGAGGCCACCGAGGAGCGATCAGAATCACTGTCGCTTGCTCTACCCTGACCTTCTCCAAGAAGGCGGGGAGCATCGAAATCGGTGGAAATGCGTACAGGAGCCCTGGCGGCCATTCGTGAGCCAGTGCATCGACTCCTAGGGGGCTGTCGAGGTCCTTCACCGAGAACCATAGGGGGCAGTGCGTGGTCTCTCGCGAAGCGAAGAGATCGACTTGCGCTGTGCCGAACCAGTCCCAAATGCGCTCTACCACCCGAGGGTGAAGACGCCATTCGCCCGCAAGAGGACCTCCTCTGGACAGGAGATCCGCTGCGTAATTGACTCTGCCCGGCAGATGAACTGCACGCAGAGAGGCTAACCGCGGTTGAGCCCAGAGCAACAGCCGCGTTACCATCCGGTGAAGACCTGGGGACCGCAATCCGCCCTGGCGATTGATATACGCCACTACTGTGGTGTTGTCTGACCGCACTAACACGTGCTTGTCTAGAAGCACTGGCAAGAAGTGCCGAAGGGCGAGGTCCACTGCTCTGAGTTCTAGAGCGTTGATGTGGGCTGACCTCCAGGGTCCTGACCACACTCCACGGGTCCCTGTCCCGTTCCAGACTGCTCCCCAACCTTGGTTGGAAGCGTCGGTTGTGATAACTTCCCTTCGGAAGATGGGACCCAAGCGCACGCCCTGGCGGATGTTCGACTGAACTTTCCACCAGCGTAATGCTTCCCAGCAGGTTCGGGATACCCTCAGCCTGCGGTGCTTGTCTCTCCGCGGGTGCAACGCGAAGGCATTGAACCAGGCCTGCAGAGGTCTCTGGTGTAGTAAGCCCAAAGGAAGGGCTTGCGAGGCGGCAGCCATCAACCCCAGCATGCGCTGACAGAGCTCCATGCTGACTGTTTCTCTCAACCTGAATAGGGAGAGACACCGCTCTAATGAGGCAACTCTTTGTGTCGATAGGGTCGCTTCCATGGACACTGAGTCCAGATGCAGACCCAAAAACTCGGTCTGTTGGCTGGGCACGAGGCGGCTCTTGTCTGGATTGACCTTCAGACCTAGCCGCTGAAGATGGTCTGTAACCATCACTGTGTGCTGTGCCAACTGCTCCTTTGACTGCGCGCAGACGAGCCAGTCGTCCAGATAATTCAGCAGTCGAACGCCTTGAACCCGCAAGGGGGCTAAAATGGCGTCCATACACTTCGAAAAGGTTCGAGGAGCTAGAGACAGGCCGAATGGCAGGACACAAAACTCGTAGACCCTGCTCTGAAATGCGAAACGTAGGTACTTCCTGTGACCCGGACAGATGGGAACGTGAAAGTACGCATCTGTGAGGTCTACGGTGGTAAACCAGTCGCCCTGCCGGACAGACTGGACAATGTGCCTGTGCGTAAGCATCTTGAACGACAACACCCGTAGGTATTTGTTCAGTACACGCAGGTCTAGAATAGGGCGGAGCCCGCCGTCCTTCTTTGGCACAAGGAAGTATTTGGAGTAGAACCCCTGGTCGGTCAGAGCAGGGTCTACTAGTTGAATGGCACGCTTCTTGAGCAATGCCTGTATTTCTGCATTTAGAGCTGAGGACTGAACCGAGTCCTTCACTGCAGTTACCACCACTCCCCTGAAGGGGGGGGGTTTTAACCGGAATTGAAGGGTGTACCCGGTGAGTATAGTTTTGCGCACCCAGATGTCGTTGGTGCATTGTTGCCAGAACAGGAGCTGTGGAACAGTGTAGGGGTGGGTTAACGGCTGCCGGGGTTTCTCAGGGCTGCTTAGGCTGCGCTCGCTCACGAGGGGCCTGACCAGAGCCACGAGGGCGTGGTCTGCTACCTCCTCTGGGGCGCCACCCTCCGCGCTGCGGTCTTGCAAACGCGGGTTGGCTGCGTGCTGCAACCCCCGAAGGGGCGGTTTTACTGCCCTGTGGGTGCGCCTGCTGCTGCGGCGGCGCCCTGCGCCATTGGCGCTCCTGCGGCCGCCTTGGCTGGAAAGGCTTGCTTGGCCACATCTTAGCCAACTGCTGCGACGCCTCACGCGCCTTGACGGAGCGTTGCAGCATCTCCTCCACCGCTGGGCCAAACGTGTGCCCCGGGGATATAGGAGCATCTAGCAACGGGGCCTTATCAGGCTCCTGTACCCTGGCCTGTGAGAGCCATAGCTGCCTCCTTGCTACTACGAGGGAAGCAATGCTCCTGCCCTGTGCTTGCGCATTTAGCTGAGCCAGCCTGACCAAAAGCTGTGCAACTGCACCCAGCTCGGTTCTGAGCCCGACGGATGGGGACTCAGGCAGGTCGCGAATCAGCGCCGCCTGGTAGACTGTCAGGAGGCTGGCCACGTTGGACAGTCTAACTGCCTCTGTAGCCGCGGCATAACCCTTTTTTAGGTGGGCCTCCGTAATCCTACACTGCCTGTTAGGGCAGGAAGGGTCCTTAGCCAGCCCCGAAAGTGTCGGCGTCTTTACTAGCGCGGCGAACGCGGCGCCCACTGGCGGAAACAACGCCAGCCCAGCTTCGCTCGCCCCGTGCATGGTGAAGGCCGAAGCCTTGCGAGAAGTCGCAGGGGCGGAGGCCGGTGCTCCCCAGGTGGACTGCACCTCCTTAATAAAATCCGGGAATGCCGGGAGCATCCTGGACTGAAGGGGTGGAGCCGATGGCAATTCAAATAGAGAGCGACGTGTTGGCTCTGATGCAGGCCAGTCCACGCCCAGATGACGGGCTGCCCTCTCCACCACTGACCAGATAGGGTCATTAGTATCCAGCACTTCAGGGTCGTCCTGCCCAGAGTGCTGGGATGCCACCTCAGGCTCTGTGTCTTCAAAGAGCGGGTCTGCATCAGATGCGTCCCTTGAGACAGCATCGGCGTCCCACTCTACTTCCTGGGGAACTGGTGGAGGAACCATCGGCTGACTAGCGCTGGGTCCGGTAACCATCTCTGGGGCCCGAGGCGCCACATTCGCTAGAGTCATGAGGAGGGATTGTTGTCCCATCATGAGCTCCATAAACTGCGACATCTTGGAGGTGAGCTCAGCCACCCCAGATGTGTCTTGATGCCGTCTACCCCTTCGAGGGGAGCGGGAGTGCCTTCTCCGGCGAGGCGATCGAGATCTGGATCGCGACTCCCGACGGGGGCGAGCCCCGCGAGAGGAGGGGCTGCGGGAACGTTCCCGAGCACGCCTAATTGGAGACCTTTGACCAGCTGTAAGCTGGGAAGATGGGCTCATAGGCTGAGACGTCGCCGGCAGCGACACGATAGACGATGGTGGGGCCGAGACGGTGTGGGACGAGCCCGAGGATGGGGAACGACCTCCCACCGCCTTCCTAGCTCTCTGGCGCAGGGTGCGTGATTGAAACCCCGCACATAGCTGGCAGTATGCCCTGTCTGCCAGGGCAGATGCTGCATGGTCCGGCCCTAAACATGCGACGCAGTCCTCGTGAGGGTCGCTGGCAGGCAACTTGGCCTGACAGGTCACACAACGGTGGAACCCAGACATATTGACGTCAATCACGAAGAGCCGAGGTGCGCGCGTCGAGCGCCGAAGCGCTGGGCACCAAGCGTCAAGCACCTGAAGTGCGTGCGTCAAGCGCCGAGGCGTCGAGGGTGCGTGCGTCGAGCACCGAGCGCCGAAGCGTCGAGCACCGAGGTGCGTGCGTCGACGTCAAGGGTGCGCGCGTTGAGGCGTCGAGCGCCGAAGCGTCGAGCACCGAGCGTCGCGCGTCGAGCGTCGAGGGTGCGTGCGTCGAGGCGCCAAGCGCCGAGCACCGAGCGTCGAGCACCGAGCGTCGAGCACCGAGGTGCGTCGAGGGTGCGTGCACCGAGCGTCGAGCGTCGAGGCACGTGCGTCGAGCGTCGAGGGTGCGTGCGTCGAGGCGCCAAGCGCCGAGCACCGAGCGTCGAGCGCCGAAGCGTCGAGCGTCGAGCACCGAGCGTCGAGCACCGAGGTGCGTCGAGGGTGCGTGCACCGAGCGTCGAGCGTCGAGCACCGAGCGTCGAGCACCGACGTTGATGGAACGTGCACCGAGCGTCGAGCACCGAGCGCCGAAGCGTCGAGAGTCGAGCACTGAGCCCCAAGTGCAGAAGCACTAAGCACCAAGCGCGGAAGCGCTGCACAAAGCGCCGAAGCGCTGCACCAAGCGCACAAGCGCTGACACCAAAAGCGCCGGAGCGCGAGCGCCGAAGCGCGAGTACCGAGCGTGGAACGCTAGCACAGACGCCTAAGCGTCAGCTGACCTGCCAAGCGGAGACGCTAAGTGCTGGTACGGTGTCTGATGCTGTGCAATACCTACCTGTAGGTGCTGGGGATTTTGCACGTTGGTGGTTGTCTTCCTCTGTATAGTGAAGGGAAAAAGTTTTTTTTTTTTTTGTGGACGCTGCAGAAGGAAAGGGAGTGTAGTGCAATACCACGTGGCGGGAACGCGCCGCGGGGGGGGACACTGCAGAGCAGACTACCCGCACACACACACGGTTAGCCTAAGCTAGACCGAGGATGCAATTGCGCGTGGCCAAGGCCAACGCAACACGCGTCCGACACACAATGTAAATATATAAACAATATAATTACACAAAATATAATATATATAGAATATATATATATACAAAAAACCCACACAGTAATAATAAAGGAACAGAGGAAAGACGGGGAGACCACGAAGAACGCAATGCCGAAGCAAAGCGAAAAGGAATATATAATGTAAACACAAAATATATCCTAAAATAATACAAATACACAATAATAATAATAATAACTGAAATAAACTCGGAGAAGGGGATAAACCAGCTTCTCAAGCCTAAGCTTAGTGAGTACAATCAGTTAAAATAGCTCTAAGTCCTACCGCTACTGATGCTGAAGGCAAAAGAGGAAGTGACTCTCCGCGCGCTGCGTATAGTAAGCTCCCAAGGGGGCGGGCTTACACGGCAGCTTGCGCGGAGGCCTATCGGCAGCTTTGACATAAAGCTCAGCCAATCCCTACTGCCTGACGGCAATGTCCCATACCTTGATGGTTATTTTCGACTTGAAAGGGAAATTATGTTTTTCTAATAGTTTTATCCTGATTTTATGAAGAACTAGTTTTTGTTGCTAAGCGTTTACCTCAGTATTCCATGAGTAATGCGGTTTTCTCAAAAAAACAAAGGGCCTTCAGGCTCTTTGGTTTAATCCAAGCGGTGGACCCTGTATGCTACTTCCAGTTGCGGCATAAATAACAATTTAATACAGTACCGTATTTAATTAAAATATTCTACTTACATGCAGCTGTTTATACCCTGTTTTGTGAAGTGTTTGTTGACGATAATTTTTTTTTTTTTTTTTCATTTAAAATACGATTTGAGTGCATATTTGTACAGCCAGCTAAATATCAGTATTTACTGTTTTTTAATGTGTTGTTGGTAATCGTGCTGTTGTGTTCATAAAGTTCATTCAAAGTGCCATCAGAGAACAGGTGCCATGTCTGTGTTGCTGGTGATCCGTTGAAATAAAGTTATTGAATGTCAGTCTGCATCCATTTGTTTTACAACTACAGGTGAATGAAACCATAGAGTAGTTGCTATAGCCGCTGATTAACACTATTTTCGATTGAGTTTAAAAAAAAAAAAAAACTTTATTTGCTATTCTGAATTTAAATTGATACAGTAAGGTCAGCTAGGAAGTAAACATTGACAGACTGCGTTCAGAGTGTGTGGACAATAAGAACAGAGATTTTCTTCCATCAAGCAGGAAAAGGTAAATAATATCTGAAGTGAATACATACTGGAGGTCTGCAGACGGGATTTTTTTTTTTTTAGGCGGATTTCCATGGGTAGAATTTAAGGACGGTGTAACAAGGCGAGCAGCCCTGTACGATTTATTTATTTATTTATTTATTTATTTATTTATTTATTTTTAGAACGGGGTTTCCCCCTCCGCCCCTGTGCAGATTATTGTTTTGTGTTTGTTTTGTTTTATGATTTATTATTGTAGTTGTATTTATTGACGGCGACGCACCGTGTGTTTTGTTTTTATTTTAAAAATACCTCGTGGGAATGCGTGACTGTCAGCTAGTTATTATTGAATTAGCTGGCAGTCACGCATAATAATTGTACCCGTGCAGATTGTGGCCGAGGGGTAATAGAATAATTGCCAGCTAGTTAAACTCCTCTGCCACGGTATACAAGCCTGCAGCTCTCGGCACTCGGGGTGGTGGGTGTTAGAGCGGACAGAGCGAGCGAGAGGAGTGAGAGAAAAACGAAACTAAAACTAAATACAGGATCAGTGAAGGCTACAGCCCAGCCTGGCCTGTATTCTTTAATGCTTGTGTTTGTGATTTTGTTTTGTTTGACTATTTTGTTTTGCTCTGTGAGCAAGTGTTTTTGTTTAAATATTTATTTTATTTTTGTATTTAAATAAATCGGCGCCGCCTTTAACTGCAGTATTACAGGTGTCAGTATTTTTCCCATCCCTGCTTCTGTCTGACGTCACCGCCGAGCCATCCTGTCACAGGAGGCTACTTTTTACTTGAGTACTTTTAAGATATGATACTTTTGTACTTTTACTCAAGTAGTTTTCTAGAAGGATACTTTGACTTAATTACTTTTTTTCCAAGTAACAGTACTTTTACTCAAGTAACACGTTTGAATACTTTTTCCACCCCTGGCCAGTTAACACAATTGATCTGAATAATGGTGGATGTAACAATGGTGCTGTTTAAGTCATTAAAAGAAGGGATCTTTGTGAAAACTAACATCTCTGACTATGTCTCTGAAGTATAGTGCAGTCTTTAAAGCTAAGTCTATATATATAACATTTAAATCTGCTGCTGTTTAGATGAACTGAACAGACCCCTGTTTATATTCAGCAAATGTAGATTAGGTAGGTCTGGCACAGTTGAAAGGTCAAATGATTTGAATGGAAAGGGGTATTCAGTCACAGGTTTACGACTCTCTGGTCAAGTTCAAAGCAGACTGAAATCCATGCAAAGGCAGATTTAGCAAAGTGCTCTAATAACTCAGAATGGTTGCAAGCACCATCAAATAGCAAAGGAAATGTACACAGTATTTTTGCAGTTTTCCAATGTTTTTTCCATGGTTATAGAGAACTGTCCATATACCCTACTTTACCATGTTTTACCATGTTTTTACAATACCCCGCTGGGCTATACAAAGCTTACCTATGTTGCACCATACCTCCACTATCCTTTATTACACTTTGGGATTCTGATTACAATAGCCTTCTTAATCGCTTCTCTTAAACCAAGTGGCAGACAGTCCTATTTTATTCTAGCTCACTTCTATAAGGTTTTTCATTCACTGTGTTCTACCTTTGTGTCAATCTGTGTTCATAAAAGATCTGGGTTGAGAGGTCTCCACAGAACTGCTCTGTCAATCATTCCTTATCACCTTCAGTTGTGTCATTATTCTTTCTTTGGCACAGCCTTGGGGTTTTTGGAATGCCTTTCTGGATTCCACTCTCCGAGTATAAATTTGCTGTTCATCATCATCTGTGCGTGGGATGAACATGTGTACGTTGTAATGAAACTGTAATTATGTGTTTATATATTTATTTTAATATATTTATATATTATTTTTACATGTATAGTAACTGTATGGGATTGTTTTATTGTTATATTAATATTATATTGTATTGAGTATTGACTATTTGGGTCTTTCTTTGTATTAGTGCTTGCACTATTGAGATGTAGCCGTGCTGGCCCTGCGGGCAAAAAGTAAAAACACTAAACTAAACTACTGTAATTGTGCTATTCTGGGCTATTTTTTAATTTTTTTATTTAGTCATCACCAATGGTTTTTTTACCCCAGTTCTCTTCCCAATTTGGAATGCCCAATTGTTATTTGTATCCCGGTTCACTGCTGTAACCTGCCGGCGACTCGGGAAATGGAGGCTGGAACACGCGTCTTCCACAACATGTTCCTGCCAATCCGTCATTTTTCGCACTGCGGATCCAAAGCAAGGCCACCAGACCTATAGTGCCGGAGGACAACACAGATCTGGCGGCTCCGCTGCAGAGCCACAGGCGCCCTATCGGCCACAGGGGTCACTGATGCGCGGTGAGCCGTGGATTCCCCTGCCGACCTAAGCCCTCCCTACCCGGGCAGCACTCGGCCAATTGTGTGCCGTCCCCTAGGAACCCCCGATCACAGTTGGCAGTTACATAGCCTAGATTTGAACCTGCGATCTCCAGGCTATAGGGCACATCCTGCACTCTGCGCGGAGCGCCTTTACTGGATGCGCCACTCGGGAGCCTAGGGTGCATTCTCAGCCTTTTCTCAGGTAAGATAATTTCTCTAATGTATCCTGATCATTCTCCCTCCTGAAACTGCTTATTTCCTGTTCCCATAATAGCCGCTCAACCACAGTGTTGCAGGAGGGAGCATGAAATGGATACCTTATTCTCATAATAGAAATTATATTTCGCCTGGAGAACGCTCCCAAGTAAAATTGGTTAATTGTATTTCCAGATGATTTATGAACCCTGAGGTGTGAATGAAATTATCGACAAACAATATATTGCTGTAATACAGATAACACAGGATACAGCAAAGGTAATGTGTTTCTATGGGAGCTTGAAAACAGACATGTTACAGTGTTAGAGAAAGGGCAAGTGAGGTGGGACTGAAATTAGAGATATTAAGCATCTAAAATATATTACAATGATTATTAGTGGGAAAGAAAAGTACAGCCATGGCCAAAAGTCTTGCATTGCCCTATATAATTAATACATTTTGCTTTATAAAGTCAATTGAAACTTGCTGACTAATGTTATGTTAACATATAGAATTACACAGCACTTTGTAGTTTTCCATATACTTAACGGAAAACTGAAAACAAAAATGAAATGTGACATTTTGAAATTTCACATGAAATACTCTACTACTAGTATGTCTTCTGGTACACTTCTGCGATATCATTATGTTGTTTCTTTGATTACATGATGTTAAATAAATTATGTTCATGTAGCTAATCCTGAAATTCTAGGTGATGCAAAACATTTCTCCATAGCTGTATATTACTCTGACAATGCTTTGGAAAGATCAGCAATCCTAGTCTGCACAATTACACCGTTCTCGGTATGCAACACATTGTGTATACCTCGCTAGTCCTACCCGTTATTTATAAGGTACCAGTATATTTTTTTTATTTTTTATTTAATCAAATAAAGGTTCTGTCCCTAAAACGCATGTATTTTTCAAACTGCATTAAAGTCACCGCTGGTAAATCTTAATATCTTTTTTTACTGGTATTGCTGAGATATGTCAGCACCAATGTCATTGTCACAATGTATTCTAGAAGTAGAACCTCTAAAACATGCTTGAGGTGCATACATGTATTTACAAGAGTAAACTGGAAGCAAAAGCATGTATCTCATACTGCGTCATAATATATACTTGTGGATCTGGAAGTCATATTTATTTCAAATTGTGTATCATGCAGAGAATACCTAGAGGGAACAGGCACTCAATAGAGTTATAATTGTATATGAAGTGAAGATGACACTGTGATTATGTGCAGTTGGAGTACAAGGTTTCTCTTAAAGAGGGGGGAGAGGGAGAGGCCTGCTCCAGGCCAAAGTGTTGACAGGAGGAATTAGAGCGGATATACTGTATTTCTGGAGCTGTAAACTGCAATTGAATAAAGAGAGAACCTGTCTCCTCTAGTCTATCTTCCAGCTCAGATCCTGCGTTAGGAAGGTACCACACACAGTAAAATACCCTTCATTCCCTCTTGACCAAAAACAAGAACTTACAACTATATACTGTACGTTCTTCTCAACTCATTTTCAATTACACTAAAAACAGTATAATTGTATAAATATCTGACTTTTAAATTGTTAAGCAAAACAAAAAAAATGATAATTTCTTTAAATTTGCAACCTTATTTTATATTAAAAAACATGATTGTTTTCAAATGTTGGTGAAGTACAATTATTTTTGACATCCATATTTCACTTCAGAGTATCACATTCAGATCAAATTCAGGGTTCGGTTGCAATGTATAATTAGCATCATCGATCTGAATAAATCCAATTACGAATATTAAATACTGACTTTCTTTGAAGTAATACCAGTTTCTCAGACAATCATGCCCAATTCCTCATATTGGTGTGCCATAAAATAAGCAGTTATTGATGATGAATTAATGCAAGTCTGCAGTTCAATATGTAATAGAAATTCAATAAGGGATTCATTTTTTCAGGTGGTAAGTAATTACATTTCAGTGTTCTAACCTGACCTAACCATAACTACATTTGTGAATAATTGAATCAGGGTATTAGACAGTTTAGTAATCATTTATCCACACTTTTATTTTGTCGTTTCATGCTTGTGAGTTTAACTATCGATTAATTCTAGCTGACATGATTTCCAGTACTGCTGCCCTGTCGATGTACTACAATATGAGGTCAACATTCTTTTTTATTAGTTTCAAGCCTTATGGCTGTTTATCATTTTGCTGTAATGCCAACTCACTTTGAATGTAGCTCTGGGTTTCTTTGCTTTCTTATATTTTCTAGCATTTCCCTATTCACTGTACCATCAAACTCTCCTTACTGCCCTTTGTGTCGCCTCTCTTCAATGGCACCCTTATACTCATTCACATGCTTGTGCAGGGGTGTCAAACTCCAGTCCTCGAGGGCCGCAGGGTCATCTGGTTTTCATTCCAACTTAAGCGCTCAATTGATATAATTGATCTAATTATTTGTTTAATTTTACATATTTCATATTTTTCAAGGTCTTTTACAGTTGATGGTTTTAAAAAAGCACTTGATTCAAGGTACACTACCTATGAAACATTTTGAGGTCTGAAAAGAAGTGTTAAAAGTGTCCAGTTAATCTAATAATTAGACCAAATAAGTAATTGAGAGCTCGGGTGGAATGACGCCAGAAGACACTGCGGCTCTCCAGGAACTGAGTTTGACACCCGTGTTCTAGTGACATTCCACCTGTACTTTCATTTATTCATTTATTTTCCTATTTTTTTGTGGTGGTTTGTTTTATTTAATTTTTTTCTTGATCTTTCTTTATTCTGGTTGTAACCAGTTGAAGACAATCATACTTTGACAAAAAGACACACCCTATTCTAGTGACTGGGAAATGAGGGTTAAAGCTGGTTGGCTGCCCCAGGTCCAGTATGCATATGAGGGAGTGGAAGGGAGATCTAGGAGCGCTGGTTTGGAGGTGTTTTGGGGGGCTGAGGAGGTAGAAGGGGGTAATGGGCAAGTGTTGGCATTGTGCTGGAGGTTTTATTTTTTATTTTTGTGTTTAGACTCCAGCACAGTTCTGTATTTTTAGCATGGGGGAATGCCTCAAAACAACCTGTGTTAAACCTGTCCTGGGCAGTTCATTGTTGTGAGCAGTACCGTCAGTACCGAAAGCAGGTCTCCTGATATATTCCTTCACTACCAACACTCGACAATACATTGACTGCCATTAATAGCACATAACGTATGGTTCCCGGTGCATTGTTTAAATGGAAACAGGTTTGTGTCTGGTCGAGTGTTGAAGATTGTTGTGATGTGACCCACTGTAACATAGTTGTTAATTGTCACGATAGAACAAAGCATGTAGCAAGATAAATGGGTTTCATAATTTGTTCATAAGGTGGATGGCATTTGCCTACTGGAATCATACAACTTTAACCCTTTGCGGTCCATTGCCGGACTGGGTCCGACATTGCAATTATTCCTCTCAGATCCTTTGTCGGACTGGGTCCGACATCATTATAGCAACGCAAAAAATGGGTTTCTAGTCGTTTTTTCTCCGGAAAAAGCCGAGAAAACCATTCAATTGCCGAGTGGGAGCGACAGGAGCCGAGACAAGTCGGGAAAAAAAAAAAAAAAAAAAGGCGTATCTCATGAATAGCCATACATATGGCCCTGGTATCAGATAACGGGGCGGTCATAGTAAACAAGCTGGCTGAGTGCGTCAGCGCACAGAGACTATCATGGACATTTGCAGAGCTTTTTTCAGATGTTATAGTAATAAAATAATGACTTTGATCGCAATATTGAGGAGTTTGGTGATAAAACGAGTGATCCGGAGATGATTGATCGGTATGTACGACTATTATTTTTATTATTATTTATTTCTTACATAGATGAAAGCTATAGCGAACGAAAGGGTGTGGCGGGGCTGGAGAAGCCTAGTAAGTGCTTTGTTGATATGCAGGGCCATTTAAACCCGTTTGACTGTGGAAAAAAATACATTTTAAACAGCGCGTCTAAAATTAACTGCGCGTGTGAAAATAAATTGGACCTGACGCGCCTGACGCGCACTTAATAAATGGACTGCAAAGGGTTAATAGTATGAAATGCAAAAGTACCTCCAGCATATCTTCCATTCTGGTAAGTGATGTTATTTACAGTACAATCCAGTGTGTGCTTTTTATATGTGGGAGGGTGTGACAGAGATCAAATGATTCTTGGTGTTAGATCTCCCTCCCGACCTGGGAGGGCGCTGTGTAAAAGGAACAGAGTACCCTTAACTAAATGGCACGATAATTTATTCCTTAGGGTAGGTGGAAGTCGATCATTTAGGAAGGGGGCGGAGCTACGCTACCCAAACTCAGTGACCCAGGCGGTAAATGGCATGGCATCCAAGGATTGGAGGAGCGGATGCGCTCGTTAACCTAGGAGTCATGAGCTAGGGTATAAATAGGGCACATAGCGTAAGTGATCTATTCCTTTGTAAATGGTTAGAACAACCTTGAAGGAGACCGCTGTGGGAAATAACATGAGTGTTGTGTTTGTTTTGTTCTGACGAGTAAAATCTGTTTTGTTTTGTTTTTCAAGACTACTAAACACTATCCGGAGCTGCAGCCACAGGCCAGCAATAAACCTGGACACCAGCACTTCCCTGTTTCACAACAAACAGTCTTTTCACCACGAGCACTAGTTTCACTCACTAAATAAACACTGTGTTTTGTATTCTGTGTTACGTGTGGGTGAGGAAAGAACATGGACTTTTGTTATTGGTTTCGGGTCAAACCTGAGGATTTGAAATCGTTTAGTAAATGTTAAGTGGATAATTTATAACAGGCTTTATTTAGGCTTTTGGTGATTGCCTATTCTTCACCTATTCAAAACTCTTATGTGCTAAATATACAGTACAGTACATTACATGAAACATCATTTCAGATATCTCCAAATGCTGGATGAAAATTCCATTAACAAGTTTTCTCCCATAAGTGCTTTTTTTTTATCAAAACCCATACCAGTATTTTAGTCTATTAGCAGCAGCTGAATCATCTTATAAGCTCTCTCCCACCAGCATATTAATCATTAAATCCTCACCCCCTTGGAAAATTGGACTCAATTTGGTGACTAGTTAATAATGCTCTGGGATTTACAACCTTCAGATCAAAACAAGACACATCAGAAAAGTATCTAATATTAATGTTTAAAAGACGATCCTACTGTCATCATTGACTGAAGTCATGTTTCCTGCAGCTATACATTTTAAACGAAAATGTTTTATTGATTCCATGTCTTTAACGTCTGTTCTGCACATCTCAATCACCGAGTCCCTGGACCCCTGCAGGTACATATTTTTTCGTCGGTGTAAAAGCGACAGAGAACCGTGGGACAGATTTATCTTACATCTAAATTACATTTTTGTGGAAAGAAAGTTGGTAAATATTGGCAATAAATAAAAAAATAAAAAACCTAACATGAACAATAGTACTGCAGTATATTTATGCAGAGGCACAGATGTATTGGAATTGTTAAGAGGAATATTTGAGATTGTGTAAATTTAGTTTAGTATTTAGTTATTCCATGAATGAGGATAACCTCATGAGTGAAATAACCTAAGCATTAGTGTTCAAAGAGTTTTTATAACAAGAGGTTTTATAACAAGTATAATGTATAGTAAAGAAATGATGTTTACACCTATATTTAATAGCTTAATCTGGAAAATTATTATCCTTAGATCATGCTCTGCTTATCAAAGTGGCCTAATTCAGAAAAGTGTGAGGGATTTGAATGTATGCAAGGTATATTCCAAAACGAGATCAGGTAAAACTTTGAAAATTTTATTTGATGCTAGATCTCTCAACACTTCTCCACTTACAGAAAGCTCTGAAAAGATGTATATAATACAACTTGGGAAATTGTTTCACGCACCAAAAAAGTTAAAAAAAAATACATACCTCAAAATAAACCTTTAACACCAGACAAGACACACCTAGAGCCACTCAAACAATGCGACTTATATTAAAAGACGCAACAGAGTAGTTTACTAAACTTACTTACTTAAAATTACTTTTGCAACATTTTCTGTTTAGACAAATAATGATACAAAAACACTCAGTGAAAGTTCTGTATCACTTAACAATCAGCTAGCTACAGATTGATTAATTCAGTTAGCTGTCCTTGTCCTGCCATAGCTGATATTACTCATATTTCACAAAACAAAAGGCAGCAATTACAGTATGCAGCAGACAGCCCACTTGTTACAGCTCCTGCCGCTCTATCAGATACGTGACAGGTATTTCTGTTTTGCTGGCTTTGTATTTTTCTAACATGAATGTTGTTGATGATCAATTAGGCAACACACATTGTTCTCCTGGGATAAGGAAAGTTAGTTGGTAATTATGTTATGATACAAAGTCCACGTTGTTAGTTAAGCAAGGTCAACTGCAGCCAACGGAGATGTTATATTTTCTAAGCATACAATAGTACATTGACAGAAGAATGCTAGACATGCTGTTGCATCCCAATTACAGGAAACCTAATTAAATATTTTCTAACGGTAAACCCTCAAATAAATACCATGCTGCTGCGGACCACACAGGGCCAATATTACAGATTCAGACCTTGTTAGATCTCTGATGGGACTAACACCCTATTCAATACGCAGTCAACACATGTTGAAACCATTGCCATTCCTTGTATTCATAATAACATTTTCAACGTGTGATGAATGTGCATTATATAGGTGATGTAAATAGGGATGTAAACTCTTGATCTATGCTGCTCAGGTAGTGTTTTACAGAAGATATAATGAGATCAAAGACAAGTAGGTAAGAAGTTCTTACAATGGGGTCATTCCCCTTTTATTTAGTTATTTTCTTTATTCTTTCTTTCAGTGCAATGCAGTGCACACATCACTCTAGCATAACCAGGGTTTCTTTGTAAATACTACAGTAAAGTCACACTGGATCACTTATTCCAGTAGTCATAATAAGCATCAAAATCAGGACTGCTTCCTCAGTTTAAACCTTCATTGAGCTCACAGGTGTGATGGCTTAGAAACTGGTTTTGCTTTCACCCTTTTCTCCAATGTTTTATTACCCCAGATATCCCATGAGCCTTTATTTGTTTCCCCCACCAGAGTGTAACCATTACCACATCTGTTCTAGGTGTCATACTTTGTGACAGGGTCAAAAGCCTTGCACATGCTATTTGTGTAATTAACTGATTTTTGTATAGGTGTCACAGGAAATTGGTAGAGCCGTTTTTGTTTGAAATTGGTTACCATTGAATTATAAAATATAGCAAACTGTTTTAACCCTCATAAGGTAACCTGGGGTCCATTGAGACCCCATGGTGCTTTAGTATCAGTTATTATGTGGATCTAGTAACTTGTTTTTTGTTTCCTTTGAGGTAGTTGTCAGGCACCCATCCTGTTACACAATGCAAAGGATAATTCTAGTCCAGGTAGCCTGGTTGAATTTCCCAAATTGTTTTAGGTTTGGGGTCCGTATGGACCCCAGGCGTAGTGTATTGGCGGGCCTGACCTTCTCACTTGAATATCACAGGCACCGTAATAGCTAGGTTCAAGGCTTGTTTGAAAGTACAGATTTGGCGCTTTCCAATGATGTATCATATGCCCTGAACACACATTCCTAAGCGAAACTACAGCAAACTGAAACTAAGGCGTGAGTCAGCTTTTAAGTTTTGTTTGTTATTATTATTATTATTATTACTTATTTCTTAGCTGACGCCCTTATCCAGGGCGACTTACAATTGTTACAAGATATCACATTATTTTTACATACAATTACCCATTTATACAGTTGGGTTTTTACTGGAGCAATCGAGGTAAAGTACCTTGCTCAAGGGTACAGCAGCAGTGTCTCCACCGGGATTTGAACCCACGACCCTCCGGTCAAGAGTCCAGAGCCCTAACCACTACTCCACACTGCTGCCCTAGTGTGGAGTACTGGTTGCCTAATACTCTGTCGCTTCAACAGATAAGATGCATGTAAGTGCATGTAACTCAAAAACAGAAAGAGTCTGGCTGAAATGTACCTAGAATAAACTACAGCATCCAAAATACAGTGGTGCCTTCACTTGCTAGGAATAGCTGTGTGGATTGGGCGTCTTATCCATTTTGCATAGCATAAGCAACACATTATACCAAACGATGGCTAGAAGTAAAGGAAAAGCAAAATAAAGTGTTCATATACACATTTTCATTCATTCATTTACTCCAGTTGTTAGTTATCTGTTGTTTTATTGCTGGGGTCCAATTGGACCCCAGGTTACCAGGAAAGTCAGTTGTCGGAATCTTTATTAAAGCTAAATTAAAGAGAAAAATATTTGGCTAGTGTACTACATACATACATCACATAATAATACTTTTTAATAAGACATACCGTTACATTAATTAATATTTTAATAGGCTGTATTATTTGTTGTTATCTATTATTATAATGTAATCATAGTGGTTAACTTTATCTTACTACTCTGTTTACAAGGGGTGACAAGGTAAAGTTACATTTCTAAACGCCGGAAACTGTATAGTATTATTTTTCATGGTACAAATATTACAATAAAATAAATCCATGCATTATTTTGTATATCTGACTTATCATGCATTTATCATGCAATTTATTTTTATGTACAATTATATTTGTTAAAATGTGTAATCATTTTAGAAAAATTGAACAAAAATTTAACCCTGTGGCAAGGTCCCCGTCCCCTTTTACTATTTATGTATTGTTATTATTATTATTAAGAACATAAGAAAGTTTACAGACGAGAGGAGGCCATTCAGCCCATTTTGCTCATTTGGTTGTTAATAACTTATTGATCCCAGAATCTCATCAAGCAGCTTCTTGAAGGATCCCAGGGTGTCAGCTTCAACAACATTACTGGGGAGCTGGTTCCAGACCCTCACAATTCTCTGTGTAAAAAAGTGTCTCCTATTTTCTGTTCTGAATGCCCCTTTATCTAATCTCCATTTGTGACCCCTGGTCCTTGTTTTTTTTTCAGGTCAAAAAAGTCCCCTGGGTCAACATTGTCTATACCTTTTAGGATTTTGAATGTTTGACTCAGATCGCTGCGTAGTCTTCTTTGTTCAAGACTGAATATTCAATTCTTTTAGCCTGTCTGCATACGACATGCCTTTTAAACCCGGGATAATTCTGATTGCTCTTCTTTGCACTCTTTCTACAGCAGCAATATCCTTTTTGTAACGAGGTGACCAGAACTGAACACAATATTCTAGGTGTGGTCTTACTAATGCATTGTAAAGTTTTAACATTACTTCCCTTCATTTAAATTCAATGCTTCTCACAATATGCCGAGCATCTTGTTTGCCTTTTTTATAGCTTCCCCACATTGTCTAGATGAAGACATTTCTGAGTCAACATAAACTCCTCGGTCTTTTTCATAGTTCCCTTCTTCAATTTCAGTATCCCCCATATGATATTTATAATGCACATTTTTATTGCCTGCATGCAATACTTTACACTTTTCTCTATCAAATGTCATTTGCCATGTGTCTGCCCAGTTCTGAATGCTGTCTAGATCATTTTGAATGACCTTTGCTTCTGCAACAGTGTTTGCCACTCCTCCTATTTTTGTGTCGTCTGCAAATTTAACAAGTTTGCTTACTATACCAAAATCTAAATCATTAATGTAGATTAGGAATATCAGAGGACCTAATACTGATCCCTGTGGTACACCACTGGTTAACTCGCTCCATTTTGAGGTTTCTCCTCTAATCAGTACTTTCTATTTTCTACATGTTAACCACTCCCTAATCCATGTGCATGCATTTCCTTGAATCCCTACTGCGTTCAGTTTGAGAATTAATCTTTTATGCAGGACTTTGTCAAAAGCTTTCTGGAAATCTAAATAAACCATGTCATATGCTTTGCAGTTATCCATTGTCAATGTTGCATCCTCAAAAAAGTCAAGCAGGTTAATTAGACATAATCTCCCTTTCCTAAAACCATGCTGACTGTCTCCCAGGATATTGTAAAAGATTATTACTATTATTATTATTGTATATTGTGTGGGAGGACGAAAGCCATCCGTGAGTTGAGTGGGGGACAGAGGGGGGTGATGCTGGGACGCCAGAATCACCATCGAGCCCTCTTGAGGTGTCGTGGGCTAGTCGACGAAAAACACCAAGGATGGAAGGTGCCCACTTCAAGACCCCAGAGATGTACCCTACTTCGCTCAATCCAGACGGTTGTCATGGTTTTGTACCTAACCCCAAAAGCTTCTGGGAAACATAGTTTTTACAGACCATGACCTGAATACCCAGTGGAAAACATTACCCATACCGTTTTTAAACTGGGAACAGTGCTTTCTTTAGCCTTAGGCTAACATATACTTCACCACACCTGTCACACAACTCTTGGGTGATCTTATTTTGGAATCTATCTTCCATTCATCAAAATCAAATGACAGAATGACCAGGGGGATTTCACAGTTCCAAATTAAGCTGTGTTTCTAAGCAGATGTGAAGCTAGATCTAAGGGAAGTTATTTAGTAGACGGCTGTTTAATTTAGGTTTAACGTTAACACTGGTTGTGTTATTTCACTCATGAGGATGCCCATCCTCTGCTTTCCTGATGAGTAACCTCTATTTATACTATGCATTAGTCAACATTAACCATGTAATTATGTTTGAAAACCATGATTTGGAAATTGTGAAATGTTCATTTCTAATAATCTTATCTTTTAAAGGCTATTGATATGTGCCAAGTACTCAGTTCTCACAAGTATCCATTATGATTTTCTGACAGACAAGATCAATACAGAAGGAGGAGAGACTAGTACGTTAAAGATGAAAATACAAAATGTTTTCACAATCAAAATCCTTGTTACCACCAGAACCGCTACGGCAGTCATTTTGACGGTTTTCACTTTTAAAATTTAAATTACTCTGCGTCTGTGAAAGATACACGGTTGTCCATTCTTGACTTTTCCTAAATAAATGTACCCTGATGCCGTTTGAAAGGCAGAAACGCAAAAATAAAAAAGTTATGATCACATCTACCTAGAACCGCCAGATTCATCATTTTGACTGCCTTTTTACAATACATGTTTTTTATTTTGAATATAACCTAAAATATTCTATTTTATTTTTATATACAACCCTGTTGTTATCTCTACTGGACCTGGCAGTCATCAATTCCTTCGTTTTGTACAAGGAATGCACCAGGGAAAATATCAGTAGCAGAGATTTCATCTTGAAGCTAGCCACAGCATTTTGGCAGAAACATTTCGATCAGAAAACTGCAAAGCTGCAGGCTGCAGCAGCTCAACCTGATTCTGTGCTGCGAGTGACACACATGCAATAGATAACCATATGTTACTTTCATTTTAGATTAAAAACTACTTTTGTTTTTACAGTTTTGTATGTACATATACCGCTTTACACTCTAGTTTCTTTTGAAATGTTTATTATAGTTTTTCATTTTTTGAAGTAGTGCTTTATATGTGGTAAGTTAGAAAATAAACCATTTTATGTTTAATTGTTCATTTAAATACAACGTTTTGGCTGTGCAGATGTTTGATATGATGTGCTTGAATAAAACTTTTGAGTTGTATCCGATAGTTGTCTTTCATTTTAATATTGATGCTGTTTAAAATGTACCGTCATAATGACTGCCGGTGGTGGTTTAAGGTATGAGTAAAGTACTGTCTGTTCCCATTCTGAATAAACAAACATTGTGATCACTGGATAAAAGAGGGTTCATTAATTACCAGTGCACACAAAGGCAATAGCCATGGCACTTCATGTTTTAGCACTACCCACTTCCTGTGATTTCTTACAAGTACCTGTACCATTAAAACATCTCATAGCATTTATACAAGTATGAGTAATGGCTCCTCTGCACACCCCCATTACTAACTATATCTGATGCCTTTTCTTTTTGTATCAGGGGAAGCTAGATTCAGTACAGGTTGTAACAAAAAAAAAGAATAAAAATCCCAACCCATCACTAAAAATAATTCAGACCATCTTCCACCATTCATTACTAGTGAAGACATTTGGACACAATTTTGTAATATTCCAAGAGCTTGGATTTACAAAAATGAAAGATGTCAATCTAATATCGCAAGCAGGGCAATCCACCATACTACTGGTTGTGTACACATGGGTGTGTAGCACAGCCTCTTTTTAACTGGTCGGGCACTCCCTGGGATATGCCCCTCCAGCCAATCAGGGTCTCCCGGTCAGCCAAACCCCCGACCGAGCCTCCCTGTCAATCGGGTGCCTGGCAACACTTCTCCCACAGAGCGTCCAAGCTAATCCTGCAGTGACAAGGATGCGCCAAGTAGCCAATGACAGGCCCGCCCTTGTTACACCCTGTTTCAAAGCTCCTTTTAAAATGTCCGCTCTAGCGCACTGATAGTGTAAGGATTATCGCCCACATTGTCAAACGTATAACACAGCAATAACGATCCATGATGTGGTAAGGACAAATCTCAAACCCCAGAGCACTAGAGTGGCTATTTTGAAAAGATCTTTGAAACAGACTAGTTAAGTGTAAAAAGTTGTCAGGATGTTACCAATGAAAATAAAAATTACAGGTACATTATTTAAACAGCTGTAGCAATATGTGGGGACGTATAATAATTTTCGGAACCCTGCTACTTATACTTTAAGTTGATAGAATTGATCAGACAAAGCAAAGAAAAAATAAATTACGTAATACCCCCCTTCATTACCAGCCATCCTGAACAAAAGGTACAGTTGCAGTTATTATAACCCACTAGCTACCCCTTCAACCCCAGTTACACTGCATTACTTACAAAGAGCTTATGCAATGTTCTAGTTCCAATTTTACACAATGTTAATTTCATATTGGATGTGCTGTGACCTTCAGCATTTAACATGGGAAAACAAAGTATGCATATAACAACCACTACGTATGCTTTTTAATGCTACAGTACATGTCATTTTATCCAGCAGTAAAATATATTAACTTGATCTTCAGCACTTGAACTGAGCCAGCCAATTATGCAAATAACGACCATTACCTACGCTTCTTAATGTTTCAGTACTTTCAATAGCATCATAATTTCCATAAGGATGTATCTACTAGTTCTGTAAAACACAAAGATCCTGCCTTGTGACAGTCAGCTCATGTCCTTGCAACTGTTGGATTTGGACAGCACTGAACGGCTTTTCAAAGACGTATTAAAAACTGCCTGGTGTAATTAACTGTCAGTTTTTGGAGGTGTGATTCCTATATATTTTAGTCCTGCAATCCAGATGTGTTTTACAGTATGTGTCATTTTACACAGCAGCTTTAAGTGGTGTGACGAAGCCACTCTAGTCAGGATGGCCTGGAGCTCTATCACCACTTATGTGTGGGTGCGCCAAGAAACTCTTAGTCAGTGTCGTGCTTTTCTTTACAACTAACACACGAAAACAGGAACAAGTCAAAGAGTTGCACAAAAACCATACACCAAACAAGCACTTCAAAATAAACAAAACTGCAAAACACCCAAGCTACGGCTATCCCAGTGTTTTCCTTCTCTTTCTCTTTCTGTTTACACTGCACACTCCTACACAACCTCTCTCCTCTCTCCTCTCCTCTCATCTCTTTTGAAGCTCATTTCCCCTGGGCAGTGCTCACACTTGCCTTACAGACTTCCACAGCATTGTCAGGTATATCGAAATGCTGATAGACAATTGAAGCTTTGCACTTAGACATGGTTGTTTTTGCTGATGATCATTAGAGTATCAAAGGTGCAGTGCGACACAGAACTGAATTATCTAACAAGTATTCATATCCAACAAGTAAGTACTCAATTAACCCTGCAATGACTTTAACAATGTATCACTAATAGCTGTATCATTAATTGCACTAGGAGTTGATGAAATAGTAACACTTGCTAAATGCATTTGCTAGATTATTCAAATTAATTCGCCAAATGCATTTGAAATTGATCAAATACATTCTGACAAGTGTAAAGACTTTGAGATGGCAGTCGGTATAGTTTGGTTCCGGAATTAATTTCATCTTAAAATATTATATGGAGTGGGATAGACTTTAGTCCTATCCAGCAAAATGCTCTTAATTTTAAGGTTGTAAAAATAAGATGTGCAGCTATGGCCAAAAGTTTTGCATCACCCTATAGAATTAACTAATTTTGGTTCATAAAGTCGAATGAAACCTGCTGCATAATGTTACGTTAACATATTGAATTACACACTGCTTTGTAGTTTTCCTTATGCCAGTACTTAATGAAAAACAAAAATTGAATTGAATAATTTTATATGTCGAAGTAACTATTAGGAATAACTATTTTGGCTTCCGGTAGACTTTTGCAATATAATTTTGTAGTTTCTTTGATTACACAATGTTAAATAAAAGATCTAACTTATATTTTTTTTAATTATGTGTTAATCCTAAAATTCTAGGTGGTGCAAATCTTTTGGGCATAGCTGTGGGTAACTTTGGTGTTCTTTCTTTAAATCTGCAATATATTATTTGACCCTGCTACATACAGATTCATTTAAAAAGTATTCATTGTGTGCTGGGTTTCTGGAAGATGTATTAACATTAGGGAATGTCTTCCCATTCAGGGATTTATCCCAGTTTTTCCTACTCATTGTTACAAATATTAGTTACTAAAAGGGGTTTGGTGTTAATGCTTAACAGACAGTTCATGACAATATATTACTAAGACTTTACTGTTCAAGACTTGCATTGGCCAGCTGAATCTCCAAGACCAGGGCATTTGAGTTCCTCTATTTTTTTGATACTGTTGTTATGGTGCTTTGTAGGAGAAATCCAATATTATGGGATATAGGATTACATGCTCTGTGGCCCACAAGTATTGACTCATTAATAATCCCCATTGTTCTCTTCAAATTCTCACATGGTAAAGCTGCAGATTATCTGTTATGCAACATTAAACTTTATTATTATTATTTATTTCTTAGCAGATGCCCTTATCCAGCGCGACTTACAATTGTTACAAGATATCACATTATACATTATTTCACATTATACAGATATCACATTATTTTACATACAATTACCCATTTATACAGTTGGGTTTTTACTGGAGCAATCTAGGTAAAGTACCTTGCTCAAGGGTACAACAGCAGTGTCCCCCACTGGGGATTGAACCCACGACCCTCCGGTCAAGAGTCCAGAGCCCTAACCACTACTCCACACTGCTGCTACACAAACTTCCTGAGTCCTATGGATATACTTTATTTATTTATGCAACTTATTGGACATGATACGGTAATACAATAGAAATAAACAATAACACAATAAGAACGTTGCCTGAAAGCAACAAAATGGAAAAAGTGAGCAATTAAGGGAAAATTAAGGGGGAAATCCCTTACTTGTCCCTTAAAATTAGTATTAAGGTCAACTGGGAAATAAATGATACAATTAAGGTTATTTTACACAGAATGTTACAGGATTCAGTTTCATAGTGTGATAGGTTCAAAGTAGAGCAGTTATTGTCCTATGGTAGAGGCTGGTAGAGTAACTACTAGTAAATTGCAGTTTTAAAACTGCAGGTTTTTTTTTCTAAGGAATATAATCAGATATGTGTGATATAAAAGTATATGGAATTAGCCTTGTTTAATTTAGGAAACCTAGAAATAAATATTATGATTCCACAATGATACATGGCTTGACTCTTGACAAGGTCTTATCCATGTGTTCATTCTTGCAGAATGGGCAATTTAATCTGTGACACAGTAGGAAGATAGAACATTTCCTCAAGTCAACAACACTGCTACTGCTGCTGTTATTTGTTGTACTGCAAATAACCAGAAAATCAGTCCGACACACTGAAGAGGAAGAGAACATTCCCAGTGAATGGATTGGAGCCTGGGGCTGTAGATTTCATTTCTCCAGAGTGCGGGACAATCAGATCATTTCAATTAGATACAGTGTCAGCAGAGCCTGAAGGTTCTTATGTTAATCCTACCCCTGAAACGATCTATCTGCTTCAACAGCACAGATCAAAAATGATAATCAAAATAAACAGTGCCAGACGTTATGTATTGGCTGCCCTGTGATGGAAATGTCTCTTTTAAATATACTGTACTTTTAAAGTAAAAGGTTGGACTTTAGCTCTTAGCCAGGTATTATCAATTTCTCCTATACTAATACAGGGAAAGGGACCGTAGAGGGCCTTACTACTGAAGGGTATGTCTTGTAACAAATGAATATAAGTCAATGTAACATCTGAACAGTTTAATCAAGCTAGATCATCTTTATTTTAGTTTTTTTTATGCAAACTGCTTTAATTTACTGTTTCAGTTGGAGTATCAATCACATGTGCAATGAGTTACATCATCTTGCATCTAAGTTTAAGAAAAAGCATTTGTATTTGCAAATATTTTGGTCTTTTTAGAGGTAAGATGCTTGACAAGTCTAGGACTAATGAATACAGTGGTGGCCTTAATGATGTAAGTGATGATACATTGACTTTACTTACATCCATCTATTACCCCAATATGGTTTGCTGTTGAGTCACTAAATGGTTGGGTTTGTGCCTTTATTAGCGTAGTGATTCAGGCTGTACAAGGATGAATTGTTTTCAATAAGGAAGAGCTGTCTATTTGATAATAAGGTGTAAACATGGTTTGTCTGAAAAAGTAATGAATTGTAACTCGTGGGAATATGGATATGGTGTTTTCTAAGAAAAATGAGAAGATAAAAAGGAGAGGACATTAGACATGAGTATATTTTCTGGTTTATTGGTGTGTGATGTATTGGGATTTATTTTTAATAATTAAACACCCAAGAAGTTTTAAAATATCCTGGACATGTTATCAAACATACATGCTGTCTCAGTAAGGTATCTTGTGTAATCTGACAAAAAAGTTGTTCTTTTAAAACAGAATTACCTGTATAGATATACGACTGAATTTCACGAAAGCATGCATGTGGAAATTACTTAATTAATATATGAAGGCAGGAATCGTTAACATGAACTAATGAATCTCAATAAAACTCAAGTTTAGCTGGGATGATTACTTGATATTGATTCAGCCTGCATAAAAAAAATAAGAAATACACTGTTTTCTCTTCAGATTAATTAGGGAGAACTTGGCCTGAGTGCAGATTAAAGTTGGTAGTTTGGTGCTTAGAATGCTCTTTCAGTCAAAATAATCAGAGATGTTTATGTAGATACAGGCTCAATGGCATTGCTGAGACCCTACAAAGGTAATGCAGTGGTTCTGTACTAATAATAGCACAAGAGCAATGAAAGCACCATTGCTCATATCTTAGTCAATGGTATGAGTCATTGGTTCCAAGAATAAAAAAAATGCACTTATTTATTACATATTGATGGTATGGAAATGGTATTGCATAGTTGGTCTGCATACCGCATTACACACCCATTTCCTGTTATATGTTAAGAACAAAGTATTACAAGCTTAGCAAAACATAATGCTACAGATTATCCCTAAAACACTGTTACAAAAGCTATATACATTTTTTTGTTTGTTTTTAGCAAAAAGTATTTTCAGCCCATTATCCAAGTCCCCACATAAAATCATTGAGTAGTTTAGGATATCATATACAAAAAGACAATAAAAAGGTTATATACATAATTATAAATGGACACAAACTGCATAAGCTACCGTGCAATTAGTATATAAAACTTCTGATTACTAGTAATAAAGCTTTTCTATTAAAAACACATAATTTACACATCGTATTCAGAGATGACTAATAACCAGTTATTGTTATTCTCTAAACATTCATGTATACATACATGCATACTCATAAACAGCATGTGCATGTACATGTACAAACATATAGTACACACACAAACAGATCTACAGAGCTATACTTAAGGAATAATGTCCACCTGCATGTACTTTACCAGTGAATTGAGAATAGGCTTGTGGTTTGTGGGACGAGACCAAAGGTAAATCGTTATAAGTTAAAATAAAAAAGGACTTGAAATATTAAAATAAAATTGTAAAGTTTATAAATTGGTTCCAGATTGGTTTGTCTCGAGATTGGGCACTCAGTTGATTTTGTTCATATAGCAAACAGCCATTCAGAGGACACACTTGTCCATGCTTGCAGTGGTTATAGTTTCACAGGCTATCTGCCTGTGCAAATTATAACCAAAACAACCACTAACCCTAACCCATTACCAGGGTTTAGATTAGTGTTTGCATTGCATTTGTTATACTTAAAATGCATATTAGTTTTTTTTTTATTCTTGGCATGGTCATTTCACTTACCCCATATACCTCACAAACAGTTTCTAAAAAGCACATATGTATTCGTTGTTTGTTTAAAAGATTATTCAACTTTCAGTTACAAAAGCCACCCTCAATGCTCAAATGACCTTGGTTGCTAGGCGCCTATAGTACAGTACATACAATCCCTGCAAACCTGGAAACGGAAGGATAGAGGATGACCGGTTTTCATGTTCAGAGATGTGTGCAATATGTTGTGCAATATTTGTTTCAAATCCTTTGTGTTTCTATTGCTTGTATTGTTGTGGTATGCTTATGGGTTTGCAAGGGTTTCTTCTGGGTAATTGTGCCAAAGTGGTTCGCAGAGTACAGGTGTAGGAATGATGCGGTGCGCAAGGAAGAGACAGTGATAATCCAATCAGAAAATATATTTTATTTATAATCCAGGGAAAATAATCCCAGTGCAATACATACAGCACTGTTCAAAACAAAGGGTTTGCAGTCCCAAATAATAAACACAGTCCAGTTACAAACACAAGATACAAACACGGTCACCAGTCCTGGATGCATACTGCAGCGCTCATGGTGCTAATACAAATTCAGATGCCGAGCAAAATAATCTGTTATACAATGACATTAGAAATGCGTGTAGAAAAGGAGAAGCCATACTAATGGGGGATTTCAACTTCCCCCATATAAAATGGGAGAACCCGATGGAGAGCACAACGGATGAAATTGAAATGGTGGAAATGACAAATGACTGCTTCCTAACGCAATTTGTCAAGGCACCAACTAGACAGAATAACTAAAACAGAGGTCAGAGAGCCATTGGCAAACTCAGACCACAACATGGTCTCATTTGAAGTGTTTTTTAAAACCCCCAAAGTAATGACAAAAGCTAAGGTTTACAATTTTAGAAAAGCAAACTATGAAGGTATGAAACAGAAACTAACAGAAGTAGATTGAAGTAAAATAGAGAAAACATCCACAGAAAAAGGATGGTTGTTTTTTTAAAAACGTAGTACTAGAGGCACAAAACAATTACATCCCAAAAGTAGACAAATCTAAAACAAAATGGCCAAAATGGTTTGATAGATCAATTAAAAAAATATTCAGCAAAAAAAAGGCACTTTACAGAGCGTTTAAAAGGGACTAAAAACAAAGTACACAGAAAGAGTACTTGGAACTGCAAAAACAAGTCAAAAAGGAAGTTAGAAAGGCCAAGAGAGAGATAGAAATCAATATTGCTAAGGGGGCTAAAACAAATTCCAAAATGTTTTTCCAATATTATAACAGCAAGAGAACATTCAAAGAGGAGGTTAAATGTCTAAGAGACACAAATGGCAAAATCATAGACCAGGGGTGGGCAATCCTGGTCCTGGAGGGCCGGTGTCCCTCCTGGCTTTTGTTCCAACTGTGCTCTAAATTACTTAATTAGACCAATAATTGGTAATAATCAGTACAATTAAGTAATTTAGAGCACAGTTGGAACAAAAGCCAGGAGGGACACCGGCCCTCCAGGACCAGGATTGCCCACCCCTGTCATAGACGAAGAAAAAAAAAATAGCAAATATATTAAATGATTACTTTTCACAGGTTTTTACAAAGGAGGACACGGACAACATGCCCCATCTGTCGACCTGTTCCTATCCCGTTTTAAATAACTTTAGTGTTAAAGGGACTAGGAGCTCTTAAAATAAACAAATCCCCTGGGCCGGATGAGATCCTCCCAATAGTACTCAAAGAAATGAAATAAGTTATTTACAAACCACTAACCAAGATCATGCAACAGTCTCTTGACACAGGGGTTGTACCGACAGACTGGAAAATTGCAAACGTAATACCAATCCACAAAAAGGGAGACAAAACCGAACCAAGTAACTACAGACCAATAAGCCTGACTTCTATTATATGTAAACTTATGGAAACTATAATAAGATCCAAAATGGAAAATTACCTATATGGTAACAATATCCTGGGAGACAGTCAGCATGGTTTTAGGAAAGGGAGATCGTGTCTAACTAACCTGCTTGATTTTTATGCAGTAGGGATTCAAGGAAATGCATGCACATGGATTAGGGAGTGGTTAACATGTAGAAAACATAAACCTCAAAATGGAGCGAGCTAACCAGTGGTGTACCACAGGGATCAGTATTAGGTCCTCTGCTATTCCTAATCTACATTAATGATTTAGATTCTGGTATATTAAGCAAACTTGACGACACAAAAATAGGAGGAGTGGCAAACACTGTTGCGGCAGCAAAGGTCATTCAAAATGATCTAGACAGCATTCAGAACTGGGCGGACACATGGAAAATGACATTTAGTAGAGAAAAGTGTAAAGTATTGCACGCAGGCAATAAAAATGTGCATTATAAATATCATATGGGAGATACTGAAATTGAAGAAGGAATCTATGAAAAAGACCTAGGAGTTTATGTTTTCATCTAGACAATGTGGGGACGCTGTAAAAAAGGCCAACAAGATGCTCGGATATATTGTGAGAAGTGTTGAATTTAAATCAAGGGAAGTAATGTTAAAACTTTACAATGCTTTAGTAAGACCTCATCTAGAATATTGTGTTCAGTTCTGGTCACCTCGTTACAAAAAGGATATTGCTGCTCTAGAAAGAGTGCAAAGAAGAGCAACCAGAAATATCCCGGGTTTAAAAGGCATGTTGTATGCAGACAGGCTAAAATAATTGAATCTATTCAGTCTTGAACAAAGAAGACTACGCGGTGATCTGATTCAAGCATTCAAAGTCCTAAAAGGTATAGACAATGTCGACCCAGGGGACTTTTTGACCTGAAAAAAGAAACAAGGACCAGAGGTCACAAATGGAGATTAGCTAAAGGGGCATTCAGAACATAAAATAGGAGGCACTTTTTTACACAGAGAATTGTGAGGGTATGGAACCAACTCCCCAGTAATGTTGTTGAAGCTGACACCCTGGGATCCTTCAAGAAGCTGCTTGATGAGATTCTGGGATCAATAAGCTACTAACAACCAAACGAGCAAGATGGGCTGAATGTCCTCCTCTTGTTTGTAAACTTTCTTATGTTCTTAATAATTATCGTGACATAGGTGTAGTGATGTTCGGGTTCGTGCTGGCCTCTGGCGACAGCTCCAGAATGTGTTAGCCGTTTACTAGTAACAACAATCAACAATTAGAGACAAAACAAATAAACACTCACGTACGATATAAAAACACAGGTCCTTCCGGGTCGTTTCCTTAACCATAAACGAAGGAACAAATAATGTCTCTCCATCACATATTTGTACCGTCACACATGATCCCATGGTAAACGAGTGCAGCCGCTCCTCCAATCCGCGGCTGCCACATTGTTTCTCTTCCGGGTCGATGAGTAAGTGCACTGAAGTTTCGCCCCCTTTCTAGATGACCGACTTCCTTTTAACCCTGGGAATGACATGTCAGGTCAAGCAGTCCAGGGTACTCTGTCCATTACTTAGCGCCCTCACAGGTTGGGAGGGAGATTTACCACCAAGAATCATTATATTTCTGTCACAGTAATACACTGATAATATAACACTATCTTAATGGTATTTATTTTACATTTCTTAATGGCAGACATAAAAGTTAGCTGGTCCTTTATCATTAGGATCAAGTCAGCAGGAGGTAAAAAAAAAAAAATCTGGGATCTGAATGAAATCTTCTCAGATATGTCTGTAAATATAGATCATATAAGTTCTGATGTATTTCGTTTACACTTTTGTTGTTTCTCTCATTAAATGAACTGGGTTGTCAGAATGAAAGCTTATTTGCTGAAAAATTGTCAAGACTGGACCAGCAAATCAAACTCTGCGTCAAAACATGCTATCCCATAACTGTATGGAGAGTCCTCATTGGAATTGAAATTTGATGAGCGTGTGTGGCAGAGTGGTTGCAATGACGTCACAGACCAGGAAAGAGTAAATCATAAACAAAGAAGTGCTGGGCAAACTGTAGCGCAACCGGCGCTCAGCGCCTTTATTTAAATAACAAAACAAAATATTTAAACAGAACAAAAGACTGAAACAAAAGGGCACGTTGGCCAAACAAAACAAACAAACAATTGTGCTAACAAATATTGTGCTGGCGATTCCAGCACAATAGCAGTTGTTTTCGCTTTTCTCTTCTCTCCTTAACTCCCGTTCCTTACTCCCTGAACACTCTCTCCTCGAGTGCAGAAAAGCTGCACGTTTTTATACAGGTGACCATTTCCCGATTAGCAACAATTAGTCAATTAATTAAATTGGGAGATGGTCACCGGCTGCACAGGGTTTTTAAATAATTAAACGCAATAAACAAACACACGGCTTTTCGTCGTCATCTCAAAATAATAACTAAGACGGACGGCTTTGTCCGCCTGCATAAAACTACAATACTAATAATTACAACAACAACAATAATAATAATAATAATAATAATAATAATAATAATAATAATAATAATAATAATAGTAATACATACATGTATAAGTAAATATAAAGGGGTGGGCACTTTGCCACAGCGTGTAATATATGATCTTTGGTCCACCGTGTACAAGGGAAAGAGAGGTCCTAGGGCATTTCCCCAAAGCTCCTTTAACATAGTCAGTATTGCAAGATAAATGCAGTGATTCCTGAACCTCTATGAATCTTCAAACATTCTTGAATATGCCATCAGGGAAACACAATCTTGTGCACACAAGCAGTGGTTGCTTTCCAAAAAGAATTGCTTTGAATTTTCTCCAAGAGAAAGGCTTTAAACCCATAAGACAAGAGGACTGCATGCGTTTGTTTTCGAAATGCACTCTTAAATGATACTTGGAAAATAAACCGTTTGTAGTAATCTGGAGGAGTTTTGGGAAACACATGTCATGACCTAAAAGTCACTTCTGTTTTCTGGAAATAGTGTCTTGGTCAGGGTAGTTGAGGCCCATTGGCTGTGCAGGGGATGGAAGCTCACAGTGTTGCTTGGCCAGTGCTGGACTTGCTTGCAGACAGTAGCTTCTGTTTATCAAGCACCAATATATATATATATATATATAAAAAAAAAAAATTAAAGAAAGAAAAAGAAAACAAGCAACAACAACAAAAATGGATTCTGGTGAACTGAAGCTTTAAACAATACATCAGAAGGCATTCTAGGCAGTGTAAGTGGTCAACAGAAATGCACAAGAGAACTAATAAATGTTGAATTCAGCCCCCTGCAGTTCATTGTTCTGCTTGACCTTACCTTGCATCAGCTCTTATTTGAGATTATTGCCAATTGTTTTCCTTTGCAGCTGGGGAAAGTAAAAAAAAAAAACTGTAAAAATACTAATAACAGCTCAAAAGATATAGGACTTGTACACTGAAGATTTTTGTACTGTTTCCATGTTCCAAAAGTAGGTTACATTTTGAATAAAAAAACATGTTTATTCAGGCCTTTTTCCTGCACACACAAAGTGTGGCCCCTATAGAAAATAGTGAGTAGTTTTAGGGGTGATTGATTAAGCTAACCCATCTATTTCCGGGGCTCTAGTTTCCGACATGGTCCACTGAGGAGTCTATTGCCAGCTGGCGGAATTGCTAAGTCAATCCCTGTAGTTTGCTAAGTATCGTGTGTCGTTTTGTCTTCACTCTCATTGAAGCACACATGCACCCATTGGTGGTTGGTCTAGCAGCAAGCAGGAGTTAGAGATTCTATAATGGAGCAGTGGGACAGGATAGTGCTGTGACCCAAGATGGTACCGGCATGAATTAGAGACAGAATCTGCAGTGAAGCGCTGTTGCACACGTCAAGCAGCTTCATGAAGCATCCCAGGGTGTCAGCTTCAACAACATTACTGAGGAGTTTGTTCCAGACCCTCACAATTCTCTGTGTAAAAAAGTGCCTCCTATTTTCTGTTCTGAATGCCCCTTTATCTAATCTCCATTTGTGACCCCTGGTCCTTGTTTCTTTCTTCAGGTCGAAAAAGTCCCCTGGGTCGACATGTCAATACCTTTTAGAATTTTGAATGCTTGAATCAGATCACCGCATAGTCTTCTTTGTTCAAGACTGAATAGATTCAATTCTTTTAGCCTGTGTGCATATGACATGCCTTTTAAACGCGGGATAATTCTGGTCGCTCTTCTTTGCACTCTTTCTAGAGCAGCAATATCCTTTTTGTAATGAGGTGACCAGAACTGAACACAATATTCTAGGTGAGGTCTTACTAATGCATTGTAAAGTTTTAACATTACTTCCCTTGATTTAAATTCAACACTTCTCACAATATATCCAAGCATCTTGTTGGCCTTTTTTACAGCGTCCCCACATTGTCTAGATGAAAACATAAACTCCTAGGTCTTTTTCATAGATTCCTTCTTCAATTTCAGTATCTCCCATATGATATTTATAATGCACATTTTTATTGCCTGCGTGCAGTATCTTACACTTTTCTCTATTAAATGTCATTTGCCATGTGTCTGCCCAGTTCTGAATGCTGTCTAGATCATTTTGAATGACCTTTGCTGCTGCAACAGTGTTTGCCACTCCTCCTATTTTTGTGTCCTCTGCAAATTTAACAAGTTTGCTTACTATACCAGAATCTAAGTCATTAATGTAGATAAGGAAGAGCAGATGACCTAATACTGATCCCTGTGGTACACCACTGGTTACCTCGCTCCATTTTGAGGTTTCTCCTCTAATCAGTACTTTCTGTTTTTTACAAGTTAGCCACTCCGTAATCCATGTGCATGCATTTCCTTGAATCCCTACTGCGTTCAGATATTGCAGGAATATGTAGTATACAGCCCTGGACACAGTTAAAGGAAGCAATGTGTTTAATCTGTAAATATGTTGGCCAGATCACCTCTGTGCATAAGGAATGGTGTTGCACGGATTACTGCACAGAGTCACCTTTGCACTAGAATTATATATTTTAAATTATTTATGTACACCTGCTTTTGGTTTAACAGGGAAAAGGACCTCTAGGTAGGTTTCTTTTTGTATGCAACAGGGAGCAATTTGGACACCAACCACCATGAAAGAGGCACACCAGGGATACAATTAAACTATGTATTCTCCCCCATAAGGAAACTAAAAGACACAATCAGATATACAGTTACACTAACACTAACAATAATGCAATTTCTCAAGCCTATCAATCACCTTTTACAATAACAGCTAACACTGGGGAAGGGTTATTTTCTTAAAACTATAAATTATCTATTGCTAAAAATACAAATATTATATTTCTAAAAAATAATAAATAGTTATAATACAGTATACCATTATTTATAAAAAAAATAAATTACAAAAAACATTGCTTCCCTGAATTCCTCTTAAATATAGCAGACTGTTCCCTTATAAAATAAACACACCTCTAACCTTACCGTCTACACAACTGAGGGCTGGTATGGGAATAGCACACTCAGTTACCCCTACCTGCAATTTAATTTATTTAAGATCCAAATTCCCTTTCCAACTAAGGGCACCAGCACTCAAATCTCAATGTGTAGCACTAACACCTAGAGGTGACCCAAACAATAACACTAGCAAGGGGAGGGACAGATTCGTCTAACAAAGCAATACGCGCACACACACACACACACACACACACACACACACACACACACACACACACACACACACAATTCGGTTTTTAAATAAAATAGCAGTAAGGCAGGATTCAGAGAGGTCTTCAAATCAGTCGGATTGTTCTGACTGGCCTCACACATGGATCCCCAAGTTCAGTTGTGTTACAGCCCCACCCCTCTGTCAGTATTTCAATTTCTCTAGAACAAGCAGAGACATAAAGAAAAAGATGTTTAAATAGACAACCCAGCTATGATATTAATATTCTAACAGTGCAATGTAGAGGTATATACATTTCAAAAGTATTTAAGCAGACACACAATCTATGTGCTATGCTAAGACAGATATGCAGACAGATATGCAAACACACACACTGTCTCGTTAGGTTACAGATGTAACCCCAGTTTACATACGCTACTACCGACATGGTTGGATTAGTTGTGGTGTTTGTGGATTGTATTGCAATTCTAAGCAACGGAGCAGTGGAGTGGTCATTTCCATTCTGTTCAGCAAATCCTTACAAATATGACATTTATAACAAAGATGAGTATCGGATGGGGACTGATCTGCAACCTGACACTCCTAAAAAAAGTGGTCCCTCTGGGGCAGGCTTTACAATTAGCTGATCTATTTTTGTGTTGCATTAAAAAAAAAAAAAAACAGTCTTCCTCTCATATTAAATACAAATACACTTAAAAAAACTATTGTGACAGATACATAAATGCAGAGGAAACTGGAAATGTGTTGCCTATTTTATCACACACTGTCACACTAAATATCTTGGTACACCTGAATAGATCGTCCCATCTTCAAATACATGTTAAAAACTTTTAAAGAACAGTCTGTCGTGGTACCCTAAATACGAATTTACAGCCAATGTTGTTGATTTGATCTTTGGGGTCTGGGGTCTATTTTAATTATCTAAACAATAACTTCTGTCTTAATGTATAAGCCAAGTGGCACACCTGATAAAGGCTCAGCTTTGTAGTGTGCAGGGTGAGTGATATAGTCTGGGGAGCACAGGTTTGCGTCCTGGCTGTGTGAAGTTGGCCATCATCACAAGGCGTTTCATTGACTCTGGAACTCCTGTGGGTTAGGGGAATTCGAAAACCGCCAGGATGCCTTTCCTAATCATTCTATAGCAGCTCCTATTAACCACATGCCAGGGGATCTCAAAAGCAGACACCAGAAACCTGCTGTCATCTGCTGTATAGATCATGGGTTTAAAGAGGGAATTGGATAGAGGACACCCACCGACCTTCAGTTCCCATTAGCTGCTGTGGGGATTGCTGCGGTGAGTTTATAATTGAGGAGAAATACATAGGTACTGTATAATAATTAAGCATAATATATATATATATATATATATATATATATATATATATATATATATATATATATATATATATATATATATACAGTGCCTTGCAAAAGTATTCAGACCCCTGACCAATTCTCTCATATTGCTGAATTACAAATGGTACATTGAAATTTCGTTCTGTTTGATATTTTATTTTAAAACACTGAAACTCAAAATCAATTATTGAAAGGTGACATTGGTTTTATGTTGGGAAATATTTTTAAGAAAAATAAAAAAACTGAAATATCTTGCTTGCATAAGTATTCAACCCCTGTGCTGTGGAAGCTCCCAATTTACACTGATGAAAAAAATTGCCCTAACGAGGACACAATTAGGTCGGCCAGGGTGTCCTCGGCTCACCGCACACCAGCGACCCCTGTAGTCTGGCCGGACGCCTGCGGGCTTGCCTGTTAGCTGCCCGAGAGATGCGTTGTCCTCCGATGCTGTAGCTCTTGGGTGGCTGCATGGTGAGTCCGCAGTGTGAAAAAAGCGGTCGGCTGACGGCACACGCTTCTGAGGACAGCATGTGTTCGTCTTCGCCCTCCCGAGTCAACGCAGGGGTGGTAGCGGTGAGCTGAGCTTCAAAATAATAATTGGCCATTCCAGATTGGGAGAAAATAATAAAAAATGATTGGCAACGACTAAATTTATAAACAAAAAAAAAAGGAGCTTTTGGAATCGTCTGTCGGACAGACGGTTTCTTTTAGGAGTGAGAACCAGGCTCCCAAAGCTGAACAACTGGGGCACTTGAAGGAATTTTAGTGTTGTAGCTCAAGGCTATTTTCTTTATTATAGGGAATTTATGTAGACATTCCATACTTTTCACACTTTTTAAATAATCACTGGCCTCAGCATCAACAGAGTTTTCATCTTCATTGTCAGCCTCCTCAAAATGGAAAAAATCGTGTTGCTTTGTGGACTTCAGGAATTGGCTGATGTGGGGCGGGAATGAGCAGGCCTCCTCTAGTAGGAGTTGTTTAATGCGATCCTTCTTCTCTTGTGTACTGACCCAACAGTGTTTAAATCTGGGCAGTGTCACAGCAGCAAGAAGACCATCCTTGTAATCCAAACCCCTGCTGTCATTTTGGATAAGCTGTCCTTCAAGGCACTGATTTTTGCCATAAGCACTTCTAAGGTGGGCTAGAGTACAATGTAGAAGCAGTTGTACTCTCCTTGCAACACATCTAGTGTTTAGTGGCTTTAGAACAGCACAGTACATTCGTTGTCATTTATACACTTTATTTCAAACTTATTGCATAAAGTGTTCAAGTCCGTAGGATGAATAACCATTATGCGGGACACGGCATCATAAAACTAATTCCATCGAGTGCCTGTTGGTACTAGACGTTTATTCTTTGTAATTCCCTCCACGCATTTGGCAGCGATTGATGACCTACTAGCTTTATTCCATAAGCCTGTGCACTCGTGTAGACAGATCTAGAATTGGCATAGAAAGACAGAACTTTTTCAACATCCTTACTGTCAATGAAACTGAGCGGGTGTGTTGTGCATCTCTGATGCGCTGGAAGGACATACTCCTGGCTTGTACATCGGCAAACATAACCTCAAGCCCAGGTACATCCCTGTCTTCCTCTGAGGTGGTGTCATTATTGGGAAAGCATAATTATGAAGATTGAACGCCGTACACAACATGGATTTGGTCAATTTCAGCTGCAATAGCATCGTAAGTGTCATGTCCTTTGAACTGTACCCACACTATAGCTGCTCGTCTGCGCTGCAGTGTTGCAAGATCAATCCAAAGCACAGTCTTTCCTAGAAAATGTTTGCTGTTGGCACTCCATATGTCTGCTGTGGTGGAAATGTGTCCCACATTTTCAAGTGAATTTTTCACTGAGTACTGAGTAAATGTTTTCCTGTCAGGGACTGCAGCATGGGACATTTTGCATATTAGCTTTCGGAAAGCTGGAGAATCCACAGTTGAGAGAGGCCGCATAGCTTCGATAATATATTATATATTCAACAATGGCAGAAGGACTTTCCATTTCTTCGTCGGTCTTTCATTGTGTGGAAGATTTGGCTGTATGGACTTCCTTGGCAATGAGATTTGTAGTTTTATGGACAGTCTCGAGGTGCTTCTTGAGGTTGTATTCCTTGCACATGACAGGATTTTCATCCCAGGGCAGAGGGTGCATTTGAATGATATTTTTGCATAAAGTAGTGGCAATACCTCCAAGCACAGAAGGTAGGTGATATTTTGTATTATGTCCTCACTGATCTTTCTGTGTTTTTTATAGTTTAATGCGGTTACTGAAGAAGAAGCTGGGATCTGTTATCCCTTTCTGTATGCAAGCTAGTTAACCGGATTGCACAGTGTGCATGCACAATTAGCCAGATAAATATGAAACTAAGGTCTTGACATTGATCTTGACAGTTGAAAGAAAAATCACATTTGAAACATCATTTAGATATTTACTTTGGATTTAAAAAAAGAAAAGGCCACTATGAAGGTGTACGACAGAGAAAAGGCAACATGTTATATAACCTTGTTATTAACAAAAGTAATATAATTACAGTAATGTGTTACTTAAGTAACGAGTTACCCCAACTCTGGTCATCACCTACATATGTTTTCAGAATTTGAAAATCAGAAGCGCCAGACTGGTATTTTTTTGGGGGGAAATTCTATTTATATGAACACTGCATTTACTGGCTCCTGCGGTTTGCACAGAGCATGCTATTAGAATTTTAAATGACCCAAGATAATTTTGCTTATCATCCTGTATTAAATATTTATTGCCATGCATTATTCAGTTCAGAGGGGTCTGGCTGGATATTTACTCTGAGGTTTAGTACTATTTATTTTACTAGTAATTGCCTCTTAGTCTATAGAAACTTACTGTTTTAGAGGGCCCTTTTTAATCAATATTTTACGAATGTTTTTAACCGTTACGGATCATCCATTATTTACTTTTGCTGATTGATAATAAAGCACCGTACATCAACATTGCATAAGCGTGCTTGTAAATGCTTATGACGGTGCATTAAGCAGCAGACAAATCTAAGGGTGTCAATCGTGTGGGGTTCTGGGGTCCAGAAAATCCACAGTAAAAAGACCCCCACATTAAAAAGTGACACAAGTGTAAATGTTGTCAATGAGAGTCCTGCCATACTGGCAAAAAGTTGTTGGATTTAGCATCACACAAGTGTCCTGCAGAGGCTGTTAGCTTGCCAAAATCTGCTGCAGTGCTCCTGAGTGTAAAAAGGCAATTGGCTTGACAGTGGGATCGGAGGGCATGCATTGACCTTCAGTTCACCTGAGCTGTTGTGAGGATTGCTGTGGAGAGGGAACATAATTGAACATTCTAATTTGGGCAGAAAAAACATTGGTGAACTAATTGGGCACAAAACTGAGCATAAGTCGTAGCAGCTTTACACCCACACTAACACTAATGCTTATGATTACAGCCTTTGTCCCCTAAGACCAAATAGCAGCAGTTTATTTGATATGATCAGGTAGATTAGTGACCAATATATTTTGTTTCAAAGGTTATTTGTGAACTAATTATTGCTGCAGCTGTGTCTTAAATCCTGAAGATAGGAATACATGTGTTTTAATCTTGAACAATTAAACTCATATCTTTAAGTCCCATATGGAATTGTAGTATTAGTCCAACCTATTAAAATAAACAGAAGAGATTTGATGAACCTTCACAGAGTCCGCTAGTTATTCCATGGCCTGGTTTGCTGGCTGTATGGAAAAAGACACAGTATAATAGAACCCAGTGCTATCAGGCTATATCTAAACCTCAGGTTACTTGTGAAGAATGGAAAGCTCCGATTTTCATTTAAAGCGCTTCTCCAAATAAAGGTATTTCGTTATAGAACATGTGTTGCTCCTATTTAGGTCTGAATACACTGTTATTAGGGGGGGTGTCTTTAATTAATATAATTAAGTACTGCTTTTAAAGGCAAGTATTAGTAAATAGGCATTACTATACACAGAACAAGTACTGTTCTTCAAGGTACGTATTGGTAGCAACAATACCTAAAACAGAAAGTACTGTTCTTACAAGGTACTGTAAGTATTACTAACATATAATTTAATACAATTTACAGAAAACAAAGTACTGTTCTTAAAGGTGGCAGTTGGTATAGTATTACTTAGACAAAAAGTGTCATTACAAACCATCTCTCATTTTGTGCAAGGGTTATAGTGCTCGTTTGGGAAGAGAAGTGTGCAATAAGGCCCTTCAGGGTGTCTGTATACGTCGAATATATGGACACCCTGAAGGGCCTTATTGTATTTATAATCCAAGTCAAACAGTGGATTTAAAAAAAAGCAGAAGTAACTTTCAGGGCATTTTTTTATTATTAAATATCCTTATGCCAATAAAGGGACCACAAAAGTAGTAACTTTGAACTACACACTAAATTAAGCTGAGTAAATTGATTTAATTGAAAAATGCAAAAGTAAGTAAATATATTTTACTTGTGTTACTGATGTGTTGAATTTTACATTACCATTGAAAAGATCCACCCGAGGTGTAGCTGAGACGGCACTGAAATATTATATTTTTTTTTCTGTGAGTGCAAGACGCTGTTTCAGCATAACAGGAGTAAAGAAAAGAAAAATACAAACTCGGATTTAATTTTTTAAGGTCTGTATTGGAGAGGAGTGGATAATGTGCAGAAGTGTCTTTTCATGTTTGTTTGTAGCGTTTACAAACCGCTAAAAAAAGGACATTATTTGAAGTGACAAAGTCAGGGTATTTTTTTTTGTGGTATTTTGGGGTATTTTTTCCTGTTTTGCTATCTTCCAGTTCATTTAATTGTTCTTCATCCAAATTGGCATGCCCACTTACTACTTTTGGGATTTTCTAGCTGGTAATTGGTCACTCAGTTTTATAGCTTTACTGTACATCTGTAACTGTAAACAAGATGGCTACTGGTACTTTAAATTCTGTGAGGCAGCGCAGTGATTTCGAATATGTGACAAGGCTCCAACTGTCCGTATCCATCCAATATACGGACAGCTGGAACCTAGCTCGACCAATCACACCGCTTGTTTCACATTCCATTGCCAGTCCTGGATTATATATGTATTTATACATATAGATATATCTTTGCTTACTCACCTGTGCTGTTTTGTACTGTATATGTTACAAGTCTCAGTTTATTTGCTATTGATGTTAAAAAGCCATACTCCTGCATATACAGCCAGGTTGCTTCAGATATAAATGATAAATGAACCATACATACAGTGCATTCTCTGTAGATAAGGTTATTCTTAGAATCATCAATCATTTATGCATGGACCTTTGTTACAGTCCCATTTGAATCCAGGGCTATATAACCTATTTTAAACAAAGGTCAATGATTAAATAACCTGCTCTTCCTGGATGTAACAAGATCTTCTTCATAGAGAGGACAAAGGGTGACATTAAGTCATCCTGACTACTTGCCTCCCTTAACTTATTTGAGTGAGGGACTGTCTATCTTTGACAGGGTAGACGTCTGCCACGTGGGTGCATGCATTCGCTGTTGAGACGGAGGTTGAAGTTGAAACGCCCTGCAGGCAAACAGGTTTTATTTACATTAACACAGTGAATAGCTCATGTGACACTACCAGCAATGGTAGCACACAGAGTACATACAACACAGAGTACTAAAAGCAAAATAAAGCACACTATCATATAGCAAAGGCTATCTACGTTTAGACAAGCCTTCTTGTTATTTGGTCTGGTAAACACTACCCACATAAAAGGGGGGGGGGGGTAATAAAACTCTAAAAACCATTCACCCTAATAACTTCCTATAACAGGGCGAGGAGCTCTGTATATGATTGTTTGTTTATTTTAGAATGGGGTACCCCTCCGCCCCTCTGGAATTTATTATTTTGTATTTGTTTTGTTGTATTATTATTATTATTATTATTATTATTATTATTATTATTATTATTATTATTATTATTATTATTATTATATGTATGTATTTATGTATTTTTAAATGACTGCGTAGCCATGCGTTTGTTTTGTTTTTTATATTTAAATGTGTTCTGGCAGAGGCAGCTCATCCTCTGCCAGGAGTAATTAAAAACCTTTTGTAGAAGGTGGCCATCTCACAAAATAATTAAGTGATTAATTGTTGCTAATCGGGAGATGGTCACCTGCATAAAAGCCTGCAGCTCTCTGCAATCTGGTGGGTGTTCTAGGAAGGAGAAACAAGAGTGAGGTAAACTGAAAAGAAAACCAAACTAAAAGAAATCTGTGTCAGTGAAAGCTACTGTCTAGCCTGACCGATCTATGTGTTTTGAGTTCGAGATTTTGTTTTGTGTAACTGTTTTATTTTCGCTCTGTGAGCAAGTGTGTTTTTTTGTTAAACCTTTTGTTTTATTTTTGTTGTTTAAATAAACGGCGCAAGCGCCATTGCACCGCAGTACTTACCTGTTTGTTTTTCTTCCTGCTGCTGGCCTCTGCCATCCCTGTCACACTTCCCTAAAGGAATCAGAGCTGGTAATCATTGAAGAATCTTCAGTTAGGGGGTCTGTGACAAGGATTGACCGAGGTTTGAGACTCAGAGACAGTTTGAAGTTCAAAATAAAGCTTTTTAATAAACAAAAATAATCAAATAAATAGGCACAAGGGCCAAACAAAAAGGTTTCCAACACAAAATAAACACAAAACAAAACTTACAAATTAAGGCTTCCAGGCTGGGCGTTGCCTTCACTGGATTCAATAACTAACAAAACACAGCACAAACGAAAACACTCCTCTTCTCCTTCCAGAACTCTCCTCTCCTCTAGCCAGGGCCTCTCCCCTGGCTTTTATCCCCTGTGGCTGGAGCCCAATTAATCAATAATTGCTGATTATTCAATTAGGGCTCCAGCCACATTCTCACATGTTTTCCTGGCAGGGAGGAATTTTAACCCCCTCCCTGCCAGTCCCAAACACGTTCATAAAGACGGGGCAGTCCCCCGTCACAGGGTCGATTTTATTAACCTGTCCAATAGCAAGCTAACATAAAATAGATTTTAGAGCATTTTACAGAACTGGAACCCCCCCTGGATTGAATCAACCATCTTCCCAGATGCTGTAAAATGCTGCTGTGGCTTATCCCAGCATAGTAAAGCTTGATCAAATGAGCCCCTTTATCCGGCCAGAAACTCTATATACAGTTACTGCCTCCTGTGTAGTATCAGTATATTTTACAGCTTGACGGTTTTGATATATTCACATATTCATGGGTCCAAAATCAATTAGGGAAAGAGGCCTAATACATACTGAACCACAATACATGTAGGCGGGAGTCAGGGTCAGCAAGGCACAGAAGCATCCGTTGTTTGTATCCAAATACAAGTTCCCTCCTACAGCAATGTCTGATGTTCTGATTGAGCAGCTATAGTGGGGGGTGGGGGTGGGGGAGAAAACAGTGTGTGGTTTACTAAAGTGTTTGTTAATTCAGAGTGTCTAATGTCACAACAGTGGAGCCCGGCAGCCTAATGCCTGACTTCAGTTTGTCGGCTGGTGTTTTAAAATGCAATATTTTCTGCTTCTCTTTACTCTGTGAGTGTATTTTCATTTCTGCCGACCAATTATTATTTCACAGGGAATCAGAAATTCTAAGTGAAATAAAGTTTAAAAAATCCTATTTTGGTAATGCAGTCTAATTAGCCCTATATCACATTTTTGTTTTACTCAGATATTGTTTTTGGTTTTTTTATAAGTCTGTGGTAAGGTGCTTTGACGGTGAGCTCAGTAGCTGCTCTTCAGTTCTAGGTGCATCCATGGACATAATTTAGGCTAGATCAGCCAACTTGCCTTTATATTAATGTCAGATCTATCCAGTGCACAGCAGTGTTTTGACAGTTAAACAATAGGCACATTTATCTAAAGTGGCAAATTACTAGAGGGGCCTGGCTTTTCTATAAATGTTGGCTGACCTCTAGGACAAAAGTTTTGCATCACCCTATAGAATTAACTCATTTTGCTTTATAAAGTCGAATGAAACCTGCTGAACAATGTTATGTTTCCATGTTGAATTACATACGGCTTTGCAGGTTTCAATATAGTTAACAAAAAACTTGATTACATGTTGTTAAAGAAGATCTAAATTATGTTAATATACAGCTCTGGAAAAAATTAAGAGACCACTGCAAAATTATCAGTTTCTCTGGTTTTACTATTTATAGGTATGTGTTTGGGTAAAATGAACATTTTTGTTTTATTCTATAAACTACTGACAACATTTCTCCCAAATTCCAAATAAAAATATTGTCATTTAGAGCATTTATTTGCAGAAAATGACAACTGGTCAAAATAACAAAAAAGATGCAGTGTTGTCAGACCTCGAATAATGCAAAGAAAATAAGTTCATATTCATTTTTAAACAACACAATACTTATGTTTTAACTTAGGAAGAGTTCAGAAATCAGTATTTGGTGGAATAACCCTGATTTTCAAGCACAGCTTTCATGCGTCTTGGCATGCTCTCCACCAGTCTTTCACATTGATATTGGGTGACTTTATGCCACTCCTGGCGCAAAAATTCAAGCAGCTCAGCTTTGTTTGATGGCTTATACTTGGCTTGATTCATGCATCCTTCACAAAGACAAATCTGCCCGATTCCAGCCTTGCTGAAGCACCCCCAGATAAGTCCAATTTTCAGCTTTGCCCAACACCTGGTCGTCTAATGGTTAGACGGAGACCTGGAGAGGCCTACAAGCCACAGTGTCTCGCACCCACTGTGAAATGTGGTGGAGGATCGGTGATGATCTGGGGGTGCTTCAGCAAGGCTGGAATCGGGCAGCTTTGGCATGAATCAAGCCAAGTACAAGGTTGTCCTGGAAGAAAACTTGCTTCCTTCTGCTCTGACAATGTTCCTCAACTCTGAGGATTGTTTTTTCCAGCAGGACAATGCTCCATGCCACACAGCCAGGTCAATCAAGGTGTGGATGGGGGACCACCAGATCAAGACCCTGTCATGGCCAGCCCAATCTCCAGACCTGAACCCCATTGAAAACCTCTGGAATGTGATCAAGAGGAAGACGGATGGTCACAAGCCATCAAACAAAGCCGAGCTGCTTGAATTTTTGAGCCAGGAGTGGCATAAAGTCACCCAACATCAGTGTGAAAGACTGGTGGAGAGCATGCCAAGTCGCATGAAAGCTGTGCTTGAAAATCAGGGTTATTCCACCAAATATTGATTTCTGAACTCTTCCTAAGTTAAAACATTAGTATTGTGTTGTTTAAAAATGAATATGAACTTATTTTCTTTGCATTATTCGAGGTCTGACAACACTGCATCTTTTTTGTTATTTTGACCAGTTGTCATTTTCTGCAAATAAATGCTCTAAATGACAATATTTTTGTTTGGAATTTGGGAGAAATGTTGTCAGTAGTTTATAGAATAAAACAAAAATGTTCATTTTACCCAAACACATACCTATAAATAGTAAAACCAGAGAAACTGATAATTTTGCAGTGGTCTCTTAATTTTTTCCAGAGCTGTATATATATATATATATATATATATATATATATATATATATATATATATATATATATATATATATATATGGCCACTGTTTACTGCAAAGTAACGACAATGGCAGGGAATGAAAAAAAAAGTAAAAAATAAATAAAAAGTGCTGTCAACTTTATATACAATTTATTTCAGGAATAAACAAAACAACGTTTAATTGAACTGCTATTTGGCATCCTTTGTTTTGTAGTTAAGTCACTGTGCTAAAGTAAGGCCTACACAACTTATTCTTTACTTCTGGGATATTTTTCTACTTTAACATGTTACATATTGTAACGTCTTGCTGTAAAATAGAGGCACACACACTGGGGCCACACCACCTGCCCCTGCTGCTATACTGTCTCTGCCTGCATTCTGAGTAATATAATGGCTTTTATTACTTTTTGAAAACAAAAGAATATCTGAATTGTTCATTTTTTAGGAAAATACAATTTAAGCTGTTGTTGATTCCAACTCAGGAACTTCACATAAGGACTAGTAAGTTTACATAAGGCCCACCAAGTTTCAAAAGGTACTAGTCCTAAGGACTAGTATCACAATTTTGTTAGTTTCTAACCCTGTATAAGGTATATAAACCTATTTGGCAAACTCAGTCTTGCCGTGCTTTCAAATTACCACCTCACTCCCCAACCACTACCACCTCACTCCCAGCCTTGTCAGGAAGGCGGGGGTGGAGGGGGATACGATGGTCCTCTGCTTAATATTTTTTGTACAACGGGATGAACATGTCGCATAGATTTATTATTTCATTTTTGTTTTTTAGCAGGCAGCACCTGGACGCTCCGAGGGAAGAGGCTGTGCTCCAGCTAAATTTTACTCATCTTATTTTTCTTCACCCATTGTTGGGTTCAATGTTTTTGGAAATCTATGAGATTTTGTATTATAATAAAGGTGGTTATTTAATGCAAGATTGTCCTGACTGAAAATCTGTTCAACTAATAAGAAGCAAATTACTTATATACTTACATGACATCTGTAACTGCATATTTTCTTTTTTTGGAATTGCATTATCTGAGGTTAATAATCAAATTACAAGCAGTTTTCCTGCAGTAGAAAAAAACCAACTATCATTTATACTTAAGTACAAAAATGAGCCTAAGAGAAAGTTAAACTAGTTTTAAAATAGATGTTGAATTCGTTGTTTTGTTCTGGTAGTCTTCCCACAAATGGGTGAACTAATAGAGTGTAAAGCTCAGGGATAATGATATCCAAGTAATTGATGGTAATGGTCCCTTCAGAAAAGCAAGGTTACTTCCATACATCTGCTTGAACCTTGACAGTACAATTTCAGCACCATGGACAGAGCACTGTTCAGCTGGTAAATACATCTTTCTTTTTGTCCTCCCATTAGAGATTCCTTAGTGAAAGGTGAAATAAGGACAACAAATAGGTCTCTGTTGTATTGGGATTCAGAGAAAGTGCAATGCTGGTTCATTTGTCTTCATGAGAACTTCACTTAAAGGAGTGCTAATCAGGGTGTTAAAATGCATGTGGGATACAATCCCCAGTGACGGGGACACAGCGGAGGTGCTTGTAGATATAGACGAGTATTTTATTTGGGGGATGTACTGCATGGGGTTCTGTTTGTATATCATACTTGCATTTTTACATATATGTTGAGAACACAAGAGATTATTCAACATACTGTAAATCAGTAATTTTAATATACTTTACGATGATACTAACAGTTTACCGCAGTACATTTGCAGGTTTATTTTGTTAATTTCCCATGGTTATATTTGTCGTTTACTACAGTTTATTACATTTTTAAATATGCTTTACATTACCTCTGGGCTTTACTTACCTATGGTACACCATGCTTTCACTATGGAATGGGAACAACACTTTATTTACATACCTAATGATATATAATGTACGTCTTAAATACCACTTACCCCATTTTCATTAAACTGTTCATTTCTTATTCTATACTTTTCTGTACTGTTGATATACGTCATGGTCAGCATTTTTGTTCCACATACTGATAGTTCTAATTTTTGACCAACGCTTCTGGGAACGCCTTCATCTGTGTTATTTACAGTATGTTTGTAATTAAAGTGATAAAGAAAGTCTATAGCAATATGTCACAACATAATTTTAACGGCAATACAAGGTTGGCAATGATGGGGTTAAATCTCTCCCAGCCAGCAATGACATGTGTGACCATTCCACGATTAGGTAATTGGTGCTAACTGGGGAGTGGCCACTTGTATGAAAGAAACCAGAAATCCTTTGTTTGTTGGGTGGGTGGATGAGTGCTTATGCAGTGATTTTTCAGAGTGCCAGATTTAATAAAGAAAAGAACAAACACAAAACACACACAAAAATGTTCAAACAAAAGAATAAATCACTTGTAGGCTGGGCATTAGCCTTCACTACAGATTAAATAAATAAATAAAAAATACAAAAATCACAGCACAATTGGTAGTGATGGGAAAAGTGAAGCCTTCTGAACCACAGAACCCTCTGAGTCGGGGCTTCCCAAACTCGGTCCTAGGGACGCCCTGTGGCTGCTGGTTTTCATTCCAAACGAGCTCTCAATTACTTAACTAGTCCCTTAATTTAACTGATAATTTGCTTAATTAGACATTTGTAATTGTTTTCAGCTCTTAAACAGTTGCAGTTCAAGTTAAATGTTATAGCTAACTTGAAATATGCAACTGTTCAAGAGCTGGAAACAAGTAAAAATGTCTAATTAAGCAAATTATCAGTTCAATTAAGGATCTAGTTAAGTAATTGAGAGCTCGGTTGGAATGAAAACCAGCAGACACATGGGGTCCCCAGGACCGAGTTTGAGAAGCCCTGCTCTAAATAAATTTGGTTCGCAAAAAGATTAATTGAGCCGAGGCACATGAAGCGCTTCATGCTCTTTAGTGCCATCTCTTGGTAGATCTGCACAACTCAGTACATTGAGAATAAAGACAGCCCGTATCTCCAGAGAGAAGGAATTTAGTAAAGTGGACAATTGCACTGATGCTCAGAGAAGGCAATGTGTTATATGGTGACATTTCATGCACTTTTGACATAGAATATCAAGCCATTTCTTTTTTAATTTTCTTGGTTAATTGGGCATCTATAATTTAAACAATCATTTTAGTGTAAAGGAACATTTCAGTGCTTTTTCTAAAGACAGAGCTCGGCCATTGCTTTTCTCGAAATTGCCTGGAATATTTATTTTACATATCAACCACACATGCGATTAACCAATAAAACCTTCTTAAATAATCATACTAGAAATATAAAAGTGTTGTCCAATCGAAAACAAGCTCTTGTTGCCTGAAATAAAAGACAGCGTAATTTGATGAGACTTCAGCAACCGTAGTGTGTAAGATGGAGTGTTAAGTAGGATATCTTGATTCGTGCTTACAAGCAGATTCTTCAGGGGCACATGTAGTGTTTTGTTTTTTTTTTACCAATAATGTTCATAAAGATCTCTGTTTGTACATACTTAATGCTTTTTTGTTTGTCGTTAATTTGAAAAAAATATATGTACATGTTTATGAAATGTAAAACAAAAAACAGCATCTTGATTTAAAAAAAAAAAATGTTCCTTTCAGCTTGACTGAAACACCACACTGTGAGCACTGTTGACAAAAAGAGTACATACTGAGTAAAAAAAACAAACAGCTACTGTTAAACACCGTTCATGGGTCACATGACCTAGTGGTTCAAATGAAGCACACGAACCTTTGCTTCGTAACACCGTTTGCTTCAATTGGTTCATGTGGGATCGAATCAGCAGAGACTTCAGTCCCATCACTAACGATTGGGGAATGGCCACAGCTGTGATTGCTGGCAGGGAGAGATTTAACCCCATCCCTGCCAACTTTGCCTTCTCACACACACACACACACACTATATACATTAAGGACTTTCGCCCTGCCACACGTACATTTTAGAACAAAGCTTAGAGTTTAAATATTGATTTGTAAAGGTCATCCGACAGTGTCTTTTTAAATTAAACCACTGAAATCTCTGATAAAATAATTTTTGTTGTCCTGACTGAATAACAAAGAGGAATCGTTGGCTTGGGGTTCATTATTAGACAATGATCTTTTTATTGAACAATTCCTCAATTCAACTACAAACTGGATCCAACAAAAACCAGAGAAGGGGTTAACAGTTCACTATGCATCGCTGTAACAGCAGTTCTGAAGCTCTGTTCAGGTATCTCAACGCTGAGAGGCAAAAGCTTTCTCTTTGTAGGCGTGCGGTTCATTTGGAGACACTGTGATTTCTACAGGATCAGCTTCACAGTTCAGTTTCTACCCCGCACAGTTTCCCAGCTGCTGAAAGCACAGCTTCACAGTTCAAAGACTTGTCTTTTGTTTTTCACAGATGGCTAACTCTAAATTTGCAGTAATTCTTTGATCCAAATAGAAATGTCACAGTTTTAAATGTTCATAATGTGCTGTAGTGATTGTAAAAAAAAAAACAAAAAACCTGCATTTGTAACTGACCCTAGCATTAAATTATCATTATAGTGATGCGCAATGAGGAGACACAGTCCATGCTGATTTCGCCTGCCTAATCGTGGTAGTGCCTGAGCCAATGCAATGCTCCCTGTAGAATCTCCAACTTTGCACAGCCAGGATGAGAACCTGCATTCACCTGATTGCATAACGTTAGGTTACTTACCGTAACCCTGGTTCCCTGAAAGAGAAGACGACCACCAAAACATACTTATGGGATATGCCTGCCTTACGTAGGTATTCACTGAGCTCTTTATATCAGAGCTGCTGACAGGCACCTTCTTGGGGTGACATATCTCCACTTGTAGGCGCATAACTAGTGGAGCCTGCCCTAGCGTTCTGCAGTATGCCCTCGACCACGTCAGATAGCCCTAGCGTTAAGGGTCCAGACCCATAATTGGAACCTGCCTGGTTCCAGATGCCAGAGAGTGCCTTTCGCCTAACTTATGAGTTCCAGGCAATGCGGGATCTCCCAGGGCTGGCCTTGTAAGAGCTGGCACAGGGTTGAGGCAAACAGATCGACCTGCGCCTTCCCGAACTGTTCCCAAATGCGCTCCACCACCTGAGGGCAAAGTAAACAGCCTGCAACTCCAGCATGTTTATTTGCAGGGATGTCAAACAGCCTGACCAGGTGCCGTGGACTCCCCTGCCTTCCCAGACTGCACCCCAACCCGAGTTGGAGGTGTCCGTCGTCACCACCTGACGGTTTACCACTACTCCCATCTGCATGCCTTTGCGCAGGCGAGAGGTCCACCTCCACCAGTCGCACACATACGACATACAGTAATACAGACAGAAGCGAGGCAGGCTGTTGAAGAAAGGAGGAGAAAGAAGCTAAGTTTTAGAGCCGCTGACTGCACGAAAGCGGCAAGCCAGCTTTCAGCACGAACTGCAGTCGACTCGGAGAAGCTCTTTCAAAACACGCTCAGTTTAGTAACACAGAGGTCTTACCTTACCGTCAGTGAGAAGCAAAAGACAACATGGCTTCCGTGGGTGGGACCGAGGGCGTCACTCCAGGAAAGGGCCTATCGGCAGCTCTGATATAAATAGCTCAGTGAATACCTACCTAAGAGGCATATCCCATAAGTATGTTTTGGTGGTCGTCTTCGAATTGAAAGGGAACTCATCCTGCACACCAGGTGAGCCACTCTGGGACCCTTTTAAATACCAGAATACCCAAAATGCATACAGATCCACCATCTTTGCATATAACCCCAAGTGGTTTTGACATGAGGTCTCATTATTTAACTGTCTCACCTAGTATTTCAATGGTGAGAGATTTTGTCAGAAAAAGATTATTAAATATAAAGGTTGTAACAGTGTGCAGCGTACAAAAAAATATGTGTGGCTCACCTGAGGATTATTTCCAGAAAACCTACTTAAGAAAACATCTAAAGCAGTATGGTGCAACCTTTAGAAAACACATATTAGACACCATGGCACTTGCTATATACTGTACACATGTGTAAGTGATGAGGATTTGACAGTGCTAGTTCTGAAACTGACAACATAAGCTCCCTATTTGCTACATATATCTGCTTTCCTGTCCAATTCTAAATGTTATCACTGCATTAAAGTGTTCTCTCTTAGATTTTATGTTTGTAAAACACTAACAAACATTAGAATGATGTAAAAGTATGATTTTTACCATCAAGCAGCAGGAATAGAAATGTTCTATTTATGCTGTTTCAGTCAGAAAAAACATGCGATAGATTATTTATTAAAACAGAGTAGACAACCCTACCACAATGCACATGATTTGTGCTACATTCCTTGGCCTTTGGTCTCGCCTTTCGAGGTATCCCTGCCATGAATTAACATGCAGATAAGTGGAGAGGCTGGCCATAGGGGGACATAGGCAGGGGGACAGGATAGCTGCCCTCCCCAGTTAGACAAAGCCAAAAAAGCAGATGCTGGGGAGGAGGAGGTGAACTCTGGCACACAGCGGGGATGTAATGAATTGAGGTAAAACATAAATCCTTTCCTTGCTGATCATTGGCTGTATTGTTTATCGAGGGACGAATAAGAAACCAGCTGTTCGACTGACAATTAAGCCTGGTATTGGAAGCGTCTAACATATGCTTGATATTTACGTGATTTGAACCAAGGTTAAAGTGAGTTCCCTGCCAGAACCACCTCTTTGCTTAATGTGCTAAAGTAATGTTTTTTTCAAATTGAAAAAGCACACTTAACGGCTCTGAGTCCCACATGTCGAAATGTTCTTTATATAGCCCTGGTCAGAATACCACAGGTGTAATTTTAGCTTTGCATGGTAATTGAAGAGTAAGTAGCGGGTTTCCGAAACACATATCCCCACGTGTTGCTACAACTCATGGGTGTCAAGTCTCAAGGTTTACCTGTGAAACTCACGGTTTTTCACAATTCTGACAGTCTCACGGCCGTGCAATGGATTCTCACGTTTGTGCATAAGTTTGTTATTGTTTGCGAGGCTGCGAAACCCTTTATACATGATACAGCGGTAAATCCAATACAACTGTCCAACCATATTATTTATTTTTTTTTTTGGGGGGGGGGGGGGGGGCACCTTAAAGAGGTGTACATTACCATTCTATATTCCTGTAGCTGCTACTTCTTTCTTTATTTTTTGAGCAGGGGTAAAAAAAAATACCTTTTATTATTTGTTTATTTAGCAGACGCCTTTATCCAAGGCGACTTACAGAGACTAGGGTGTGTGAACTATGCATCAGCTGCAGAGTCACTTACAATTACATCTCACATGAAAGATGGAGCACAAGGAGGTTAAGTGACTTGCTCCGGGTCACACAATGAGTCAGTGGCTGAGGTGGGATTTGAACCGGGGACCTTCTGGTTACAAGCCCCTTTCTTTAACCACTGGATCACACAGCCTCCTACACACAGCAACCTTTACATTTCTTTATTGAAAGCTGATATCTGAGTGAGGTGTTAATTCAAGGGCGGCGTTAATTGATAAGAACATAAGAACATAAGAAGGTTTACAAACGATGAGGCCATTCGGCTCGTTTGGTTGTTAGTAGCTTATTGATCCCAGAATCTCATCAAGCAGCTTCTTGAAGGATCCCAGGGTGTCAGCTTCAACAACATTACTGGGGAGTTGGTTCCAGACCCTCACAATTCTCTGTGTAAAAAAGTGCCTCCTGTTTTCTGTTCTGAATGCCCCTTTATCTAATCTCCATTTGTGACCCCTGGTCCTTGTTTCTTTTTTCAGGTCAAAAAAGTCCCCTGGGTCGACATTGTCTATACCTTTTAGGATTCTGAATGCTTGAATCAGATCACCGCGTAGTCTTCTTTGTTCAAGACTAGATTCATTTCAAGACTAGATTCAATTATTTTAGCCTGTCTGCATACGACATGCCTTTTAAACCCGGGATAATTCTGGTCGTTTTCGTTTTAGTTTTCGTTAACTGGAAAAACACTGCAGTCAATATCATTTCTTTCCTTCAGTTCACCAGAATTCTTAACAGACATATTTTTTCTTCAGTCATATTCATGCTAATTTGTGATGTGCTTGGGGTACCAGCTATCCCTAATTGACATGGAGAAACATTTATTTCAACGTGTCACAATTCTTCTTTCTTTGAGGCATTTCAATTAAGAGCTGAGACTTCTTTTACGGATGACAGATTAACTGCTAGAATAACACCAGCTGTTCTAATCGATGGTGTCTGTTTGACAGAGATGGTATGGCTACTCCCAAATGGTCAACCGTCTTACTATATGAGTTTATTTTTTTCTTAAAGTGATTACATTCCAAGACAGGTATAACAGTGGATCCAATCAAATGAAATACAGTAATGTTTGACAGTGCACACACTGTCCAGTGTTCTCCAAGTTCTGGATGAAAAATAAATAAACAAATGTGTCTTCTCATTTAAGTCTCAAGCCAAGCTAAAGATCAGTATTTTGCACAACAGCTTTTAAAAGGAATTTAACCCAAGCACTATCAAGCTATTCTGAGTTTGCAGTAAAGCATTTATCTGCTTCTTACCAGGGATTTGTTTTAGCATGCCTGCTTCAATGCGAGCAGTCATTTAATTTGAACAAATTGCAGTACCTACTCCCACAACCTTGATACAAGTCTTATCTGCTCTGGAGTGTGACAAAAAACATATCTCTTAAATGTGACGGAGTTAGGATTACCCAAGCAACAATAGGGCTTTTTTGTATCTTCTAATTGAAAATAAATAGATCCCAGCTTTGTCCTTTATGAAACAATGGCTCCAGCCATACAGATGGGATATATGGAAATAGATGAATGACATCATCTCGCCAAAGAGTCAGTGTAGTTTACCATTGTATCTGAACTGTAATGTATATACTTTAAGATTTAATACATTTTATGTGTGTATAAATTAACTAGAGCATCTTATTTCAGCGGATTTTCAAGGATTTATTGAATTTATTTATTGAAACCCATTAGAATAGCAATCCTAGTGTATTGCCTTGAAGAAATACTTTCAGAACCATTGGTACAAGGCATTATAATCTACAGTGGATATGGAGTTTGACACTGCCTTGTACTGGTAAGGTACCACGGTGTTGCAATGTATTAGAGCTGTGTTTTGGTATGCCATTGTGATACACATTGTACCATTCTACTGACAACAGCATAGCATTAGGCCCTTCATTAGTGATTGTTATTAACAAAACATGTTCATAGCCATGCACCTCTGTTGACTATATATATGTCTGAAATATGTGTTTTTTAAAGAAATCTATGATTTAACAAACATGTATTTTCATTTTAAAACATGATCGTTGGTCTTACACAAGGTTAAATAAATCTCTGTTAATAGGCTTTGCTTTCAGACAGTGGTGTACTTCCCTGGTCACCTGTTAAGTGAAAATGTCCCCACCCCTTCAGGGTCTTTTTTCTTGTCATTAACCAACCAGCTGCTTCCCTGTTTCCCCTCAGCTGTGTCTTCAGTAAGACCCTGATGACACTGCTGAGGTGAAATGACCTAGGAATTGCAAGTGTAAGGAATTAAGACCCTGACTCAAACTGCAGCAAAGACACAATGAATAATCATCCATCATCCAAACAATAACATACAAGCTATGTTGTCACATTGCACACATACAAACAAAACAGCTCCATGAATAAACAATGAAATACAGCCCTGTGGCAGGGTAGCCTCCCAGCCCAGATGGTATTGCAGGGACAGAGGCTCAGACACAGAACACTGCAAGTTAAATTGCGCTAAAGCGCTTTTGAATAAAGAAATACACAGAAACAAAAACAGACAAAACACTAACAAAAACACATTTAACAAAATAAAAGGCAAAAGGGCCAAAACAAAAGTTCTTTCAAAAACTCACGATAATAAACAAACAGCACAACACGGAACACAGAACATGTAACACACCCCTCCACCTTTATCACCAACATCAACTCTAACCTTCTCTAATTACCACCCGTGAATACCTATTTTATACACCCGTGAATACCTATTTAATACACCCGTGAATACCTATTTAATACACCCATGAATATCTATTTAATACACCCGTGAATACCTATTTTATACACCCGTGAATACCTATTTTATACACCCATGGCTGCAGCCTGATTAATCACTTTATCATGTATTCACTTGTTGGCTCCAGCCACATTCCCACATGTTTTGACAGGGAGAAATGTAACCCCCTTCCTCCCTGCCAACCCAATATTCGCCACACCAACACACACACGTGCACCGGCAGGGCTTTCAGCCTGCCACACTGCCACAAGCCCATTCAGTGCACTTAACCATCACAAGTAGCACTCAATAACAAACCCCAATTACTAAACATGTCAGCAGAAACTAACTCTAACTAGGTCCAATGCTGTACATTTCATACTATCCATGCTGTTCTGTTGTTAGAATAGCTTTTATGCGTTTTAATATATTTATTTAGCTTTGTGAAGGAATGGAAATAGTTGGATAACATTAACGTTGGCTGCAAGCTCTTTCACTTGATGACCATTTCATTTTCCGACAGTCTTATTACAAATACAGTACAACAGAAATGATGGGATGTTGATCTACTGAGCAGAGACAGAGCAAGCAGTGGTTTGCAGGTTTTATTGTTGAAACTGTCTCCAGCAGACTTGCCATCTGGCCCCGAAATTCCAGAACACTTTAAGAAAGGTCTGATTTTTTAAACACACCACTGAACCATAAACACATTGATTTTAATCAACATGTTAGGTGAATGTGAATTTGTGAGCTGCTCGATTCAATTGATTAAATTGTTTTATTGTGACAGCAATTCCTTCCTGAGAGCATTGTAGGAACACGGATTACAATGCTATCCTACACCACTCATGTGGCTAAACTTCCACCCATGTGGTTAAAAAAACTGACTTGTCTTAAAGTTACCTGTAATTATGGGGCAGGTAGCAACAATCATCCCCAGCAACTTACTAAAAAAACAACAGCATTCTGTTTATTTCCTCAGGGGATAATACAGTTGCATCTAAAATATAGACTTAACGGTACACCATCGTTTATATAGGGGTTTTACTTCTGAACCAGTATCTATTAATCTCATCTAACCTCCTAAAACACAGCAAAGTGTTTTAAAAATTCAAAACTGCTGTATTTGCTGACAATTCTGTGGTATAAGGGCTGTTTTAAGAAAAAAAAAATTAAATTAACTAATTAACTAATTGACGTAATTAATCTGGCTTGTGCTCATGGGAAATCAAGTGTCCACAAGAGAGTACATTTAGGATTTGATTATGCAGGATTGCATACCTTATGATTAGAGACATTAAACCAATGTTACCTTGTTTTCTTGTGTTTCCTCACATCTCATGTATAGACTTGCTGGTATGGTTTAACCTGAGGAGTGGGACCCCCCACCTTATATCTATACTTAAAGTAACTATAAAACACCCAATAATGGTAAATAGTCCATTTATAGTTTAAACTAAAAGTCTTTCTCAATGCTGAAATGTGTTTTGGTTCACATTTGCATATCACTGGATAAAGTGGTCTCCACTCTAAAATGGTAAAGTGTAAAGGGCCTCTTTACGGTCCCATTGTAAGGAATCTGTACTGCTTTTGTATAGGTGTGCATGGCAATAATGACCATAGATCACATATACAAGGAATAAAGTCAATACAATGTACAATACCGACTTTACAGTTGAAATGACAATTTACAGGGTTCGTTCATGATTGGGTCTGTACCCAGCTCATACCTCTCACCCCTTGTGTCGACTAGAAACTCTTATAACCAGAGACACGGAACACACAAACTTATGAATATACTGAGGGGTAGGTGTACTAAGTAGGCCACTCACTGACTCACTGTGTAACTTTGAGCAAGTCACTTAACCTCCTTGTGCTCAGTCTTTCAGGTGAGATGTTGTTGTAAGTGACTCTGCAGCTGATGCATAGTTCACACACCCTAGTCTCTGGAAGTTGCCTTGGATAAAGGTGTCTGCTAAATAAATAAATACTAATAAAATATTAATAATAATGAGTGCTGCAATATGCTAATTTAAATATTTGTTGCGAGATCTCTAGCATTATACATTGCGAGAGTCATGCGACACTGTTCAAATAAATAGCGGGTGGTGAGCTGTGGTTTGCTGCAGCAGACAGTGCCTGAAGGATAATGTCTATACATGCAAGGGTGCATGAATCAAAATAACATTGTTTTTGTTAAATGTAAACATCATCTGTACAATGCATTATGTTCCATCTTCATTTTATCTGTTTTGATACTGTTTTATATATATATATACAGTATATACAGTATATATATATATATATATATATACATAAAAGGCAGTTTAATCCCAACAGCTTCTATAGTGGGACCCCCACCTTCTCCCACAAAAACCTTTTCATAATCATACAGTAGCTCATCGCTAAACTGGACATGTTTGTCCGACATAAGAAGGTGTCGAGTTTAAAAACAATACAATAAAATTGCACACACATACATTTATAGTGCTAAATGCATTTGAAATGTAAATTATTGCTCTGAAATAACACTAATGTGTGTTGGGTAGGCTACACATTACATTACGTAAAAATATAAATCTGTACAGTAGGCCTATACAGTATACAGTACATAGTAAAATCAAATTAATACCTAGCACACTTTCATTTTACTATAGCCTACCAGTAACACAAAATAAATCATGCTGCTGCATTGTACATTTAAAAAAAATATATATTATTATTTTTAACTTGGCCTACTTAGTAGCCTAGACAATTAACACACAATAGATCATGGTCCTATACAGAAACGGGTTTGTTTTGTGTGCTTTTGGAGTTGTTAAGTTTGATCAAATGATTGTTACAGACTGCAACACTGTACTTGTGAAGGCAACGCCTAGCCAAGGCCGTATGAAGAAGCAGGAGTCGTCGTAAGAATACTGGCTCATAAGTAGGTTAGTTTAGGGGATATTGATCCCAAGTTAAATGTATAGCGAGGCTTATGTAGTGTAGCCGGTTTCTGGAGTGGGATGCCTCGTTCAGTAAGGTTAGAACTCGCCCTGTGTTGCTCCTTTTATTTGTAGTTTCTGTAATGTGTTTTATTTCGTTGGTAGCATCACATGACCCATTTGTTTACTTTCTGTTTTGTGGTTAATAATTCTTGCGCGCCTGTTCTGGCATTTGAACTCCAACTCCCATGTCTCTCTGTTTTGAAATACCGTTACCCACACATGTGACACGAGTACCTTGTCACAATACCGTTTAAATGTTGATCAATGTGAAGGAATCTTCATAAAAGTACTATATATTGATGTTCAATTCAAATGTGCCATTTTGTCATTAATCTGATACAGAAAAATGCCAAACCCTATTATAGAGAACACCCTGATATAACAAACATTTCTCCAGGTCCCACGGGGGTTCGTTATGGTGAAGTTAGCCTGTAATTTACACCATGATCTTAGCTAGTCACGGAAGTAATTTGTTTTGGAAATGTGAATTGTGATGACTTCCATTTCCTATAACTTTTCAAACTTATGCAAGTAAAAGAAAAAAAAAACATGTCAGACTGCAGTTACAACCAAGCAATTACTTTGCTAATGATGGTGTTATTTCATGCATGTGCTTCCTGGCTAACAGGAGACGCTAAATTCATTCTAACAGTACAAGCTGTATAGATATTTATGATTCACTGAGCAAACAATATGGATTGAAAGCTGGACATTTGGTAGTTTTTGGTAGAAGCAGGTCAAAGGTCAGCAACAACATTATTGGTCCTTTTTGCTTTTTATTTCTCTTTGAGGCATTTTTCCTGATAACAGTAGTTTATAGTAACTTCTTCTGATTTATCTTGATATAAGAACGTAAGAACATAAGAAAGTTTACAAACGAGAGGAGGCCATTCAGCCCATCTTGCTGGTTGGTTGTTAGTAGCTTATTGATCCCAGAAACTCATCAAGCAGCTTCTTGAAGGATCCCAGGGTGTCAGCTTCAATAACATTACTGGGGAGTTGGTTCCAGACCCTCACAATTCTCTGTGTAAAAAAGTGCCTCCTATGCCCCTTTATCTAATCTCCATTTGTGGCCCCTGGTCCTTGTTTCTTTTTTCAGGTCAAAGAAGTCCCCTGGGTTGACATTGTCTATACCTTTTAGGATTTTGAATGTTTGAATCAGATCGCCGCGTAGTCTTCTTTGTTCAAGACTGAAGAGATTCAATTCTTTTAGCCTGTCTGCATACAACATGCCTTTTAAACCCGGGATAATTCTGGTTGCTCTTCTTTGCAGTCTTTCTAGAGCAGCAATATCCTTTTTGTAACGAGGTGACCAGAACTGAACACAATATTCTAGATGAGGTCTTACTAATGCATTGTAGAGTTTTAACATTACTTCCCTTGATTTAAATTCAGCACTTCTCACAATATATCCGAGCATCTTGTTAGCCTTTTTTATAGCTTCCCCACATTGTCTAGATAAAGACATTTCTGAGTCAACATAAACTCCTAGGTCTTTTTCATAGTTCCCTTCTTCAATTTCAGTATCTCCCATATGATATTTATAATGCACATTTTTATTGCCCGCATGCAATACTTAAGTTTACACTTTTCTCTATTAAATTTCATTTGCCATGTGTCTGTCTGCCCAATTCTGAATGCTGTCTAGATCATTTTGAATGACCTTTGCTGCTTCAACAGTGTTTGCCACTCCTCCTATTTTTGTGTTGTCTGCAAATTTAACGAGTTTGCTTACTATACCAGAATCTAAATCATTAATGTAGATTAGGACAAGCAGAGGACCTAATACTGATCCCTGTGGTACACCACTGGTTACCTTGCTCCATTTTGAGGTTTCTCCTCTAATCAGTACTTTCTGTTTTCTACCTGTTAACCACTCCCTAATCCATGTGCATGCATTTCCTTGAATCCCTACTGCGTTCAGTTTGAGAATTAATCTTTTATGCGGGACTGTGGCAGAGCAAGGCTCTGCCCTTAGAAATACTGGCAGGAAAGGAGTTAAATTCTCCTCCCTGCCCAGATTGATTGCTTCAGGTGGGAGCAATCAACTAATTAATTATTCAATTAAGGACTGAGCCACCTGGCATAAAAGGAGGCTTCAGCCTCCCATTAGGGGAGAGTTCTGGAAGGAGAAGGAGCCAGTGTTTTGTGTGTGCTGTTTTTCTGTTGGTTTGTGTTTGAATCCAGTGAAGGCAACGCCCAGCCTGGAAACCTTTATTTTTGTAGCTTTTTGTTTTGTGTTTATTTTATGTTTAAAACCTTTTTGTTTGGCCCTTGTGCCTATTTATTTGATTATTTTTGTTTATTAAAAAAAACTTTAAAAACTTCTAAACTGTCTCTGAGTCTCAAACTCTGCCAATCTTGTCACATTTGGTGCTCAGAAGTGGGATACTGCCACCTGGAGGCTCAGGGCAGTATTTTTTGTTGTGTTTTTTTTTTTTTTTTTTTTTTTTTAATTTTACGATGTTTTTTTTGGAAAAAAAAAAAAGAAATGGAGCTGGCCCAGGAGGAGCTAGATGACAACTGGGAGCTGTTTTTAAAAGGGCTCGTGGCAGAGTTGTGCCCCGGCTGTTGGGCATATGGGCACACAGTGGCCATCTGCCCCACCCAGTATGAGGAGGAGGAGGAGCAGCTGCCGCTGCAAACAGAGGGGAGAAGGAGGCAGAGAGGAAGGAAGACATGGGAGGAAGAGGAGTGGTGCACCCAGTGCATGCAGTACGGGCACGAGGAGCATCACTGCCCAGAGCTGTTACAGGACACAGACCTGGAGTGGGAGGAGCCCGAATGTCCTGTGCCTGAGTGGGAGGAGTCCGAATGTCCTGCACCTGAGTGGGAGGAGCCCGAATGTCCAGAGCCCAAGAGGGGGGAGTCGGTGCGTCCAGAGCCCAAGAGGGCGAAGGCCGAACGTCCACAGTCCAGGTATCCATCAGCAGAGGGAGAGTTCCTGCCTGTTCCACCTCCATCGCAATGGGAGGACTGTGTGTCGCTCCCACCTCCACCAGCAGAGGGAGAGTACCTGCTGGTTTTACCTCCATCGCTGCCACCAGCAGCGGGAGCATGCCTGCTGGTTCCCCTGCAACTGCCATCCCGAGAGCCAGAAGAGGTGGAGCTGCCGTCCCGAGAGCCAGAGAGGATGGAGCTGCCATCCCGAGAGCCAGAGGGGGTGGAGCTGCCGTCCCGAGAGCCAGAAGGGGAGAAGGCTGAAGCCCCTCAGCAGCCCTTGCACATGCTGCTGAGAGGAGCTCAGGGGAGGCGCATCCGATGCGACGGCAGGAGGTGCCAGCCCGACTTCAGAGGCTGCTAGAATGGCCACAGCCACCACCGCCAATGCCAGAGTGTCTAGAACCGTTGCCGCTGGAGGAGCTGGAACTGCCGTTGCCGGAGTGGCCGTCGTCTCCGCCTGTTGTTCCTGAGGGTCCATCGTCTCCACCTGTTGTCCAAGAGGGTTCGCCAGCAGAGCGAGACGAGCTGTTGTTCCCGCCTCCGCCAGCAGAGGGAGTCGGGCCGCCATTCCCGCCTCCGCCAGCAGAGGGAGTCGGGCCGCCGTTCCCGCCTCCGCCAGCAGAGGGAGTCGGGCCGCCGTTCCCGCCTCCGCCAGCAGAGGGAGTCGGGCCGCCGTTCCCGCCTCCGCCACCAGAGGGAGACGGGACGCCGTTCCTGCCTCAGCCACCAGAGGGAGACATTCCAGGTTCCCTACCAGCGTTCAGGGGCTTTGAAGGTCCGGGGCCCCCACTATTGAAGGAAGCTTGGGGGACCCGGCATCAACCCCGCCCACCACCGCCCGTTGAAATAGCCCACCCATGGGACATAAGGGGACTCTTGGGGGGAGGGCTTGGGTTCAAAGGGGGGGGGGAGTTTGGCCAATTGCGGCCTCCGTACTTTGTACGTGGAGGGAGGTGTGTGGCAGAGCAGGGCTCTGCCCTTAGAAATACTGGCAGGGAAGGAGTTAAATTCTCCTCCCTGCCCAGATTGATTGCTTCAGGTGGGAGCAATCAACTAATTATTCAATTAAGGACTGAGCCACCTGGCATAAAAGGAGGCTTCAGCCTCCCATTAGGGGAGAGTTCTGGAAGGAGAAGGAGCCAGTGTTTTGTGTGTGCTGTTTTTCTGTTGGTTTGTGTTTGAATCCAGTGAAGGCAACGCCCAGCCTGGAAACCTTTATTTTTGTAAGTTTTGCTTTTTGTTTTGTGTTTATTTTATGTTTAAAACCTTTTTGTTTGGCCCTTTTGCCTATTTATTTGATTATTTTTGTTTATTAAAAAAACTTTATTTTGAACTTCTAAACTGTCTCTGAGTCTCAACCTCTGCCAATCTTGTCACAGGGACTTTGTTAGAAGCTTTCTGGAACTCTAAATAAACCATGTTGTATGCTTTGCAATTATCCATTTTCAATGTTGCATTCTCAAAAAAGTCAAGTAGGTTAGTTAGACACGATCTCCCTTTCCTAAAACCATGCTGGCTGTCTCCCAGGATATTGTTACCATATAGGTAATTTTCCATTTTGGATCTTATTATAGTTTCCATAAGTTTACATATAATAGAAGTCAGGCTTATTGGTCTGTAGTTACCTAGTTCGGTTTTGTCTCCCTTTTTGTGGATTGGTATTACGTTTTCTATTTTCCAGTCTGTCGGTACAACCCCTGTGTCAAGAGACTGTTGCATGATCTTGGTTAGCGGTTTGTAAATAACTTCTTTCATTTCTTTGAGTACTATTGGGAGGATCTCATCCGGCCCAGGGGATTTGTTTATTTTAAGAGCTCCTAGTCCCTTTAACACTTCTGCCTCTGTTATGCTAAAGTTATTTAAAACTGGATAGGAACAGGTCGACGTGGGGCATGTTGTCCGTGTCCCCCTTTATAAAAACTTGTGAAAAGTAATCATTTAATATATTTGCTTTTTTTTTTCTTCATCTATGATTTTGCCATTTGTGTCTCTTAGACATTTAACCTCCTCTTTGAATGTTCTCTTGCTGTTATAATATTGAAAAAAAAAATTTTTGAATTGGTTTTAGCCCCCTTAGCAATATTGATTTCTATCTCTCTCGTGGCCTTTCTAACTTCCTTTTTGACTTGTGTTTGCAGTTCCAAGTACTCTTTCTGTGTACTTTGTTTTTGGTCCCTTTTAAACGCTCTGTAAAGTGCCTTTTTTCGCTGAATATTTTTTTTAATTGATCTATTAAACCATTTTGGCCATTTTGTTTTAAATTTAGATTTGTCTGCTTTTGGTATGTAATTGTTTTGTGCCTCTAGTACTACATTTTTAAAAAACAGCCATCCTTTTTCTGTGGATGTTTTCTCTATTTTACTCCAATCTACTTCTGTTAGTCTCCGTTTCATACCTTCATAGTTTGCTTTTCTAAAATTGTAAACTTTAGCTTTAAACATTACTTTTGGGGTTTTAAAAAATATTTCAAATGAGACCATGTTGTGGTCGGAGTTTGCCAATGGCTCTCTGACCTCTGTTTTAGTTATTCTGTCTTCATCATTTGAAAAGACTAAATAAAGGCATGCCTCCCCTCTAGTCGGTGCCTTGACAAATTGCGTGAGGAAGCAGTTATTTGTCATTTCCACCATTTCAATTTCGTCCATCGTGCCCCCCATCGGGTTTTCCCATTTTATACGGGGAAGTTGAAATCCCCCATTAGTATGGCTTCTCCTTTTCTACATACATTTCAAATGTCATTGTACAACAGATTATTTTGCTCAGCGTCTGAATTTGGCGGTCTATAGCATGCTCCTATTATTATGCCATTTGAATTTGTGTCCATTATTCTGACCCATATTGATTCTGCATTGTTTTCTTAGTCCTGATTTAACACCTGGGCTTCAAGACTATTTCTTATGTATAACGCTACCCCTCTGCCTCTTCTGTCCTGCCTGTCTTTCCTATATAGTGTGTACCCACTAATATTATATTCGTATCCATCACTCTCAGACAACCAAGTTTCTGTAACACCTATCACATCGTAGTTACTTGTTAGTGCAGTAGCTTCAAGTTCTAACATTTTGTTTCTGAGACTTCTAGCATTAAGATAAATACATTTAATAGTGGTCTTACCTGAGTTGTTGCCCTTGTTTTGATGTGGTCTCCCTTCTGTTTTTTTGTTTTCTCCCCCCTTCCTTTCTAGTTTAAATGCTTCTGGACCTCCTGAAGGATCCTTTCTCCAAGTAGATTGGTTCCCTTTCTGTTTAAGTGCAGTCCGTCCCACCTGTATAGTCCTTGTTGTAGAATGTGCTCCAATGTTCAAGAAAGGTGAAGCCTTCCTGTGTGCACCACGATTTCAGCCATGCATTTTGATTTTGTATTTCCAGCTGTCCATATGGTCCTTTGCAAGGTGCCGGCAGTATCCCAGAAAATGCCACAGTTTTGGTCTTGTCTTTTAATTTCCATCCTAGCTCTCTGAATTTGTTTTGCAGGGATCTTGGTCTGTCTCTTCCAATGTTGTTTGTACCGATGTGGACGACTACTACCGGGTCGTCTCCTGTTCGTTCTAGGAGCCTGTCCACATTCTCAGTGATGTGCTTGACAGAGGCTCCTGGAAGGCAGCACACTGTTGTAGTAAGGGGGTCCAAACTGCAAACTGAACTTGCTGTGTTTCTCAATATGGAGTCCGCAACAATTAAGCAGGCTTAATTGCTGAAGCAAGTCCTGGATCATGCGGCACTTTACACAGACTTGGTTGAGCTCTGTTGGGTTTTCTCGGATTTCCCACATCATGCAGTTGTCACAGTTTACTGGCTTGAAGACCATTTTTTTTAGTTTAGCCTCTGCAGCTGTCAACCTGCTTTCCAACTGCTTCTAACTGCGTTGTACTTGTCCACTCGTACTTCTCACACGATGTCGCTTCCACACGCTGTCGCTGGGAAGCCTGGCTGCCTTTGTTTGTGTTTGTCCTGCCGGCTCCGCCCCTCCCCCGTGTCCCAGAACGCTGCGGGATTTGAATCAGCTGCTCCGAGTTTCAGCTTGTTATCAGAAAAATACACGCAGCTGCAAGGCTTTAAGCTGCAAATGTTTTCTGATTAAAGCAACTCCAGATTTAAAGATGTAATTCCTCCTTTCTGCTTCTAACTGCGTTGTACTTGTCCACTTGTACTTCTCCCATGATGTCGCTTCCACAAAACCCCTCGATATTCTCATGAGCATCACTGTTTTTTCAGGTATCACTTGAGTGTAATTGGAAAAAACAAATTCAATTTTATTGGATATCTATTAAAATGCAATGTTGCTGAAGATTCAAATTATTATTATTTAATATTATTATTATAATTTATTTCTTAGCAGATGCAGATATCCAGGGTGACTTACAATTGTTACAAGATATCACATTATTTTTTACACATTATTTTTACATACAATTACCCATTTATACAGTTGGGTTTTTACTAGAGCAATCTAGGTCAAGTACCTTGCTCAAGGGTAGAAATGTTCCTTTGTTAAGCAGTATATACACTGGTAGCTTTCAAATTATTTTATTTTGTACCCCTGCTGTTTACAATTTAGAATCTGAGCAGAACGATTATCATTTCAGTCTCTGCTTAGTTATCTTGTTTGGTTTCTCTTCTAACATCTCTGCCACTGCTTCTTAATGCATTGGGACTGGATTGTAAACTATTCTTTCTAGCAGTATTTACTTGAGCTTTGTGCTCCTAATGCAACTCGCCACTTCAATTCTTAATACACGGTCTTGCTCAAGGTCATTTGATGCTTTCCCTTACTGGGGGTGGGGGTGCAGAAATATCTCACATTTACTTACATATTTGCTGTGGGTTAATTTAACCCGTACTACTCTGTCATACATTTATAATTTTCTAATGTCATGCTAACAGTATGTACCATTATTCAAAAAGAAGGAGAGCTTAGGCGAACTGAAGGTAGTGGGTGTCCTTCCGATCCCACTGCAAGCTGAGGAGAGACAGCAGCAGTTGTAGGCAAGCTACTGTCCCCTGGAAGTGTGCACTTGAGCTTACCGCGTGCTTGCAAAGTAGGGGGCTCTGTAGTGCGGTGAGGTGGCTGTCGATTTTGCCAGAGTCAATTTAACAAAAAACTGCACTCACCTGACTGAATCACTCAACTTGTAAACCACACAGTCATGCCTTTACCAGGGAAAACCTCTAGGGCTGTTTGGTGTTGATCTTTGTGTTTTGCAGAGTACATTTTCACTCGGATCCAAACCATTGTTTCATGCCACAACTCTAGAATGTCCTGCATTAACAGTAATAAAACCCCACCAGCTGAAAAAAGGGGGTATAACATTCAACTAATATTTTTGAGCAATTTATATTGTCAGGAAACCTTAACCTTTTAATCCTGGATGAAAAAAAATAAGTTTAACTAATATATATATATATATATATAAAACAAATGGTGCAACGAAGGACAATCTAACACCAACATATACAGGCATATAACTGAACAAAAATAAATACAGGGTGTGGGGACATGCTGTCAGTATTGATGGTTTGTCTTCCAGACTGTGCTATGATGATTAAATTGGCAGTTTTTTTTAGCAAGTGGGGGCTGTTTCAGTAAAAAAAAAATATTTAGCAAAAAATAGTTTTCACTATTTGCAAGAAGATATACTGAAGAAACCAATATAAATTTAAAATAAAACGTGATTTGTGGATCCTTACCGTTTCCGAACTTTTGACTTACGATCCAGCGCCACAATTTTTCATAAGGATTGCACAATCCAGGACACAGGAGGATTCTCTTACCTATAAGCCATTGCAAATAAGTAGGAGGCTGGCAGGTGTGATTTAAGGTATGCAGAAGAAATTGCAGTGAAACCGCAATGCAAGACTCCCCCTTAGGCTAGTAATCCGTTTCTCATTTTAGAGGTTTGTAAAAAACATTTTCAAAACATAAACCCAGGTACAGTTTTCGCTGGACAGACTAGGAATAGCTTGGATAATGTATTTCTGTGTAATGATTCAGAAATATTGGATAGTTGTCATTTGGCCACAATTCATATCATCTGGGAAAATGTGAATACAGAGAATGGTGTAATGACTTGTAATTTTCTGTTACCCGTTATCTGGTATGACCTTCAGCAAATGGTTACAGTTAAAGGCTGCAACCTTACAAGACAATATTGACAATATCAGCTCTGTCCAGAACAATGCCCCATCACAACCACACGCAAGTATTCAGGGTGCTGTGTACCATTTGTAAAATCCCCTTTGCTTGAACACGTTATTGATAAGCTCTTAACTAGTATCAGGTATGAGTTTATTTTGGATTACATAGTGATGTGCTAAGCAGCTGGATACATATAATACAAATTAAAGTAGCATTTAAAATGAATGTGATGTATTCTGTGCTGTAAGTATCACAGTGATAGATCTTTCAACACAATCATGATTGTGCTCTTATTGTTATAACTCAGCTGGGGAATACATCTGAACACATATGACAAATAATTGACAGTGGTTGTGTGTAAATTCCAAGATTGCCTTCTGACTGCTTGTGCACCCACAACACTGATACTCAAGGACATATGAATCAGATTCTGAAAAGACATTGAACAAGTTGTCTAATAGTTATGGGTGAAATAATAAGCATACAAATACCTATTATGAATCTAAGCAAACAGCGGATCCAATTTTCCTGGTACCTTCCACAAACAAGACCCTCACCATGAGTCCCCGTTTTGAAGCAATCTCATGTTTCTTCCTAAGTGTCCACACTGACAGTTTAATTAGGCAGGCCTCAGCAGGGCACATGTTCCTCTAGTGAGTCAACGTCTGTGCTTAGTCCTGCACAGGAGATAAATATTTGATTAGCTCCAGGATGGATTGTCTTCCAATTCAAGTCAAAGGGAGCGCTTCACTACCCCAGGCAAGACCTGCTCTGAACAATACAATAGATCAACAGTATTCAAACACCAAGGGGTCATTGAGCTGGAGGGAAAAAAGATACTGAAAGAAGCTGCTGCTGCTACCCCACTTTACAACTACTGCTCCGGGGGAACCAGGGGAATAAGGTTATAATCTGAAGTTTTTGCTTAGAGATCTAAAACTCCTCCAAAAATCTTTGTTACTGCTTGAAAAACTAGCAATAGTGGAGCAAACATTAATGGTTTCATACAATGTAGTTACATTTTTCTGTACCTTCAAAGGATAAGGCTGGGCCCTAACCTGAATACCTATTCATATTCATAATAACGTTCCTTATTCAGCCTTATTCGAATAGTGAGATAGAATAATAGTTCATAATTATTTGCATTTGTTGTGCTGTTACTTAGAGTGTACATTAATGTGGGAATGCCATTTTGTATTCACTTCTAATGTTAGGTAGAATGTTATAGGGGATATCATAGGTCATACCTGATCTGAGAAAGATATCCAAACTTGCATGATTGTTTGATGCACAAAGGAGGACTGAAACTTGATTAGGAAACCCGTAATTGCTTGTATGATGATGCTGCTGTTTTTCCCCAACCTTCACTCAATGGCTAACTTACTAAAAGTAAATGTACTTTTTTCAGCTGATTTCATATATGCCTCCGCTGAGAGCATTTTAATGCATTAAAATAACAGACTACAGTCGCTGTGTAAAATATACCCCGCATCAATTAAAAAAAGTATAGTTAGATATATACAAGTTTTTATAATCAATTCGCAAATCAGAAACTTAATACCACGTATTATTCAGTTCTACAAGTCATTCATTACGTGACACCAGCATGGAACATCCGCTATAAAGACACAAATACAATATCACAAAATCATTCATGAAAAAAAAACAAGGAAGATTGTCATGTCATGGCAAGAAACTTGACAGTTGTACCATTAAAAGAGATGAAACGGCCTTTTTTAGTTGAAAGAAGGAAATATGGCCAACAATAATTTGTTCACAGCGCTGCCTGCCATTTTATTTACTCTGTGCCGCGTCACATCTTTTGTTGGTGATTTTAATACACGCGTCACTTTACTTGAATTTAAGACGCAGGCCATTTTTGAGAAGAAAAAATGTGTTTAAAAAGTGCACCTTAAATTCGAAGGAATATGGTAAAACAAATCTTACAAATTCATATCACTTAGCATTTACCTGGAAATCTCTGTAGTTCAAATGATAAAGTGTCAGATCGATCCAGGTATCAATTTTATAACAAAGAGGAAGGAGAAAGATAATTGACTCAAATCGCCTTTAACAGATCACCGATGAACAGTGAATATCTATATGCCTTTTCTAATCTCTAAACAAGCAATTGATTAATGTACAATTCTCCTGGTTACACTACACTGATTATAATTACTAGAGGGGAGGAGTTGAGTCCCCTAGAATATGACACACATGGCACACTATATGGTTCTGTAGGAATTGCCTGGTGTTCTTATATAGACCCTATAAAGCAAGGTGTTACATAAGATCACATGGCCATTTGATCAAATTGTTTCTGAGGTACCTACAAACTAGTTTTACAAACTAGCTTTTTATCATAGTTTTTCAAATTTTATAATTAAAACCATGTTTCTTAATCTCTTTTTAAATTTCTGTTTTATTCTGTATTAGACTGTGTAACAGGGTGATGGGTTACATGTGCGGGTCGTCACTGAACAATCATGAAGTAGACACAGAGCATTGGTGATGACACGGCGCACAGGTGCGCAGATTTAATTTCAACACATGCGCTGACACAAGGGTAGCAGCAATGGTCGCACTAGTGTCACATTTAATAAAAGTTTGCCACAGAAAATGGCGAGCACTAGTCCCACTAAAAGGAACATCCCTCTCCAGGAACCTACTACTGTACAGTAACCCTCTCTATACTGTTGAGTTCAACAACCCCTAAACTGACCTACTATTGTTGTTTCCAAAGTCCCAGCCTCCCAGCGCCTCCAGGTCGTTGTGACGGGCCTGGCTGAGCAGCCTTCACAGGCATCATTCTGCAGTCAAGGGGTTCCGTGTGGTAGTTCCTGCAGAGTGGACACTCTCCTCCTTGATGTAAACAAACACAAGCTTTTGCTTAGCATCCGAGTGTATAGCAATGGCCATGCAGCAGCCTCGAACTGTGGCGCAGACGCTTTTTGAACTCTGCGCAGCACACCCCCCAGCCAATCCGAGCCTCCTGATCCGGTCAGCGCTGGTGAGCCAAACTGCCCAATTGGATGCACAGCAACTCGTCTCAGGTGCACACACTTGCGCAGGAACCAGTTAATTTAATTGTTCATTTTTTGTGTTTGTCAGTGAGACAGTCAGTGATGTGGTTAACATGCTCCGTACTGGAAAAGTAGTAGGGTGATTAGGCACTATGCCTGACTACTGCAATTTAAAAGAAAGGTAATGAGTTGGGATGAAAGAGGGGTATGCTTTTTTTAAATGTGAACGTTACTGTATCTTCAATGATCATTGAGTCAAGTGCATCAGGGGATAATATTCCTAGCTTGTCTTGCTGAACTGACAGGATTTGCTCTCTTCAAGTGCAGTCTTCTTTTGAACATTGGCATTTAAACCCAATAGTGGTGCAGTGTGACTGTACAAGGACGGCCGTTGGGAAGACAGGAGTAATACAAAACTATAGTAGCACTTTTGCACACTTGTTGATGTTTTTCACAAAAATAAACAAACAAACTTTGCAGCTTTCAGGCTCTTTTTAAGACAGAGCTGTTCCTGGTACAGCCAAAAAGCAGTCAGTGCTGGAGCAGGTTACGATTATTATTATTATTATTATTTATTTCTTAGCAGACGCCCTTATCCAGGGCGACTTATAATCGTAAGCAAATACATTTCAAGAATCACAGTACAAGTAATAATACAATTAAGAGCAAAATAAATACAATGACAAGATAAATACGATACATGTAGTGTTGCTACAGCCTACCACTCCTGACAGATCTTTTTGTAGCTTTTTGATTAATAGTTAATTGGCCAGCCAAATAAGGCCCCACTTTTCTCACATGAATGGACCAATGAATGGTTAGGGAATTTTAACCCTATCCGCACAAAACTGCAACAAAATTAAATAAGAATAATCAACAATACTCTAGGGTACACATCACCCTGTCACAGTGATATTACAAACAATTTCTCTTGACTGATTTTTAATGTCCTGATTGACTGATTTTTTAATTAACCTCATGTATTTAGAACAACATTTCAGTAAAAAAAAAACTGCTAGTACACACTAGTGACCACACAGTAACATCCAAGTAACTGAGTACTAATATGCAATTCTTATTTTGCTTCCTGTGTACATTGTATATTGCATCTTTGACCCCTGATCTATCAGTCGATAGTATCTTTTCATCATTTGAGAAACATAGCTAAACTCAGAACTATTATTTCTCAATCATTGTAATGTACTTTTCTCTGGTATCCCAAAACGTGTGGTGTCTCGCGTACAGCTCATTCACTGCTGCTAGAATTCTGACTAAAACCAGAAAAAAGTTAACATATTACTCCAGGTTTGGGGCTCTTTGCACTGGCTCTCTGTGCAGTTTAGAATTGCTTTTAAGATTTTGCTTTTAACTTCTCACCCTGAATGGATTATCACCAGTTACTTAGAGGAATGACTGACCCTGTATACTCCTAACCACACTCTTATATCACAGTATTCAGGGCTGCAGGTTATTTCAGGGTGAATACAAATAACGCAGAGGGAGGGCCATTTTTTGTAAAGCTCCTAAATTATGGAATGCTGTTCCTTCTGCTGGGACTCTTGCTGTTTTTAAGTCAAGATTGAAAACATATTTCTACAAAATAGCTTTTCTATCTTAGTCTTCCTATCTTACAATCAAAACGTTAGGTTACTTACCGTAACCCTGTTTCCCTGAAACAGAAGATGACCACCAAAATATTACTTATGGGATATGCCTCTGTGGCGGAGTGTCCCGCCCCTATGTATTATTATTTGTATTTTTGTTTGCGGCGCGGATAAAAGCGCCGCGTCTTTTATTATTATTTTTAAAAACCCCGTGAGGATGCATGGCTGATCAGCTACTGATTATTTAACTAGCTGACAGTCATGCATCCTTACCAAACGCGTGCAGACTCTGGCCGAGGGATAATAAGATAATTAACAACTAGTTAATCCCTCGGCCAGAGTATATAAACCTGCAGCTCTCTGCACTCGGGGTGGAGTGTAGAGGAGAGTACGGGAGAGCGGAGAGAGAAAGAGCGCAAGGAGAATAAGACGTAATTAACAATTGCTAAAACGTGCTGGATTAGCCAGCACGACACTTACTTGTTTGTTTGTTTATTCGTTTGGCCCTCGCGCCTTTTTGTTTTGTTGTTTTTTTAAATATTTTATTTTTGTTTTGTTTATTAATAAATACGCTGAGTGCAATACCATTCAGCTTCACCCGCCCATCCACTGTTTTGGTGTCAGTTACTTCCTGGTCCGTGACGTCATCCACCTCACCACTGCGAGCCAGACTGTCACAGCCTCCTATTGGCAGCCCGGGTCTCCGTCCTACACTCGTTATATCAGAGCTGCTGATAGGCCCCTTCCTGGGGTGACGTCCTCGATCCCGCCTACTGAGGGATTAAACAGTCAGCCCACAGAAGCCATGTTCTCTTTTTGCATCAAACCCGTGAGGGTGACCGATGCGACCTCGCTGGTTGGTGGTCGTCTTCTCTTTCAGGGAACCAGGGTTACAATAAGTAACCTAACGTTCCCTTTCAATTACTTATTGGAAAGTATACCAGAGCCATCGCAAGGGAGAAGGAACGGCAGCATATGAGGGACGCATCAGAACCGCATAACCCAAGGCTAGCAGTACGAGCGTGCAACCTCAAGGACCCTCGTGCTGAATGAAGGCAAGAAATGATCTATCACATTAACACTAGAACCGCCAAGTTTATGCTACTACCTAGAACCGCCAGCAGTAGTCATTTTGACGGGTACATTTTAAACAGCTTTGATATGAAAATGAAACTATCAGCTACAACTCAAAAGTTTTAATTATGAACATCATAGCTAACATCTGCATAGCAGAAACATCGTATTTAAATGAAAAAATAAACATAATAATGCATGACGTAAAAAAATGAAAAACTATAATAAAATAAACATTTCAAAAGAGTATATTGTGTAAACAGGTGTAAACTGCTATACAAAATTGTAAAACAAAGTAATTATTTACAAAAATAACATAAAAGGCTTTTATTCGAAATTAGCGCATATAGTACATGACTTAAAAAAATGAAAAACTATAATAAAATAAACATTTCAAAAGAAGATATTGTGTAAACAGGTGAAAACTGCTATATGTACATACAAAATTGTAAAAACGAAGTAATTATTTACAAAAAAGGGTGGGAAATTCACTTGGGTGCCCGATTTATTCTTTACCACAAGGTGGCACTGTGGTACTGCTTCTACCAACGGTGATATTAGTAGGTTACTTGGTCACCTTTGGTGCACATGCAAGTGCCAGAAATAATAATCCAAAACAGAAGGTACAAAGGAAAAGGAGAAAACAAAACACTTTTAACAAACTACAAAATAAAGGTGCTGCACTCTGCAGCGTTACCCCGACCGTCGCTATCCGCACAGCCAGGGTCTCCGTTACGCTCACCCGTTCCCTCAACCTGCCATGCAGATACTTGCAGAAACTTGCCCAAGTTTTTCCTCACTACTAAAAAAATCCCTTTTCTTTCTTTTTATTTTGTTTTGTTCTCATTCTTGTGCTGTGCTTGATTCGGCAGCTGCGCTTTCGCTGGCTCGTTTTTTGTCTTAGAGAGGCAGGCTGAGGGAACAACAGAGCGTTATCTTATAGGGTCAGCAATCCCCCAAGGCCCATCTTTCAGCCACTCAGAGAGAAGGAAAGCCAACACACCCTCTTCCCCACCTCTCCGTATCACTGCCATGACTGACAGGCAGATCTACGAGGCTGCTGCCCCCTTCCTGCAGTATCACGCATGCGCCAGACAGACAGCACAGATCTCCCCTGTTACACCCCCATATTAGCACAATCCACACAGATGTAACTCTTATCAATTTGTCATATGCATTCACCACATACTGCTCTTTCACAGTGGGCACAGATATCAGGTGTTTTATTTTTATTGCATTTAGTTACCTGGCATTGTTTTCTGTTGCATGTGTCACTTGATGCGCACTGTATCCAGGTTGCCGTTTTGCAGTTTTCGAATCGAAATGTTTCTGCCAAAGCTCCGTGGCTAACATCATTAGATGATATTTTCCCCGGTGCATTCGTTGTACAAAACGAAGGAATTGATGGCTGCCATGTCTAGTACATTGTAAAATACAGCAACGCGACACCAGTGATTGCTTTCACAGAGTGCTAAGTTTTGTTTTTTTGTTCCAACCAGGCAGTTTTTTTTTTCTTCAATTTTATGCTAATTACAGTGAAATAAAAAATTGTCATACGTCAGCCTAAGTACCACATTGTCATCCAGTCTCTGACCAGCTGGGCGAGTTTCATCTTTGCACAGGTAGGGGTAGACTCCGCTGCCAGCCAAAACTTGATCTTAAATTTGACAAGTTTGTTTGACATGCATTGTGTCCAGCAACACCGTGCTTTTGTCGGAAATAGCTACTTGTCCATGTAATTTTTTTGGTTTCGCTTGAAGCAGGCAATGCTGTTTTCAATGAAGTTGTTCCATTTGCTAAGGTAAATATATCTGTAGTTGCTCTCAAATCAAAACACAAAAATCTCAAGATATATCGAAAAATTCTTGTAATAGTAATAATATAAGACAGCAGACTATATATGCTCACATAGACAGCCAGGCGGCAGTTCTCTAAGGAATTGATAGGATTACATAGATATTTGGATAACACATATCTGGACTTCAAGAGCAATATTCTATTCAAATACATACTGCTGTAAACTCAGCAGAGGTAGAGATAAAAAAAACTGGCTTGTATACATATAAAAAATAGCGTATTGTAGGTTATTTTGACAATAAAAGCATGTATTGTAACAAGCCGTCAAAATGACTACTTTTGGCAGTTCTAAGTAGAAGTGCTTATAACTTTTTTATTTTTGCGATTCTGACTTTCAAATGCAGTCAAGGTATTTAATACATGTATTTAGGAAAAGTCAAGAACAGACAACCGTGGATCTTTAACACACGGAGAGTAATTTAAATTTTAAAAGTGAAAACTGTCAAAATGACTACCGTGGCGGTTCTAGTGTTAAGGCTATAGAACCTGGAGAAAGTATCCGACGTAGCCCAGCTCTGAAGAGGGCCCAAGATGTAGCCAACTCTCTAGTAGAGTGCGCGGCTACCCGCCCAGGTTGGGGCAAGCCAGCATTGTTATACGCAGTCGAGACTGTGTCCACAATCCAGTGCGACAGTCGCTGCTTCGATAGGGCCTGTCCTAGGGTCCGTATACTGTGACAGACAAAGAGCTGGTCAGTATGACATAACACCTCAATGCCCGCACCGGGCACAGGAAGTTCAATCTCCTATTCTCCGAAGAAACAGAGGTAGATAGAAAGACTCCAGTTCCACAGAATGGTTCATGTGGAAGGCTTTGATCACCTTAGGGAGCAAAGCAGGGTTTGTACGTAGTGACACCCTGCTGCCATCATCCCAAATACGCATTCAGGAGCTGTGCACCGACAGCATCTGTAGTTCACTGACCTGCTTTGCAGAGGTGATAGCCAAGAGGAAGGCTTTCTTCATAGACAGATACTTCAACTCTATGGAGTGTTTAGGCTCAAATGGGGTCTTAGTGAGCCTCCAGTACCACATCTAGGCTCCATTTGGGGAGAACGTCCTTCTTAGGAGGATGTAACCGCCGAGAACCCTTCAGAAAACGGGTCGCCAGTATATGAGCACCCGAGTCAATGGGGACATGGCATGCAAATATGGCTGCTAGGTACACTTTCAACTTAGAGGGGGATCGACTCGCCTCTAACGGAGAAAATGCAAAATAGTTGCTATAGGGCAGTAATTGGGGTCATGAATTTAGAACATTCTTCCACTTATAGGCGTACAATGCTCCTGTGGAGGAGGCCCTAGCGTTCTGCAGTGACAACTACTCCTGAGAGCCCTAAAGCGGACAGATGGTCCCGCTCAGGGGCCAGACCCACAGTTGGAGTCTGCCCGGTTCTGGGTGCCAGAGGGTGCCTTGCATCTGGCTTAGGATATCCATGCGCAGCAGGATCTCCCAGGGCTGGCCCTGCAGCAGCTGGCAGAGGCCAGAGGGTGCAGTGGCCATTCTGACGGTTGAGGACCCTCCCTGGAGAGGAGGTCCGCTGCCCAGTTCACCATTCCCGCGAGATGGACAGACCAGAGGGACAGTAAGTGCCTCTCTGCCCAGATCAACAGCTATGCGGTGTAACCCCGGGGACCGAAGCCCTCCCTGGTGGTTCATGTATGCCACTACTGACATGTTGTCCGTGCGGACAAGTACCGAGCACTGCATGCACCGAGTGTGCTGAGCACTGAGGGCGCTATGCGCACCGAGGTACAAGGTACACTTTTTTTTTTTTTTTTTTTAAGGGTGGCAGCTGGCGAGGTCTACTCTACAAGGGGCAGGTAAAACGCAGCCCCGGTGGAGGAATATACACGGCTGCCTGGTTGTTGTTGTTTTTAACACTGCACTGCAGCTAAATCCACAGCACAACGCAGGCAAGCTGGGTTGTGTGATCGGGTCACACAACAACAACGATACCATTTTTTATTTATATATATTTCGCACTATTGCGCATATGGCAGTTGGCGAAATCACTCAACAGCGGGGTTACAGCAAGGCCTAGCCCCAGCGGAGGAACTGTGCACACTCCTTTAAATCAATACTGCTCAGGCAGTCGCACACGTACGACACACAGTAAGAAAAGGCAGCCTGCAACGCAAGCGAGGCAGGCTGCTGAAGAAAGGAGAAAAATAGGTTTTATTTTAGAGCCACTGATTCCACGAAAGCGGCAAGCCAGCTTTCAGCATGAATGCAGGGGAACTGCAGTCAACTCAGAAAAACTTTAATTTAACTTCTTTAATTACACTCAGTTTAAACACAGAGGTCTTACCATACCGTCTTGAGAAGCAAAAAGAGAACATGGCTTCCGTGGGCTGACTGTTTAATCCCTTGGTAGGCAGGATCGAGGACGTCACCACAGGAAGGGGCCTATCGGCAGCTCTGATATAACGAGCTCAGTGAATATCTGCCAATAGGAGGCATATCCCGTAAGTAATGTTTTGGTGGTCATCTTCGAATTGAAAGGGAACTGCATTTTCTTTTTGTCTTTTTTTAAATTCTAATTATATATATATATATATATATATATATATATATAATTAGACTTTTTTAATTGTTCTATTTCTATTTCATACAATTAAAAGTATACTTGTTTTTAAATTTTTGTTATATTACATTCTTTATTAGACTGTGTGACAAGATGTGAATGGTGTGGGGAATAAAGCAATGTCCAAACAGTCTAATTGCATTTTCCAAAACGTCCGTGTTTATTAAATCAGAAACAATAATAATCCATCCCTATACCAGCGATGGTATTGGGGGGGGGGGGGGAGGAGTAACCAGGCAGGTTTCAGTCCCAAATAATAATAATAACGTACAGCAATGGTAATCCCCACGGTGCACAAAACTGTCCTCTCCAAATGGGATGGTGGTGCGTGTCTGTGCTGTGCAGTGAAGGTAGTGCTCAGGGGTTTGTGCTGGCGCCATGGCTGCAGCTCCCATCTCCTAGTCCTCTGCAATACAAACACACAAAACAATTACACAGCGCTCCAGCGCGTTAGTAACTCCAGCGTAAGGTAGGGAGACCACCCGTCTCTAATTGGACGGGACAGTCCCTAAATGCAAAGATCAAGTCCCGGGCCCGGGCTCAATGCCTCTGGGACAGAATTTGTCCCGGATTCCTAGGCACAGTGCAATCTTACAGTTTAGCGCCACAGTCAAACCATAGCATATCTATTTGGAGCAAAGCCCTGCCCCTGCCACATCATTTTGAAAATGCCTTACATAGCCCCAGAATGATTGACCCATTTGATAGACAAAGACATAAAACTATATAGCCCCACTATCATGTGACTTTTTACACATCACATGTTCCCCAACAGCCAGGTCAGACACTGATCTGCTTTGGCGACAGCAAACAAAATACAATTCATAGAATATTTTAATTCCAGTGTTTTGTTTGTTTATGCGAAATGGCTGACCCTAAAAATTCTGTCTAACCTGTGGTCCTTGTACTGCGGTCTGCAGACCAGCCTTGAGGATTCTTGCAATGGCCTGGTAAATTGTGCACTTGCTGATATATCTAGTTTATAAATTACCCCTGGTTCACTAGAGTAGAAAAAAGACTGTATATGATTATCAGTACTCCAAATTAAAATGTCTCTAGCCTGATTCTGGCGGTATGCTAATATAGTGCTGTAGTGCATCCAGCACCCTGCATTGTTTTTATATCAAGCATTAACATATTCCAATGTGAAAAGAATTTGGAATATCTTCCTTAACTAAGGGGACATATCCCTGACTAGTACGGCTCATTTAATTCCCAACCAATCCAGACTCTCAAATCAGCATGACTGCAAAGTCATTAAAAACTAATAATGACTTAATGGAGGAGGTATTGGCATACAATTTGAGTTAGATTTATTTCTGGTGCACTTAAACGATGAATCGTTTAGTCTGGCTTTTAGCTGCACAGAAAGAATACACTCCTAGGAGTGTTTTTGACCTTAAGTGTAGAAATACATCCTCAGCTAAGGACAGATGGATTTTACACTTTCAACTGTTTTCCAGCTCAGTTGCCCTCTGGATCAGTCATTTCTCTGAGTTAAGCTAAGTGCTAGTGAACCATACCCAAGTACCATTTAAGCATTACGTGATCCAATTTTTAGTTAATCAAATAACTTTTTTTAAAGGTGCAGTACTCTCCTTAGAGACTTTAGTTAATTCCTCCAAACTATTATCAGTATAGCCAAAATGTCAAATGATTTATATATAAGCTTCTGTATGAGAGCTCCATGTTCAGAAAGGTTTGATAACATTATAATTTCAGTCTATTTCCCTGATGAAACTTGTCCGGCGAAACACAGGAGACACAGTCCGAAAGCATGGGAGTGAGTTGTGGTTGTCTCGGACCAAATCGTAATATACATAAATCATAAAACCAATCTCACAACTGGCACTAATTGGAATGGATAGGATGGTGTGACTGGAATGGACGAGTGGTGACGTCAGACCAGAAGGCGGCAAAACAAAAACAAAAGGTACGGTGCAGCGGCGCAGGCGCCGTTTTTATTAACAAACAAAAATAAATAAAATATTTAAACAGAAAAACACTGTGCTCACAGAGCAAAATAAAAGGGTAAACAAAAACAAATCACGAACACAAAATAAACAATAAATAATACGATCCCAGGTCAGGCTGGGCAGTTGCTGTCACTGTTCCTGGAATCTTTACGTTTCGTTTCGTTTCGTTTCGTTTCTCTCCTTTCGTTCTCGCTCTCTCCTTCCAACACCCCACCTCGATCTAGAGAGCTGCAGGCTTTTAATAACAGGTGACCATCTCCCGATTAGCAACAAATTAAATCACCTAATTAATTCGGGAGATGGCCACCTTCTGCACGAGTTTTAATTATGTTGTGGATGGGGCTTCCCATCCACATTACTAAAACAGTATAAAATAAACAAACGGCTACGCCGTCACTAAACAAAACAATAACAAACATACGGCGCTCGCTGACATAAATACAATAAATCATAATAAACAAAAACAATAATCTGCACAGGGGCGGAGGATGAACCCTCGTTCTAAAAATAAACAAACAAACAATATACAGGGCTGCTCGCCCTGTTACATATCCCCCCCCTTGTGCGAAGCACACATGGCCCCAACGGCCACCTCCCCCCTCAGTCTCAATGTCCTGGAAGAGGGGGAAGCAAGTTGCTTCTGGGGGGTGGCCATGGTGGAATTTCTGGCACCCCCCAATTCTTCGTGGCCGGCAGCTCCCTCTTCCGGGGCTCCCGCCACACTCTATCCGGCTGCGAAAGTGCGGCGGGGGGAGCTGGTCTCCGGACCTCTCCCCCTTTCTTCATGGCCGTCCGTTCCCCTCCGTGGGGCTCCGGCCATAGCGTAGTGATCCCAGGCGAAACCGGATCCTTGGCGACCCCAGGCGAAGCAGGATCCCTGGCGACCCCAGGCGAAGCAGGATCCCTGGCGACCCCAGGCGAAGCAGGATCCCTGGCAACCCCAGGCGACGGCGGCGGACCCTCAGGAGGCGACGGCGGCGGACCCTCGGGAGGCGACGGCGGCGGACCCTCGGGAGGTGACGCAGGACCGGCAGCAACCCTAGGAGACGCAAGAGAGACACAGGCGACCCCAGGCGATGCCGACGTCGGGAGGGGAGCCCCTGGCCATGAAGGCGGCAGCAGGAGCTCCACTTCTCCCAATGGTGGTGGTGGTGGTGGAGGTAGAGGTAGCTCCTGCTCCTCTCCTCTTGACGGCAAAGGCCGCAGGGTCTCCTCCCCTTCTGGCGGCCAAGGCGGCAGAGGCTCCTCCCCTTCTGGCGGCCAAGGCGGCAGGGGCTCCTCCCCTTCTGGCGGCCAAGGCGGCAGGGCTTCCTCCCCTTCAGGCTGCAAAGGCGGCAGAGGCTCCTCCCCTTCTGGCGGCCAAGGCGGCAGGGGCTCCTCCCCTTCTGGCGGCCAAGGCGGCAGGGCTTCCTCCCCTTCAGGCTGCAAAGGCGGCAGGGCTTCCTCCCCTTCAGGCTGCGAAGGCGGCAGGGCTTCCTCCCCTTCAGGCTGCGAAGGCGGCAGGGGCTCCTCCCCTTCAGGCTGCGAAGGCGGCAGGGGCTCCTCCCCTTCAGGCTGTCACACTCTATCCTGCCGCGAAATTGCGGCTGGGGGGAGCTGGTCTCCTGACCTTCCCCCTCCTCTTCATGGCCAGCAGTTCCCCTCCGTGGGGCTCTGACCACACAATCTCCTGCCACGAAAGTGCAGCTGGGGGAGCTGGTCTCCTGATCTCCCCCCCCTTCTTCATGGCCGGCAGTTCCCCTCCGTGGGGCTCTGACCACATGATCTCCGGCTGCGAAAGTGCGGCGGGGGGAGCTGGTCTCCGGACCTCTCCCCCTTTCTTCATGGCCGTCCGTTCCCCTCCGTGGGGCTCCGGCCATAGCGTAGTGATCCCAGGCGAAACCGGATCCTTGGCGACCCCAGGCGAAGCAGGATCCCTGGCGACCCCAGGCGAAGCAGGATCCCTGGCGACCCCAGGCGAAGCAGGATCCCTGGTGACCCCAGGCGACGGCGGCGGACCCTCGGGAGGCGACGGCGGCGGACCCTCGGGAGGCGACGGCGGCGGACCCTCGGGAGGTGACGCAGGACCGACAGCAACCCTAGGAGACGCAAGAGAGACACAGGCGACCCCAGGCGATGCCGACGTCGCGAGGGGAGCCCCTGGCCATGAAGGCGGCAGCAGGAGCTCCACTTCTCCCAATGGTGGTGGTGGTGGTGGAGATAGAGGTAGCTCCTGCTCCTCTCCTCTTGACGGCAAAGGCCGCAGGGTCTCCTCCCCTTCTGGCGGCCAAGGCGGCAGGGGCTCCTCCCCTTCTGGCGGCCAAGGCGGCAGGGGCTCCTCCCCTTCTGGCGGCCAAGGCGGCAGGGCTTCCTCCCCTTCAGGCTGCGAAGGCGGCAGGGCTTCCTCCCCTTCAGGCTGCGAAGGCGGCAGGGCTTCCTCCCCTTCAGGCTGCGAAGGCGGCAGGGGCTCCTCCCCTTCAGGCTGCGAAGGCGGCAGGGGCTCCTCCCCTTCAGGCTGCGAAGGCGGCAGGGGCTCCTCCCCTTCAGGCTGCGAAGGCGGCAGGGGCTCCTCCCCTTCAGGCTGCGAAGGCGGCAGGGGCTCCTCCCCTTCAGGCTGCGAAGGCGGCAGGGGCTCCTCCCCTTCAGGCTGCGAAGGCGGCTCCTCCCCTTCTGGCAGCGAAGGCGGCTTCTCCCCTTCTGGCAGCGAAGGCGGCAGGGGCTCCTCCCCTTCTGGCTGCCAAGGCAGCTCCTCCCCTTCTGGCATCGAAGGTGGCTCCTCCCCTTCAGGCAGCGAAGGCGGCTCCTCCCCTTCAGGCAGCAACAGGGAAACCAGCAGGCATGTTCCCTCTGCTGGTGGTGGTGGAAGCGCCACGTCGTCCCCCCACGGCGGTGGAGGTGGCACCAGCAGGTATGCTCCCTCTGCTGGCGGAGGTGGGAGCGACACACAGTCCTCCCATGGAGACGGAGGTGGCACCAGCAGGTATTCTCCCTCTGCTGGCGGAGGTGGGAGCGACTCACAGTCCTCCCACAGAGACGGAGGTGGCACCAGCAGGTATTCTCCCTCTGCTGGTGGTGGGAGCGACACCTCGTTCTCCCACGGCGGTGGAGGTGGAACCAGCAGGTATACTCCGTCTGCTGGCGGAGGTGGGAGCGACACACAGTCCTCCCATGGAGACGAAGGTGGCACCAGCAGGTATTCTCCCTCTGCTGGCGGAGGTGGGAGCGACACCCAGTCCTCCCAGGGCGGTGAAGGTGGAACCAGCAGGAACTCTCCCTCTGCTGGCGGAGGTGGGAGCAACTCACAGTCCTCCCACGGAGACGGAGGTGGCACCAGCAGGTATGGTCCCTCTGCTGGCGGAGGTGGGAGCGACTCACAGTCCTCCCACGGAGGTGGAGGTGTAACCAGCAGGAACTCTCCCTCTGCTGGCAGGTACCTGGGCTGTGGACGCACCGACTCCCCCCTCTTGGGCTGTGGACGCACCGACTCCCCCCTCTTGGGCTGTGGACGCACCGACTCCCCCCTCTTGGGCTGTGGACGTTCGGGCTCCTCCCACTCAGGCGCAGGACGTTCGGGCTCCTCCCACTCAGGCGCAGGACGTTCGGGCTCCTCCTTTTTAGGGGCAGGACGTTCGGGTTCCTCCTTTTTAGGGGCAGGACGTTCGGGTTCCTCCCACTCCAGGTCCGTGTCCTGGAAGACCTCCAGGCAGTGGTGCTCCTCATGCCCGTACCGCATGCAGTTGGTGCACCACTCCTCTTCCCCTCGTTCCACCTTTCCTCTCTGCCTCCTCCTCCTCCTCCTCACCTCTGTCTGTGTCCCCTCCTCCTGCCATATGGGGAAGGTGCCAGGGGAAATGTGCCATGGCTCCCCACAGTTGAAGCACCACCTGACACCACGTGTGACAGGAATGGCTGAGTGGTGACGTCAGACCAGAAGAAGGCACAACAAAAACAAAAGGTACGGTGCAGTGGCACGGGCGCCGTTTTATTTAAAGCAAACAAAAATAAATAAAATATTTAAACAGAAAAACACTGTGCTCACAGAGCAAAATAAAAGGGTAAACAAAAACAAATCACGAACACAAAATAAACAATAAATAATACGATCCCAGGTCAGGCTGGGCAGTTGCTGTCACTGTTCCTGGAATCTTTACGTTTCGTTTCGTTTCCTTTCGTTTCTCTCCTCTCGTTCTCGCTCTCTCCTTCCAATACCCCACCTCGATCTAGAGAGCTGCAGGCTTTTTATAACAGGTGACCATCTCCCGATTAGCAACAAATTAAATCACCTAATTAATTCGGGAGATGGCCACTTTCTGCACGAGTTTTAATTATGTTGTGGATGGGGCTTCCCATCCACATTACTAAAACAGTATAAAATAAACAAACGGCTACGCCGTCACTAAACAAAACAATAACAAACATACGGCGCTCGCCGACATAAATACAATAAATCATAATAAACAAAAACAATAATCTGCACAGGGGCGGAGGATGAACCCTCGTTCTAAAAATAAACAAACAAACAATATACAGGGCTGCTCGCCCTGTTACAGATGGGTACAGAGAAATACTACTCCAGGGATTAATCCATCTAAATCAAGGTTGAGGCTACCTTTATTCCCTTTACACTAAATCCATCAATTAATCAATTGATCAGTCAGTCAGTATCTTGCTCATGCATTACAGTATTGAAGCTGTTCTGGTAAATGGGGTGCATCTGGAAGTAGCTTCTTATCTAATGGTAGAGACTGTTAGCCTACAGATGTGGGGCTTTCATTTAATGCAGAGATATTTTAATGTTGGATTGATGGGGCAAGAGGATGTAGCCACTGAGAAGGTACAACATGATCAATGAGAGCTTTATTTAAAGGCTTGTTCAGGAGTCTTGACTAGGGCCACGAAAAATTCACAGTACGTTTTCAAGAAATTCACAGATTGTCACGGAAGTGGCATTTTATTTTTTTTTAAAAAAGGTTCTGTTGTAAGTTACCATATTAAAAAAAATATTACCTAAAATTAATAGCGCATCAAAGAAAATCAATGAGGTTGAAACATTTAACGGTAGCTACTGAGTCAACATTTACATTGTAACGTTTAAAACAATCTTTTAAAATGTAACAAACAAGAGTCATTTAAATGTGTTGGCTGAAAAAAGTAACAAGCAGACAAAACATTAAACCAAAACAAGTTTGAATGACAAATTCGGCAACATTGTCGAGTTTTGCAAATATTTAAAACTTAGGCTATGTTCATACAGTAATTGAATGGACTGTTTTGTATAGCGTTAAGCTGACTGTGAAAAACAAAATGTTAAAAACAGGGTTAAGTGCAAGTGACAAAACCGAAACTTTGTGTTTTTCTTTACACACTAAATTATATATGACGTTTTAAACCACATAACATTGTGCTACTTGAGCGAATCAACCTATACAAAATAATCTGAAGAACAAGAACAGGAAAAACAAGAAGAAAATCGTATGCGACTTTTTATCCATCTAGCGTGTTGCACACACACACACACACACACACATGCAAGCACGCACGCACGCACGCACGCTCACACACACACACACACACACACACACCACACACCACACACACAATAATGATCTGGCCCGTGAGCAGAAAACTAGTCATTTGTTGAAGGCCAGCATCGTGCATCTTGTTGCAGTTTCAACTCATGGTTTGTCTTTGTGGTGTAAAAACCTGTCCATATGCGGAAACTGCTTGTTCTGCATCCACAGTGTTTGGTGGAATTGACAAAAAACAGCGTGCAATTTTTGCATGTTTGGGAATCTGATTTCAGACGTCACCCAGAAATCAGCAATATTGACATTTTTCACGGTAAGCAGTCAAATACATGATTTCCGTGAAATTCGTGACATCGCTAATTTTCCGTAGGCCTAGTCATGACACTGCAAAACGAGGCTATTGTTTTTTAATTGTTTTTTAACAGACATAAATTACTGTTTTTGGCACAGATTTTTTTTTTGAGCGGGTGGGGGGGGTTTGTTTAATTAAAAAGATGCATGTTATAGCAAACAGTTAATTAGATAGTCATTTTTAATTGATTTGTCCTTAAGTATCGTATTAACTTACTGGCTAATGTGCTTACATTTTTATGGTTATAGAATATAGTAACGTACTGTTTTTATAAACAAATAAAAAATGGTAAGCTATCTTATTGTATATGGAATTATTTGTTACGTTTTACATGGAATTTAGACCATTATTGAAGTTAGTGTTATGAATTGAAATAATTAACCAACCAGGAATCAAAAACTAAAACATTTATTCCACAGAGTAGATACTTATTGAATTTTCTTTAGTTATTATGTTATAGTTAGCTGATGAGTCATTTGAAGACCTGTCTGATGCGGACGCCTCTCATTGTAGCTATGCTGTAGCTGTAGCGTCACCTTCCATAGAGCAAGGATCACCCACTTTTACTTCCCCTCCTGCAAAGAAAATAAGATCAGAAACAGCTGACCCTGGCCTAGCCCTGCTTGAGATGACTCGTAAGGAGCATGACATTAAAATGAGAATCTATGCATTAAAAGGAGGGAATCTAAAGAGGCATGTAAAGTTCAGGTTAAAGTATCCTGCCATTCCCGCTACCCGCTGAGTAAACACAGAGGAGCGTGCGACAGTAACCTTCATCAAATACCTATTACCCTTGCTCAATCACATGCTCTTAATTGGACAAATTTACGCCTAGGTTTATTTAATGTCAGGTCTCTGGACTAATAAGGCTCCATTAATAAGTGATTTTATTCAGGATTACAACATTGATATTCTCCCTTTAACTGAAACATGGCTTGGACCGAATGACAATGTTTCCCTGATTGAGGCTTCTCCACCTAACTATTCTTTTTTTTCCAGAAAGCTCGCTCTACTGGGCGGGGAGGTGGACTTGCTACTGTTTTCCATAGTGGACTTAGAATCAAACAGGAAATTGTTGAAGGTTGTTCATCTTTTGAAGTTTTGACCTTGACATTAAACAGTCAATTAGCTGTTCGTGTTGTAATTATTTATCGACCACCTAAGTCAATACCGCTATTTCTGACTGAATTTAGGGATCTGCTATCTATATTGACAGTCAAATATAATAGGATTTTTTTATTGGGTGATTTTAATCTTCATGTTGACATTGATTCTGATTCTATCTCCTTGGAATTTTTGAGGTTGTTGGATTCCTTAGATTATATCTAGGCTTGCTACTATTCGGTTTTTATTTTTTGGCCAAATCGACAATTAATATCGATGTTTATTTTAGAAAGAATTTACAGGTTTTTTTTTTTCAATCTTTATTTTTCCATTCAAGCAGAGAATGGGTAAAATCGACCATTATGCTTTAAAAAAAAACCTGACTTTTTATGCCATTGAGAAACGTCTTATTTAGCGAAACCCCTTTATCATATTCAACATGCAACAAAACCATGGTTACCAACATTCAAATTTAAATAACGTTTGGTAACAGGCAGCAGAGATATTCCTTGTATAGATATAGATCCTACACAAATTTAAAAATTGTCTCAAATAAACCGTAGAAAACACAGCATATAAAAGTGTATTACACAGACTTTTCCAGCATACATTTACAAGTAAAAATAATATGTAAAGAACAAAACATTAGATAGTTGAACAGAACTAACTTGCACTTATTATTTGGAGTCTGAGCTCCCCCTCTCTTGTTTCAGGCTCAGCACAGCTGGACTCAGAGTCACTGGAAGGTAATGCAGACGGGCCCACTTCATCCTGCAAGTTCAATTTTGGTCTCATCAGACCAGAGAACCTTTTTCCACATTTGCTGTGTCTCCCACATGCCTTTTGGCAAAATCCAAACAGGATTTGATATGGGTTTTTTTCAGCAATGGCTTTCTTCTCGCCACTCTTCCATAAAGCCCAGCTTTGTGGAGCATCCAGGTTATAGTTGTCCCATGGACGGTTTCTCCCATCTCAGCTGTGGATCTCTCCAGCTCCTTCAGAGTTACCATTGGCCTCTTGGTTGCTTCTCTGACTAATGCCCTCCTTACTGAGGTTTGGTGGACGGCAGAGTCGCGGTTGTGCCATATTCTTTCCATTTTTTAATAATGGATTTAACGGTGCTCCGGGGGATGATCAAAGTTTGGGATATTTTTTTATTACCCAACCCTGATTGGTGCTTCTCCAGAACTTTATCCCGGACTTTTTGATAGCTCCTTGGTCTTCATGATGCTGTTTGTTTAGATATGCTCTCTAACAAACTCTGGGGCCTTCCAGAAACAGGTGTATTTAATCTGAGATCATGTGACACTTTAATTGCACACAGGTGGACTCCATTCAACTAATTATGTGACTTCTAAAGGCAATTGGTTGCACCAGAGCTTATTTAGGGGTGTCACAGCAAAGGGGGTGAATACTTATGCAAACAAGACTTTTCAGTTTATTTGTAACTAATTTTGAAAAATATGTAGATTTTTTTCCCCACTTCGACATTATGGACTATTTTGTGTAGATCAGTGACAAAAAATCCTAATTAAATCCATTTTAATTCCAGGTTGTAACACTACAAAATGTGGAAAAGTCCAAGGGGGGTGAATACTTATGCAAGGCACTGTATATCCTTCATGTCAATGGTCCTACGTATAATCGTGGCCATACTTTAGAGCTGGTAATTTCTCGTAGTTTAGCTGTTAAGAACATCATAACCCTAGATTTTGCCATTCTTTTTGAGGTGACTCTGCCAGTATCGACTGTGGACCGTACATTTAAATCCCGGTGTGACCGAGTGTTGTTGTTGCAGTGACGTGTGGGTAGTGATGTCACGGACCAGGAAGTAACCAAAGGCAAGAAATGACGGATGTGAAACTGAGCACTACGGCGCTCAGCGTATTTATTAAATAATAAATAAACAAAAGGTTTAAACAAAACGAAACACTACAAACAAAAAGGTGCGTTGGCCAAACAAATAAACAAATAAGTATCGAGCACGCTTAGCAGTTGTTTTTAACAGTTGATTTTAAGCTCTCCTTGCTCGCTCTCCCCTACTCTCATCTATACACTCTCCTCCTTGCGCAGACAGCTGTAGGCTTTTATATTCTGGCCGAGGGGTTAACTAGCTGTTAATTATCTTATTACCCCTCGGCCGCAGTCTGCACGAGTTTAGTAAGGATGCGTGACTGTCAGCTAGTTAAATAATCAGTAGCTGATCAGTCACGCATCCTCACAAGGTTTTTAAAATGCAAAAACAATAACAAAATAAGCGGCGCTTCGCCGTAATATAAACATAAATCATAATATAAATAAATAATAAACAAAGGGGTGGGACACATCCCCACACCCGGGTAATTAATTCTTCAACTGCTGTTAAGCTTTCTGATGTCTTGAGCTCATTACCACTCTCTGAGTCCTGAGTAGATGAGCTGGTTAATACCTACAACACCACCTTAACTGGTATCTTAGATCCTGTAGCCCCAATCAAAACTCAGAAAGTGTCTTTAAAAAAGATTGGTTCAATGATACAGCTTGTAAGATGAAATATGAGGGTCGTAAAATAGAACGGAGATGGCAGGAATCTAAATTGCATGTTCATTACATCGCATGGAAGGGCCACCTGGTTAAATATAGGAAGGCTCTGGCGTTGGATAGATCATCATATTATTCTAATTTAATTGAAACAAATTTAAATAATCCTATATTTATTTTTGCTACCCAAGATAATTTAAGTAATCCTTCCCCTAATAGTCCTACCCTTGACATTGAAGCCCCTCACAGCTGCAATGACTTCTTACATTTCTTTAAAAATAATACTAGACATCAGAAATGATATTCCACAGACACCTTCTATTAAGGAGGGCTTAATTTTAAAAGGACAATTTTACCAACTACACCTATTAAGGTTACTATGGGGGCTTTTCTTTCATTACCTTTCAGGAACTGACAGAGCTAGTTCGACATATGAGAGCTACTACATGCTCTCTTGATCCTATCCCTACAAAACTATTGAAAGATGCTCTTGGTGTTAATACCCACATTTTAGAAATTATAAATGGTTCACTTTCCTCTGGTATAGTTCCCTCAGCACTTAAGGTAGCAGTGGTAAAGCCTATGCTTAAGAAACACAATTTGGACCCTAAAGTCCTCAATAACTATAGGCCAATCTCCAACTTAGATAAGGTTCTAGAGAGAGTTGTTGCAATTCAATTACAAACATTTCTAACTCTTAATGGTATATTCAAGAAGTTTCAGTCTGGTTTTTGTGCTGCACACAGCACGGAAATGGCCCTTGTTAGAGTTCTGAACGACCTGTTGATAAGCTCTGACTCGGGCTTTCCATCAGTATTAGTTCTTCTTGATCTAAGTGCTGCCTTTGATACTGTAGGCCATTCCATCCTACTGAATCGTCTTAAAAGCACAGTACGAATGTCTGGCCTTGTCCTGTCTGGCCTTGTCCTATCCTGGTTCAAATCTTATATTTCTGATAGGTTTGTTCGTCTCTATTGGGGAGGTAAAAATCAACATTATCAGAAGTTGTCTGTGGTGTTCCATAGGGCTCTATTCTAAGTCCCTTGCTGTTTTCATTACATACGCTACCGGAGTGAACTTCCATTGCTATGCTGATGACACCCAGCTATATTTGTCCCTAAAGCTATGAATTTCTTCTGCCTGGGTGTTATTAGCTACTTGCCTTACAGACATCAAGCATTGGATGTCACCGAATTTATATATATATAAAAGTTGCAGAGTTGGTGATGGGGAAGAATAGTGGGGCAAGTGTGCAAATTAAAAAGATATGGGGTCTTGATTAACGGTTTAAAGAAGCTGAACTACACCATAGTTACAAATCCCAAACTGTGTGGATGGTCCAAAAACTACAGCTTAAGGAAAGGGCTTCAAATAAAGGGTGACCCTATCTTATAACAGCTAGTCCTCTATTGTTGCTTCCAGCTTCATAGTGGGGAGGATTTAAAACAAACAGCACCCAGCACCCACGTTAATACTTTGATGATATTGCTTCTCCAGGTTATTTCATGCACAATGGAACAATCACACCAGCATTTAATTCCCTTCCCCTTTCCGAGCTTCATTTTATATATACACTTTCTGTTTGTTCCTCTCTTCCACCACACAAAAAAGCAATGTGATGAATAATTGACCCCAAATAAAATAAAGTGTGGATGGCAGCTGCATTTTCTGGACCACACGCCATACTTTATTCAAGGGCATATTCTATAGCTAAAGTAAATTTGATTTGAAATGGTCGTGCAATGCCATTCAGGATTCCGTTATTGATTGCAAAAGAGAGAAAATAAAACATGTTGTACACCAGCATATTGAAATCCGAATGCAAAGAAATCTTCTATTGATCAAAAAGGTTTTTTTATTTTTTATTTTATTTATTAACCCCCTGTCTGCTATTGGACGTACCTGGTACATCCTCAAAATGTCCGTTCAGTGCTGCTGGACGTACTGGGTATGTCCTTATTAAAAACATGTTTTTTTTTTTTTTTTACTCGGGCTCGCGCATTGAGAAGTTCTTACAGATAATATTGGGTCGGTGGTTTCAATTTCATTATGTTATACATATAAAATATCTTCGATGTGACACCGTTGTTAAACCTAATTTAGAGCCTGCTTGATTGCTAATGCTGGCTAGCGCTGTGATACATCCAGAGTGAATTTAAAACAATCTGCATGTACCTTTGGTTTCTGTTCAATGAGGATTGATAACAAAAAAAAAAGTTACCGAGCTGTGTTTCATGAAATTAGCTTTGAAGTGACCGATTTCCGATTATTTCCTCCAGCTTGTTTTGCTGATGTGATGAGAAGATACTTCCACTTCTGAGGCTGTCACATCGACACCATTGTAACTTATCACGTGTGTGGGGAGGTAGTTCAAACCTTGAGCTTTCATTTTTTTTGTTTGTTTGTCCAGTGGTGTAAGCTCAGCGAGCAGAGGCTAAAATAAACATTAGGAACCACATGATATTTTTATAACAGTCACTGTAGTTGAAACCTTGTCTCAGGCTTTGATGTGTCTGATTGAGTTGGTGTTGAAGAGGAAACGTCAGTTAGCTAGTTTTTGAGCACATGCAGATTGATCTACTTTACACAACATATATTTTTCGATGATCTTATTTTTGTAATCCCTGTATTACATTCTTTTCCGTACTTTATCATTTTATATCAGATCTTGTGGCAGGACGGTTGAGCGATGACGTACCCAGACCAGGAAGCTGACAGATTCACACAGGTACTTGCGGGTGAAAATAAATATAAGGGGTAGACAAAAACACTGCTCACAGAGCAAAACAAAAAGGTGGAACAAAAACAAAATCTTGCACACAATACCAAACAAATACCATGCTGGTCTGCCCAGCACAAGTAGCAATTGCTTTCTTTCTATTTTACTTTTATTTCTCTTTCAATTTGTCCCGTCTCTCACATTCCTCCTTCCAAAACACCCCAACCTGATCAGCACATGCTGCAGGTTTTTATACATGTGACCATCCACAGATTAGTAATAAATGAATCACTCTGGAGATGGTCACATTCTGCACGAGTGTAATATCTGCGACTCTTAATTAATTCGCTGCCGATCACGCATTCTACGAGATGTCTGACAGAGATGAGCTGCTAGCATCGCCTCTGCCAGACCACATTTAACTGTACAACAATAAACAATACATCATATTTTAAATGAATCATCATCTTTCTACCCTGCCACAGACCTCATTTAATTTGTCCCTACTTAAAAAAAAATATATATATATATATATATACACACACACACAGTGCCTCGCAATAGTATTCAGACGCCTGACCAATTCTCTCATATTACTGAATTACAAATGGTACATTGAAATTCCGTTCAGTTTGATATTTTATTTTAAAACACTGAAACTCAAAATCAATTATTGTAAGGTGACATTGGTTTTATGTTGGGAAATATTTTTAAGAAAAATAAAAAACTGAAATATCTTGCTTGCATAAATATTCAACCCCCACACATTAATATTTGGTAGAGCCGCCTTTTGCTGCAATATCAGCTTTAAGTCTTTTGGGGTAAGTATGCACCAGCTTTGCACACAGTGTCGGAGTGATTTTGGCCCATTCTTCTTGGCAGATTTGATCCAGGTTGTTCAGGTTGGTTGCGGGCCGCAATTTTCAAATAGTGCCACAGATTCTCAATGGGATTGAGAGCAGGACTTTGACTGGGCATTCACCTTTTTGTTCTTGAGCCACTCCAATGTTACTTTGGCCTTGTGCTTGGGATCATTGTCCTGCTGAAAGGTGAATTTCCTCCCAATCTTCAGTTTTTTAGCGGACTGAAGCAGGTTCTCTTGCAGTATTTCCCTGTATTTTGCTCCATCCATTCTTCCTTCAATTTTAACAAGATGCCCACTCCCTGCTGATGAGAAACATCCCCACAGCATGATGCTGCCACCACCATACTTCACTGTAGGGATGGTGTGTCTTGAGGCATGGGCAGTGTTAGGTTTGCGCCACACATGGCGCTTTGAGTTTTGGCCAAAAAGCTCTATCTTGGTCTCATCTGACCACAAAACCTTTTCCCACATCGCAGCTGGGTCACTCTCATGCTTTCTGGCAAACTCCAGACGTGCTTTCAGATGGTACTTTTTGAGTAACGGCTTCTTTCTTGCCACCCCCCCATACAGGCCAGTGTTATGCAGAGCTCTTGATATGGTTGACTGGTGCACCATTACTCCATTCCCAGCCACTGAACTTTGTAGCTCCTTCAAAGTGATTGTTGGCCTCTCTGTGGCTTCTCTCACAAGTCTCCTTCTTGTTTGAGCGCTGAGTTTTGAGGGACTGCCTTTTCTTGGCAGTGCCTGGGTGGTGTGATGCAGCTTCCACTTCCTGATTATTGATCCAACTGTGCTCACTGGGATATCCAAACACTTGGATATTATTTTGTACCCTTTCCCTAATCTATGCATTTGTATTACTTTATCTCTAACTTCTGTAGAATGCTCTTTGGTCTTCATTTTCCTTCAGATTCACAGCCTGACCAATGATCCTTCAACAGTGGGGTTTTTATCCAGAAAATGTGACAGCAACTTTAATGGTTCACAGGTGGAGGCCAATGGTAAGTTAATTGTGTCCTCGTTAGGGCAATTTCTTTCATCGATGTAAACTGGGAGCTTCCACAGCACAGGGGTTGAATACTTATGCAAGCAAGATATTTCAGTTTTTTTATTTTTCTTAAAAATATTTCCCAACATAAAACCAATGTCACCTTTCAATAATTGATTTTGAGTTTCAGTGTTTTAAAATAAAATATCAAACAGAAAGAAATTTCAATGTACCATTTGTAATTCAGTAATATGAGAGAATTGGTCAGGGGTCTGAATACTTTTGCAAGACACTGTATATATATATATATATATATATATATATATATATATATATATATATATATATAATTTACTTTGTATAATTGACAAACATATTCAAAATTGTATATTTCATTTGATTTTTCCCTGCTTTACATTTTAAAAACATTACAATTAAAAAACAAAACAAAAAAATGATTTTGATTAGTATCGGATTCTTTTTTATCACCTCTCACAATCCCCTGAAAACTTTTTTCTCTGTACGATTTGGTTGTAATTATTGATTGTATTTTCTCCTGGTCCATTTAAAAAACGTTTATATTTATTTGATCTGATTTTTTTACTGTTCTGTGTTTGGTTAAAAATCACACACACACACACACACACACACACAATAAGACTTTGATTTATACTATATAGATTTTTGTTCTCCTTTCCACATATTCCGCAATTATTGATTTTTCAAAAAAAGAAATGACTTGGCTTTAAAATGTATATGTGTGTTTTTTTTTTTATTGAATTCTCCTCTTCCCTCACAGCACACGTTTTAATTGTATAGGATCTAATTTTATTGCTTTTTTTTGTATTTATAATTGTATTTGTACTGGGCAGTGAAAGTTATTTTGGGGAGAAATGGCAAGGCGGCACAGTGCAGATGCTGTTGCTATCCTCCTAACAGAGTCTGGCTCCAAGTGATTTTGTGCCAGATGATTCTGGCACTGAATATGAACCAAGTGGCACTTCCTAATGATGTGCATTTGAGCAGATTTTTGGAATCAGGTATGAACCGGGTATCTGTCATTGGTATTAACACATCGGCAAACTAGGCAGCCTATGCGTTAATACCTATGATGAATGGTTAACGCAACAGCTGCATGGCACAATGCCACCTACCCACAAAAAACAGGAAATTAGACTACATTTCCTGCCTGGTGGCCATCTTGGATTTAGGTTTTGCACTCTACTGACTTTAGCTTTCAGAATTTAAAAAAATAAAAGATTTGTCACTAAAATATTTAAACTTTTTAAAAGGAAAAATTCACTCCAAGCTAGATTGTGATTTTAAATGGAAAGATTTTCATTTAAAAATTATTTTTTTTATGCTACAGCCTGCCCCTAAAAACACATCTGTCACTCTGCCAAGACTGTCAGGAGGGCATGGCACCGAGACAGCCACTCTGTCAATGCAGTCGCACTTGCTGTTTCCATAGGCACTGTTAATTGTGCCTCATGAATATTCATGAGGCAATCCAGAACAAGGCTAGTAGGGTTAAAATCAAAGCAATCATGGTGGCTAACGTTTGTTACAGCGATCGCGATCTGACTTTTGTGCCATAATTAAAATGTTCAACAGTAGAAGCTAACATTAAAACTAAATCTAAGAACTCTGGATAAAAACATGTTTCCAAGGGTGTACAGTAATACAAGCAGGCCTGTGTGCTCAGTGGTGAGTTAATTTGCGATTTATAACACATCTGAGTGGCATACATTTCTCACACTCGGATCTGGTTTGTGTAGACACTACAACGTGAAAGTAATCATGTCAAAAGTCACCATTCTTTTGTAAACCATATTCATATGCTATAAAGTGCTCTAATTGTAAACTTTTAAGAAGGGGAACTGCACAGATATATATATATATATATATATATATATATATTTTAATGGGGTAGTTTGATTGAATCGGTATTGTAACAACTGTATATTGGCAGGGAATGGAAGTTTGAATCTAGTATGCTGCTAGGGTTGCCATATGGCTGGTTTATTTAGGGATGGGGTAAAGGCCGGAATGAGACAGAACAGCCTGCAATGGCACTTTAATTAATTCAATTGCATTAAAAAGCAGTTGAAAAGAAGTTACACACACGTGAGGAGAATATTTTAGCAATGAGAACCGATTAATAACGCGCTGTTGTTAACTTCTTTTGGCCCAGAAACATTTTCTTTATCCAAAAAGCTCCTGGAACAGTCGGCTCCGAAGGTGCAAAGACGACAAAAATGATACACATAATATAACTAAGTGAGGATATCATAACACTGTTGAAAAAACCCACCGAACCCACCTTTAACTGTCCATTCCAGATAATAAAGTGTTTAATTGTTAATAAAACCGCCCAGAACACTGGGTTCCGAAGCTGCACAGAGTATGAAAATGATACATATAACTGTTACAGTTAAGGGCTACCAGCAATTCTAGACCTTTGCAATTCTTCTACTTGTGAATATAATGTTACTTTATCACCTCCTTTCCTGCAAAGTAGAAATAAGGCCTCACTATATTTCACTATAAAGAAAACAAATAAACTGTGTTAAAAATATGGTTCTGCTAAACTGCTAAAAGAATTAAAAGAGGCTTTGCAAGATATGAAAAAATCTAAATCGCCTGGTTTTGATGGAATACAACCTGAGTTTTTTCTTACTTTTTTTAATCAGCTAGGACCGCTTCTGTTAAAGATGATACAAACCGCTATTGAAAAGGGCTCGTTTGGAAGAGATATTTGGCGGGAACCCACTGACCACTCAAGCAACTGCTACTTCTGCATGGTGGACCCTTCCAAACGTCAGACTGGCAAGAATGCACCTGCTATCACGTATCCGGACCTTCCTTCATCCATCGCCCCGGTGCCACACTGCCATGAGCTCCCCGTACCCACTCCTCCGGAGAGAGAGCAGCCGTCTTTAGAAGAGAGCAGCAAGTCAGAGAGCGAGGAAGACGTTGTAGATCCAGATGACAATTTCAGAGGTGGAGCTGAGGAGAGAAACCCATACTACCCCAACCAAAAAGACCTCAACGACTTGATTAGAGATCTTGGTCTCACGAAGTCCAATGCCGAGCTTTTGACGTCTAGGCTCAAGCAGTGGAACTTGTTGGATGAAAGTGTGCAAGTCGCAGATCAGAGGAAGCGTCACCAACCTTTTTCCAGCTTCTTCACCCGTCAAGATGGGCTTTGCTTCTGCCACAATGTGACCAGTCTGTTCGAGGCAATCGGAATCGCCTGTAACCAGAATGAGTGGCGCTTCTTCATTGACAGCTCATCCAGGAGCCTCAAAGCCGTGCTGCTCCATAATGGTAACAAGTACCCGTCTCTTCCCCTGGCTCACTCGGTGCACCTCAAAGAGGATTACAACAGCATCAAGACCTTGCTGGACGCCTTGAAGTATGATGAGTACGGCTGGGAGGTCATAGGAGACTTCAAAATGGTGGCATTCCTGATGGGTCTCCAAGGCGGTTTTACCAAGTTTCCCTGCTATCTTTGCCTTTGGGACAGCAGGGACACCAAGGCGCACTACCACAGGTGGGACTGGCCACAGCGGACTGAGTTCTCTGTGGGGAGGAACAACGTCAAGTGGGAGCCACTGGTGGACCCCCGGAAGGTGCTGATGCCACCACTGCACATCAAATTGGGCCTTATGAAACAATTTGTCAGAGCTCTAGATAAGGAGTCGGCAGCCTTCAAGTACCTTCAAGACTTCTTCCCTAAGCTGTCTGAGGCAAAGGTCAAAGCCGGTGTCTTCGTCGGACCACAGATAAAGAAGATCCTGGAGTGCAATGAATTCCCCAAGAAGCTCACTAGTAAGGAGAAAGCGGCTTGGAACAGCTTTGTCGCAGTGGTTCGGGGCTTCCTGGGCAATCACAAGGCCGAAAACTATGTGGAGCTGGTTGAGACTCTGGTGAAGAACTACGGCACAATGGGCTGTAGGATGTCCCTCAAAGTCCATATCCTTGATGATCATCTTGATAAATTCAAGGAGAACATGGGAGCGTACTCGGAGGAGCAAGGCGAGCGCTTCCACCAGGATATACTGGACTTTGAACGCTGGTACCAAGGACAGTATAACGAGAACATGATGGGAGACTACATTTGGGGGCTGATTCGTGAAAGTGATTTACAGTATAATCGTAAATCTCGAAAAACTACTCACTTCTGAATCTTTTGTAGTTATTTTTGTATTACTTTAGTATAAATACATGTTAATTTGGATTCATATGTTGTTTTTTTCTGACTTTATGTGAATGAAAAGACACAAATTCGCCCATTTTCTCATTGGAAATAGGTAAATTTCAAAATATCACTGTCCTGGTCACAAAAGCAAAGTTTGTGGGGAATAATAGCCATTTTCTATACTTTTGAGGCATAAGCAATTAGGAAATAACACTTACTACCCAGGAACAAAAATTGTGTTACATAGTAATTAAACACTTTAATTAAACACTTTTTTATTCGGAATGGGCAGTTCAAGGTCGGTTAGGTGGGTTTTTTCAACAGTGTTATGTTATCCTCACTTGTATTGTGTATCATTTTCATTCTCTGCGCAGCTTCGGACCCCAGTGTGCCAGGCGGTTTTATTTATAAAGCTGTTTATTGCACAGAATGGGAATATAAAAGGTGGGTTTGGTGGTTTTATTAAACAGTTATGTTATCCTCACTTATTTGTATTAAATGTATCATTGTCGTTGACTTTACACCTTCGGAACTGACTGTTCCGGGAACTTTTTGGTGATTAAAAAAAATGGTTCTGGGCCGGAACGGGTTAATGACAGCGCGTTATTAATCAGTTCTCATTGCTAAAATATTCTCCTCACGTGTGTGTAACTTTCTCCACCGTTTTTTGAATGCAATTTAATTAAACAGTGCCATTCTGGGCTGCGTTTACCCCATCTCGTTTATTTACTGGTTTTGCCGGTTCCCTGTGAAAAGATTTAATGTGTCAGTTTTTTTATAATCACAGTGATTGTACTGGGATGGATAGGCCTACATTTCTTTATTGGTGCCTTTATCTTTTAAAAGTTGTAAAGCTTTTAAAGCAGTAATCAACTGCCATTAAGTCTATTCCATTCCCTATTTAAGTTATGTATATCAATAGTAGACAGAGTTAATGTAGGTATGGTGTAAAAACCGGAACGAGATGAGACGGCCCAGAAACACATTAATTAAAATACTAATGGCATTTAAAAAAATAAAGAGAGAAAGTGACACACACTTGAGAACAATATTTTAGGGATGACAAGCAATTAATAATTAATCGGTTCTCATTCCCAAAATAGTCTTAAGTGTATGTAATTTTCTCCGCTGTTTATAAATGCAATATAATTAATCATAATGCTGTTCCGGGCCCGGCTCGTTTGTCAGCTGAACTTATGTCATTTTTTTTCATTTTTTTTAAATCGTCACTCTCTTTATTAATGTAGTCAATTAAATTAACCATTACCATAACGGTATTCTCATACTGTAAAACATGACAGAAAAGCACATGTTGCATATCTGAAATAAAGCACCTCAATAGGGTTTAAAAAAAAAAAATCACACATCTATGCCATAACATTGGCCACTGACTGCAACTGCTGTTTCTTGAGGTAAGAAAAGTATGCTGCTCTGTGCATAGCAGAAGTGGCTTTGCCTGTTGCACAAACAGTATATTTACAATTTTCATTATATATATTTTTTTTTTGTTAAATATAATTGTAGATAAAGCATTTCTCCCATGGCCTATGGATTACTTAGGAAGCGCTTGTCCTACCAAATTTACGAATTGTTCTGAGATAAGCGTTAAAATCGAACTCAGTGTTTGTTGTAGACTAGATAATAAACGATTTGGTAAATTTAAGTTTACGTAGAGCTGAAACTATAATAATGAAAAAAGTTTAACTCTCTATTTCCCTGAGCCTGGGGACTGTATACACTTACTTTTCATGCATCTACTTATGGTACAGTTTAGCATAAAAAGTGCTGTCTGCTATTTCCAGAAGGCTCTACATTGAGGTATTCTCGGTAACTGATGCATACAGCGACGGCATCAGATGCAATTTCTCCTAGCCTTTTCCTTATCTACAAAGAGTACTGTGAAATAATGTTTAACAGTATGATAAAGCACTAATATTAATTAAGCAATATTAATTCGCCAAATAGTTGAGTGCACCAGAGGACGCCAACAACAACAAAATTACTGCATGGACTGGACGAGCTGATAAAGCCTACCTGAAATGTCGGTCCTGGATCTCTCTTAATGGCCTCAATCCACGTTAATCTCCTGGTCTTGTCAGCAGGAAAAGCGTGGAAATGTAGCTCAGGATTTTTTTAAACACTGTGCAGCCTGGCACTGAACACGCTGCATGAACAGTGTAGTTAAGACTTTTTTGCTTGTCGGCAATTCATCAGGGCACGCCATCTTTATTTATTTGTTAGCCCTCCAAGCCTTGTTTTGGGGAATGGAGTGTGACACATGCATAATATTTGAAAGGGGCCTGTTGTCTTAGAGACCAGAGAATTTGGAATTTGGTTTTGTTTTTCGAAATACCAGCCCAAAAATGTGAAACTGTTCCGACTGAGAATAATGTGAAAACAGGGATTCAGAAAGATTAAAGGGTATTAAGTGTATTTTAAAGCAGCTTGTAAGTCCAGTATATAATGAACTGGATCCTCCCTATCATCCTGTCTCAAATACCACCTTTTTCTGGTGCATCAGGTACCAGTGTAAACACAACGGGTTTACCCCAATTAACTTTTTTCAGTTCATCACTGAAGACATTTTTGAATATTTGATAACCTAAACCAATTTTTATGACCAACAATATCAGGCACAGCATGGGAACAACCAGGGGCAACATTCTAGGGTGCATAAGTGGGTCCCCACAAATGTTTTCGAAATCAAAAAGTTCTGGGGCTTATCGCTTATAATGGGACTAGGGGATAAACCTAGAATGGTCCACCAACCCAATCCATGCTGTCACAATTTTCCTCTCCACAATGAGCCGGTACAGATTACAGTTAATCTTAAAGTTTCTACATTACAATGACAATTGTAAGGCTCTCTCGAGGGATCTTCCTCAATTTGACAGGCTTTTCAAATTACAACCATCTGCAGCATAAATTTGAAGAGACATATACACCTGGCCAAAATATATCTGTAGATGAGTCTCTCCTGCTGTTCAAGGGGAAGCTCTCTTTAATCAGTATATTCTCATGAAGCGTGCCCATTATGGGATTAAACTGTACAAACTCTGAGAGTTTCAATGGGTACACTCATCGGTTCAGAGTGTACATAAGGAAGGACTCTCAGATTGAGCCACCTGGCTGCGCCCATGCTTCCAGACCACTGAGGATTGTGTGGGATCTTGTTTTTCCACTCCTAAATCTTGATTACTATATATATGTAGATAACTTCTTGCGTCAGGGTGCTCGTGTCACGTGCGTGGGTAACCACTGATATGAATGACAGAGAGACATTTGAGGTTGAGTTGAAATGCCGGCACACACGTGCAGGATTTATTGACACAAAACAGAAAGTAAATAAACAGGTTATGTGACGCTACCAACGATGGTAGCACACAGAGGACACATACAGTAAACTGTACAAAAGGCAAAATAAAACACAGTACAACAACTACAAACAAAAGGTACCACACAGGGCGAGCGCTAGCCTTATAAACGAGGCATCCCGCTCCAGCAACCGGCTACACTACGTAACCCTCGCTATACATTACTTGAGATCAACATCCCCTAAACTAACCTACTTATGAGCCGGTATTCATACAACAACTCACCTGCTGCTTCATACAGCCTTGGCTGGGCATTGCCTTCACAAGCACCGCTTGCAGTTTCAGGGTTGCGTAGCTGTCTTTCCTGCAGAGCGGACGCTCTCCTCCTGAGTATAAGCAGCTCCCCTCTGTAGCATGGCATTGCAGTCGCCCCGAGCGATCTCAACCGGATGTTTTTAAACTGCCGGACACTCAGTCAAGACCCGCCCACCTGCTGATTGAGGACCGGCACAGCCAATCACTTGCTGCCCTTCCTCTCAACCAAACTCAGCAGGCAGCAAGTCCCAATCGAGTGCCCGTCTGTACACAATCAACTAATCAAACAAAACAACTCCAAAAAGACACAATAAACCCATTCCACATATAAATTACACCAACACTAATTCCCACATGTGCAGGGCAATCACCCTGCCACACTTCTACACAGGGATCCCTCTGTTTAGAGCCTTGTGCACATCATAAACAATGACTTGTGGTACAATAAGAACATAAGAACATAAGAAAGTTTACAAACGAGAGGAGGCCATTCAGCCCATCTTGCTCGTTTGGTTGTTAGTAGCTTATTGACTTAATAAGACCCAACAGGAAGGGATTTCCACAACAATTGGTAGTCAACAAACAGAGGCGTGGCAAAACCAGCACTCGGCGCTGTGAGGAAATGCTGGCAGTTAAATACACTGACAAAAAGATGTGTTCCTCCTCACCACCATCCACAACGAGGCTACTGTAGCAGGACACACACACAAACAAGCCAAAGTGTGTCGTGGACTACAATAAATACATGGGAGGCGTGGATTGATCAGACCAGATGCTGGAGCCGTACAATGCTGCAAGGAAGACCATGATATGGTATAAGAAGTTTGGAATGTACATGGTCCAGATTTCTTTGTACAACGCCTATGTAGTGTACCTAAGTACGACACCAGAGAATCACCTCACATTCCTGCACACATCTCCAGCCTTGTGTTTGATACACAAGTAATTCCCAGAGACAAAGAATGGAAACAGTGGCAAGGCTTAGAACATCATATTTGAACGCTGCTACAGTCTGGAAGAAAAGCTAAGCCACAAAAAAATGCTGTGTATGTTCTCGCAAAGGCATAAGGAGGGATACACGGTACTATTGTCCACGCTGTCCCTCTCAGCCAGACCTCTGTTTGGAGGAGTGTTTTGAAAGGTACCACACTGTAAACGAGTACTGGAAGGACTAAATGAACCCCAGAACAAACCACCATGACACATGCTGTACCAGTACCTGAGGTAACGGAACCACGTTTGTTTGTTCCGTGTCTGTTTTTCTGTTTATTTTGGCCACTGTGCCATTTTGTTTTGTATAAGTGTTTTGGTTTGTAAAAGTATTTTATTTATTATTAACGTGCAACAGCGCTTTCATACCCTGCAGGACTGACTGTGTCCATTCTCTTCCGGGTCCGACGCCACCACAAAGCCATCTTGCCACAATGACCAAAAAACATCTGACAAAAATATATATATATATAGTTTGCCTGGGGTATCTGAAAGGGAACATATGGTAAGTTTAATGTAAAACAGCTGACTCCCAGAATCACACAATTCCTGTAACACAGAGGAGTTAAGAATCTTTTTTTGCTGGGAAGATTTTCGAAGTATCAGTTTACATCATTGTAAGACCTCGTGACCTGTATTTCTGATTCTTCAGCATTTAACCTCTCCCTTATACGATTCCCATAGTAAAAGCATGGAAAAGTGTAATAAAGTATAGTAAAAACATAACGCATAGGTATGTTGTGTAAATCTTAGATAGGTAAAGTATATTAATGGCAAACCACTTTAAACTATGGTACTGTAAGTGTGTAGTGTGACTTTGGTGAAAACTGTCAAATTACTGTGCAAATTAACCCTTTTATAGAGCTCTCACAAAAAAATATATTATGATACTATTTTACTGTATTAACACATAAAATCCCCAAACAATCATTTGCAGACCTTTTTTTTATGTGTGTTATTTTATTAGCTTAATTTTGAAATGTTTGTTTATGACAGCTGACAATAGTGAGACTAACAATTGTCCCATAGAGAAAATGTATGCTCATATCTTTAGCTTGTAATTAATGAAGCAGGTGACATTTTGACAATGTTGGGTATTTTTCGCCTCATTTGCTCAAATTCATTTCTCTTTAGGGTTGTAACCTCTAAGGTTGATTTGTGTAATTCCTTGTTTGCTGGTCTCCCTGATGTCTCATTGAACAGGTTGCAGTTAATACAAAATACAGCAGCAAGAACACTTACACACACAAAATCTATTTTCCTTATTCCCCTAGTTTTAAGAGTGCATTGATTTCAAAACACTGCTTCTCACCTACAAGGCTATTCATGGTTCTGGCCCTGCTGGTTTGTATGACTGTGACAGAGAAAGAATGAATTTTGGTTATAAATCTCCCACCCAACCTGTGAGGGCGCTGTGTAAAGGGAACAGAGTGCCCCGGACTGGTTGGTCAGATAATTCATTCCAAGGATTAGGTGGAAGTCGGCCATCTAGAAAGAGGGCGGTACACCAAGTCATCGCTCCAGAGGGAAAGTGATGTGGCAACCGCGGATTGGAGGAAAAACGGTTGCACTCGCTAACCAAGGGGGCGTGACTGACGGTACAAAAGGGGACGTGGCTAGGTGATCTGTTCCTTTTGTTATGGTTAAGATGAAACCGAGAATGAGGACTGTGACATAACCGTGAGTGTTTTGTTTGTTTGTCGAGTCTAATTGTACTGTTGTTATTATTAGATGTCTAACATGATCCGGAGTTGTCGCTACAGGCCAGCACTAAACCCGGAAAACACTTCACAACTGTGCACAAATAAATTGTATTTCACCACGAGCACTTTAGCACTCACTCTGGACTTGTGATCGTGTGTCTTTGTGTGTGTTCTACTGTGTTTATTCTTTTGAACTGTGTTTATTATTTGGGATTGGAAACCCATCGTTTGGAACAGTGCAATACATGTTGCTGTACATTGCCTGGGATTATTCTTTGCATTTGCCAGACTGGGATTATAAATAAACATATTGTTTGGACTGTGAACTTTGTTGTCTGTCTTTTGTTTCGTAATCACATCACCACTACACCTGCACACTGCAAACCACTTTGCCACAGTGAGTTATTACATATGTACCAATGTATGGCATATGATAAATATTTACATACTATTTTTTTAATGGTGGAAAAATATATTAAAAACAATGTAAAAGACTGGAAAATATGATAGATTCAATAAAAAAAATTATATAAACAACCGAAAAAACAGCATAACGTACCATATTTGAATGGGTGCTTCCCTGCTTTCTTAGCGGAAGTTGTTTAGGCATGTGTGAGCAAGCGCAGTGCGCTGAGTACCACTTTTTAACGCATAGCTGAAAATAACATTACACATTTTTACCTCTGACTATCGCATCTCCTTTGACTTCAATTTGGGTAAAATCTGCCAATCTGATATTAGACATTGTTAAATCTGTATATATTGTGTGAAAAAAACGGACAACAAGCCAAAAACAGAATATTGTACTATATTATTATAATAAACGTGTGTACTTACACCTTCGCCTTTCTCGTAAAATCCTCATTCAGTTGTATTTTCTTTTCATGCGATGCAGTTATCTAAACCGAGCACGTTTTTTTTCACAAATGCCTGTTACCATACAGGGATGTCAGTAAAATTTGATTTTATAAAAATGAGCACAGCATTAACATTGTTAATGTGGTTAAGGTACATAAGGCTTCTGTTTACTTTGCAAGTAGCATACAGTTACATTGTACATGAATGCCGTTTCATAAACAAGTCATAAACGGCTGGTTTGTGATTTTATATTGATGTTCATTAAGATCATTAATGTAGCATTATGGATTTTGTTAACGGTAAAATATTTTTTATGTAAGGACTGGGAATCACCGACCACATACATGTAATCCTGTTTAACTGTATAGCTAAATATTTATGAAAAAAACGGCAATACAAGTAAGCGTGTTAAAGTGGGGCTTAATACTACTACGACTAATAATAGTAATGTAATATCAGAACTACCAACATATGCTTACTGATATTAACTTTTTATGAAGTGCTCACTACAAACGAATTGGTCCAGTCTTTTTCGTTTTTTTTTATTCTCTTTTAATCGCTGAAATCCATTTTACCCTCCTGTCTGGATCAGCAGGAATCCTGTCGAAGGAAACGTTATATTTCTGTCCAGAACAAAATAATTGGGCATTACTGTAATGTTACCGCGCTAGTCATTTTGGTCATCTTCCACAGCAATGCTGACTGTGAAAGAGTTTTCAGCTTGGTGACCAAAAACAAAACCCAACACAGAGCCAGCCTGAGCACAGACATGCTAAGTTCACTGGTAACGCACAAAATCATGATGTCAGCGAAGCAGCAAGTGTGTCACACACAAACCTTTATTGACACCTTGCTCAGGAAAACCAAGTCAGCCACCTATGAAGCTAAACATTCAAGATCTGAAAGTGCAGTTTGACCTGTTGGATTCCTTTCTGTTCCAAACAACTCACTTTGTGGATAGCTATTACATTTGGTGCTGACTCATTGACTATTTACAAGTTTTTTTTTTCCTTTTTTGAAAGTGCTTTGTTTCTCTGTTTTAGAAGCTTATACATTTCAATTTATGTTTTGACAGTAAATAAAATACAAACATACTACAAACATGACTATTTTCTGTACTTGAAATAATTTTCGGTATAAATTAAAAAGGTTTCATCTATACTAAGGTAAACAAAATTAAATCTAAACTGAAACAATCATAGCTAATTTCATTATTTTGTTTTTACTGAAAAATTTATAGTCAAAACTCACCAGAGTAGTATTTAGCTGTTTTATACCCTAAAACAATTCTGGGGGGAAGCCCCCCGGACCCCCCCGAGATGTCAGAGTGAAAGAGTGCTACTCAAAAAAAATGTCATGGTTGGCAGGTCTGCATCACCCAGAAGAGGGAAAGTGCAATTCGTTAATAAGGTACTGGGGGTTCAGCGAGCAAGCGAACACTGTTAACCGGGCGCCCCTGTTATTTCCCCTTTGTGTAGGTTCATAATGGAACAAAAACATGACGTTCACACAAGACAGATTTCTAGGTTGACGCTGCACAGCTTATTGTTAATGTGTTTTTCCCGCATCCATAATAAATAATTTTCATTTTGGTAAGTTAAGTGGTATTAAGTTATTCTGTCGTTCTTTTTTTGCTATCAATCAGTCCTTCTGTCCTATCAGACTGATATATCTGCCTGTTGACGGTAGGCAATTTTCGACTGAATTTGCCAGGTGAATTCAAATTGACGTTGCTTGCAAACAGTGATGGCGTGTGCTGGAAATGAGTGCCGATTAGAAGCAAAACACAGAATACTTAATCAGACAGCGACTTTCTGATATGAATGAATTAAAACATGATTATAACTTATATTATTATTATTTTTCATTCGTTTTTGTTTTCAGTAAACTCAGTTACATTCCGTATTTTTTCAATAATATGATTGGCTGCAAAGACAACAGGGCTAAACAGTGATTGGATAATGTTTTGTTGGGTGGGTTTTTATTGTGTAATAGAAAATAAAAAAGGACTCGTTAATATCTCCGAATCACAGAGACCAAATGTTCGAATCCGAGTTCGAGTCACACAAGCTCGAGTCCGACTCGAGTCCTACAAGTCTGATATATATATGTAGCGTTTTTGTTTAGTGTCCTTATGGAATCAGACAGATACAGTAATTGTAGCATATGGGGGTAACAGCCCATGTTTATTTACAATAGTGATATAGTGGGGGGAAAGATCACAGGGTAGGCAGAAGAATGGGGAAGGGGTTGAACACACACACACACACACACACACACACACACACACACACACTGCTCTCCTGATGCAGCTCCTTTAGCTCGTCACTCGGACTCCTGTCTGGCTATATATATATTTAAAATCAACGTTTTCAGAATTTTAAATAGCTAATTCAGTGTTTTTGAATATGCATACAAATTGGATTAATAACTGTTCAGTTCTCATTTTGGTAGCAATAAAATCATCATTCAGCATTGAATTCCAATATGTATCACAATACATATCGCAGTATTGTCTTCAGTATTGCAATGTATTGCAGTACAGATCCTCAGTCCCAATACTCACCCCTAATCATTATACAACACAATTGGTGAAAGAAATGCTTGCATATAATTAGATGCATGGGGAATTACAAATATAAATTACATGGGGAATTACAAATATAAATTAGGGTCTTCAACATGTAAGGTCTGTGCACAGAGGAACATTTCCCCAAGTGGTGCTATTCTACCAATACAATGCAGCATACAACTGGAGCAGCCTTTGTGCTGCTATTGTCCCTTAGCACAGAATTATTACATGAGATCATTTGGTAAGACAGTGAAAGGTAGAAGTTGGTCTAGAAATACTGTAAATAATATTTATTGTAGATGTTTTTATTGTACTGACTGGAAATACGTCAAGCTTTTATATTTGAGGGGCTGACTTACTACATTTGTGGTATGATTAAAATATAAATCTCACCGTCTTTGTTTTCCAATGAATGTCAAGCTCAGTGTTTTTGTAACCAGTGCAAAGTGCACAGCACAGCAAGCAATACAGCTTTGTCTCATGAAAGGACGCTTTTTCATTTGCAGTCACAGAACATTATTAAAAATTCTAAGTTACACAGACTTACCAAAGTGACCACAGCTGTCAGTTTAGATTAAAAAGCCTTTGCCAATGATTCAGATCCATTAAGAATTTATTTTGAAAGCTCTGCCAAGCTAATTGACATTTTTAGAGAAGTTTTCATATGATCTTCAGTGGCTATGCAGTAGAAATGATCACTGAAAAGGTCTGAACTCTGGCCTTTAACATAATAAATGCATATCAACCACTGTCTCTCCTACTCCTGAGAGGAATCCCCACTGAAAAAGACTAGATTTGATTTTCAATAAATTATCTTTGCCTAACATGAAGCAAGAAAACAGAATTTCTGGATGCTGCTGTATCTCAGCAGGCTGAATTGACTTATCTCCAGGGCATTACAGCAGCATTTTATAAAGGTTTTGAGGCAACATTTTTTTCCTATTTTGCTCTTGGTATACAATTAATATTTTGGTAGTAATGAATGGTACTGTGTCAAAAGCACTACTAATATTGATCCCTAAGCAGGGTAGGGGTGAAACCCGGTAGGCCCTATAGTCCTTTTCAACATGGATTTTAAAATAACTGCCAAGTTGCTCTTAAATAGACTTAAAATGTTTGACCTGTATTGATTTTAGTCAGGGCAGCAGGTAAAACCTGTTGGAAATTCAAGCAACGGCCAAGACTGGTCTCCCTGGTCAGAGCTGATAGTTTGCAGGTTTCAAATTAGTCTTGCTGATTCAGTAGGACAAAAAATACATTTTCATCCCTTTACTGAAAAAAGACAATGATTGTCTACAGTCCGAAATGCATCTAATCTGTGTGTGTTCTTTAGATTTAGAGAAATGAGAACCTTTGAAAGTATTAAAAGTAAATGAGCACCATCAGCATAGTGAGAGTGTTTCCTGGGGGAGGGGGATATGTAACACAGTTCTGCCATTGATGAGAAACCTTTTCCGAGATGGAATCTGTGTTTATGCCAACACAATATATCTGAAAAAGTCTTACAAAGAAAATAAACAACAACAAAAAAAAAAAAACAGAATGAAACATACTAAGCAGTATTTGAAACTTCAGTCTTAAGCAGTGTGTTAGTCCTTCAGTTGCATGATCCAGTTCTGAATACCTATACTTCCTATCTGTGGTTGTGAACGTACTGCTTATAATTTAATAGGACATTATTCCAAAGATTTTTTTTTTTAATATAGTTAATATAAAAATATATATATATATATATATATATATATAGATATATAGATATAGATATATAGATATATATATATAGAGAGAGATATTTATATATAGATATATAGATATAGATATATAATAGATGTAATTTGAAAGGTGTTTGTTTCAATTATTCTGTTATTGGTTTGAACCTTTATTTAGTCATGTTCATATGTATAAACGTAACTGATATCAGGATTTGTTTTTCCAGTTTAGGGGTCTGTTGGAGAGTGAGAGAGAGAGAGAGAGAGGTTACTGCACAGTTCACATTTAGACAGTAATTTACTAATTACTTTTTTCATTTTTAACATGAATATCATTTAGCAGACGCTTTTATCCAAAGCGACTTACAGACTCAACAGCTGCTGCTGCAGAGTCCCTTACAATAGGACCTCGGTTTTACGTCTCATCTGAAGGACAGGATCCAGGAGATTTTATTTATTTATTTATTTATTTATTTATTTTTATTTATTTATTTCTTAGCAGACGCCCTTATCCAGGGCAACTTACAATCGTAAGCAAATACATTTCAAGTGTTACAATACAAGTAATACAATAAGAGCAAGATAAATAACTATTATTATTATTTATTTCTTAGCAGACGCCCTTATCCAGGACGATTTACAATCGTAAGCAAATACATTTCAAGTGGTACAATACAAGTAATACAATAAGAGCAAAATAAATACAATGACTTTTGTTCAAGCAAAGTACAAGTGTGACAAAATACAATTCAATAATACAGCAGATAACAGTGATAGTTACATCAGGATATGATTAAATGCAAAATACTACAGATTAAACACTTGGCAGATTGTAGTATTCTGAAGTACAGGATTAAATGCAGTAAAATAGGGGGCAGATAAGAGCAAATAAAGCGCATTTAAGGAAGGGTGATAGTGTCCCTGGATAAAAACAGGAGTTCTACAGGTGCTGTTTGAAGAGGTGAGTCTTAAGGAGGCGCCGGAATGTGGTCAGGGACTGGGTAGTCCTGACATCTGTAGGAAGGTCATTCCACCACTGCAGAGCAAGGGTGGAGAAGGAGCGGGCTCTGGAGGCAGGGGAGCGTAGCGGAGGTAGAGCCAGTCTTCTAGTGCAGGCGGAGCGGAGAGGTCGAGTGGGGGTGTAGGGAGAGATGAGGGTCTGGAGGTAGCTGGGTGCAGTTTGGTCAAGGCATCTGTAGGCAAGTACAAGAGTCTTGAACTGGATGCGAGCGGTGATTGGGAGTTAGTGGAGTGAGTGGAGTAGTGGAGTAGCGTGAGAGAAGCGAGGCAGAGAGAACACCAGGCGGGCAGCGGAGTTCTGGATGAGCTGGAGCGGACGGGTGGCGGACAGCCAGGAGGGAGTTGCAGTAGTCTAGGCAGGAGAGTACCAAGGCCTGGACCAGGAGCTGGGTAGCGTAGTTGGTGAGGAAGGGTCGGATTCTTCGGATGTTGCTCAGGAAGAATCGGCAAGTGCGTGCCAGAGTGGAGATGTGCTGGGAGTAAGAGAGGCAGGGGTCCAGGGTGACTCCGAGGTTCTTAGCGGAGGAAGATGGAGAGAGTGTGGTAGATTCCAGAGGAACAGAGATAGAGAGATCAGAGGAGGGGGAGGAGGAGGGAAAGAAAAGGAGGTCAGATTTAGAGAGGTTGAGTTTGAGGTGATGCGAGTGCATCCAGGAGGAAATAGCAGACAGACAGGTAGAGATACGGGAGGAGATGGTGGATTCAGAGGTGGGGAAGGAGAGGAAAATCTGAGCATCATCAGCATAGAAATGGTATGAGAAACCATAGGATGCGATGAGGGGGCCCAGGGAGCGGGTGTAGAGAGAGAACAGGAGAGGACCCAAGACTGACCCTTGGGGGACTCCTGTTAAGAGAGGGTGAGGAGTGGAGCTCCACGCCAGGTTACCTGGTAAGTGCGGTTGGAGAGGTAGGAGGAGAACAAGGCCAGAGCATTGCCAGAGATCCCCAGGTCAGCGAGAGATGATAGTAGAATAGAGTGATCAACAGTGTCAAAGGCAGCAGAGAGGTCGAGGAGAATTAGGACAGAGGAGAGAGAGGCAGGTCGGGCAGACTTAAGTGAGTTGGTGACAGACAGGAGGGCAGTTTCAGTGGAGTGAGCAGAGCGGAAGCCAGATTGGAGAGGGTCGAGCAGAGAGTGGTTGGACAGGAAAGCAGAGAGCTGGCGGTGTACAGTCCACTCGAGGGTTTTGGAGAGGAAGGGTAGGAGGGAGACAGGACAGTAGCTCTGGAGGGAGGTGGGGTCGAGGGTAGGTTTTTTGAGGAGGGGAGTGATAGAGGCTTTTTTGAAGGCAGAGGGAAAGAGACCAGAAAGTAGAGAGGTGTTATTACTAGTCTTTTATTTTGCTGAGAATCTTGGCCGTTTTTTCATGTTAATTTAGGATATGCAAAGGTTTCACATACAATGCACATGGTCTGATTGCTGCTAGAACATTGAAATGAGTTTGAACTACAACACAAGTGACTCTGAACCAATGTGTATTCTATAGTGTCATCTATCTTATCAAACAGAACAAAATGAGTTCCAGTGATAATGTTGCTTGTGCTAATAACGGGTGAGAAAGCGGTTTTAAAACCTTGGTTAGAACTTAAATAATGCAAGGGACTTATGTATGCCAACTATGAATCACATTGTTCAAGAATCATTTGGTTTACTATAAGTAACTATGCAGGGCTTTTGGTCATGTCTCACAATACAGTCCTCTATTACATATAGAATATTGTGTTAGGGGTGAAAATCAGCTTGTATCATACAGCACCCTACACCACCTTGTATAGGCATCAATACATAATGAACTGAATAATGAGGAGGTTATATTTGTTCATTTAATTTAGGGTACAGGTGGGGCAAAGATCAGGAGGATCCAGACCTACAGCTACGGCCAAACATTTACATCACCTAGAATTTCAGGATCAAGACATAACTTAAAAATCAAAACAATTCTGATATTTTATTTAAAATCATGTAATCAAAAAAACTACAAAATTATATCTCAAAAGTCTACTGGAAACCATAATAGTAGTACAATATTTCATGTTAGATTTCGAAATGTCACATTTTTCAATTGTTGTCAGTTTTCTGCTAAGTATACGAAAACCTACAAAGCAGTATAATTAAATATGTTAACATAACATTATTCAGCAGGTTCCATTCGACTTTATGAAGCAAAACTTTCTGGCCATAGCTGCAGAAGGCTGGAATTGTGCACGCCTGCTCTGCACTATTTTTAGTTAAATAAAAATGGTTTAACATATACAGTAGTTCATCTTGATTTCAAATGTCTGTATCACATCAATATCAGGAAATCCTATATATTATATTAAAATATATGATGCAAGGAATCACCTCTGGCACTGTGTGTTCTTTCCAAGGGCCCAATGCTATTGACTTATCAGGGAGATTTTAGGAATATATAAATGTGTACAACAAACAAAGCATATATGCATTTATTTTAATTTGCTTAAATTATTGATGAATCAAAATAAAAATTGATGCATTTGTATTTTCCTGTAAACCTCTTTTCTACCTAATGTTATTGAATTGGTCTCTCATACGTACAAGGTTTTCATTAAAGAAATAAACACCAGTGGCACGTCTGTGTGCACCCTCTGTTTTATCAGCTTCCTATGTTGTAGTGTCTTATCGCTCTGTCCTAGACCGATAAAGGGCAGCTGTTTTCTTATTGTAATTGTGTTTTTACGCAATGTAAAATTACACTGTTCTAAAAAGCACCTCTGTTCCTTTCTGGTTTGACAAGCTGGTACAGGAGATTCGTACCAGGATTTGCGACTAAGGCTGCACCGTTAACACTAGGACCGCCATAGCCTCTTTTTGAATGGCTTTTGGAATTGAAATTTAAATATCTCTGCGTATGCGAATATCTCGTGCATGTCCGTTTTAAGTGTTGCTAAACATTTGAATTAAATACCCATACGGTGTTTCAGCTGCAAAATCGTAAAAATTAATAAGTTATAAGCACTTGCTTCTTCAACCACCAGACCCGCAGTTTATGCAGCATATTGAAGTCAATGCAATAGAGCCGACAATTTAGTCTGGCCTTTGTAATAAAATCGACATAATTGTGAAATAACGTATTATAACCCTGTTGAGTGCTTGAAACACTTATGAAAGTCATTCTACACATCATATATTATTATTATTTACACTACATTTTTCAGGCAGAACGACTGTGCCACCCTGAGTGTGACGGTGCAAAAAAAATAAATAAAAAGTGCGTATTCTAAGCTCTGCACAGATTAGTGACCATTGGGACTGATGCTAAACGAAAGCCAGAGACTGTTGCATTTTACAACGCAACGAAGTACGGTGTGGATATAATGGATCAAATGGCACGGCTGTATTTTGTCAAAGTTGGTACTGTGCCTGTTTTTTATAATGTTTTGGACCTGGCAGCCATCAACGCTTTGGTTTTGTACAAGGAGTACAGCGGCAACACAATCACTTGGAGGGACTTCATTTTGCAACTAGCCCTGGAGCTACGGCAGAAACATTTTGATAAGAGACACGAAAGCCGGCTGGCAAATGCCCCTCAACCTTCAGCCAGCGCTGCGCCCACTGGCACATGGCATAAAAGACAATGTCAGGTTGCTAAATGCAATGAAAACAGAACTTTTGATGTCAGACAGCCTTTGAACTCTGTTTCACTCAAAGCGCTTTCACGTTGCATAAGTTATGTTATTTTTGTGTTATGCTATTTTTATAACTAGTTATTTATGTTTTATAATTTTATATGTGCATAGATTTCTACACCTGTTTACACAGAAGTTTATTGTGTAAAGTTTATTTTATTAGTTTTTCATGTTATGTATATGTGCTCTTTTTGAAAAAAATAAGAAAAAAGTTTAATTTTCAATGTAAATACAGTGTTTCTGCTCTGAAAATGTTATATATGATGTTCATAAATAAAAATATTAAGTTGTATCCGATTATTTGTTTTTCGTTTTCATATCAAAGCCGTTTTAAAATGGAGCCGCACATTTTGCGGGTGCAGTGGTTGTATGTAGTCTGAAATTTCGGCGGTTCTAGTGTTAACCGATTTGACTCGGAAATCGGAGCCAAATAAGATACGACTGACTGAGGACGGTAACAAGCTTTTCAGTTTTTAAAGTAAGCAATGTGCCATGAACCTGTCCTTTGCAGTCCCAACTTTAACGAGCCATTGTGGTAATAAAGGATTGGCCTTGGAGCAGTGTTGCTACAAAGGAGAGCCAGCAGAATTGAAACCAGTGTCCTATATTAACTGTCAATTTTTTCCCCTGGAGATCCAATATTCCACAATTGAAAAGGAGTGTTTGGCCATTAAATGGGCACTGGACTCCTTCTGCAATTACCTGCTGGGAAGAGAATTTATCCAGGAGACTGACCATCATGCATTTCAATGGCTGGGAAAGATGCGGGACTCGAACGCAAAGATTATACAATATGTTATAGAGCTGGCAGTCAGAACCAAACTGTGGACTTCCTTTTTCTCATCCCTGAGAGTGAGAAACCTGAGGGTCCGTCTTGACTATCCATTTTAAAAAACTTGTAATGAACTTTTAGAACAGAAGTACTTTTGGAGAATTCATATTGTGGTTTTATGCAATGTAAAATTACACTGTTTTGTTTTAAGGAACCCAAAAGTAAATACAATCTGTAACTTGCCTGGGGAATGCTGTAAACAAATAAAACAACAAAATTAGTGAAGCAGCTGGCGTGGTGTGCAGGAGTTTATTTTACAGAGTAGGTGCACATATTCTGTGAGATAATACCTGGTTTTACCTGAGTTAAAACACTGTTACTTAGATGAATTAATTTGGCTAAGAAATATTTACAGTTTCTCCTGAATTCTGGAGGCAGTCGTGCATGCATGCTGATTATGAGGGTGGCCATGTTGGGGGATCATGCACTTGCTGCAGCACTCATATAGGCGGGAGTGCACCCTAATGTTAGTCTATGGGGGTGGGGCAAGCTCAAAACAGTAAAGCATTGTAAATATTTATGGATGCAATGGGAAGATGCATATTATTGTAATGAGAGTTGTACCAAAGTAAATTGATGAACTTTAGACATGATATATGGAAATATGTACAGTATATATGGTAATACTGGTAAAGTATTTATTTTGTGGTGGACTAGTCCAGAGATGGGGTTAACAAACCTCTATAAATAAGAGGTGGTAGTTAATTTGGAAGAATCCCAAAGAGGACAGAGGGTAGCGGTGTACCTGCAAATTATACAGTTGACTTAAAGTGAAAGTATAGGATAGTTGAGTATCCTTGTCATACAGTTTCTCATACCTGTGGGGCTTATTTGTTTTGTGTGGCATTTTACAAGTTTGAAACTTTATTTTTTACTGTTATTTATTTTTGAAAACTGTTGCCTGACGCCATTCAGTTCAATAAATAAAGCTTCAATAAAATCCAGACTTCTGCACTTTAACCTTGTCTCCTTACATCTTCCTGCTACAAACACCAACCACATGATCACACAACCTTACACAGTCACTTCTCATAAAATCATGACATTTTGGTACAACAATAACATTAGTTTGTTCTGTACAGTAAACATCATAGAGTATAACTTGTTTAAGGTTAAGGAGTTATTTTCTCAGTTTGTAATTGCTGTCAGAGTTGCTGGTGATAAAGTGATATTGTAATGTGTTTCTATATATTTGCTTGGCTAGTTGTACTGGTAAATGGCAGAGCTGTGGGTGCAGAACAGTGGTTTATTAAGATGCGCATTGTGTCTGTGGCATTGTGATGGAGGGCATAACAAAAGAAAACTTGAATTGCTTGATAAGTCTGCCTACCATAGGTCAAGAAGAACATGTTCACACTCAATCCTCTTTTGAGAAAGAGCTGTGATATGACACATAAAACTACAACGCCCTTGCACAGGTCTCGTGCAAGTCAGACCCACTTAGACACTTTATCTTAGTGTCATTTATTACTCACCTCTGTGAGCTGAATAAACACGTCTATCAGCCTATTAAAGCCAACCACAGACACGCAGCTCTGATTAATTATGGATCGACTCCCCACCTACCAAACACCATATCTTTGCCGCACTGCAGTAAGCCCATGGTGGGTGTTGTTGAATCTACAATGTTAACTGAAGAAAGAGAGACCGTCCTTCTAAACCCCTGAGAACGTAGCCTTTTTCTAAGAGAAGATCATTAGCATCACTCAAGAAAATCAGTAACATTAGAACTCTTGCCGTAAAAGACAATAGTATTGCCTGATCTGCAGTGTGGAGTAGTGGTTAGGGCTCTGGACTTGACCGGAGCGTCGTGGGTTCAATCCCAGGTGGGGGACACTGCTGCTGTACCCTTGAGCATCTAGATTGCTCCAGTAAAAACCCAACTGTATAAATGAGTAATTGTATGTAAAAATAATGTGATATCTTGTAACAATTGTAAGTCGCCCTGGATAAGGGTGTCTGCTAAGAAATAAATAATAATAAATATTCATTTTGGTAGAAGTATACATAAAAAGAAAACCATTAGAAACTTCAGAACTTTCATCCAGCTATCAGGAACCTGTATTGCAGGGCACTACTAAAGTAAAGGAAAGCCAATCATTGGAAAGAACAAACCTGTACGTTTTAAAATGTTTAAAATAACAGTAAGGCCATGGTTAACCAGTTTCATATTGCAATAAACCCCTCAGTATCAGGCATTACTATGTATAAGCTCCTTATTACCGCGCATTGGCTTGTTGTGGGGTAACGTCCTGTGGAAGGCTGGTCTGCACCCTTGCAATATTAGACCCAGACACCGAAACTGCAGTTCAGCGTTCTCGCACGCTTTTATTTCTCAACAAAACACTACAAACAAACCCTTCAAAATAAACAGCACCCAGGCTTCAGCTTTCTCAGTACATAGATACAGAGAGCACCACCTGCTGCTAGTGATGTTTTTCATGATTTTATGCAGCACTGTTTTTTGTTTCTAATGAGTACAAACGTTTTCCTTAATATTCCATGAGTACATTGTAGTAATTAAAAATATCTAGTAGCCTACATGTCTTAATGCTGATCATGCTGTTTGTTCAGTAACTTCTTCACAGTGTATTAAGGTTTATTCAAAACCTCCTAGCTTTGTTAGAGAAGAGAGTATAGTGTGTGTGTGTCTGTGTGTGTGTGTGTGTGTGTGTTATTATTATGATACAGTAAAGTTTCTGAAAGTAATCAGTCTGCATCCAGTTGTTTGATTTCTACAATTTGTTATTCAAACCGGAGACAAGCTGCAATCGCTGCTGTGATTACTGTTTTGCAGTTGACGGCAAACACTATTTTCAATGTATTTATTTATTTGTTTATTGTGTTTGCTATACTAAATTTCAATAGATAGATTGAATATATATGACAGCAAGGAAGTAGACTTTAATCCACATTGACAGACAGCTTTCAGAGGGTGTGTACTTTTCATGAAGCAGAAAAAAGGTAAAATGCATGGAACAGAGGTTAAACCGTTTGAACGGTAACAGCCAAGGTCCTTTACCAGAGATTAGAGACCTCATATTGACCATTCAGGTTAAAGAAATTATAAATTATAATCACATTTAGAATATGAAAATGTTATCACTGTCGTGCCATTCTACCAATGGTCCATACCACTGTAGCTCTCCTAAGTACAGAGCCATTGCATTGATTTTGAAGAGCATCCACTTACTCTGTTGTGTCAATTAGAAGCTTTTAGAGTCTCAACTCAAGAGTCTATCATTTCCAAACACCTGATTGCATAGTAGACCAGGGTAATACACCAATGTGCGCTATGAACCAGCACTGTAAGTTTTAATTGAATCCCAGGTGTGTTTAAAAAAGAAGAAGATTGCTTTATCACCCCTACAGGAAATCAATGAGGAATTTACAGTCTGGTCAAGATACAATGATTTTAACTGACATACTCTCCAGTTGTACCAATGACCTTAAAGTAATTATAGCTAATGCACATCCAATAATTATATAGGTTGCAAATGTGCAATTTTGAAAGAAACATGTATTTGTATACTAGATTAAATAAATTTCTGTTTGCAAGCCAAGCTTTTAGTCTGTCTTGCACTTCCTTGGTCATTACATATGGAGGGTAAAATTATCCTTATCCCTTCTTTTTCCCCCATCAATAACCAATCAGCTGCTTCCTCTATTGACTGAAATGCTTTCAGACACTGCTGAGTTGAAATGACCAAGGATGTAAAAGCAGGAGCAGACTTCCTGGAAAGCAAGACAAGCAAACTGAGAATTTACTGCAGTACCAGATGCCAGTTCTTTTAACAACTGAACATTTGAGACTTATGTATTTAATGGAAGTGCAAAATGGTAAAGATGTATGAAACTATTTTGTTAGCTACAATTATTTTAACTCAGCATCTTGTACTCTGTGGAATGACCTTCGACCAGACATGTCTTTTGAAATGAAACACAGAAACTCTACAGACATGACAGAGGTTCCTTGAGGACCAAGACTGATGCATCAGTAGTGTCATGATCCAGTAGTCGGACTCTGGTGTCATAGTATGGCCCAAAGCTCCCCCAACTGCTGTCTAAGCTACCTCCATGTTTCTATAATGATTCGATGAGCATCTTGACATTCTACAAAACATTGGGATTCTGGAGTCTCTTTCAAAACACCACCAACCCAACATCTGACACACATGCCACAAACTCCGGTGTTTGTAATGCATCAATGCTTCAGTTAAATAGGCATTTCCTATTCAATTATCATTGTCGTCCAAGCCAAAGCAATCTGCCTCGGAGAATGTAATATTGAATGGTCATTCCTTTACACTTCAATTGGCTACTGTAGGCTAAACTATTAAACCAAAGTAGAGTTTTAGCTTGTAGAAAGACAAGACTGTTTTATTACTGAACAAATTATAGTTTGTACAAAAAGAAAAGAAGAAAAAAAAATGATTGGGAAAACATACTTGAATTAAAGCGCATTGTTGGTAAATGCTCCATGAACATCAACAAATGAACCTAATCCTAACCTTAAATCACAATTTTAACCTAACAATATTTAAAATTATATTCTATATACAATGAGACTCCGTTTAGAATCAGACAAATCCACAACCTGCTCAATTCAAGGCTACAGTCCACTGGTCAAGGTTTACACCTGGGTTCACCCTGGCTTCTGATAAGAAACAGCTTTATATGCTAGACAGAAAGATGGAGTAACAGAATTAAGAACAACCTGTAAAGAAGGAATGGTAATTAAAAAAAAAACTTTAATGGCATTTGAAAAAAGCAAGTTCATTGGGTACAGGGTGTGTTATGAATGGAGGTGTTTTGCTGGATATGGTAATCTATTCACCTTTTTATAACTACAAGAAACTGTACTTTAATGTACAATTATATACAGTCACAGATTTAAAAATGGTCACATTAACAGTGCTTAAAGCTGCACATTACAGTCTTAATTTAAATTGATATAGAAATGGATCATCAGTCTAAGTGGCCCCTGATGAACTGAACTGGCTTGTGAACTAGCATTGTGTTCTATTCCACTGTCTTGCTAGAGGGGAAAGTGGCAAACTGCCCAGATTGGGTTTGTATTCTGTAAATTCTTCAGCTGGGAACCTTGCCTATGCTGAAATGCTAAGTTGTCATCATTCCAAACAATAGCACAGACGCAATTCTGTCCAAAGACACCATTTTATAACATACCATCTGTGCCTTAAAGCTCATCAATCAATCAATCAATATTTATTTTATATAGCGCCTTTCATAGTGGACCACCATCACAAAGTGCTTTACAAGATAGTGAGGGGCAGTGCCTAATACATTAAATACAGTATATCACAACCCACCTCACACATTTGTTTTCATTGTTAAAATCTTTGTTAAAATTACTAAATCAATCAAGCACAATGCTTTTGTTTCATGATTTTTTCATGAAGTGACAATCAAAGCATCTGTGCAAATAGAAAATTATCAAGACATGGTGTGTCTTCCATCTGCTCAGGCTAATTCACACTAACGATTGCCCCTTGCTCTTGAGTGGATTTAACAAGGGATTTTGATTCTCTGATCAAAGATGTAAGAATGTAACATCTTTGATATGTTAATTGGCCTTTATTGTTTTGAGTGTTAAATTATTTTGTCCTTGTTTTTCTCCCCATTTATGTTTCCCACAACAGCACAACTTAGCTCAGCAGAGCTGAAGGTCAGTGGGTGTACTTCGATCCCATCGCCAAGCCCATTGCCCCTTTACACACACAATGGTTTGCCATTGTTGGATCCCCAGCCAAGACAACTTGGCAAAGCCAGGTTACAAACCTACACTACACTGATCGTATGAGTCACCCTGTACACCACGCGGCTGTACACTTACCAAGTGAGCCTTTCTCTGTGGTTACCATTTCTGTACTTCTGGATGTTATTTTGTCTACAATTTGGGAACTACTTGAATATAAAACATATTTAAGGAGTACTGCAACATTTTCACCTAAAAGAAAGATGGGGAAAAAAAAAAAACATTTACTTTTTTGGGACACCCTGTATATTTATTTCTAAAATTCCTTACTTCCTCAGTAAGTTATCATTTTTCATAACTGAAATCCTAAAAACAGTTATTCACTCATATAGTACCTTGCCACTGCAGTTTTGGCAGACCACATTATTACCAGCAATAACCACATGATTTCAGAACTCGTCGTCCTAATATAATAGCATATGGTGCCATTTGGGTAACACACAGATTTTCACTATTGTTTCAAGCATTTGTTTCATTGTTTCATTGGCATGTCAAAAAAGCACAGCATCCCTTGTGCTTCCATTAGTATATAACCATTGCATGGATACTTGAAGAACACTTTATTGTATGTCTGTGTTTTTTTAAAACCAATTTAGTACTGTCATATTGTATACTTAATTGCAGTGTAACTTCAATCTGCTATGCCAGATACAACATACCCTCTTTGATTTAGAATTGTCCCAATGATGCTTTCGATAAGCCACTTGTAAAGGGCAAACGCAATCTGTTGAACACTGTATCAGCGGGGAGCATACTGACATTTCCTCTTCGCAGTGGTGTGCAATTCGCTTGTGCGAGTAGCTGGCTGCCCAGAGGTCTTAGTTCAGTGGGAGCACGCTGCTCCACACGATCACAGCTGGGATTAAAGTGGCTCTCAGGCACTGGAGGAACTGATAACAGTCAGGTACTCAAGTTAGGCACTTAATCACTTTTTTGTCTGAGCTTGCATAAGCCAATGGCACTTTCTAACAGGTTACCAAGGACAGCACTTTTATACTGCCTTCGTTTGTTGCTTTGGCACCCAATTCCATTTGTCTGTGGGAAGCTGTCACTTTTTCATTGATGATAGTGTTTCCAATAGTACAGGAGGTTCTAAAATAAGATTTTAATCCTTTTACCATTGCCCTCAGAAACTGTTGCAATGAAAATTAAAGTGAACAAGTTCTTTGTTGGGTCACTTCTTGTTGCAGCTTTTAAAGCAAAGCCAAACAATTTACACGTCCCATCCATCAGTAAGGGTTGCGGAGTCTCTCATTCTGTGTCCATTATGTCTTCTCTACATTATGATTTATATTTCTGTTGCCAAGAGTGAAGCACTCAAATCTCCCCTTCATTTACCAACGTATACTACTGGTCTAACATCACAACTGGCTTTCCTGTGAAAATTGTTATATTATTACATTTAGCATTACCTCTTATTGGCACCTAGCAATATCCCCCACCCTCTTTCTGATCTCATGGTCATTTGGTTGTATTTTATAAATCAGTTCGGCATTGTAGATATTTCAAAGACAACCAAATGGATTGCTGCTGCTTCCAGGTGCTAATCATGTGTTATAGTCAAACCCACGCCAGCGGAGTAGCAGATACCAGAGCATGAGAGCCACAGCACAGTTTATATAGAGCACAGCATTTAACAGCAAATACAACAAAAACAAGGGTAGTTGATTATAAAAAGTTATCTATGAACATGTTATTAATTATATTATTCACAATTGTAGAGTATTATTAGAAATAATAAGATACACTTTTGCCATTGTTTTTTTGTTATGCTATTGTTTATAATCAGTTATAATGCATATAGTCTGTCTGTCTGTCTGTCTGCCTGTTTTTAGGTCTGTTTGTCTTTCTACGCCTGTCTGTCTTTATATGTCTGTCTCACCAATTGTATGAGGCTGCTATGTTTTTGCAATACAGTTATTATACACTTTTTGTCTTTTTTTTTTTTGGCTATTGTTTATAATCACTTATAACTGATACCTAAACTAAAGTGTTACCAAAACAGGAACTAAAAGATTCTAAGCACAATAAAATTGGGATGAATAGTAATTTCATCATACTTAATAAGAGGTAAAAAGAGTGTTTTAAAGTATTGATTATGTCACATTTGTGCACTACTTTTATTCTGTAGTAGAATCAGGAGAGGGAAACAGGAGGGTAAATCGATTGTATAAACTCCTACAGTGCGTTGTTCATGTACTGGCTTACAGATTTTAACATACCCAGACAACACTTAATCAAGAACAGTCACACAGACTCAGGTATTCAAAGTTTAACGAATCAGAGTATATTTTATTAACACTTAAATGGATCGAGTGATCACAGATCTACTTCGAATCCTAGATCAAAGACAGTCCAGACAGTCTGGTGTCTTTGTAAACTAACAGCATTACACCTTTCAGGACCAAGCAATTTTCAGTGTGATGCTCCCCCAGAACCATAAAAATTCGCTAAAAACCAGCATAAGTAGCAGTTGTTATCTTTTAAATCATTTTACCTCCTGTCTCCACTCTCGTTCTCCACTCTGAACTCCCTGTGCAGCCTATCTAACTAGCTATCAATTATTATATGAACCCTCGGTCACATTGTGCACGGATTTACTAAGTCTGCGTGACTGTCAGCTAGTCAAATAATCAGTAGCTGACAGTACCCATGAGGTATTTCAAAATATTAAAACAATAACATGGCGGACAGCACCTTGCATCGTCCTGTCACACAATAATAAAATACAAATGATAAATTTGCTTTTTGACGTCAAATAATACATAAATCAAATAATACAAATAAATAAACAAATATATGTACAAAGGGGCGGGACACTCCACCACACATGCCCCTCCCCCTTGTGTGCAGCACACATGGCCTTAATGGCCACCTCCCCCCTTAAAATCCCAGCAGTCTTGGTCAAAGTCCTGGGCCAAGAAAGGAGGCTTAAATGGGCACATAGCTGTCAATGCTGTTAGCGCTTTTGCTGGCAGTGGCATGGTGATGGCGAGCAGGCAACAGCGAGCAGGCCTCCCCAGGTGACGGCGAGCAGGCCTCCCCAGGCAATGGCAATCAGTCCTCCCCAGGCGATGGCGAGCTGGCCTCCCCAGGCGATGCAGGCTCAGCAGCCCGAGGCGGTGCAGGTGGGAGCGGCAGGCAGTCCCCATCTAGCAGCAAAGGTAGGAGCAGCGAGCCATCTCCTGCCGGCGAAGGTGGGAGCAGCGGGCAGTCTCCTGGCGGCAAATGTGGGAGCAGCGGGCAGTCTCCCCCTATCGGTGGAGGCAAGAGCAGCACATAGTCTCCTGCCATCACTGGGGACTGATGCGGCTGTCCCTCGGTCTCGGGTGACTGGTGCAGCTCTCCTTTGCTCGCTGGGGACTGGTGCGGCTCTCCTTCGGTCGCTGGGGTAGAGGGCTTCTCCCTCTCGCACTGGAGACAGTGGGCCTTCTCCCTATCACACTGGAGACAGCAGTACCTTGGCTGCTGTTCTCATGTCTGCCTCAAGGTAGCAGAAGACCAGCTCCACAACCTCCTCCAGTGACCTTGGGCGGTGTCCTCACTGCCAGGCCCTCCATCGGTCCCCATCCCTCTGCTGCAGGGCATCAATCACCATGGGCATGGTCTGGTCTTCTAGCTCTGGATTCTCCTTTATCCAGTCCCACAACTGGCGTGACTCCATCTGTAGGAAGGTCATTCCACCACTGCGGGGCGAGGGTGGAGAAGGAGCGGGCTCTGGAGGCAGGGGAGCGTAGTGGAGGTAGAGCTAGTCTTCTAGTGCAGGCGGAGCGGAGAGGTCGAGTGGGGGTGTAGGGAGAGATGAGGGTCTGGAGGTAGCTGGGTGCAGTCTGGTCAAGGCATCTGTAGGCTAGTACAAGAGTCTTGAACTGGATGCGAGCGGTGATCGGGAGCCAGTGGAGCGAGCGGAGTAGTGGAGTAGCGTGGGCGAAGCGAGGCAGAGAGAACACCAGGCGGGCAGCAGAGTTCTGGATGAGCTGGAGCGGACGCAGGGAGGCCAGCCAGGAGGGAGTTGCAGTAGTCTAGGCGGGAGAGTACCAGGGCCTGGACCAGGAGCTGGGTAGCATAGTTGGTGACCTCCTGTCTCCACTCTCGTTCTCCACTCTGAACACTCTGCTCCCCGTGCAGCCAAACTGCAGATCTTTTTATATGTGTGACCGAGGGACTAACTAGCTATAAATTATTATATTATCCCTCGTTCACATTCTGCATGGATTTACTGTGTGACTGTCAGCTAGTCAAATAATCAGTAGCTGACAGTTACACATTCCCACAAGGTATTTCAAAACATTAAAACAATAACATGGCAGACAGCACCTTGCTCATCCTGCCACATCATAATAAAATACAAATGATACATTGGCTTTTCACTGCCATATAATACATAAATCAAATAATACAAATAAATAAACAAATATATGTACAAAGGGGTGGGACACTCCGCCACAGTGTGTCAGAAGACTTAATTAAATCTAAGTCTATCTCTAAAATGAATAATATACTTTCTGGTGCCAGGCTACTTCTTAAAATTAATAATATGCAGTACCAGGCTTTTCCCGTTTTTCTAAGAAACGAATGTATGAGGTCTTCTCTAAAACTAATAATATATATTCTTGTACCATGGAGTTGCCTCTCACTTCTGTTATAAGGGTTAATAGATTAGATAAGTGTTTTATAGTTTTACTGAGTCTCTCATTTAGATGAACACAGATTTCTTTGCAATAATATTTCTGCTTATCTCAGAAAACTCTAAAGTTCTTACAACAATATTCTTGCCCTTAAATCAGTTACTTTTCTTCCAATGGTCTCTTGAACACAGTATTCAGTTTGTGTCCAGGATCTCAGAGTGCTCCCAGCAGGATTGGAAATCTTTGTCCGATTTTGTTCTTAAAGGTTCCTTAAAAGCCACCACAGGGTCCGGGATCCAGTGCTGAGCATTTCAAGTGTGTGTGACAGTTTCAAGTATTTGTTATCTGCATGAGACCTGAATTCTGGTAGCAGATCTCCCATCTTTCATTCTACCTTTCCCAGTGAGCCCACTTTACTTGGTGAGTTGAATCACATCCCATACATTGATAATCCTTGTGGACCATTACATTCAAACATTATTCTACAATGCTTTACCATATGGGTACATGCATGACATTTCTTTGGTTCTGCTTGTGGAAGCCCAGTTCTACATCTTTGATATCCATATATTAGTCTAGGTACATGCCAGTCTACCCCCCTTTTCAGTGAGAGTTTCCCACAGGAAGTAATGGTTCTGGACTGATAACTATTTCGTTCATACGTTTCAATTTGATCACAGAGGGCTATTTTGTTAGGTATTCCTTCCACCCAAAATATCTGAGTTGGCCAGAATTCACTATTTTTCATATCAGAGTGTTCCCAGGCCTTATTATCATCTCCATCATCAGTGGTGAACCCCCCAAGGAATACAGTTGGTTCTATCGAAGGGCCATATACTTTAGCAGCATAAGCCTTCCATTCAAAAGGAATTAATACCTTATACATGAGAGAAGGGGTTTGAAGGTCACTTGGGACAATTAGCACTGTTTTTGTAATGAAAAACATACCAAAGAGAGGCTTTTACAAAACCAGACAAAACTATTTAACTAATCTTTCTTTATCCCTTAAAAATACAAGTTGTATAAAGACATGAAACTGTGGTTCTCCTTTGATTTGTAAAAGAAAGTTATTGTATAAAAAATACTGTCTTCTTGAAAAAACATAAGTGCTTCTTTGATCATTTTTCTAGTGCACACAGAAGACTGCATCATTAAAACTTAAAAGCCTTCAAAGAGTTGTTTATATAGAAAAATACTGTAGATGAAGGGCTAAGTAAGCAACATTTATTAAAGACAGGTGCACTTGGTGGACAGGTCTTAAAGAGATAATTACAGTACCCCTAAAGGAAATAAAGAGCAACTTGGTAAAGCAATTCGGTGGCCTCAATAGTTCTCCGAATCATGTCTACCCAGTGGAACCTTTTACCTGCCCCCCTGCAACACTCTTCCCCTAGAGAATGTAAGAACATGACATTATTAATGGTAGTATTCCTCCTAGAGGCAGAGTGCTGCAGGTTGATGTTTGCACTTTGCTATACAGATGTACTTAGAGGGTAGAACATTTATAAATAAACATGAAAGCATTTATATATCTTCTGTAAGAATCAACTTGCCTCGACCATCTCTAATCTGAGTTATAGGCTTAATTTGACAAAGTTAATGTTGTTGTGTCCTTGTGTTGTCCTTTGGTTTGATTGGGAAAGGGCTTTATAATAGCAGTGTATTACCCAAAAGAAACAAGTAGCAGACTGCAGCATTACCAACAATGGTCACGCCATACAGAATGGGATTATTTTGCCAAATTCTCCAATTGTCGACATAGTTCTTGCAAGCATATCTGAGACTGTCTAAAACATGAGAGTTGAACACTTTCTCACATAGCAGGCATTTCAAATTGCATAAAAAAGCAGTTCTCTGAAATCGGCTTAGCAGGTGGAAAACCTTTCAATGATCCACAGTTTGAGTACGACTGGCCTAAAAAGAAGAAAAAAAAAAATGACTAAAGTTGTGTGACTTTACATTTGGAAAAAAATATTGCTCTGTGGTCCGAATATGGTATGTGTGCAGGTGATCAATAATCAGGCAGACAACGATAATCCAGGTGCAATGGTGATTTATTGATTGTAATCCAATTGCCTGATGGATAAACAACCGTACATAATAATGTTAACAGGCAATACAGTGGCGTGTACTGCTCTGTTCTAATCCCCGGGTTGGTCCTGTTTAACATTAGTCCCGTTCTTTTTCACCCACATGTAACGCAGACACAAACACAAGTGTGTGCTCTAGTGCTCGTAGTGTAAATGCAGTTCTGGTGATACAAAGTGCAGTGATGTTCATCCGGGTTTAGTGCTGGCCTTTGGCGACAGCTCCAGATCGTGTTAGCCGTCTAAACAACAACAAACAGTATTATTAACGACAAACAAAACAAAAAATCACGATATCACAGCATGGTTCTCCTTTTAGTTAACAAGCTTTTAACCATTCAAAAAGGAACAGATCACATCACTACGTCCCCTTAAATACCATCAACCATGGCCCCTTGGTTAACGACTGCAACCACTCCTCCAATCCACGGATGCCACATCGTTCCCCTTCCGGGTAGATGATTTAGTGTACCGTAGCTCCGCCCCTTTTCTAGATGGCAGACTTGATGAACTGTCAGGCCATCCAGTCCGGGGTACTCTGTTCTCTTTACACAGCGCCCTAGCAGGTCAGGAGGGAGATCTAACACCAAGAATCATTCGATCTCTGTCACAGGTACCATGGTACTGCAATGGGTTTTCTCAGTGTATTACCATTGTAATACCATTTGTATGTTTGAACATACTGTTAGTTCTATGAATTGCCTTTGTGCTACAGTTGTTCCTTAGAACAGAGGTTTTACATTGCATGTGTAAATATGCAAAACAAGTGTGCAGTAAATTATATATCACTGCCTTTTAATTAAATTCATGGACCTTCTCTTGTGTGCAGACACACACAAGAAGTAGCATGCAATCATTTATTTAACAGTATTGTGGATTTCTAATTTAAGTTTGCAAACTTTCAGCAAAATGAAGGGATTTCATTTTCATAAAATGCTAAATTAGGTCAGAAAAGGGATTGCAGCTAAAATGCTTAAAAACAAACAGAGGAACATCCAATGTAGTATGCTAAGAATTTAAATGAAAGGCAACTTTTAATTGGAGTTTTCATTAAAGATAGTGCTTTGAATGTTAATGAAATGAGCTAAAATGGTCTAAATAAATAAAAACGTTATCCTTGAGAGTTATTCATGGAGACAAAAAGGCTCTTTTGTATCAGGTTTCCTTAAATTCTTCTGACTTGATGAGTGGGGCTTTTTAATAATGTATCAAGAGAACATATTATAACTTTAAAGGGGTATACTTTTCAGCTATGTGTGTGTCAGATAATGGAAACACCCTTAAATAAAAGTGGTATGCACCATAGCAGTACACCATTTCTTAAAGGGGTGTGTTATTTATTCTTCTCTTCACATATATTGTGAAAATGTGAAAGATATTTGGCCAAATTGGGTCTCGTTCTGAGTATATCACAAATCTGATTATGGATTAAAAATCGTTATAAAAATACCCTTTGTAACTCTTCATTACTACGAGCATTATATATATTTTGTTGCTTGGGCCTACCACTTTAAGGCATTATAAAATGGAATAGATTCTAACTGCTGCTGGAGAAACCAAACTAAATTGCTGTCAGCTGGTCCCAGTGTCCCCTATTATCCAAATATCATAAGGTCACACTACAGGGAGCAGTGCGTATTGAAAACATGACAAGAGATGCAGTGCTTCAAACACACAGACTGCACAGGGACTAGGAGATGTGACCTTGTCATTACAAGTGATGTATTATCCATATCACATAGTAACCCTACTGTAACACACAACTCACAAACTGAGAACTTTGCAATAGCACCCAGCTCTGTTGTTTCGGGAAGCCTTGCTTATTCATCAATTTAACTATTTTCTTTATATTCCTAGAAACAGTATCTTCCTTAAGATCGGATGGCTGCTTTCACTGTCTCTCGGTGTAAAATCGGATTTTGGTCCTTGCTCATTTGTATATCTTACACCTAGTTTATATATTTTTTTAACCTGGTGATGTTAAGTCTGTAGAAACCTTTTTAAGATCTTATGTTAGTCATCACTGTTATTGTTGCTGCCATTGCAAGATTTTGAAAGGTGGCAGTTAATGTGCATGCATTATTACCCAAATACTGATTGCTGGCAAGTGAGCAAGCTATACTGATTAGAACATTGCATTGGGAGAGTAAAGGAGGTCTTGGGATCTGTTAACAGAGTATACTGTATATATGAACGCTGCCCAGGTATTGCTATATAAAAAGCCATCACTAGGGGGCCAGCTATGGTTGCCCTTGAGCAGTGTAGTTTCACTGTAATACCATACAGTGCTATGAGTCGTGAAACCCAGTTTCCTCTTAACCTTTAGATTACCTCAGGGAATATTCACAGTGTCAAAGTTTCAGTCAGGAAACTCACGAGATAGATTAGTTATTAAAGCAGGCAGACAACACTATAATGTTATACATATTTTACACTACATTATTTGGCCTTAACTTTCGAGGTATCTCTGCCCTTCATTAGCCCACAGATTATTATTATTATTATTTGTTTATTTAGCAGACGCCTTTATCCAAGGCGACGTACAGAGACTAGGGTGTGTGAACTATGCATCAGCTGCAGAGTCACTTACAATTACATCTCACCCGAAAGACAGAGCACAAGGAGATTAAGTGACTTGCTCAGGGTCACACAATGGTATTTAAAAAGGGACCTCCTGGTTACAAGCCCTTTTCTTTAACCACTGGACCACACAGCCTGGACCACACAGATGTGTAGAGGCTGACCGTAGGGAAGCCATGGACAGGGGGCAGGATAGCGGCCCTCCATCATTAGACGAAGCCAAACAAAGCTGGTGGAGGCTGGGGAGGAGGAGGAGGTAAACTCTGGGACACAAGGGGGATGTAATGGATTGAGACAGGATCAATCCTTTCCTTGCCGATTATTGGACTTATTGTTTATAGACGGACAAATAATATTCGATTGCCGATTTAATCTGTTGTTGGAAGCGCCTAAAATGTACTTTGCTTAATTTCTTTGCTTAAACTCATTTAATTTCAAACCCAACTCTTGTCAATTAACTTCTGTTTTTTTAAAGGAGACAATCATAATCGAAAGCTTTTAGGAGAATTACCAGCAATGTGAAATTAAAAGATATTTTCTTAAAAAAAAAAAAAAGGATTTAATGAACTGATAATACACACTGAAGGGCACCCAGGCCTCTAGAGGCTAGCGAATTAGCCCACAGCACCACCTTGCCCCCCAACATATCAAAATATATATATTTTTTTTAATAAAATTAACATTGTATTTATATATGTCTGATTCCCAACAGAGAGCTTTCAGTCTCCAAGCACAGTGTTGTACTGCTTTGAAACAAAGCAAAATTAAAGATCATCATTTTGTTATCGGTGTGTTTGGTGCCTCAGTGCTAGCACACTTCAAAGTGGCAGTCAGATGCAATGCCAGGCTGACATGCTGTGCTCGCTGGCTTATGAAACACTGCAGGGGGTAAAACAATTTGACTTACACAGGCACAGAAAAATATTGAAAAATCAATGCATTTGTTTTTATTACATTCCATGCCTTAGAGTCTCCGGGTGTCATGTTTTTTAGAGGGAGGGAGGGAGGGAGTGGCTATTTTACATCTTCAAAGTTAACGAGCCTTAGGAAACAATTCTGGGCACAAATCTATATGTTGATTCCAACACCATGTTTTGAATACAGTAGTACTAAGAATTATTAAGACAGTTGCTAAGGTTAATATCCATGGTTCAATATATTATAGGAAACATTCCCAAAAAAGAACAGTTTTTAAAAATAAAAACAGCAAATATTGAAGACAATAATGAAACAAATAAATACAATTATGTATTGTGTAGTGTAGTTTACTGTAGTGTAATATAGTATAGTATACATGTACTGACATATAATACAGCTATGGCCAAAGGTTTTGCATCACCCTATAGAAATAGCTCATTTTACTTCATAAAGTCGAATGAAACCTGCTGAAGAATGTTATGTTAACATATTGAATTACATACTGCTTTGTAGCTTTCCATATACTTAACTAAAACTGACAACAATTGAAAAATGTGACATTTTGAAATCTAACATGAGCTTTTGTAATATAATTTTGTAGTTTCTTTGATTACACGATGTTAAATAAAATATCTAAATTATGTTCATATAGTTTTTTTTTTTTCTTTTTTTTCTTTATAATTATGTCTCACTCCTAAAATTCTAGGTGATGCAAAATGTTTGGTCATAGCTGCATAGTATATTTTGTCAGCCACGCCTACTCTCTCTGTCTGGACTCGATGTATAAAAGTCATGATTTGAATGGAATGAGGAAGTCTGTTCATTCCGGTTAGCATCAGAAAGGAATCGCCACTAGAAACTGTCCTCCGGGCGTCCCTTCCTGAGCTCTGCACCTCTCCGACATCAACCCGCTCTGACCCTAAACCTAACAATAACCCCAACCCCAACCCTAACCTTAACCAACCCTAACCCTAAAACCTAACCCTAACTCTTTAGAATCAACTGATGCCCTGAGGACAGTTTCTAGTGGATATTCCTTTGTGCTGCATCCTGGCACTTAGGACAATTCAAGTCAAGCTTGAAGCCAGGTAAGAGCAGATTTAGAGAAAATGACAGCAGCAGGACCGCTCAGAATCATTGCAAGCACCATAACATATTAAAGAAAATGCAAAAAATAATTAAAATTGCATTTCAAATGAGCAAGGGGCCTGAGTAGGTTAACACTGGCAACAATTACCCCACAACTGTCATAGTATATTGTTCCAATAACAGGGTAGTGTTCGCCATTAGTTAAACAATAGAATAAATTTCAAATTGAAACTACAGCTACAGCGCACAAGGTAGTAACAGTAAATATTGAGTCTGTCATTGAAAAATCCTGCGGGAACCAACTCCAAATTTAGAACTCTGCATGTCGAAGAAAACAGATTGTCATCTGTCGGCACTTGGCTTTATTCACTGCTGATTTTACCAATGAGACAAATGATGCACTCATTTAATGCTGCCATTCGTGGATGACAACTTATCAATTCTTATTACTTGGTCTGGGATGTTTAAATTTCTTTCACAGCCAGCAGTTCTCTGTCACTGAAAGAAGCTCCCCATCACACTGTGATTAATCTTACTTATTCCCCTATCACTGCACTGTCTGTAAAAAGCTATTGATTGCCTATATTTAGAATATGTATTGCTCTGTTATAGGGCTTGTGCTGTAGAGAACATCTTAACCTAGGTCACCAGAGCTGTTCTGTTCACAGCTAAAAGTAGAAACAAACAAGCTTGAACCAAACACTCACTAATATAGCAACAGCTCTGTTTGCTTTGCCGTTGACTTTCTTGTTTTCTAAATTTTATTTAAACTAAGTATATGGAAAACTACAAAGCGGTATGTAATTCAATATGTTAACATTATTTGGCTGGTTTCATTCGACTTTATGACGCAAAATGAGTTAATTATTTTGGATGATGCAAAACATTTGTCCATAGCTGTATATTATATTCTGTAACATTATATTATATGTTGCATTGCATTAAGAGTGATATAACAGTTTATTGGGGAGGAAAATGTCAAGCGAAAAAGTGTACTAACTGTTCTGGTCTTTATAAAGATGAAAGAAGGTTTGCTGGAATTAAATAAGCCAGAGGGCGGCTGGATACATTTTTTGGGAGGATTTTGTTTCACAATCTTTTGAAAGTTTTATTCAGCTGACATGGCAAAAATATTAATCCATTTATACATCTAAAATAGGTTTAACATACCCATAAAAAAATGTCATAGCCAAAAATGTAATATTTACTATGAATGTTTCACCTTTAATGGAACTATCATAGGTTTATACTTGCAGAAAGGAACTGCAGGCATTGATACATTCTTATTTTTTCCATGTGTTTCAAATTCTATGTAGGCCCACTTGTGAAATTTTGTTAATTGTAAGGTCACTTTTTCAGTCTTCAGTATGTCATTGAGCATTATGAGATGTGATCAGAGTTAAATGATTACATTGTTAAAGATGCCAGTCACATTGAAAAGTAGATCAAACTACTCAAAACAGAGCAAATTTGCAGTAGTGGACCTAAATAGGATTCAATTTAATGAGAATGTGGCAATAGATATAATATACCCTATGGTAGTTCCATGAAAGGTGAAACAGCTTCTACAGTAAATATTTCATTTTGGGCAGTAACTTGATGACATTCTCATCTTAGACCCTTCACACTAGTTTAAAGATCCAATTAATAACATCTACCCTGAGCTAAAAACTAAACAAAATAAATATAAACGTTTCAGCTAGTGCCTTCGTCAGTGAAGAACCAACAGATTTATCATCGCGTTTATCACCTGGTATCAAATTACATTTGTCTCCAGGCAGAATCAGCCCCTTGCAAGCCATAGGAGCCTGCTAAGGGCTGTTTTTCGATGAGTGAGATTGCATTGGTTGGTCCCTAGTGGGAGTCTGTTACAGAGTTAGTCAGTCACTGTTACTGAGTCTAAACTGACATAGTCACAGGACAACTACAGTATACCCTGTACTGAGCCCAGAAGTGAACACCAGTAAACCACACCCTGGAAATCCAGGGAACACCTTAGGTAAAATAGTAAGTAGCGTTTTGATTTCTTTCTTAAGTGTCCCTTACTATTGGATTGTATTTGCAATCAGTTCTGGGTTATGTTGTTCCAATAATGAGTTATTATCATTTTTCTAAATCTGCCTTTACCTGGCTATATTGAGCTTGTGTAAAGGGCAGTGTTGTGTAATGAACCCAGCTGCACCGAAATCTAAAAGAAGATATTTCAATCCTGCTTGGGAAAATGATCATTCTTGAATCACCTATGGTTTTTTTTTGCCAACATATACCTGACCCTCTGTTTTCTTTCGCTTCTCTTACAAACATCTCCTTTTCTGCTGCAGACATGCTTAACATTTTTTGTCCATCCCTACTGAACATATTTTTTTTGTTTGCTTGCATGAATGAACCGCATTTCACCTGTTTCCATCACAGATGTCAAACTTTTTTTTTATACGCATCAGTTTTAGCACAAAAAGGATTTATGGAAAAATATCTTGTGTTTTAATCTCCAGTGATGTGTGAGTCAGCGATCAGAGGCAAAAAAAACCATTAGGAACCACATGATTTTTTTTTTTATTCCAGTTGCTGTATTTGAAACCTTGTACCAGACTGTGTTGTGTCTGGTTGAGTTGGTGTTAGGGTTAGGGTTGCAGTACTTGAAACCTTGTATCAGACAGTGTTGTGTCTGGTTGAGTTGGTGTTAGGGTTAGGGTTGCTGTACTTGAAACCTTGTACCAGACTGTGTTGTGTCTGGTTGAGTCGGTGTTAGGGTTAGGGTTGCTGTATTTGAAACCTTGTACCAGACTGTGTTGTGTCTGGTTGAGTCGGTGTTAGGGTCAGGGTTGCTGTATTAGAAACCTTGTATCTGACAGTGTTGTGTCTGGATGAGTTGGTTTTAGGGTTGGTGTTGGTGTTGGAGATACAGTTTAAGTAGCAGTTTAGTGAGTTTTGCTGCATTTTTCACAGATGGATCTTAATAAAATCTATTTTTTTTTAATCCCTGTATTTTTCTTGCTTTAAAATGTTGTATATATGTCATTTAATTTGTTTACCGTCCTGTAAGAAAACACACATTTGTGTAGTTAGTAAAAAAGGTCTAGTTTATTTTAGTAATAGAATACAGAGCAGCTAGCTCTGGTCTCAGTAGGATGGTGCTGAGCCCTGGACGCTGGGTTGCGTCATCATTTGTACATGAGAGAGCTTCATCTCGCAGCAGCATAGCATTTCAACTGCAAACAAAATCCATATCTGGTTATTAATAAGCAGTTTAACTGATTTCTACATATGGGGCTCTTAGAAATATGACGTGGCATGGCTCCAGCTGTTTTTGTCCTCTCACGTTAAGTTTTTGTTGATGTTATGGGGTTCTAGCTCCACTTATTTTATGCCCCTGACAGTAAGCCCAGAATAGACATTGTCCAAACTGCACTCACTTCTGACACACAAGAATACAAAGGAGACAGACAGAAATATAAAATAATCTTATTATAAAATAATCATACATACCCTCCTTAGAACACTTCAGAAACTAAACAAAGAAGTTTATCAAAAAAATCCACAGCCCACGGATAGCGTTATATTCCTGTCTTAGTTTGTCTGGTTTGTTAATACCAAATTTTACCTGTCATTAGAATATAACCTACACTCTACCCGTTGGTGTGATCACTCACACATCCTTCTTCTCAGTACTGCCACATTTGTGTAATATCTTTGAATTAAGCATTTCAGACAGCAAAACATTATGCATACACATAACATTTTAAGCTCTTAAGCATGTTGATTTGAAATGATTTTCAAAAAGCACATCAGTGTGAGCATAATACCAATTAAAGCAAAAGTATATAATCACCAATCCCTTGAATCCAAGTTCCCACATAGGACTCTCAATCAGTTTATGATCTCCATCACTAAATTATGTGGTAGTTTTTAAGTACTTATGATTAGCTACTTTCTTTAATAACATTAGGTGTTCCGTTTTGCAGTTCATTAAGGTTCAAATCTCTTCATCTAAAGAGGGCAGTTTCAAATCAAATAAGGGAGCATCATTCATGTACAGTGAGATACGTGAGCTCTTTTACTGTGGACCAATGGCAAAAATCAGCAAAAATCCCATTATACCCAGTAATATCGCCCCAAGTACTCTGTTTACTCCTTTCTCTTGACGATTGGGGAGCAGGAGTGTACTGCTGACACATTTACAATGTTTGTTTTTAGACAAAGTCCAGTTTGTGGCATTGAAAATAACAGGAATGTGCAGAGGGAGGGAATAACAATAGGTCCTCTTGGGCTGTGGTCGCATTCTCGTTCATTGTTTTTCTCCGCCCAGCTCCCGGTTCTAAATTAAAATAAATAAATAAGTAATCCCCAGAATAAGTATTTGTATAATTGAGTGCATTTTATTCATAATTATATATTTTATCTGATTGTTCCAATTCTATATTTGAAAAAAAGAAATACGGTTTTGATTAATACTTATTGATTTATTGTTCACCCCACCCCCACTGAAAACGTTTCAGGATATCTTTTTATTCTCCCTATCTTCAATCTCTCTACTTTCACCTGAAGAAGAGACCTTCAAGGTCTTGAAAGCCTGTGATTAATTGTTTAGTTAGTCCAATGAAAGGGCTCACATCTCCTTCTCTTTGTCTATATTCTCCTTATCTGTAATTAAAACCGATTTGATTGTAATTATTGATTTCATTTTTTGTCTCCTCGTCCATTTAAAAACTTTTCTATAATTTGATCTAATTTTTTCCTGTACTATTTGGTCAAATAAAAACACACACACAGATTTATACAATATTGATTTAATGTTTTTCTCCTTTTCCCCCATCCACAAAAAACGATTTGATTGTAATTATTGGTTTGATGTTTTCTTGTGATTTAATAAACTTTATTATATTACATTTATTATATTTATTATATTACATTGTGGTAGTGTCTTGGTATACTTGCCTCAGGCGGCTGAGGAGAACACACAAGAGACTGAGGCGGAGAGATTGACGTTGTTACGCCGACACAGGCGCACAGGATTTAATTAATAAACAGAAACAAAAAGTAAACAATAATGTCATGTGACGCTACCAGCAATGGTAGTGCACTGAGGACAATACATGACTGTAGAAACACTCAAAATAAAACACAATATGACAAACTATAAATCAAAGGTGGTTTGAAAACGGCAGGCCTTGCAGCAGCCCCGATCACAGTGATCTCTATGTTTTTATACTGACACTCTGCTGAGACACGCCCACCTGCCTGCTGGAACAGCTGATTGCTTTCAGCTGCTGCTCCACGCAGACAGGTAATCATCCCCGGCAGAGCGCCACAGCAGTTAAACAATTAAATCAATTTATTTACAGCATTAACCCAAAAATATACAATAAAACTACATATTTCCCATGTGCAGGGCTTCCGCCCTGCCACATACATATATAAAAATATATAGTATATTGAAATCTACATTTATTTCTGTCAGTTCTCCTCATATATATGTTCTGAAAAAAAGATTGATTCATTTTATTTCTCTTTCCTCTCCCCCAAAAAACATGACTAATAGATATTCTATTCTGATTTTAAAAAATGACTTAATTCAGTAAAAAAAAAAAAAAAAAGTTCTCTCCTCTCACAACACATGTTGTTATTGTATAGGATCTAATTTTATTGTTGCATGTTTTTTAATACATTTATTTGTACTTTGCAGTGGAGGTTATTTTTTGGGAGAAAATGCCAAGAAGGCACCTTAGTGCACAGTCTGTTGCTAACCTCCTAATGGAGTCTGGCTCTGAGAGTGATTTTGTGGTCGATGACTATGGCAGTGAATAGGAGGAGATCAACAGTGGTCAGGAAGAGAAGCCTATGGAAACAGCCTGAGCCCCTGCCTGGACCAAGTACAGTAGATGGGCCTAGACAGAGGGGGAGGGGGGGGGGTAAATACTTAATTGTATTATTACTTGTACTGTGATTCTTGAAATGTATTTTTGTTTACGACTGTAAGCCGCCCTGGATAAGGGCGTCTGCTAAGAAATAAATAATAATAATAATAATAATTCTACCACTGGACCTCCCTAACATCATCCAGCCTAAATACTCCACTTTTCTGGTACACCTGGTAGCACTGTGAACACAACTGGGTTTACCCCAATTAACTTTTTCCAGTTGTTTATCACCGATTAATTTTTTGAACACTTGGTAACTCAAACCAATTTGTATTTTTCAGCAATATCTGGCACAGCTGGGAACATGCCAGCATTGGTAGCCAACAAACAGAGGCGTGGCAAAACCAGCACTCGGCGCTGTGAGGAACTGCTGGCAGTTAAATACACTGACAAAAAGATGTGTTCCTCCTCACCACCATCCACAACGAGGCTACTGTAGCAGTTCCTGTGCGAGGTCAGAACACACACACAAACAAGCCAAAGTGTGTCCTGGACTACAATAAATACATGGGAGGCGTGGATTGATCAGACCAGATGCTGGAGCCATACAATGCTTGCAAGAAGACCATGGCATGGTATAAGAAGCTTGGTATGTACATGGTCCAGATTTCTTTGTACAATGCCTATGTAGTGTACCTAAGTATGGCACCAGAGAATCACCTCACATTTGTGGAATTTCAGACCTCTGTGATCTCCAGCCTTGTGTTTGGTACAGAAGAAATACCAGAGAAAGATCAGAAACAGTGGCTTAGCGAATGACATTTTATTTGAACGCTACCACAGTCTAGTAGAAAAGCCAAGCCTTGTATGTTCCTGCAAGGGCATACAGAGAGATGCACTGTACTGTCCCTGTCAGTCAGGCCTCCGTTTGGAGGAGTGTTTTGAAAGGTACCACACAGTAAATGAGTACTGGAAGGGCTAAAAAAAAAACAGAAAAAAACAACCATGACATATTCTCTACCACTACCTGAGGTAACATAACCAAAGCTAGTAAACAAATTACCTGGGGCATTACCTGGGGCTCCAGAAGGATTATGGGTAGCAAACCATTGAAGGGAGATGTTATGTTTTTTTTTAACAATTATTTTTATTCATATTACATTTTTTCTCCCAATTTTTGGAATGTCCAATTATTATTCAGCCCACTGCTGCAACCCCCGAACTAACTCGGGAGAGACGAAGACTCGACCTCCAAAACGAGTGCCATCAGTCGCCCACTTTTTTTCACTTTGCAAGCCCGCTGTGCAGCCATATCCAGAACTTACAGCGTCGGAGGACCACGCAGTTCTGAATTGCAGGTGCTGGGACAAGCCACAGGGGTCGCTGGTTTGTGGTGAGCCAGGGACTCCCCAGCTGACCTAACCCCTACCCCTGCCGGGCAGCACTTGGCCAATTGTGCGCCGCCCCCTGGGAACTCCCATCCATGGTCAGTAGTGGCATAGCTTGGATTCGAACAGGCGATCTCTAAGTTATCTTGCACTGCGGGCGGAGTGCCTTTATCGGATGCGCCACTCGGGAGCCCCTAAAGTCATTATTTTGTGTAGATTCAAAAAATGTATACTTGTGCCAGGGCATCACATTCTTTGATGGAGCACTAGGCACATGAAAGTAGGTGAGTGATTGTTATGGATAGTTTGTGGTTGATGTCAGACCAGGAAATAGAGGACACAGTAGGGTGAGGGATGAAGCGCTGCTGCGCAGATTTATTAAACAAATCTTTAAACAAAACAAAACACTGTGACAAAACAAAACACTGCAACAAAACAAAACACTGAGACAAAACCAAACACTGCGACAAAACAAAACACTGTGACAAAACAAAACACTGCGACAAAACACAACACTGTGACAAAACACAACACTGTGACAAAACACAACACTGCGACAAAACAAACGGCACGATGGCCAAAATAAATAGACAGACAAAATATTGACTTAAACAAGTAGTAACAATTGTTATTATTTTAGTTTCTTCCGACTCTCACTCCCATTCTCTCCTCACTGAACACCCCAACTCCGAGTGAGAAATTTGTGAATCTTAAATACAGCTGTGCCAGGACTCAACTGCTAATCATTCAATCTGGCACCAGCACAGTCTGCACGTGAACTAATTGTGACATCCCCATGCCCACATACCAACATACATTTTAAATCACCAATGCTACATAACCCACACTATATACATTAAACCAAACTACACCCAGAGGCGGGGGTGACCGTGTCACAGTGATATACACCATGGGCTGCATAATTCGAAGTGGAAAACTCAAAATGGCCTCCAAAACCAATGAAAAGATGCACACACAGACATAGGCAAATCCAGCAGCTAAAAGTTTCTCCTCCTTTACAAAGGAGGATATGGACAACATGCCCCACATGTCGGCCTGTTCTTATCCAGTTTTAAATAACTTTAGCATAACAGAGGCAGAAGTGTTAAAGGGACTAGGAGCTCTTAAAATAAACAATTCCCCTGGGCCAGATGAGATCCTCACAATAGTACTCAAAGAAATGAAGTTATTTACAAATCGCTAACCAAGATCATGCAACAGTCTCTTGACACAGGGGTTGTACCGACAGACTGGAAAATAGCAAGCGTAATACCAATCCACAAAAAGGGAGACAAAACCCAACCAGGTAACTACAGACCAATAAGCCTGACTTAGACGTGCTCAAATTTGTTGGTACCCCTCCACAAAAAACGAAGAATGCACAATTTTCTCTGAAATAACTTGAAACTGACAAAAGTAATCGGCATCCACCATTGTTTATTCCATATTTAATAGAAATCAGACTTTGCTTTTGATTTTTTATTCAACATAATATTGTAAATAATAAAACAAATGAAAATGGCATGGACAAAAATGATGGGACCGCTAACCTAATATTTTGTTGCACAACCTTTAGAGGCAATCACTGCAATCAAATGTTTTCTGTAGCTCTCAGTGAGACTTCTGCACCTGTTAACAGGTAGTTTGGCCCACTCTTCATGAGCAAACTGCTCCAGCTTCTCAGGTTTGATGGGTGCCTTCTCCAGACTGCAAGTTTCAGCTCTTTCCATAGATGTTCGATAGGATTCAGATCAGGACTCATAGAAGGCCACTTCAGAATAGTCCAATGTTTTGTTCTTATCCATTCTTGGGTGCTTTTAGCTGTGTGTTTTGGGTCATTATCCTGTTGGAGGACCCATGACCTGCGACTGAGACAGAGCTTTCTGACACTGGGCAGTACGTGCCTTGATAGTCTTGAGATTTCATTGTGCCCTGCACAGACTCAAGGCACCCTGTGCCAGGCGCAGCAAAGCAGCCCCAAAACATAACCGAGCCTCCTCCATGTTTCACTGTAAGTATGGTGTTCTTTTCTTTGAAAGCTTCATTTTTTCGTCTGTGAGCATAGAGCTGATGTGACTTGCCAAAATGCTCCAGTTTTGACTCATCTGTCCAAAGGACATTCTCCCAGAAGGATTGTGGCTTGTCAATATGCATTTTAGCAAATTCCAGTCTGGCTTTTTTATGTTTTTCTTTCAAAAGTGGAGTCCTCCTGGGTCTTCTTCCATGGAGCCCACTTTCGCTCAAAAAGCGATGGATGGTGCGATCAGAAACTGACATACCTTCAACTTGGAGTTCAGCTTGTATCTCTTTGGCAGTTATCCTTGGTTCTTTTTCTACCATTCGCACTATCCTTCTGTTCAATCTGGGGTTGATTTTCCTCTTGCGGCCGTGCCCAGGGAGGTTGGCTACAGTTCCATGGACCTTAAACTTCTTAATACTATTTGCAACTGTTGTCACAGGAACATCAAGCTGCTTGGAGATGGTCTTGTAGCCTTTACCTTTACCATGCTTGTCTATTATTTTCTTTCTGATCTCCTCAGACAACTCTCTCCTTTGCTTTCTCTGGTCCATGTTCAGTGTGGTGCACACAATGATACCAAACAGCACAGTGACTACTTTTCTCCATTTAAATAGGCTGAATGACTGATTACAAGATAGGAGACATGTGTGATACTAATTAAAGAAACTAATTAGTTTGAAATATCACTATAATCCAATTATTTATTATCTTTTCTAAGGGGTACCAACAAATGTGTCCAGGCCATTTTAGAATATCTTTGTAGAATAAGCAATAATTCATCTCTTTTCACAGCTTCTTTGCTTTATTCAAACGAGCAGGATGGGCCAAATGGCCTCCTCTCGTTTGTAAACTTTCTTATGTTCTTATGTTCTAAAATGTTACATCAAACATTTGTATTTTAGGGACTAAATGTGATGAAGGTGAAATACATTTTATGAAAAAGTAGCATTTTGTTTATAATAATATCTGTATTTTGTGGTCATATGACCAAAAATCCAGAAAAAACCTGATGCCAATAAAACACAAAAAAAATATATATAGTTTGCCTGGGTGTGACCGAGCTGTATTTATTAAATGAATAAACAAAAGATTTAAACAAACAAAAAGGCACAAGGGCCAAACAAATAAACAAATAAGTATCTTGCTGGTGTAAACCATTCATAGTCCAAATAATGACATTGAAATTGGCATTTTTTTGCTACATTTGCTACATTTGTATTTGCATAATATATTTCATAAAAAGGGAATGACTTAACTACTGCACACTGCTCAAAATTAAAATTGAGTATCCATATAAATGCTATACTTTTTGAATATATAAATTGATCTTCTCACCAGCAACCACAGATACACACGCAGCATTATACTTTACTCACTGATGTTAAAAAAGGGTAAAAACACTTGAAGGCTCTAATAATAACGTGAGCAGACTTCAATACATCCAATATTGCTCTGTAATGTTTTAGAGCAGTTGTTATCTGGTCCTCAACAGTTAGTTTCAAATGCAAATAAATGAAACACCAATAACAACAACAACAACTATAATACAAACAAATTAAGCAACATAAAAAACAATCCAAAACAGCAAGTGAAAATAAGTAAAAACGCAAAGATGACTCGCTACACTTAACTATTGAAGCTTACACCACATATCCATACAATCACATCAAAAATAGAGCCAGCTTTACTTAAATATGCATTGTGATGCATTAATATGCACTGGTTTGCTGTATATGTACTGGGCTGGCCTAAGGATTTACTCCTGTAAGCTAATGTAACCGTATATTAATCTTGTCTTAATGCTACTGCTTTCTAAAAGCTTTCCACTAGCTTACGAAAGTCACCGGCAGAATCATTAGCAAGCACAGCATGACCAGCAATAACAACAGATTTAGAACAAACACTGCTAAGTGTCCCTGACACTGTATTACACTGGTACTGATGGTACTGCAATGGATTACCAGTGGGTAGCGGTTCATAATATTGCTATACCTTTAGTATAGTCAAATCAAAGGAAGTTATAATATGGGTGTATTATGCATAAGTGAGAATATGAAAATGTCACTGTGGTATCATTCCACAAATGGCTCACTCAGTTCTAGCTGGTACTGTACAACCATTTCCCTTAAGATTAACCAGTCTTGCGGGACAATGCCAAATACATACATTACTGAACGCTCATTCCAAACATTTCGCCTTCCTTCATGCAAATTCTATTCCTGACATGCATTCTGTAATATCTAAAAGCTACATGTGTTAATTAACTTTAAAGTACTGTCTTTAGACTTACAATTATAGTGTTATCCACTGTGTGTTCCAGTGGTTAAAGAAAGGGCTTGTAACCAGGAGGTCCCCGGTTCAAGTCCCACCTCAGCTACTGACTCATTGTGTGACCCTGAGCAAGTTACTTAACCTCCTTGTGCTCCGTCTTTCGGGTGAGACGTATTTGTAAGTGACTCTGAAATGTATTTGCTTACGATTGTAAGTCGCCCTGGATAAGGGCGTCTGCTAAGAAATAAATAATAATAATAATAATAATACATGTCCCTGTTGCAAGTCAGTTTTGGTCACAAAGGGCCTGATAGACTTTGTAACAGGGGCTGATCATTATTAACAATGCTAGATTAGGTGGTGCTTCTGTATACATGACAATGGTAATCACTAACAATGGTTATCTCTCCACAACAATGTCAACACCTTGCAGGCTTATCAGTACCGTCCTGACTGCCCATGGTGGTCCTACAGTATACCTGTATCATTAGATCATTCCAGTTCAGGAGGGTTGCTTGACCACTTATGCCAATGACTTGCATCAATTAAGTATTTCTTGTCTAGGTCACCCCCAAGATGGTCATGTAAATGATATATTTTTCCAGATATGAGTTGCACATCTGTTCTTTTGCACTGGACACCAACCCTGGAACCGTACCCTCGGAACGTTCTTATCCACCCCATGTAGTTTCTTTATGATCAACAGCAGCTGGAAAGATCCAGTTGACAGTGTGATTGCAAGAGCTTCTAACAATCCAGCCCCTGGGTGTATACTTTGATATAGCCCTCACCCATGTTTTGATCATGTACAGAGCAATGCAGGTGCTGCTTGTAATATACGGCCTGTGACTTGGCTTGTAGTGGGTCACTGCTCTTCACAATCATCATTCACTGCAACTTAAAAGGGGAAGGGTGAGAGGGTCATGCCATTTCTTGAAGTAATTTCTGAGAGGCTGTTGGGGTCAAACTTGTGGTTAGCTGTCAAAATATGTTATTCCGGTTGCTTCATCTGGCATCTGAAGACAGGAATCAGAGCGAGGGTTCATTATTTTTAAAGAAAAGTATTTTATTTAACCTCGTAATTGCATGATCGCTAATGAGGATTATCACATTATCACCCACTTTGATATAATAATAATAATAATAAAAATAATAATTAAACTGAAATATAGTACTAATTACTGTCAAACAGTTGACTGTGGGATCCCATATATCATTACTGAATGTTTTTTAATACAAAATGTTAGTTACAGAAATTCTATGGTTTTGCTTTACCTTACATTAGTCAAACACACTACACATTGCTGACAAATAGTATAACCATTAACCAAGTAGACACAGAGGGTCAATTGCAGTGTACCAAATTTAGTGCACTTGATGTGTCTAACTGGTGGATTAAGCAAGTTTAGTCCACTTGACAGGTAGTACACCTGCTAATCCCAATTACAGCATACACAAAATTAATCATCACAGGTAGATTATCTGCTAAATCAGACAATCTCGACTGCAGCGTACCAAATCAGATTTGTGATGATCCTGTTCAGTACTGTGAAAGATAAGACTAACTTACGCTTGCTCATCCTAAGCATTTACTGTTTACAATGTCTAGCAGCGAGAACTGAAACAGGTACTGCAGGTAGGGTGCAATGGTGTTTGCGCCGTCTTTATTTTTAAATACAAAAAATAAAGTAAAAGATTGAAACAAAAACACTGTGCTCACAGAGCAAAATAAATATTTTAAATAAAACAAATCACGAACACAAAAATGAATAGCCAATACAGGTCAGGCTGGGCAAATGCCTTCACTGATCCTGCATATGTTGTGTTTTGTTTTTTTAATTTTCGCTCTCGCTCTCGTTCCTCCTCTGAACATCCAACCCCCTCTGAGCTGAGAGTGGGTGTTTTATATTCGTGGCTGGAGCCTTAATTGCCTATTAATAAATGACCTTATTAAGGCTCCAGCCACATTCCCACGAGAGTTATAGGGAAGGGGTTTTAACCCCATACCCACCTACTACACATTACAAGACCGGCTCTCTCGCCGGGTCTCAAACAGCAAATAATAAAAGAGGGACGGTGCTCGACCGCCCGCACATAAACACAATAATGATTAGGATGGACGGCTTCATCCGCCCGCCTACAAATACAATAACAACAACAACAACAATACAAAACATACATATATACAAATAATAATAATAGTGTGGGGTGTACTCTGTCACAATCTGAAAACTTTATTCTGTACATTTCTTATGTCTGTCAAATTCGGGTAGTCAGCTCTGTGAGAATAAGGTATCGCACAATAAGGTAATAGAAGCCCTTAGTTAATTTTATAGGGCGATGCAAAACTTTTGGCCATAGCTGTAGGTTAGTTGTCATTATCGGTCTAACTTTTTCTGATCAGTAAAACCAATTAGCGGGATCATTTCTTTGGTACACTGCAATCAGGATTAAGTTAGTACAGATTTGCAGGATTTTTTAGTCCGCACTTTAGTCCACTTGATGTGATTAAATCACTGGTACGCTGCAATTGACCCAGTATGTTTATTTCAAAGGTATGGTGCTTCCAACCAACAGCTCCAATGTACAGTACAGTGTATTGGTAAAATTTGCTTCATGGTATAATCCAGACATACACACTTATTTGAATACCTGTTCATGGTAGTTGATCTCTTCATGGTAGATAAATACCTGTTCATGGCAGTCTTGTTTTAAAAGTGCATTTGCATTTATACAACTTGTGTGGGTTTTCCAAAGTGTATATATGTTTCAGATTCCAATGGCCAACTTGAAGTCAAAATAAAAGCAAGCTTTGAGTTCAGAGCTCCCCAGAGAAACTGCAATGTTTAATCAGCAAAACAAAAATAAATGACTGAATTAAATCTATAAATAAATTGTAAATTGTGTGTGGGCTAAACAGATAACATGGGCAACATAACATTCAGACATAAACATACAATTTAATGAGCAAGCAATCAAGGCAACCAGAGCATTTGAAAGGTGGAATACATTGTATTTCTTTCCCCAAACCAAAGACTAATGTGTACCGTGGATCAAGCTTTGCGAGAGGCCGCAAGAATAGCCTACGAAGGACACACGCCCACTGTGTGCTGAACCTTTTAGGCTTGACTTTAAACTCTTTAAAGAGTGTATTGTATTGTTTGACACTTTACATTTTTTGTAAGGTGAATGAGTTTATGTCCCTAGACCTGTGGTAACTCATTAAAATGCTGCAACAATGATATTAATGTTTTTTGACGTTATAGTGCTAAAAAAATAAATATATTTAGAAATAAACTCCCGAGCAACAAACATGGATGTACCCCTCACAGTGTACTAAACCCCTTTTGTCGACTCTGGGATGTCATTTTTCCAAAAGCAGGCAACATGTTGACTTAATTCACAAGGCCAAACAGTTGAATGTGTGGCGGCTGCCATTTCTTTCTCGGTAGCTTGACCAACATACTAGCATTAACTAGGGGAGACGTGGGTAATGGCGGTTTTTGCGAATGGTCAATTATAATTATAACTATAATTGACCCCAGATCTGTAACAAAGTGACATAACTTGTTTTGCCTAGTTATTGCTCTTTCTAAATTGTAGGAACTGCAATACAATTAGATGTTCAGTGGAGACAGGAAAAATACAATTTAATTTTTTCTGTGAAGACACGTACAACTGATTTTCACAGTTTTGGTCTTTAATTGAGTTTCTCAGAATATGAATATGTCCAATTAAATATTTCATTACAGCTTTTATCCAGACCACTGCTTCTGGTACTAAGCCATCAGAAGTTTGAATAACAGAAGCCAAGAGTTGTCAGTGGAAACAATTTTCAGCATTTTTAAAGAAAAAAAAATAGACTTGAGCATTGATTTAAACTAATTAAACTTGCCGTCTTTTGAGGTCAATGAAACTGAACTATTTCATGCCGGCAGGGATAGCAGACACTTGATTGAAGTGTACAAAATAACAGAGTTTCAATGAAACCAGTACTTTATGTGAAGATAAACTGGAGTATTTGTAACTATCGAATCACAAAAAACACATGTAAATTGTTGAGCTTTTCAAAGCTGTTCAAAATACTTTCCTGGGTTATACGACATACAAAATAAACAAAGAACAATTTCAGATAACACAGAAGGATAGTGGAAAATGTAAATCTAATTCAAAGCTACTGTGTTTGCTCTTCTGTCTAACCTTGAGGCACAAATTATTCATTTCTGTTTTACACACAGTTACGTGGAAGGAACACCTTGGGCAGAATTTTCAAAAAACAGTGTTATTGTATTGAACTCGTGGTATAGTAACGACAGCTTTAGTAGCAAGTGCTTGTCAAATGAAATGTGTTAATTAAATCAGTCCTTTAATGCTTTGAAATTGAGTCAATGAGATTGTTAATGAACGCATTTCTCATTAAAAAGCTTAATTGTCACAGGTCACCTACATCACTTCCTGTTTCAATGAGTAGATAAGGGGAACTTAACAACAAAATGCATGTTAACGAGATCAAGAAAAATGAATGGAAGCATAATTCACTGTTATGGAAACTACTAGCGTACAGGGAGGCAGCTCTCCCACCAGCGAGCAGCAGCCAAATGGAAATAAAATATAATGGGAATATCTATGTTGTGTATAATTTGTAAACTTCATTTAAAATTGTGCATTTTGTCATGCAGAATGTACATTTATTTAGAACACTTCACATATAAAATGATTTGCGATTATCTGGCGTGTGGGTAAAAATCGGACGGCACAGATTAAAATAAATATTGAACCCCACTAGTCATTTACCCTCATTCGGGGGGATATTTTGCCACAGCTTACTAAAAACAAATCTTTTAATGTGCATTTTACAATCTTTTTTTTGTATATTGGTTTGAATTTTCTTTGTTATGTTGACATCTACTTTTGTCTGTATTTTAGTAAGTACAATTGTAGGCTATAATAAATACATTTGAAGTGCCATTTGTGTTTGTAGTTGTTAGCTAAATTTTACATGTATACCATGTATGTAACACTTCATTATATATTTATTTAAAATTACGATAGAACTCCCTACCCAATACACAATTTGTTTATAGTTAATTGTTCGGTGAATTTTCTAATCATGCATTTTCTCTGGTACTCTTTGATCGCCTCTGCGATAAATAAACTCAACATGATTAGAAGTAGCCAACAAACACTTACAGTATTATAAGAACATGTTATATGCATACAAACGTGTGTGAAGGTGAAAGTGTACATTGTACATAAAGTGTGGGGGGAGTCTGACAACATTAAATCCGTTTAGGCAAATTCCATGTCACAATCATGTTCCTAGTGGATCTGTGTGTCCTTGTACGCCTGTTCTTCATTTTTGTGTGGATAAGACACAGGTGTTAAAAGCCAAGGACGCATTGAAAATCTGCAATCACCTAAGGAAACTTTATTGAATATCTAATATGCTGGTTTCTATACCAAGATTTCAGTTGTATAATTCAAATAAAATGTCAGCTGTCATATAATATGCATATGCAGAATTAAAAAAGGCTACAGTTGCATTGATAATTTTTTTAATTGCTTGAAAATGCCAAAATCAATGCTCCATACTGATTTCTTGATTAACACTGGCATTATCATTTACGAGCTTTTGAAAATCCTGCCCCTTGTATTTAAATGGTTTTAATTGGTACCAGTACACATTCATTCAATCCACATCTTTGACCAGTTTAAAATGGCACATATTTCCATTAAACATATATAAAACAGCAATATACTTACATTGTGTTTACCTTGTGTATTTTCATGTTTGTGTATAAAGGATATTTCTGGGGGATAATATTAGGGAAACATATAACTTACCTGATTTTGTTTTCTATTTTGTTAGGTGTTTTCTGACAGTTCTACTTGTATCTCAGGTTTAGAGTGATGTCACATGACCCTCCGCTTACAGAACAAAGGGGAAAAAAGTTAAAAGTATTCTCCAAAAAACTTTATAAAGAAATACAGCAATGTAATTGGATAAGTCTCTGCCCCCCTGAGTTAATACTTGGTGGAAGCACCTTTGGCAGCAATTACAGCTGTGAGTCTGTTGGGATAGGTCCAACTATGCACACCTAGATTTGGCAATATTTGACCATTCTTCTTTACAAAACTGTTCAAGCTCTATCAAGTTCCTTGGGGAGCGTTGATGTACAGCAATCTTCAAGTCATGCCACAAATTTTCGATTGGATTTAGGTCGGGGCTCTGACTGGGCCACTCAAGGACATTTACCTTTTTTGTTCCTTAGCCACTCCAGTGTAGCTTTGGCTGTGTCTTCCGTCCCAGTTTCAGCTTTCTTGCAGAGGGCAGCAGGTTTTCCTCAAGGACTTCTCTGTACTTTGCTCCATTCATTTTCCCTTCTATCCTGACAAGTGCCCCAGTCCCTGCCGATGAGAAACATCCCCATAACATGATGCTGCCACCACCATGCTTCACAGTAGGGATGGTGTTTTTGGGGTGATGCGCTGTGTTGGGTTTGCACCAAACATAATGCTTTGCATTTAGGCCAAAAAGTTCCATTTTAGTTTCGTCAGACCACAAAACTTTTTGCCACATGGCTACAGAATCTCCTGAGTGTATTTTTTGCATACTTCAAACGGGATTCAAGGTGGGCTTTCTTGACTAGTGGCTTCCTTCTTGCCACCCTACCATACAGGCCAGATTTGTGGAGTGCTTGGGATATTGTTGTCACATGCACACTTTGACCAGTCTTGGCCATAAAAGCCTGTAGCTCTTGCAAAGTTGCCATTGGCCTCTTGGTAGCCTCTCTGATCAGTCTCCTTCTTGCTCGGTCATCCAGTTTGGAGGGATGGCCTGATCTAGGCAGAGTCTTGGTGGTGCCATACAACTTCCACTTCTTAATAATCATCTTGGCCGTGCTCCAAGGGATATTCAAGGCCTTTGATATTTTTTTATACCCATCCCCTGATCTGTGCCTTTCAACAACTTTGTCCCGGAGTTCTTTTGAAAGCACCTTGTTGCTCATGGTTGAGTCTTTGCTTTGAAATGCACTACCCAGCAGAGGGAACCTACAGGAACTGCTGAATTTATCCTGAAATCATGCAAATCACTGCAATTTAACACAAGCGGAGGCTACTTAATTTGGTGTGTGATTTTGAAGGCGATTGGTTACACCTGAGCTAATTTAGGATTGCTATTACAAGGGGGGTGGACACTTATCCAACCAAGCTATTTCAGTTTTTATTTTTAATTAATTTTCTACAAATTTTTAGAATATTTTTTTCACTTGGAAGTTGTGGGGTTTTATAAAATATATATTTTAATGCATTTTAATTCCAGGCTATAAGGCAACAAAAGGTGAAAATTTTAAAAGGGGGAGTAGACTTTCTATAGGCACTGTAACTCTTAATAACAAGGTCTTCAAGGATGAGTGTAGTATGCTGTGACAGCTACCGTACTGTAAGTAGGTACATATCTAATACGTTGATTTAATCAACCTATATTCACCATCGGGAGATATATATAAAAGCAGTGTGGAGTAGTGGTTAGGGCTCTGGACTCCTGACCGGAGGGTTGTAGGTTCAATCCCCAGTGGGGGACACTGCTGTTGTACTCTTGAGCAAGGTACTTTACCTAGATTGCTCCAGTAAAAACCCAACTGTAGAAATAGGTAATTGTATGTAAAAATAATGTGATATCTGTATAATGTGAAATAATGTGATATCTTGTAATAATTGTAAGTTGCCCTGGATAAGGGCGTCTGCTAAGAAATAAATTATATATATATATATATATATATATATATATATATATATATATATATATATATATATATATATATATATATTTACTGCTGTGCAAAAGTCTTAGATATGTTGCATTTTTCTGCTCTGATGCATTATGAGCATCAACAATTTACTCAAAGACTCCACTAGGAAAAACATTGAGTGAAATAGCTTGCATCACTCAATTTTCAAGGTGTGGTATCTGAGGCATAATTAATAAGTACAGAGAAACATCATCTGTAATTGACAAACCCAGGACTGGAAGACCCAAAAAGCTGTCAAACAAGGATGAACAATACTTTATAATATCCTTAAGGAATAAAAAAAAAGACAAGCGTTGAATTGACAACAGATCTGGCAGAAGGCACTGTTGTTGTCCATCCATCAACAGTACAAAGGTCACTCTTGAAATCAGGACTTAAAGGATGTGTTGCAGTAAGAATCCCTCTGTTAAGAAAGGGGAACAAGACTAATATGCACAAGAACAGAGAAATTGGACTATGGAACAATGGTCAAAGATGCTTTCGATGGATAGATAATGACAATGATATTGGGGGACAGTTGGTGAGATAATAATAATAATAATAATAATAATAATAATAATAATAATAATAATAATAATAATAATACATTTTATTAACAAGTTGTGTAACTCATAACTATTGATCTATTTTCATTATTGCTTACTTAGATAGATAATAAGACATGTTTACTTACATTGGGTTAAAGGCTGCAGGAAGCGCTACGATATCTTCTTTTCTTTTTAATGCTTATTCAAATCCTTTCTCAATACCACCAACAGCTACTTCACCAATTATATGTAGACATTTCTTTCCTCCTCATTTTTTTTATTTTTTTTTATCTGCCTTCAAAACCTAGGTTCTTTAAAAAAAATTAAAACCAATTGTATTGTATTCAAGTTACTAAATACAGCTTTATGATATTGAAATGAAACTGTATCCAATAACACTGGCTTGTATTGAATCAGCGACCCAAAGGTCATTTACTGAACCAAAACAACTTCTTTGTTATAAAATCCACAAAATGCCTTGTGTTTTCCAAGAAGTGTTCCTGAAAGCAAACAACAGTGTTTTATTACACTGCAAAAGTGGTGATAAAATATAATACATTTAATTATAAGATTCCTGCCACAATCTAAACTCAAGCATGTATTGTGAATATCCAGAAAAAAATCCTTATGTTCTACTATCTATTAGACAAAACGTGTACATCGTGCTACCTTGAACTGCGTGGGAATTATACCAGACAAAGGCATCCAAGTTTTCAAGGCTAACTTCAGCACTTGTATAGTTGATACAATGAAAAATAGAGAACAGGCTTATGTTGAGCACATTAAACACAAGCTGGCCTTAATCCATAACCACAAGTTATTCATGTATCTGTAAAACTCTCAAGAGAGAATGGAATATGCCTACTGTTCTGTATCTAGTTATTGCTGAATCGGGTGTGAAATAAATTCTATACTTTTCTATAAGTTATATGGCACATCCCTTATAAAAGTTTACCATAGTTTACAATGGTGTACCATGCTTTACCATACCACTGGGCTTTACAGTGGCTATTTATGCTTTGCCATTCTTTCACTTCACTTTTTTACACTTTGCTTTTACTGTGGGAAACAAATTCAGTATACGGCATACAACACAAAACCATATAAAATATTAGAGTCCTGCATTGGGTCGGGTGCCCGAAGGTGACCCGCAAAAGCAGGTCACGTTCAGCTCGGAATGTGAACTTTTTCACAGTTTGGGTGTGGGTCAAATTTGAATCACCAAAAATGTTTTCTGTCCTTCAGCGTACTCGTCTGTATCCCTTTCCCAAATAACGTATTAGAAGGTAAATGTACCAGTATTTCCAGCACTAAAGCAGGAAGCAATTAGGGAGGAGTCAGCTGACTAAGCAGTGTTCTCGCTTGTTTGATACGTCGCAAGATCCTTTTATCACGTCTGCTTGGTGATATAAAAAATATTTGTGAACGAGGTGAAGCAAAAGATAGCACAGGGTTTATATCATGTAGTGGATAACAGTTCAAAAGGTAAATCAGAAGTGTGGAATTCTTTTGGAATCATAGCAAATGAAAATAATGAACGTGACTGGATTCGTTGCTTGTAGAACGTGTCATTATGATTTTGTGATGATTTTGTGATACTGGTACATCTCTGCGAAAGCACAGGTGTAGCTCCATTTCGACTGGTGGCACAAAAGGAATATACAGGTATTTTATAGTAAAGTAAGTAGAGATAGTTAATGTTACAGCGTTAAAATATATGCAGACAACTAGAAAAAGCTACCACGCTGTATAGCCTATTGTATAAATTCAATCTGAGGAAAATGGTAGAGATATATGTGTGAATGTAAGAGCCTATTGCCGGTTGACACAGGCAATAGGTAAAGGACAAAAACTTGCGGGTTTGGGTTGGGTTGCAGATCTTATTAAAGCGGGTCGGGTCATGGGTAAGAAGATGGTGCTGCAGCAGGTTGTGGGTTTGGGTCGGGTCCTGTAGTAGCGGGTCTGGGTCGGAAGCGGGTCATAAAAATCGGACCTATGCAGGACTCTAATGTGCATTACAAGAAGGGTATCAATTAGCATCGGCATCTGGGGTGTTGACCCCACACAGGTTTTATTCACCCCACAGAAAATATGGGCAAAAGTAACCCCATTTGTGTAACAGAAATGCACCTAGATAGACCATGTTTTCCACATCTAAACCATGACAGAATTTGTATCCACCTGTTTATATTAAGTAGGCACCATTGTAAGATTTGTGTTTACTGATGCCAGCGCATCACTAATCCAAGAAACTCAACATTGGATGCCACAAAGAAAATCCAGCTAGATAATACATTGTAAACATAGCTAGATAAATACATACATTGACAGATATGTTCCATAACTTCCGTCACAAATCATGATCATCTCAAGGGCATTTACTTTGTCAGTTTCAAATTATGCATAGGTTTTTTTGCTCGTCCAATGAGGGTTGCTTGTCAATACAGTAAACAGAAACGAAGGAGCTTGTATTGTTAAGGTTCCCAAAGTACCTACGCAGTGACAGTGATAAAGAACGGGTATTTTAATTGCATTGCCCTAAGTCTCATGTTATTCCCTTTGGAGGCAACTATCAGTGCAGGGCTGGAGCCATGACAGGCTTCTGTCTTGCCAGACGAGTCAATCAATCACAGAACACCTCTGTTTGGCACAGGGCCACCAGCAAGTCATCTGCCTGTCCAGGCTTTTAATCAAGTCTTGTAGCCTGTCTGGTATAGATACCTAGGCAGTGTTTGTTTTGATAATGCTGCAAAAATTAACTTGATTAATATCTTTACTGGCATGAATTATTCATATTATTAGTATTAGCCACATTGAAGCCATTGAAGACTTCTAGCAGTTCAGATAGATGCCAAGACAATCACACCCCTCAATTTAGACTCACCCATTTTTACGCAATAATTACCTGCAAACTGACACTGTTTTCATGCCCCCTTCTCCTTCTCGCCTCAGAACCACTAACTTCCCATCGTCTTACCTCCTCTACCCTCCCAGGTCTGGGCAGCATTAGGCTGTGAGTGAGGATAATCTGAATGTTCTTGGTGATTTGGAGCCAACACCAAAGCTATTTATAATAAACTAAAACACTATTCACAATATCTAAACAATGCATTGTGGTAGACCATTTGGTCAGGCTATATGCCACAATAAGGAGACAGCAACCTGTGGGTACCATATCTGTCACCGCAAAACTGTCAGTTTATTATACAAGTGGCAAGCAAGTTAATGTGAGTCAGTGTGAGAAGAGAAAGGGTCTTGTGTTGTTATTCAGCCTCCCAACAACAGAGGGTGCTGGGCCAAGCCAGGGATCTCACACAGAGATCACCAGGAAGCCATTTTTGTGAGAGGCAATAGTGTAGGCACGCTAAACCCGGTCACTCAGGTCAAGTGTTTATTAAAAACACCTGCCGTTCATGGATGGGTGTTTCACTGATCTCAGGGGCGGGGCTGTGAGTACAAAGGGAACTGCATTGTTGTACTTCGGGGCTGGTGTTTGGATTTATGGATGGGAGAGAGAGAGAGTGAGACGTGGAGGGCAAGGTTCTAAGGAAATTAGCCGCTGTTTGTGTTTTGAACCTATATTACAGACGGGACTTACAAGTAAGGAACGGAGCGGAGGCAGGCGAGCCGTGGAGTCCCTGTCCCCAACCAGCTTGTATTTTGATTTTGATTAAGCCTCACGTCATCACCCTGCATGTTTTGTTTACACTTTATTTTGTATAAATAAATTGTCACCCTATCAAGGGTTACTTACACCTGAAAAATTGGTTTGGCCTTTTCTTCTTAACTTGAGTAGTCACCAGGAATAGTTAGTGTGGTGTAAAAAGTACATTATATTTTCTTAAATGAAAATATGCCCATTGAATTGTATTCCTAAAACAACTCTGATAAGAGATCTTGAAACTCTCATCTGAAGCCAGAGTACTGTTTGTTTAGAGAGAATCCATGCTGTGTTGGTCGGCCAGGCTTAAACTTTTTAAACAAATGCAAATCTTTATCAGATCTAAATACCAAGCTTCAAACAATATGTTTCACACTTGAATAAATTCCTGAAGACAGACTTGAAGACTGACGAATGTGTATTCAACATGAAATCTGGTCAGAAATTGAGTAATATCCCCATCTGGTAGATGATGGAGATGATTCAGTTTGTAGTCAAAATACATTGTCTTCGCTGGAGATTTACAGTTATTAAAACAATATTCCTGTGAAATGATAAAATTACAAGCATAGAAAATGTAGTGTTTAAAAGCTTTACTTAAATCACTAAAATTAAGTAATTTATCATTCAGGAAATTGATTAAAATCCAATTAATTCATTAGAATGATGAATATGGGAATTTGTATGATTTTATTTGGTACTAAAATCGCATCAGGGAAATAGAAATGATATATTCAAAACAGCCAATAATTTATGAGAACTCTTCTGTGATTCAATAATCTTGACCAGGTCCTGCCCATTTGCAGTGTTATAAAATGCTTGCAGCATGGGAAAACACTCTTAAAAGAAATAAAACTCTCTCAAAGAAAAGGAAGACACTCTGAAAATGAAAACGTCTTAACCCTTTGCGGTCCATTGTCGGACCTGGTCCGACATTGCAATTATTCCTATCAGGTCCAATGTCGGACCCTGTCCAACATCATTTTAGAAACGCAAAAAATGTGTTTCTAATCGCTTTTTCTCTGGAAAAAGCCGAAAAACCATTCAATGGCCGAGTGGGAGCGACAGGAGCCGAGACAAGTTGGGAAAAAAAACAAACAAAAAAAAGGCGTATCTCATGAAAAGTCATACATGGTATCAGGTATCAGATAACGGGGCGGTCACAAGTAAACAAGCTGGCTGATCAGTGCATCAGCGCACAGAGAATATGGACATTTACAGAGCTTTTTTGAGATGTTATAGTAATAAAATAATGACTTGGATCGCATTATTGAGGAGTTTGGTGATAAAACGAGGGATCAGGAGATGATCGATCGGTATGTACGACTATTATTATTATTATTATTATTTATTTCTTACATAGGTGAAAGCTATAGCGAACGAAAGGGTGGGGCGGGGCTGGAGATGCCTAGTGAGTGCTTTGTTGATATGCAGGGCCATTTAAACCTGTTTGACTGTGAAAAAAAATACTTTTAAACATGTCTAAAATTAACTGGACCTGACGCGCCTGACACACATTTAATAAATGGACCACAAAGGGTTAGGAAAGCTGTCTCTTGGAAAAGCTACGTAGAAACATCTGAATGTGTACGCAACCAGACTGAATCGCTGCCAAGACAATACTCTCAACATGGCTAGTTGACGAAACACCAAGGATGGAAGGTGTCCACTTGAAGACCCCAGAGAATTACCCTGCTCAGCTCAGTCCAGATGGTTGTCATACTGATGCGCTAGGGAGGCCGCACAGTGGTTGATCCCTGGAGCCAGCACTGCAGCCGTTGTGTGTGCTGATGCACCAGGGAGGCAAAATAGGCTGATCCCTGGAGCCAGCATTACACTTCAGCCATCAGCACCAGGCAGAAGGATACCTATATCATCAGGAAGGCAATGCAGATGGATCACATTAGTTTACAGTAAAAGAAGCTATGTCTTAGTTGGTGCTTATCTTAGCGAGAGCTGAGTCCAGTATCAACATAAAGTTTTAACACCTACTCTCATGTAATGGAAATCATGATTGCACTCAGATATGAATGTAGTTTTGATGGTAAGATAGAAGGATATTGTAGTAACACCATAGATAATTTATAGTAAAATATTGTTTATACATAACAAAAGATAGTATCCAAAATCATGTTTACTTGTCTTCAGATAGCTTAAAGGTTAATGTTACAATTACTTTATAATAAAACAAAAAATTCTCAGTCCTCATATGTGGGTGCTCATTGAATTATCACCACATCTTTAGTCAGCATGGCAAATAATTACCTAAGCTTAAAACATTTCTAAGACATAATCTTTTGATAATTGATTCATTTTCCGATTCAACCTAAAACTGTGGATTCGTCTAAGACACCACAGTTACAAAATCCACAGCAATCAATTGCTAATTTTCCTATATGAAAATCAATTCAGTTGTCAATACTAGCATGGTTTAATTGCTAAGAGAGAGGTGAAGTTGCAATTGTGTCATCACTGAATATCAGTTGACCAACAACAGTAAAAACAATACTATTGGAAGTAATTTTACATTATTATTAATAAAGAGTTCTGCATAGTATTCTGGCTTTCTACTGTTAATGCTATTTTGTTCATCAACTGGTATACAATGTGTCACAGCCTAGCTGTTAATTGGGTATGGGGCAGCAGTGTGGAGTAGTGGTTAGGGCTCTGGACTCTTGACCGGAGGGTTGTGGGTTCAATCCCCAGTGGGGGACACTGCTGTTGTACCCTTGAGCAAGGTACTTTACCTAGATTGCTCCAGTAAAAACCCAACTGTATAAATGGGTAATTGTATGTAAAAATAATGTGATATCTGTATAATGTGAAATAATGTATAATGTGATATCTTGTAACAATTGTAAGTCGCCCTGGATAAGGGTGTCTGCTAAGAAATAAATAATAATAATAATAATATGTATGTGATGAAATAGATACAAGTAATTCAGGTTACTTTATTAGGCCACAATTTTGTTAACAGCATGGATTTCTGAATCATGGTATAATCGAGATTCTCAGTGAAATGTTTTTTCACTGATTTTCTATGTATCTGTGTTGATCCCTTGCAGAAACAACAATAGAGAATTACACAGAACACACATAATAGGACATCAAACAGGAAGGAAATGAAACATTAAGAAAGTCTTGTCAGAGTTCTCTGTACTGGCAGAGCTGAGGGAGAATGCTATTAGAGTCTATACCCGCTGGAGACGTTTCAAACAAAGGGAAATGAATACGTTCATTATGCTAAGACTCCTCCTTACTCTTGCTTCCAATTAAGCAGAGAACACTGAAAACACTTCTTTGAATCAGTATTATATGGAATAAAATTACACTTCTCCTAAGAAGCATAAAATGGTAAAGCCTCAATTTGTCAGAATCAAGAAAATTCATATGCAAAACCCTCGTTTCTGATCAAGTGAAATCCAGGGCTCCATCTAAGGGTTTTAGTCGACCACACTAATAATATAGTTATTTAAATCTCGTTTTGCACCTTAATCAATTTGGTATGGATATGAAACCTTGCATTTAACTAATGTATTCTTACTTTGTATATCATTTTCTCTTTTAGTCCTAACATCCTGGTGAACACTCCTGTGGTTTTGGAAAAATCTCTAAGTACACCATTAAACTGCCCCTCTGAAACACCCTATGCCCAGTTTATGCAGTAATACCACATTTGTTCTGTATGGTATTTCTTTTTCACACTGGCACATCAGAGCGGTGCTGAGTGCGCACGGACTCGCAAGCTGTTTTGTTCACACTTACATTAATGTGTCTTTGAGTGCGACTGACTACTGGACAAACTTATCCACCTCCTGGGGTAGTTTCAAGTCTGCGATAATTAATACCAGAATAATTTCACCCTACATTAGTGCACCAGCGACCCCTGTAGTCTGGCCGGGTGCCTGTGGGCTTGCCTGTAAGCTGCCCAGAGCTGCGTTGTCCTCCGACGCTGTAGCTCCGAGGCGGCTGCAGGGTGAGTCTGCAGAGTGTAAAGAAGCGGGTGGCTGACGGCACATGCTTCGGAGGACAGCGTGTGTTCATCTTCACCCCTCCCAAGTCAGCGCAGGGGTGGTAGCGGTGAGCTGAGCCTAAAAATAATTGGGATTTCAAATTGGCGAGAAAATAATAAAAACTAATTGGCGACGACTAAATTTATTAAAAAAAAAAAAAAAAAAAAGATGTGCACTGCAGAGGCAACTCCAGCTTCAGTGTGTCTACACTGAAGAAAAACTAAACAGCATCAAATCTGGGATTAGCTTTTCGTGTGAACAGAACAGGAAGCAAAGCCACATTAACTCTTCCGGGATATGACTACCAGATCTTAATCTGAAGGATCTTAATCCACTAGGAGCAGTGTGTTGCAGTGGGACAGGTTAATGGTTACACTCTGGTGTACCAGCTGTACTTTGAGATAAAACACACACATTATAATGATTGAAACAGAAAGCTGTATACAAAGTGAATCTAAACAACAAGAACACATAGTTAAGATAAGTATGCCATACCTGTACCAAGTGGAGAATATTAGTGTCTGAAACAACATACCTTTTTATGCAACAAGTATTGACAGATCTAGCATTTAGTCTAGTCACATTATTCAATACTGCTGAGAGTTTATTTTTTATTTTTTTTTACTGCATTTCATTTTGGAATCTTGCATTCATTTAAATCTAATGACAGAATGGCTAGGCAAATTGCACTGTATGGCATGTTGCTAAGCAGATGCAGAATTTTTTCTAAAGAAAGTAATTCTCATAATTCAGCAGTTTTTAGGTTTTTTTTAGATTGAAGCATACATTGTACTTTTTCCTGAACAGAATACTGTTTGTTTATATTCTCAAACATCTATTTAACATTATGCTGAAAAAGCATTTTCACATATAGAATGAATTTTATCATAGGTATTACTTTTCTCCACTCTATATTGGACCTCTGTTAGCCTCCATTATTATTATTTGTTTATTTAGCAGACACCTTTATCCAAGGCAACTTACAGAGACTAGGGTGTGTGAACTATGCATCAGCTGCAGAGTCACTTACAAATACGTCTCACCCGAAAGACGGAGCACAAGGAGGTTAAGTGACTTGCTCAGGGTCACACAATGAGTCAGCGAGTGAGGTGGGATTTGAACCGGGGACCGCCTGGTTATAAGGATGTTGCTTTAACCACTGGACCACACAGCCTCCTACAAGAGACCCTTTCATCCATCTTAACCGTGGACTCCTTTAGACCATTGAGTCTCCAATATTCCAAATGTATGCTTTTATACACAGAGACAATATTAAATGTGTATTTGAATCCTTACAACTGACCATGTTTTTAAAGGAGTTACATGCTTTCCCTTATTGGAGCATTTCATCTTTTGGATTGGAGGACCTGCGCTTGGAAATGTATTTACTGTGTCTGTTTTTGGCAGTGATTGGGTTAAAAACCCATCCTTGCATTCATTGTGTTACTGTGTATTTACCTCCATTCCGCAGGCCAGCCAAAGATGAAAAAATGTGTTTGAATGCAAGACCTGTCTTGGCCCGGAGGTAAAGAAAATCATGTGGATCATGGTCAGGCTAAATTGGTAAACTGACTGCAAGATTCTGACCTGGTCACATATATTTAGGCACAGCATTGGCTGCTAGAGATAGATCTGGCTAGGACTGAAGGAGATCTCTGTAGGGTCTGGGTCACCACTATCAGCTTGGGTGATCTGTGTTCCAGACCCTGCTTAAAAGTCTCCAGCACCTTCTTTTGCATCAAAAGTTTATTTTCTAATTTAAACCTTTTCCATGAATTACATTTAATTTAGCCTTTTTCTTTGACCAGTTTGGTGAAGTGTCTAAACTTGGCTTCCATTTCTGAATGACTGTGCTCAGCTGTCTTCTGTAATGTTTTGCAGGTTAGTTGTTTATAATTTATGTTGTAGGTTTACTTTTTAGTGGAATTTTTGTTCTTTGTTATTATTATTATTATTATTATTATTATTATTATTATTATTATTATTATTATTATTATTATCCATGGTGACTTACAATTGTTAGAAATACCATTGTTACATCCTCAGAGATGCAACTTGCATGTACTGTTTTTATTTAATAATGCATGTATTTTTTATTCTCTAACCAGGATAGACTCTTGAGTTGCAACAACTCGTTTTAAGAGTGTGCCAGATATACCAGGCAAACACTCCCACAAGAAATGCAATAAACAGAGCAACGTTTGAGCAATTTGGATTTGATTAATACATTGCTGATGCAGAAGCAAAACAAACAGTGTTCCACATTCACTCTGTTTATTACTTGAATTTATAGTTTCATAAAATGCTTTTTTCCCCAGCTATCATGTTATTGAATTTTCACCCCTTGTTCATTTTAGAAAATAATTTTTCTTATTTCAAATAATAAGGTTAGATAGAGAAAATGCTTTGGAAATATTCTTATTTTAATCAAACATTCATCAAAGAATGATACTTGTTTATTAGTTCTATTAATCTTACAAGTGTTTTATAGTTATAGATAGTAACGCTGACTGAATACTTAATAAAATAAAATAACAGTTGTTTATAACAGCTCATCTAACAAACAGTATACATTCTTCAAACCAATAATAGTGGACAGAACCAAATAGCAAAAATGCCAGAAAGAAAAAACTTCAGTGGCCCATATGGGAATTTAGTCTGGACACTTTCAGAACTGAAAGATGCTAGAATGTCAGCTCACTGTGCTCGCTTACAAAATTGGTTTGAGGAATGGATTTAACTGTGGGGTCACCTTGGCCAGCACCCACCTCTCAGTTCCAATAACAAGCCCATGTCTCTGACATCGGCATACTTTCAAGGCAGCTTCGCTATTCATCTGCCTCTCAAAAGAAACAGCAGCACCACAAATCAAACTAAGGTGACACCTACAGATTTTTAGCTGAATTCTCACTGTCTTGAAGCAGTCAGGTGTTTGACAGTACTTAAGTCAGCTCATGATAAATGTTTTTTTTTTTTTTTACCTGCTACAAAATGTAATTGTATCAAGAAAATAAAGTGAATGTATTGGAGGGTACGTGTGCATCATGGATACATGCAGACAGTTGAGATGGCACAAAGAGAAGACGTTCAATGCGGCGTCACAGCTATATTTATCCTTATTAAGGGAAGATAACAAGAATCAATTGAAATCGTGCCCTTCTGACAAGGAATAACACAACTAAAGTGTGAGCTATATATAGGTAGTTTTGCAGCGTACTCTTTACATCTGCAGCTGAGCTGTGACTGCCTCTTAATAAAGATAAATGGATTTGACACATGTGTGGGAAAATCCTGTAGGTTTGTTCATTCCTGGAAACAAGTCACGTCTAACTTACAGGCTCACTTGAACACTGATTTAATGTATGCCCCCCCACATTTCTTACATTAAAAAAATGTTTTCTCCCCAATTTAGAATGTCCAATTAACTTCCCTCACCACAGCAATTCCCCACACAGCTCAAGAGAACTGAAGATTCAGTGGGAATCCACCAAGTCCATGACCAAGCCAACTGCCTCTTTACACCCAGGAACTCGAGAGCGTGTGTCAGCAAGCTACCTGCTTCTGGAGGCCAGTGCTGCAGGTGCTTGAGATGATCAGGCATCTGGCCAATAGGGTCCGCTGTGGTGCGATTAGGAGAAACAGTCCCTGTGAAGCTGAGGGAACATGAAGCCACTTTGTGGCTTGGAACTTAGTTTCAGGAGACTAGGTTTCAGGCCACTGCACGGCACACCAAGGGAGACTTGGGGTTTGATAGAGCAGATTGGCCTCAAACTAGGTCTCCAGGTGTCCTCCTGGAACCAGGTTTCAAGCCACTGTTCCTGAAAAAGTGTCTTTGTGTTCCCCTAGCTTTAGAGAGGTTTTGCCTCTCTAACCCGCTAGCACCAGAGTCAATGCGATGCTCACGGTGGAATCCCCAGCCAAGACCGGAAAATTTGCACAGCCATTACCTGTTCTCCACTGTTGCCCGAAATTATATCTGAGCATACAATTACTCTTTATTGGGAATTGTGGCAAAGTGGTGGCTGATTATGTACAGGTGCAGAGGTGATGCAGTGCAGGAATAAACAGACAGATTTGTAATCCGGTATGGAAAATAGATGTTTTATTTTTGTTATAATCCAGGTCTGGTGACCAAATAATAAACTCTGGTTATACACAGCGATGCGTAAAACACGGAGAACAGTAACAGGGATTGCAGCCCTAAACAATAAACACAGTATCTCTCCCACAATATACAACCACAGTCACCAGTCCTGGGTGCGTGCTGTAGTGCTCATGGTGGGTGATACAGTTTAAAGAGTGACAAATAGTGCAGTGCTGTTCCGGGTTCAGTGCTGGCTCTTAGCGACAGCTCCGGAATGTGTTAGCCGTCTATAAACACACAAGTAACAATTATAGACAAGACAAACAAAACAAACACTCACGATACTCTTAATACACAGTGCACGGGTCCTTCCGGGTCTATTTCAAAACCAAAATGAAAGAAAAGATTTACAGTTCTCCGGCCCTTTTATGCAATTATGCATGACCCCTTGGTAAATGATTGCAGCTGACTCTATTGCCTGCAGCTGCTACCTCGTTTACCTTCCAGGTCAATACGTTCCTGCACCGGAGTCTTGCCTTTTTCCAGGCTGACTGACTTCCCGACCCACGGAATGAACTGTCAGGCCAACCTGTCCAAAGCCATTCCCTTTCACTACTTAGTGCCCACACAGATCTAGAGGGAGATTTACAATTCCCATCACAGAATGTATTGTGTTCATTCATGTAATCTAAACATACTTTGTCACATAATGATAATTAAAGAGTAAGTAGCTTCAAATGTCCTTTTTTCCATTTCCCTTACATTCTGCAGTAGTCTGAGTGGGTCTGGGTTCTGATGCTCCAATATTGACTTATGATCATTGTTCTCTAAAGCTTTGAATTTGCTTTCAGCTTGTCTAGAGAATACAAATGCCAAACCTGAACAGCCTTCTTCATTCCATTCAGAGCTATCTACTCCCTGTATACACGGTATAAATGCAGAGTAAGTGGAGTTGAAAACTGTCATCTGATTTTAATAGAATGAAGAAGTCTGTTCAGTCCTGGCATGTAGGATTCACCAGACAAGCTTCAAGCAACTTAAAGACAGGTAAAGGCAGATTTAGACATAATGTGTAATCATAAAAAACAGAACCACTCCTAATGACTTCAAGCACCATCAAAACGTAAGGAAAATGAACTAGAGAATTGAAGCTGTTTAAGGACTAGTGCATGTTGTTTAAGTTTATACGTTGAATATTTTCAATATATAAACTTACACCACTTAAAGCTTGGCATTAACACTATTTAATGCATGTTTGCATTAATCTGGAGAATTGCTTATCAAATTGTGATTAAACATTTTATTGCTAATTCTTTTTCTATACTATTCTGTAATACTGTTGATACATGCCATGGTCATTAACTAATTTATCATACTGATAGCTCTAATTTATAATTTATAGCCATGGCAGGAGAATATACCGTCTTCCATGACTACTCCAAATTACAAGATGCTTAAAGCCCTAGAAGGACAACATGCTTGTCTAATCAGCACACAGACTGCTTTCATACACATATACAGCATTTCAACACATAATTAATCTGGTCTATTTCCCATCAACAGCTAATATAGCAGTAAGTCAATTTCAAAATGCAAACTAAAAAGATAAGCCTTGTCAAATATGTTTTTTTAACATGATTTAAAAGTTGAAACAAACACAGCATGTCTAATATCCTGTGGCAAGTCATTCTGTAGTCTTTGGGCCATGAAAACTAAAAGCTGTTAAATATACAAACGATTTCTTGTTGACATCAAATATTGATATTTGTAAATTCTGCTGTTTCATATTTTGAGATTTGAAATGGTCCAGCGGTATTTTCTGAATTATATACCAGGATAAAATATAGTTTAATTTGCATTGGTGGAAAAACTACATAGAACCCCCCATTAGATACATTTTATTTCCACTTCTGTCCTAATTTGGAAAGGGTTAAACCACAGATGCAGAAAAAGGTTATTTATCATTTGTCTATTTCTCTAGTTTTTGTAGAAAAATATTGTAAAGAAGTGAATGAGATGATTGGAGTATTCATGGAGCATTGTAGTTAGTTGACAAAGCAAGAATGGATAGGATTGTACATTCTTGCAGTATTCAGTTTATATGACAAGTGCAATGTATGGGAAAGAAAGTATTTTTAAACATCTGTATAGCAAGCTAATTTGAAATAGTGTGTCCAATTTAAAAGGTACATTCCCTGCCTCAAGGTGGCTTCACATGTACCTGCATGGACCTCAGTACTACATTTCCCATCATCCTCCTGCTCACTAGTAAATCCATCTCAGTTACATATGTGAGCAGGAGGATGATGGGAAATGTAGTTCTGAGAGGTCCATGCGGGTACATGGAAAGCCATCTTGAGGCAGGGAATGCAATTTAAAAGTTTAAAAAGTGGTCAAAATGTAAAACAATAGACACACACCTTACGTAAACAGTTGTAGCAACATATGAGAACATGTAACACAATAAAATAAAAAGGTCCTTTAAATAACAGCAAGTAATATTCCAAAATGAGATCTAGTAAAAAAAAATAAAAAAATAAAAAAAAAATCACTTTGTAGCATTGAATGCAAACTAATCTCAACACTTGTTCTATAAGCTGTTATTTTCCATTTTTGTGAAAATTAATTTAACAGTGTTTAATTGTCTAATTTAATTAATGCTTGGTGAGGCAACTGATATCCCTTCCTTCTAGTAAATATAGTTTTTAAATAGCTAAAAACAAATGTGGGCCCTCCTCCTAGCAACCTTGGAAGAGTGGCTATTTTCAGGCTAAAAGACAAGATCTACAAAATAATTTAACATTTAACAAGGAAACTCGGGAACAGCTAAAGAATGCAAACACACAATTGATGTAAATACCAAATTCCTTGTCTGTAAAAGTACAATCACGTTATCATGACTTCTAAAGCATGTGGAATGCAATCTCATGACAAAGATGCATGTAAAGTTTAATAGAATTGCACGTGAGATTATTTTTTGCAGCCTATATTAATATCATGTTTAATAGCATCTTCAAACAGAAACACAGTGCTGTGCAGGGATGTACACACGACGACCTCCATTTTATCCTCCCGCTGGGGATCAATTCACCAGTGACAAGGACACTCATCAGGGACCAATTAGCTTTGGTTCCTAATGAGTGTTATACTGGGAGGTTATGAAGTTAGTTTATGACTTTGAACTACTACTGCGAAAAAAAATTAACTGTTTCAAATGATTTGTTATGTGTGTGAAAATGTTGTATTTTACTTAATTGGAAAGAAACCCTTTGACATGTATTAAACAGTCACATTTGTAGGTATCAGCTACACTGCCTTTATTATCCATGATCTTTACAGCTCGTTGCCAATGTGAATGACGATATTACACTGAATTGCTGCATCATTAGGGATCAGGTCGACCCAGCATTGCTGCACTTGTGCCCTGATGGCTATGGCTACTTTCAAGGCAACAGTGCACCCATCCACCTTGCCAGAATGGATTGAGGAGCATGACAACAAACTTCCACCACAATCCCCGGATCTCAATCCGTTTGGTCTGATATGAACGTTAACGTATTTGTCTTTGTGACAGGGAGGACCCTGTTGCTGGTTCTGCATGGATGTGTGCCTTTATGGAAGTAGCAGGGATGTGCAGCAGGAGACGTGTTGCTAGGCAACCAATTGAGGAGGGCTCGTCTGGTGCTGAGGTGATCTGGAGGTCCTGATAGGGGTCGTGCCAGGGGAGCCTGCGCGCCACTCAAAAAGCATCCGCGCCACATCTCAAGGCTACTGCATGGCCGTTGCAACACAGACGGGCGCTGAGCCCAAGTTTGCTTTCTTTACATTGAGGAGAGTGTCCGCTCTGCAGGATAACTACTAAGGAACCCTTCAACTGCAAGACGGTGCCTGTGAAGGCTCTGCCCAGCCAGGACCGGCGGAAAGATCTGGAGTCACCGGGAGGCCGGGACTTCGAGAGCAAAAGCAGTAAGTTAGTTTAGGGGTGTGGATCCCAACCAGTATAGAGAGGGTTTCGTAGTGTAGTAGGATTCCTGGAGTGGGACGCTCGCTGTGTGTGACAAACTTTTATGTATTAGCTGTGTTTTCTTTTCTTTATTAAATCTTTCACTAGGGCTACCATTGCTGGTACCCTAGTGGCAGCACCTGTGTTGTTATTAAATCTGCGGTGTGTCAACACCCAATGCTCTGTGCCTCATTGCTTATTTATCAGTGACGACCCACGTAGGTAACATTGCCCTGTTACAGTTCTCCTCTGCATACCTCTCTGCACCGATTGCATAAAATATTATTGACAATGGATTAACATCCTTCAAGACACCTTCCAACACCTTGTGGAGCCACAGCATGTCAAGACTGTAATCAGGGCAAACGGTGGTCCAACATGATATTACAGATCCTAATAAAGTGACCAGGCAGTGTAAATATAACCCCCAACAATGAACTATAGTGGAACCCTAAAGTTACAAACACAATGGGAAGGGATGCAACTGAATTGTCTGGAACTCCAAAACTTGGAATGATTTAGTGCACTGGAGTTAATTATACAGTTATACAGATGGCTTTCATGTCATGTCAAGTAGAATAGTAGAGGGGAAAAAGGGAGGAATTACCAAGTACTTGCACCAATTGCTTCAATTAATAGCTAAAAGCATCTGTGCTGTTATCCCAGAAGAGACCAAGTTCAGAAGAGCAAATGCATAGTAAATTGAAGCCGTTTATCGAGCCTTCTAGGAGCAAACTACCTCAGTAGGGGATCCAGCACTTTTTTTTGTTTCGACCATTTACTCTAGCTGTCATACAGTATAACCAAACCTCTTCATCAAACGGGTGTGCATCACGTTTTATAAAGGTCGGACGTTAGTGCATGTTGCTGGCTAGATTTCTGAAACTTGTTGGCCTTTTCTAATTCTGGTTACTAATGTGATAATTTACAGTTGTGGCCAAAAGTTTTGCATCACCTAGAATTTTAGTATTGAGACATTATATAATTAAGATATTTTATTTAACATCATGTGATCAAAGAAACTGCAAAATTATATCACAAAAGTCATCCAGAAGCCATAATAATAGTATAGATTTCGAAATGTCAAATGTTTCTAATCGTTTGTCAGTTTTTTTGTTAAGTATATGGAAAACTACAAAGTGGCAGGTAATTCAATATGTTAGCGTAACATTATTCAGCAGGTTTCATTCAAGTTTGTGATTCAAAATGTGTTAATTCTATAGTGTGATGCAAAGCTTTTGGCCATGGCTGTATACTATTCCAGAAGCGCAAGAGGCACATATATATCTATATCTATCTATCTATCTATATATATATATATATATATATATATATATATATATATATTGTAACATAGCAGGGAGGGGGTTAAAATCCTCCCTGCGTAAGACATGTGCGCAGGCACATTTTTGTTAGTTTGCTTTATTGCTTAATTAATTGGTTAATTGTTTTATTGTTTAATTATCCCCTGCACCTGGGCGGTAATTGTAAATCAGTATCAGGTGCAGGGTATAAAAGAGAGACAGTCAGTTTGCTCAGGGCTGCTGAGGAGAAGGAGGCAGAAGGTGTGCTCTGCTTCCAAGCAGTCATTAAAAGGACAAAGAAGTAAGTTTTTAGAACGGTGTGTGTTGGTGTTTAGCAGGTAAACGGCTTAGTTGTCCTGCCCGTTAGTTTAGGTTCCTGTATGTTTAGTTAGTGCGCATTTAAGAGCTAGGTTTTTATTTTGTGTTTAATTTGACTTTGTGTTTATTAAAAATAGCGTGTCAGTGCGATAAAAATCTGTTTCCTGTGTCTGGGTCTATTCTTAAAGGGGCAAAGAACCGTGAGTGGTGCGAGTTCTATTACATATAGTGGCAGCGAGAGCGAGTACTCTTCAGTTTGTTTTAACTCAGTGTTCCTTATATTCATCTTCTTTTTTTGTTGCAGTCTTTATATTCTGCACACCTTCTTTTTCTGTAGGCATACTTCCTATTTAGCAAAATAGAGAGTGAAATCAGGCGATTAGAAAATGCAATATCTTTGGTTGAACACATACAGGTACGTAGAAAATGTGTCAACTGAATTGCTGAAAATAGAGCAGTGGTCTGTTCTAGCAAATCAAAAATTTGTTGACAACTGAAGTTTTCAATTTTATGTCTATTTGAGTTGCCAAGAAAAAGTGCTTAAAACTTGCTCATGTGTCCGCACTGAATTGCCTTATTTATTCTATTCAAATCATGTTAAAAAAAGGGGGGGACCTTTTATCTATTCTCCTTTTTTATAGGCAAGTGGGTTTGGCAGAGCTGAAAGTCATATTTAGTCACATGATTTGAATTTAATAGTGAATAATGTTTAATCCTGGCACTTAGCGCTGTCATTTTCAAAAGAGCTTTAAAACAGACTTTAAAGTTATAAGTGCAAAAAGTTGTCAGGATGTTTACAATGAAAAGAAAAATTACAGGTATGTTATTTAACAGTTGTAGGAACACGTGGGAATGTATAATGCTATATTTTTCAGATCCCTGCTACTCTTTAAGTTAAACTTCATACAATACCAAGAAGTTAGATTTTGTAAACAACAATGTGCCTACCCAACAGGAGACAGTGGGCTCAATTCATCCATTTGTCTGTCCCAAAATTTCAAATATCTATTATTGATTAATTGGTGCATCTTTATCACCTGGTTTCAAAGATCCTGATTAGCACTAGTCTTGGACTACCTAATGTTACCTTAGGTAAGGCAGTCCAAGAATAGTGCTAATTGGGTCTGTGAAACCAGCGGTAGATAAAATACCGCTTCGACGAGGAAACGTGTAAAAAAAAATATTGGTTCAGAAATTGTCACGTAAATTTGAGGTTAATTTAAATATTTTTTATTTAAATATATTCAACTTGCTCCACAGAACTCTTTAACAGAGAGGTCCTAAAGAAGACTGACAGCAATCTGCTATCTTAAAAAGCTGTTACACTCAGACCACTTACTTTAACTAGCATCATTTGTCTTTATGTTGACCTTTAACATAATAATCTCTGTGCTATGAGACCTTGGACGAGGCAGAAATGCATTCTAATAAACAAAAAGAACAAGGAAGAAGCCTTATTATTCTGCAGTCTTGTAAATCTTCAGATGCTAACAACACACAAACAGCTATGACATTTCATCGACTGACCCCTGAGTTTAAAAGCACAGAGGCTTAGAGTTAATTCCTAAGATTAGCAACCATTACTATGTTTGCAGGATCATGACCTGACAATTTAGCAGGGTTTCTTTCCTGTGTGCTTTCAGAGGTGCATTGTGCTGCATTTTTCCAAGAGCTTCATGTAATAGAAGCAGTCTAAAAGCCATAGGGACCGATTTCAAGTTTACTCTTTCAGTAAATATAGGCCTTTATGTTTAAAAGAGGGTTTTAAACGTTACAAACGTGGTGTTAAACTAGTAACAAACCACTTACACATACTTTTGAGTAATTTGACTTTCAGTGTTATAACTTTGTGGCAAAGTGGTTCACAGTGTGCAGGTGCAGGTGATTAAAGAACAGACAGACAATTGTAAACCAGGTGCAAAGGTTTGTTTTATGTCCAGTGCCTGACTGCGAAAGAAACAGTAAACAATAATGAAGATAAGTAATACAGCAACGTGTATTACTTAATTTATCGTTCCTGGGTTTGCCCCACAAATAGTCCTTTTTTATTATACACCCACACAAAACACATACACAAGTCTGTTAGTGCGTGAATTAGTGCTAGTGGTGCAAATACAGTTATAGTGATACAAGTGCAGTGCTGTTCCGGGTTTGTGCTGACCTCTGGCGACAGCTCCAGAACGTGTTAGCTGTCTAATGATAGCAAACAAACAAACAGACAGAACAAAACAAACAAGGGAACAGATAACATTGCTTTGACCCCTATTTATACCGTCACTCATGACCCCTTGGTAAACGATTGCAACTGCTTTTTATGATCTGCAGCTGCCACGTCATTTCCCCTCCAGTTCAATGAGTTAGTGTACCGAAGATCCATCTCTTTTCTACGTGACCGACTTCCTTTTAACCCTCGGAACGAAGTATCAAGCCAAGTAGTCCAGAGTACTCTGTTCCCATTACTTAGCACTCTCACAGGTCGGGAGGGAGATTTACCACCAAGAATCATTGTCTTTCTGTCACAAACTTGCTAACCAATGTTTTAAAATCCATTTAAAAAAATCACTCATTTCTGAATTCTCTATATTTTACACTGAATGTAAGTTTCACTTGAACTCTGTGGAGTATTCGTGCTTTTCGCTGTCCATCCATGAATCTACATGGGAATGCATGAGTGTTTATTCTGTGCTCATCTGTACTGCAAGAAACACAGGTTTCATACTTGCAGCTTTTAACGTTTTCTTTTTTAGCCAAATCAATATTGTTCCACAAACAAACAAAAAAAAATGTTCAAGAAAATGTCCATGTGCAATGCAATCAAATCCATGTAGATTTTAATAGAAAGAAAATTGTTAATTGTTGCTGTTTTTCTGTGGTTCCATACACTTTTTGCATGTTGTTCCATGATTCTCCATGGAGATACGCATTGTGTGGAAAATTGTAATCATTTTTATTCGATGAAAATCGATATTTCAACATAAGGTTCTATGCTTGTATTTTAGATTTCAATTTGGAATATGAAGATATTTCAAAGACAAGGCTTAAAGTGACATCTTCTGGTATGAAATCACTTCCTGTCTTAGTTTCGCTCCAATAGCTGCATTCAGGCCGTGTGATCAAAAGAAGAGGAAGCGATTCAAAACCAGGAAGCAGCTGCTAGATTGACAGAGTTGATAATCCCAATATGAGATAAGCAAATGTAAAAACCCTGATTAACAGTCCTTTTAACAGTTTTCAAAACAAACATTTCAATAGCACTCACTTTGGTCTAACAGCCTTGGTGAATCAAGCTCACTGTGTTGGAAACATTTCTTTCTTATAATTAGGCTCTCAACGCCATTAGATCTGGTGCTGGAACACCACTTGACCTGTGGATTTGCAACCTTACTTTCTGCAGAACTAATGGACAAAAAAACCATTGGAACTAAGAAAAAAGCAGAGTGTGTGTTACTGCCAAGGGAACAAAGGGGTCTATGCCCTGATTACCCATTAATAAGAATTGCAATTATAACAATCGATGTTGTGTGACCCTGAGAAAATGAAGCACACTGTTATTTTTTAATGTGACTTTGAAACAAATGGTACTTCTTTATATCATATACATTTTAATAATATGTCATATCATTTGTCTGTTTTACCTGGCTTTGAGCGTGCATGGAGAATCCTAACTGCCATTATTATTATTATTATTATTATTATTATTATTATTATTATATAACATACAGTATTCCTTTGAATTTAAGATGCAGCCCAAATTTACCACTTTCAATTTGAGGAAAAAATAAAACATCAAATATGTATGTATTTACAAAGATACAACCTCAATTACGCTGTTGTATCGTACAAAACTGACATGAAACAGTGTTGTTGAAGATTAACCACTGAGCTTGTTTATTGTGCTGCGCACTTATAATACTTAAGATGGCGTCTCTGTCGTACACACACACCACCACTCACTCATGACATCACACATCCTGGCAACAGCAAGCACGACACAACACTCCACGGCATCAGGCAACATGTAACCCAGCAAACACAACAGCACTGAACTGTGGTATTGCTTGACATGTCGAAAAATACGAGGGTCTGATCAGCATTTCCGATCTGTCCAAGCTGGTACTGTTTGTTATAAATGCTGAAATTGTAAACGTTTCTCTTGGAATTCCTCAGGAAGCTTGGTTTGTTTTTTCTCAACAGTAAGTCTCGTTGCTGCTTGTATATTCTGGCAGAGGGTGTTGTTCTCTTTTCTCGGCAGGCAGTCACATTGCTGTTTGTGTACTCAGATAGCCACGTCTTTTGTTGCCGATTTTAATACACGCATCACTATACTGTACTTGAATTTAAGACGCAGGCTATTTTTGAGAACCAAAATATGGTTAGAAAACGCCTGTCTAAATTCGAAGGAATATGGCATATAACAATAAAAAAAATACGTATAGGTTTGCATGTAAGAAGAATCATATTGGCCATGTCCGGCATGTCAACACATGCAACCCCCGAGTTGCATCTCGTTGCCCAGGCAACGCAGCTCTGTGTGGCAGATCTCCACTCTGGCCGCCCATTGACAAACGTAGCTAAGGCAATTGAAGAAATGAATTGTCCTGGTGGAACAGAGCAAGCAGGCCAACTCACAGCTGCCACCTTGTGGGGCTCAGGTCACAAGCGGAAACAGAAGGCAGAAAAAACAGTTATTTTGCAAAACTAGAGAATACGATTTGATTGAAGCAGAGAGAGAAATCGATCATTTAGTACAACAATTGCTGTTGTCCATTTAGTGCAGGAGATTATGCAACTAAAGAAGAAATCATAAGAAACAGACCAACTGAACCGAAACGGTATTTCAGTGAAGCGGTGTATATGTGCGAGTGGATCTGTGGATGTGGGGAGACAAACAAGTTATTCTGCTGGCCATGTCTACTTTTTGTTAACGAGCAGAGTGTGTGGAATAAGGCTGGATACTACGATTTAAACAATTTACACAATGCCTGCAAGCATTATGAAACCAGCCAGCATACCTAACAGTGTGTATACAGTTTTGAATATTTGGACAAGCTTGCATTGATCTGCAGTTAAATGAGCAACGGAGACTTGCTGTGAGACAACACAATGAAAAAGTCTCTCAGAATCATGAGATTTTGCAAAGACTAATTCATGTTGTATGTCATCTCGGAGGACAAGAGCTGGCATTTCATTTGCACGACAAATTGTGTGACTCCCTGAATCCTGGAAATAATGTCGAAACCTTACAGCTAGTCAGTGAGTTTGATCTTTTAGTGAAGCAGCATTTGGAAACCTCCACTGTTTGTTCTGGGACATCGAACAAGATTCAGAATTACCTAATTGAAGCAGTGAGTAATGTCCAACTTAATGCCATTGCCAAAGAAATTGAGGAGGCACTATTTGTTGCTGTTCTATTTGATGAAACCTCAGACATAACCAATAAGTCTTAGCTTTTGACTGTACTGCGTTATGTGACCAAGGACAGTGATGTTGTGGAACGCTTTGTTGGTTTTACTGATGTTAGTGACAATCGGACTGCAGCTACCCTTTTCCAGCATGTTGATGCGGTGTGCCAGAAGTTTAAATGTGGTGATAAGTTGGTTGCTCAGACATACGATGGTGCAGCAGTAATGGCCGGTGAAGTAAATGGACTTCAGAAACATGTGCATGAAAAGTTCCCTAGTGCACTTTTTGTTGACTGCTACGCACATGTTTTAAATCTTGTCCTCAGTTTTTCAGCAAAGAATATTAGCAAATGCATATTTCTCTCAATCTGCAAAGTGGTCTGAGCTTCTTCACAACATAGTTAAACGAAGACTGCCTTCTGTTTGTACCACTGTAAGCAGAGCAAAGAAGCTATGTTTGAAATCTTTGAAAGTGTGGTGCAAAATCCAGCAGACTATGATTGACAATGTTGAGTTTGTGTTTGAGAATGACAGTTCGATGTGTTTCAAACCAAGATGTACGATATTGGGTTTTTATATTTTGAATTCCCCAAAAGTGACAAACATTTGATGAGTTTTGGAAAGAGGTGTCGGAGGTCACTGATAAGATCATTGAACAGTTGTCAGTAATATTTGAAAGTGTAGAGAAACTTGAGTTTGTCCAGTTGCTGAATCCAAAATTATTCACGGAGTTCCAGACACATTTTCCAGTTGATGCCATGAAATGTCTGGAAGCATCCTATCCCAATGTTTTTGACAATAGTCTGTTTCGTGCTGAACTGTGTATAACTCAGATCATCTGCAAGGGAAAGGTGCATTTGACCTGTATAAAACGATGCATACGCTGGACTTACAAACTTGCTTTTCTGAGGTCAACAAGTTGGCAGCATTAATTCGAACTATTCCCTACTCTATGGCCACAGTGGAAAGATCTTTTTCAACTTTAAAGCCGATAAAGACATTCATACGGAACACCCAGGCCAGCAAATGCTTGTCCAACTTAGCCTCACTGACAATTGAAAAGGAGCTGCTTAGGAATCTGCGCTTCCTACCGGATGTGTACAGTTCAGTCACTGAGGAGTTTCTGATTTCAGTAGAAAAGTAAGGTAAGCACTTGTCTTTTATATTCTCAGTGCACGTTAGAAAATGTTTTTATGTCATGTAGCATGCCTTGCTAAAGAAGTCACGGCACGCCACTGGGAAGTACAATTAAAAAATCCACTAGTCTACAACGTCATGTACTCCACTTGACCTATAAGAAGATAAGAAATGAAGAACATAAGAACATAAGAAAATGTACGAACCGGCAGAGGAAATGTGGCCCATCTATGATCAACTGATTCCTTGTAGCTGATTAATCTCAAAACTTTGTCAAGTTGGGTCTTAAATATCTGTTTTCCACTGTACAACCAGCCTGGTTGTTTTTCCATTGCAGAGCTCGAGCCATACAAACTATGGGGCAGTTACGGCTTTGATGTGCCAGTGGAGAAAGGGTAAAAGGGTTCAAGTGATTCACCATCTACAAGATGACCAGATAGCCTACCATCCCTCACCACTTAATTTCCAACTGTGTCCTGTGCTCTTGGTTTCTATGCAGTGCTAGTTGGTTAGTTGTTAGGGTTAACTTCTTCTAATATTTTAAAGACATCAATAAAGTCCCCACCCCAAATAAAATAAGGATCTTTGTGAATTCACAAGGGGTATGGCGCTGCATTGACCATCCATCAAGACTTCATGACAACCAACGGACAAGCTACAGTGGCTCAAATCATAAAACAATCTATTAAAATGACACTTCAAGTACTTAAGTATTTATATTAAGAGTGCCACACACTATAGGTCCAACTGCAATTGAATGTAGTTACTAGGGGTGCTAGATTCAGTTTAATTTATTAAATGTTTAAAGTTTTTAAAATATATAATTTAAACATTAAACCTTTGTGGTCCATTATTCAGCATGTCTCAGGTGTGTCAGGTCCAATTTATTTTCACACACGCAGTTTATTTTAGACGCACTGTTTAAAAGTATTTTTTTCACAGTAAACAGGTTTAAAAGGCATTGCATATCAACAGGACACTCAGTACTGCATCTCCAGCCCCGCCACACCGCTTGTTCATTGTATTTTTCACATACCTCTTCATAGTCGTGCATACCGATAAATCATCTCCTGATCACTCGTTTTATCACCAAACCTCAATAATGCGATCCAAGTCATTATTTTATTACTATAACATCTCAAAAAGCTCTGCAAATATCCCTGATATTCTCTGAGCACTGGATGCAGAAGCAGCTATCTTGTTTGTTTATGTGGTGTGGTGTCGGGGCTATGTGTATTGTTCAGATCCCCCTTTTTCGGCTTCTCTCGGCTCCTATCGGTCTCACTCAGCCATTGAATGGTTTTCTCGGCTTTTTCCAGAGAAAAAAACAACTAGAGGCCTGTGTTTTATGTCTTATTGATGATGTTGGACAGGGTCTGACATTGGACTGGAAAGGGAAAATTGTAATGTCTGATCTGGTCCGACATAGGACCACAAAGGGTTAAAATAAAAAATAAAAACCTTTTTTATTTTTTTATTTTTTAATTAGTAGTCGCCAATTGATTTTACAACATTTTTCTCCCAATTTGAAATATCCAATTATATTTATTTAGGCTTAGGTCACTGCTACCACCCCTGCACCGACTCGGGAGCGGCGAAGAAGAATACACGCTGTACTCCGAAGCGTGTGCCATCAGCCGGCCGCTTCTTTTCACTCTACAGGCCTGCATGCAGCCAACACAGAGCTACAGCGTCGGAGGACAACACAGCTCTGGGCAGCTTACAGGCAAGCGCGCAGACGCCCGGCCAGACTACAGGCGTCGCAGGTGCTCTGTGAGCCAAAGACACCCTGGCTGACCTAAACTTGTCTGACTGGCAGCAGTAGGAAAAAAGAAGACTAAAAAATACACATAAAATGGAAGCAATCTTCTCTCTTAAAAAAAACGTATTAAAGATTGCTTGAGTCTCAGTCCCAGAATAGCAGTTGCAAACCAAACCAGCATCTCCCTCGGTATAGCAAAAAAAAACTATCAGCACGGCATTCTGAATTCTGGCTCAACAAAAGACATTAATCCGTATCCTCCTGTGACGGGGTGCCCACCCCTTTATTTATTTATGTATGTATTTTCATTTGTGATGTTGTTGTTGTTGTTGTTGTTGTTGTTATATGGGCAGGAACCGTCTGTCATTCATGGGGTTTCCATGTGGATCAATTTACACGTGAAATGGCGATGCGCATGTATGTTTGGGAGAATAACTAGTGTAAATCAGGTTTGTGGCTGAAAAAAACGGCCAAAGAGAGGGCTAGGGTAAATCTCATTTACTCGTGTAAATGACGAAAAACACACAGGAAAATCCATGCCCAGTTTTGCATAGAAACCCGCATTTCACGTGTAAATGTTAATGGGCTTGTTTATCCTTAACTATAAATATTGCAAGGAAGCAGGTCAGTTGTTACTGTGGATTCCAAGACGACAGAAAGTAGTGGCTGATTTCATGGTTAGCAGTGGTGTTGTTCATCTTAATGATAATGCGGGCGGCATTTTTTATTATTGTTTTTTGCTGTGTCTGGTCTGTCATGTTGTATATTTCTTGTGGATTTACAGTTCTGAATAAAACCACTTTCCATGAACTGCGTTATGCCCTTGTTATAATATTAAGGCAGCTGTTTGAGAATACCCTTGCTGTAAAAACTACGTTAAAGTTAAACAGACTTAAATGTCTAACTGAATTAATTCGCTGTGTAATCAGCTATGTCCAAAGACAATGCGCGTCTGCCTTCCACGTTAGTAAATCTAGTTGGTGAACTGGATGTCATGAGCCAGCTCGATCTCCCAAAACAGCGCAACAACATCCAACAAGTTGTTGATGCCGTCTCAGAACTGACCAAATAAAATTGCAAATGAACGTATTGATTGTGTTAATATTTAACACAACAGTAAATCCAACACAATTTAAAAGAAAGGAGATCATCTCTGACAGCACGAGCCTCCTCAGATCGCTGCTGTCCAGTTGAAACTGGCGGCTGAGATAACCGTCACAATTGCCAAGTCTGCTTATAATAAGTGGGATTGGGCTTGTTTTTTGAGCAAACCCATACTCTAACATGGGTTTGCTTGTTTTGGGCTTGTTTTGAAAGGCAGTGCTGCATTTTTTGTGTTGTTGACAAGAGATTGTGCAGGATACAGCAGGCAGTGGCAATCTTGGGAACAAACTAATGCTGCACTTCAGACCATTTCATCAGTATCTGCCACCTCCCTTTCAAGTGCCCACTACCCGTATTTGCCCAAGCGTGGTGTTGAATGCTTCCTCAGCACCTGTCAGCTGTCTGGACGCGTAGGGTTTCTAAGCCAGGGTAGTACACGCAGCATCACCTGATCCCCTATATGCTGTATTGCCTGAATGAAAGGGATATATATATAATATAAAACGTCTCTGCCGGTTTTCAGCCATGGTGATCTGCAATACCTGTTATTCAGTTTAATGTTTTACCTTGTTTCATTTTTAATTTATGAGTCGTAATATAAATCAGTTGAAAGAGTATTCACTACTAACAACATGACACCCAACGAATGATATATGAAAAACAATTTGGGCAAGAGCAGTAAAACACATTATTAACCAACCAGGCACAAGGTATTTTGCTTTATTACAGCAGCTTAAATTCACTCGTGTACCAGTTATCTGCGCATGGTAACCACATTTTCATAAAATTACAGTAGTAATCTTCAAAAACAGCACGAGTACCTTATGCATAGCTAATTTACATATCAGCCCCCACCTTTCCTATTCATTTGCATGACGTTGGGTGAAAAGCCCGGTTTACTCGAGTAAAATAAACTGAGCGAATGGAAACCCAAAGAAGCATTTTACATAAGACATTTCTCGTGTAAATGTCTCGAGTTAAAAAAAAAACTTGCATGGAAACCCCATGATTGTTATTTATTATTTAAGACCAGTGAAAAAGCCGGTCTCATGAAGGGTAGTTGCTGTGGATGGGGATGGGGTTAAACATTATTTTATTAATATGTAATTACAGTGCCTTGCATAAGTATTCACCCCACTTGGACTTTTCCACATTTTGTAGTGTTACAACCTGGAATTAAAATTGATTTAATTGGGATTTTTACCATTTGATTTACACAACAGACTTAACACTTTGAAGGTGCAAAATATTTTTTATTGTGACACAAAAGTTTATTAAGCAAAAAAAAAGACATTTGTTGGTTGCATAAGTATTCACCCCCCTGAGTCAATACTTGGTAGAAGCACCTTTGGCAGCAATTACAGCTGTGAGTCTTTTTGGGTAAGTCTCTACCAGCTTTGCACATCTGGATCCTGCAATTTTTGCCCATTCTTCTTGGCAAAATTGCTCAAGCTCTGTCAAGTTGGATGGGGACCATTGGTGAACAGCAATTTTCAAGTCTTGCCACAGATTCTCAATCAGATTGAGGTCTGGGCTTTGACTGGGCCATTCTAAGACATTCAGGTTCTTGTTTTTAAACCACTCCAGTGTAGCTTTGGCTGTGTGTTTAGGGTCATTGTACTGCTGGAAGGTGAACCTCCGCCCCAGTCCCAGGTCTCTTGCAGACTGAAACAGGTTTTCCTCTATTATTTCCCTGTATTTGGCTCCATCCATCTTGCCCTCAATCCTGACCATTCCCAGTCCCTGCTGATCCCCATAACATGATTCTGCCACCACCATGCTTCACCGTGGGGATGGTGTTCTCAGGGTGATGAGCAGTGTTGGCTTTGTGCCACACATAGCGTTTTGCGCTAAGGCGAAAAAGTTCAATTTTGTTCTCATCAGACCATAGAACCTTTTTCCACATGTTTGCTGTGTCTCCCACATGCCTTTTGGCAAAATCCAAACAGGATGTGATATGGGTTTTTTTCAGCAATGGCTTTCTTCTCGCACTCTTCCATAAAGCCCAGCTTTGTGGAGCGTCCGAGTTAGTTGTCCCATGGACGGTTTCCCCCATCTCAGCTGTGGATCTCTCCAGCTCCTTCAGAGTTACCATTGGCCTCTTGGTTGCTTCTCTAACTAATGTCCTCCTTACCTGGTCACTGATTTTTGGTGGACGGCCTTCTCTAGGCAGAGTTGCGGTTGTGCCATATTCTTTCCATTTTTTAATAATGGATTTAATGGTGCTCCGGGGGATGTTCAAAGTTTGAGATATTTTTTTATAACCCAACCCTGATTGGTGCTTCTCCAGAACTTTATCCCAGACTTGTTTTGATAGCTCCTTGGTCTTCATGATGCTGTTTGTTTAGATATGCTCTCTAACAAACTCTGGGGCCTTCCAGAAACAGGTGTATTTAATCTGAGATCATGTGACACTTTAATTGCACAGGTGGACTCCATTCAACTAATTATGTGACTTCTGAAGGCAATTGGTTGCACCAGAGCTTATTTAGGGGGGTCACAGCAAAGGGGGTGAATACTTATGTAATCAAGACTTTGCTTTTTTTATTTGTAAAGAATTTTGAAAAATATGTAGATTTTTTCCCCACTTCGACATTATGGACTATTTTGTGTAGATCAGTGACAAAAAATCCCAATTAAATCCATTTTAATTCCAGGTTGTAACACTACAAAATGTGGAAAAGTCCAAGGAGGGTGAATACTTATGCAAGGCACTGTAAGGCTCCAGCCACAGAATATAAAAGACCCACTCCAGGCTCATTAAGGAGGAGAGAGTTTAGAGGAGTTGAGAGCGGGAGCGAGTGCTACCAGTGAAAGATACAAAAGGTACTCGTTTTTGTAAACATATCATTATAGTTTGTGTTTGTTTTACTTTGGCCAGTGTGCCCTTTATTTTGACTTTTGTTTAAATCTTTATTTTTTGTTTTAATTAATAAAAACACTGAGCACCGTAGTGCCTCGGGTTCGCCCCGTACTACCTGTGTTATTGTTTCATTTCGCTGGTCTGACGTCTCCCACACACACCACCCCAGCCATCTTTGTGACATCCTGCGAAAACATGTAACATTTAGACATAGCAAGACATACAATTTAGACATAAAAATACACATTATTAGACCCCACAAATCGAACGAGGGACAAACACAACATGATTGGGCAACATTCACAAGCACACTGGGGTCATGACTCGATCACGCTCCCCCCCAACCCACTCACTTAGACAGGCACTCAGGACATAGACAAAACAGCGACACAAAACAATACAACACAACACATAAGAACATAAGAAAGTTTACAGGGTTGTGCCTGTGTTGTTTAATGAACCAATTTACAACAATAAAAACGATGTAATCTGACCAACACATTATAAGAACATAAGAACATAAGAAAGTTTACAAACGAGAGGAGGCCATTCGGCCCATCTTGCTTGTTTGGTTGTTAGTAGCTTATTGAGCCGAAAATCTCAAGCAGCTTCTTGAAGGATTCCAGGGTGTGAGCTTCAACAACATTATTGGGGAGTTGGTTCCAGACCCTCACAATTCTTTGTGTAAAAAAGTGCCTCCTATTTTCTGTTCTGATTACATTAAACACTGATGCGCTGCACATGGCACGCCAACACAAATTTGCTACAGTTGTCATTAACAAAAAAATAAAACGTTCTTTTTAATTGACTTATTTTTAAACCAGCACCAAGGGCTATATTCCCAAAGCTATTTACTCCAAATCATTATTAGCTAAATTCTCAATGGAAAAAAAACCCACCATTGATAAAATTGAAAACTCCAAACCCCAACATAACCCCAAACCACTGACAATAATAACAACCACTATCACAGGGTAAGAGGGAAGTTAAAGGGCAATTACAAACACATTATTTACACTTCAACAGCAGTGCTGATGTGTGACTCATGTTGCTCTTTGGTGACATTGAATCATTAAGGCTGTGGCATATTTAGCTCCAAATCCAGCCAGAGGCTTTAAAATCCAATTATCACCTTTTTATTTAGCAGACTGTATTTACACTTTGACTTTGATGAAGCTGTGGTGCACAGGAAGTGAGTGATGAAATCAAGGACTTCAGCAGCAAAACAAGGGACTAATCTTGTGACACTTTAGGAGTCAAATTCACCAACCTCTAAACCACAAAATAATGGATTGTAATCAACATGTAAACTGAGTGTGAAGAATGTGGGCTGCTTTACTAATTTAATGGAATTGTGGATGTGGGTGGAGACTGTAGAATGCATTCATTTAAAAAGGATTAAAACCCTTTCAGAACATTTACATGAATACAAATCTCAACATATTATAGGTCCTTGTACCCAGTCACGTTATTCTGCAGCTTCTATTTACTCATATATCACCTACTTTACACTATCCCTTTAAACAAAAAAACAAAACAAATCAGCAATACCTTAAGTTAAATCCATAAAATCTAACAGTGAGCAGCAAGTCTGTATCATTTATCGTGGGTTTGTTTTTATGCTGCGCAGCATTGGCATAGTAAGTCAATGACATTACAGCCCAGTATTAAACAACCTAGTCTTGTTTTGCCTGAAGATTGGCTCTACATCTTTCTTTACTTACTGTACTTGCTAAACCAGCACAGTTATATCTATCAAATCTCTGAGGCCCATGTGTAAATATAGATATTGCCTTGCATGTTTTTCATGATACAGTTGTCAACATTTTAAAAGGAAGAATTATATCCTATTTAGAGCAAAAGACGCTCTAGGAAAAAAGGTAATTGAAGTTAAGTTACCATTACGATTAATGGTAATCTATAGCCTACTACTATCATAAGATCACATCATAATATACTGTATACTCTATATAAAAATGGTACCTTTGATTTGCAGATGACCAGAATTATTGTGCCGTGTGGAAGAAGTAAAAGTGGGAGATTTTCCGAATGCTATGTATTCCACCGCACCTGGGTCATTCTGGACAGTTTCCTCATTTAACACATTTATTTTGTTTTGTTAAGTTTACTGCAGGTGGTTTACACCCTTACAAAAAATGTAAACCTGGTACCCTTTATTAGCAACGTGATTTCGATACAATGCTAACTAGTAAAACAATATGTCAGTGATGTACATCCCTGCCATAGCTGTACATTCAAAACTACAGGCATCAGGGTGACAAAGAAGTTCATGACCATGACATATATCAGCAGTATTTACGGAATAGCATAGGATAGGAAACGGCAATGATTAGTTTAATAAAAAATGAATCAGTGGTATTTAAGACCTTCTGTAGATGTCATTGGATAATTAAATGAGGTGACAGTGTCATGGTAAAGTATATAAAAAAGGACTGATTTACAGAATGTGACATAACTTAATGTGCTCTCAAGATACATTTAATAATGTAAGGGTGACATTCAGATAGTTGGGTGTACAGACAGAGAGATAGCTATATATCCTTACAATCTGCTACTCTTAATACTGTATGCTAAATACCAGGTTTCTTTGGTTTGCAGGCATATGTGACAGACATACATATGTCCGTACATATAGATGGACGCACAACCATCTGCACTATATCCCACTATATTAAAATACTGCTATGCTTTTACCAAGCTATGCAATTAGGGTTGGGACACAACTGTCATGAGCAATAACTTACACACAACAGAAGAGAACATCATAATCAGAAAAACACATAAACAAGAAGAGTTTCAAATAATGTGTCCTTGATTCATTATTATAATTACCTTTAATTAGAATTCATTATAATATTAATTGCTACTTGAAGACAGCATTGTTCTTTGTCTTCATATAATCCTTTTAAAAGGCTTCATGTCTGTCTTCTGTTACAAAGTTGCTGCCGTGCAAGATTTCACAGCACTGTTAAGCCTGGGACACACATGAGTGGCGTGACACCGCTAGCGGGGAGCGGCGAGGGGAGATGGTGCAAAAGGACACACATAAAGCAGCGTATGCGGCGGACGTTTCCAAAGTAAATCAGGGCCCTACCAATACAGCCAAAATTGCCACAAATTATGGACTGGAGTTCTAGTGATGATGAGATGGAAGAGGAAGAATTTCAAATCATTGCCTCCAGCGTCAATCACCATGATATCAGGTTTTGGAAGGGAATTAAAAAATAAATCATAAACAAAACAAAACAAAACAAAAAAATGCCACCTAAGCCCCCTCCATCCGAACCAGCGGACAGAGGAGCTTGGCAGCTGCAGGTCCAGCCCGAGGTGATTTTTTCTTTGGTAACTTCCATGAAATATGTGCGGCGATTACAAATTTAAAATGACAACTCTGGTGAGAGTTTGCCACGTCTTTGTAAACTGGGAATTAAACTTAACACCTATTAAAAAATAGATCATATGTCATATTAGAAACTGTTATTACAGTACAAATGTGATTGCACATAAAAATAAATCGCACAACAAATGATAAATTATTTCTATTTATGTCATAACCCATTGTGGCAGAGTGGTTACAGTGACGTCACGGACCAGGAAGAAGCAACACAAAAACAAAGAAGGACTGGGCAAAACTGAAGCGAAACAGGCACTCAGAGCGTTTATTAAATAATAAAACAAAAGACTTAAACAAAACAAAAGACATAAACAAAAGGACAAACAAACCGTAACTAACAAGTATCACGCTGGTTAACAAACCAGCACGTCTAGCAATTGTTATTTCTGATTCCTAAACTTAAAGACTCACATCACGTTCTTCAGGACTCTCTTCCCAAGCGCAGAAAGCTGCTGGTTTTATACAGGTGACCATCTCCCGATTAGCAACAATTAATCAATGAATTAACTCGGGAGATAGTCACACTCTGCCGAGGTTTTTTAAATAAATAAACAAAACAAATGCACAGCTTTTCGCCGTCATCTGAAATAATAAAGACGGACGGCTTCATTCGCCTGCAGACAAATACAATACAAAAACAACAACAATAATAATAATAATAATAATAATAATAATAATAATAATAATAATAAAGAAAACATACATAAATAAATACAAAGGGGTGGGCACTTTGCCACACCCATATACAAAATAATATAATTGTATTTATTTCTCTTTCGCTAATATTTGCAAATATATTGCAAGTACATGAATGAAGAAAACCAGTAATATAAAGTAGCCAGCGATTAAATGTAATCTTTGTAAACTACGCAGCCTAAAGTTAACCTGTTATTAAATAATATGAAAAAGGGCAAATGCTAACTTATTTCCTGTCACACTGGTGTCGACAAGTGTCAACTTACGAGTAAAGCGTGGTGTCGAATTAAGAGGCAGGATGCATATATTTTATCTGGAGAAAATTTGGGACCAAGACTGTCTGTTGAATTAAGCGAAGGTGTCGAGTTAACCACCATTCGAGTTAACCAAGGTTGACTGTATATATGTGTGTGTGCATGTATGTGTATATGTATATAAAAAGTATTGGTAACTGTGATGAGTCAAAGGGGTTTCGGTCTGTAATTCAGCCTCCCGACAGTAGAAGGCATCAAACCATCTCGGGACTTCCCTTACCAAGGTCTCGTGACCATGACGAAAGTCATCTTTATGAGGGGCGGAACCTTGGTGTCACTGTGGGAAATGGATCCAGCTGCAGTCTTGGCAATGTTTAGGGAGCAGGAGGAGAAGCGAGAAGAGAGAGAAATACGGCGCCAGGAATAGCTCGCCCAGTTCTTTGGACAGCTGGTGGAGAAGCTCTCAACACCTCCATCAACATCAGAGACTGCGGTTGCCCGGATGTTTGCAGCACAACCTAAGTTACAGAAGATGACTCCGGAAGATGATCCCGAGGCTTTCTTAGTCACCTTTGAGAGAGTGGCGGAAGCAGCAGGGTGGCCTAAGGAACATTGGGCCATGAAATTGGCACCTTGTCTGACAGGGGAAGCCCAGGCAGCTTACAGAGCATTGACGACCACAGAGGCATCAAACTATGATAAAGTAAAGGAAGCCATTCTCTCACGCCTCGGGATCTCGGAGGAAACATACCGGCGCCGCTTTCGGGAATACCAGCTGTCCAAGGGGATGCGGCCCCGGGTTGCGGGACAGTATCTTATGGATCAGTGCATCCGGTGGCTGCGGCCGGAAGAACACACACCCCAAGAACTGGTGGAGAAGATCATAATAGAGCAGTTCGCGTCTATACTACCGCCAGGAAATTGAGAGTGGATTAAAAGGAATCGACCTACCACTCTCGAGGATGCCATCATCCTGGCGGAGGCATATGAAGATGCGAACGAAGGCGCAGTCTCAGACCCCACTACTGCCCCTAAACTAACTCGGACCAACCAGCCAATGAAGTCCAGAGGGGGTAACCAGACCTTCAGACCATGGAGGCCAAGGTTAGCCCCATCCTGGGTGAGAAAAAAATCCCAAAAACCTGTCGGTCATTGACTCGCAGGACAGACAAACTCCGTTGGCGCCTCCTACCCCAGTGTGCTATCGCTGTAATGAGCCCGGACATATTGCCAGGAATTGTCTGATAATGGAGGTGGACCTGGCGAAAAGATCCTGGTCAGCAGTAACAGGTAAGAACACTGGGGAATGTCGGGATCCCTAAGAATACAGGTCGGGGATAAGAGTACTTACGCATTTGCGGACTCTGGGTGTGCACAAACATTGATTCGGCAAGCTCTCTTGGATGGGGTAGCCTGGGAGCCACAGGGTGAAGTGGCTATATCCTGTATCCATGGAGAAACTCGGGTTTATCCCACCACTAAAGTTAGACTTACTGTAGGTGATTATTCAGCTTACGTTAAAGTGGCTGTAGCGCAATGTTTACCATACCCTGTTCTCCTGGGAAGAGACTGGCCGTTTTTTGATCGTATTTTAGGTCGGTAAATGGTCTTAGCTTCTACCCGGGGACAATCTAAGCGAAGGGAGGAAACAATTGACGAAATTTTCCCATTGCAATCCGACCTGTTTAACCCTAAAACCCGCCCAAGAAAAACAAAAAGAGAGCACCGGGTGGAAAAATATGAGGGAACTCTAAGATGACAAGGGGAGGGGTCTGACTCAAAGGTAAACCAATCTCTTAAACGGCAGGGTAAGGGAGTAGGTGTTCAGTGTGACCGGGGCTGCGAGGTTACTGATGTGGAAGGTCACATAATAAAAGACACTCCTCTCAGTGTACCTAACCATTGGGACCGAGATATTGACCTGAGATATGAACAACAAAATGATCCCACGTTACAATATGCTTGGAAACAGGTTAGATATGTTGAGGGGAAGGATATGCAGGAAGGACGACCGGTGGTATTTCCGCATTTTTCTGTATCTGGGCACTTATTATATAGAATAACCCCGGGCTCCCGGGACAAGACAGCTCGTAAAACAGTTATTGGTTCCTGGGACTTTTCAGTCGGAAGTCATGAGATTGGCGCATGATATTCCATTTTCAGGTCATTTAGGAACTGAAAAGACCCAGGAACGAATTCTGGCCCGGTTTTATTGGCCAGGGGTTTATGGTCTTGTGCGGAAGTATGTATCTGAGTGTCCTGAATGCCAATTAGCTGCCCCTAAGTCGGTTCGCCCCGCACCTCTGGTCCCACTGCCAATTATTGGGGTACTGTTTGAAAGGATTGGTGTAGATTTGGTAGGCCCTCTGGAGGGAACAGAGTTAGGATATCGGTATATTTGGTGGTAGTGGACTACGCAACACGATATCCAGAAGCTGTTCCCTTACGCTCTATGAATGCAGAAATCGTAGCAAATTAATTGGTAAAAATATTTTCTAGGGTGGGAATCCCGAAAGAAATTCTCACTGATCAGGGCACTAATTTTATGTCTGGCTGTATTCAGCAATTATACAAATTATTGAAAATTTGTTCAATTCGAACCTCAGTTTTTCATCCTCAAACGGATGGGCTTGTTGAACGATTTAATCAGACTTTGAAAAGTATGTTGCGCCGCTTTGTAGATCAAGAAAAACGCAATTGGGCGAAACTGCTTCCCTACTTGCTCTTTGCAGTTCGTGTGGAACCACAATCTTCAACGGGGTTTTCTCCATTTGAGCTCTTGTACGGTCGGCAGCCGCGGGGTATCTTGGATCTCATAAGAGAAGGTTGGGAAGAACAGTCAAAAGAGTCTAAAAATGTAGTAAAATATGTGTTACAGTTACGCGATTGCTTAGAATTAGTCGATTGGTACATGACAATCTCAAAGCGTCACAGCAGAAGCAGCAGCAAAGCTACAATAAAAATGCAAGAATTAGGAACTTTCGACCTGGAGACAAAGTGTTGTTGTTGCTTCCCTCATTGGAATCTAAGTTATTTGCTAAATGGCAGGGTCCATTTGAGGTTATTCGAGTGGTTGGAAAAGTTAATTATGAGATCCGACAGCCTGGGCGTCGGAAAGAAGATCAAATTTATCATGTTAATCTCCTCAAACCGTGGAAAGAGCGGGACGTCCATTTTATAACTCCCGTGCAGGAGGGAGAGGACTTTGGACCCTCAATTGAGCCAGTGTCAGCAATTGAGGTCCCGATGGGGGAACAATTAACTCCTGATCAGCGCAAAGAGGTAAGCAATCTAAACAATATGTTCAATGATGTGTTTTCTAACGTGCCTGGAAGAAAGCATTTGATTGAACATGCTGTTATCACTCCGCCAGGTCTGAGAGTTAGACAGAGACCGTATCGCATTCCAGAGAGTCGGAGAGATTCTGTTCGGAGGGAGGTGGAGTGTATGTTGAAACTTGGGGTAACTGAACCCTCCTGAAGCCTCTCGTGAGAAAACGGCATTTTCAACCCCAGATGGTCTTTTTCAATTTTGTACTATGTTGTTTGGACTTCATGGAGCTCCTGCTACTTTCCAGAGACTGATGGACAGGTGTAGCGGAGTGTCCCGCCCCTAATTATTATTATTTATATTATTGTTTGCGGCACAAATAACAGCGCCGCGTATTTCTTATTTATATTTAGAAACCTTGTGAGGATGCATGACTGATCAGCTACTGATTATTTAACTAGCTGACAGTCATGCATCCTTACCAAACGCGTGCAGACTCTGGCCGAGGGGTAATAAGATAATTAACAGATTAATAGTTAACCCCTCGGCCAGAGTATAAGAACCTGCAGCTGTCCGTTCTGCAGGGTGGAGTGTACAGAGGAGAGTACAGGGAGCGGAGAGAGCGAGGAAAAATAACAACATTTAAAAACGACTGCTAAACAGTCTTTGTTTATTCGTTTGGCCCTTGTGCCCTTTTGTTTTGTGTTTTGTTGTTTTGTTAAAATCATTTTTTTTGTTTATTATTAAACCGCCCATCCATTGTTTTGATTCAGTTACTTCCTGGTCCGTGACGTCACCACACCAAGCCATCCTGTCACAACAGGGTATTACAACCTCATCTTGAGTATGCAGCTGCATATATCGATGATGTTTCATTTATAGTTCTTCCTGGAGAGAACATTTGAATAGATTAGAAGCCGTCTTACAGTCTCTGAGGAAGGCGGGTCTCACAGCGAACATGGCAAAGTGCGCTATTGGAAAAGAAGAAACTAAATATTTAGGTTTCATAATGGGTAAGGGTAGAGTGAAACCACTGGTTTCAAAAGTCCAGGCTCTGTTGGATTCACCGGTACCTACCACGAAAACCCAGGTGAGATCATTACTGGGGTTGGCTGGTTATTACCGCCGCTTTATTCCACACTTTTCCACTATAGCCTCCCCTCTTACTGATCTCACTAAAAAGAACGCTCCAGATAAAATTAAGTGGAGTGCAGAGTGTCAGACGGCTTTTGAATCTATTAACCCTTTGCAGTCCATTTATTAAGTGCGCGTCAGGTCCAATTTATTTTCACACGCGCATTTAATTTTAGACGCACTGTTTAAAAGTATTTTTTTTTCACAGTCAAACGGGTTTAAAAGGCACTGCATATCAACAAAGCACTCACTAGGCATCTCCAGCCCCGCCCCACCCTTTCGTTCGCTATCGCTTTCACATATGCTAAGAAATAAATAATAATAATAATAATAATAATAATAGTCGTACATACCGATCAATCATCTCCTGATCACTCGTTTTATCACCAAACTCCTCAATAATGCAATCCAAGTCATTATTTTATTACTATAACATCTCAAAAAAGCACTGCAAATGTCCATGATAGTCTCTGTGCGCTGATTCATTAACAGGCAGCTTGTTTCCTTATGACCGCCCCTATGTAATGCCAGGGGCATGTATGACTATTCATGAGATACGCCTTTTTATTTTATTTTTTTTTTCGACTTGTCTGGGCTCCTGTCGCTCCAACTCGGCCATTGAATGGTTTTCTCGGCTTTTTCCGGAGAAAAAACGACTAGAAACCCTTTTTTTGCGTTTTTTTGATGATGTCGGATAGGGTCCGACAATGGACCGGATAGGAATAATTGCAATGTCGGACCAGGTCTGACAATGGACCGCAAAGGGTTAAAACCAATTTGAGTCAGGCCCCAGCACTAGTAAGCCCGGATTTCAGCCGAGAGTTTATCCTTCAGACCGATGCATCACAGACTGGTCTGGGGGCAGTTCTGTCCCAGGAAAGAGATGGTATAGAACACCTGATATTATATATTAGTCAGAAGTTACTGCCCAGAGAACAAAGATATTCGGCAGTGGAGAAAGAATGCCTGGCAGTAAAGTGGGCTGTAGAATCCTTAAAATACTATCTTCTGGGACGAACCTTTGTACTCATCACAGATCACGCCTCTTTAAAGTGGTTAGACACGATGGGGTACCGGGCGCTCCAACCCTTCGCCTTTCAAATAAGGCATCGTGCGGGTAAGTTACATCAAAATGCTGATTTTTTTTTCCCCCTGGAGGGAGGGAAAAAAGGAGGGGTTAGAGGTTTCCGAGTGTTCCTTCGGCTCCACTCTGAGGGGTGGGATATGTTTGTTTATTTATTTATCAGACGCCTTTATCCAAGGCGACTTACAGAGACTAGGGTGTGTGAACTATGCATCAGCTGCAGAGTCACTTACAACTACTTCTCACCTTAAAGACAGAGCACAAGGAGGTTAAGTGACTTGCTCAGGGTCACACAATGAGTCAGTGGCTGAGTTGGGATTTGAACCGGGGGCCTCCTGGTTACAAGCCCTTTTCTTTAACCACTGGACCACACAGCCTCCGTGATGAGTCAAAGGGGTTTCGGTCTGTAATTCAGCCTCCAGATAGTAGAAGGCATCAAACCAACTCTTACCAAGGTCTCGTGACCATGACGAAAGTCATCTTTATGAGGGGCGGAAGCTTGGTGAGGAGCGGAAGTACGAGTATGTAAATCCCGGTCACTCGAGTCAAGTGAGTTGTAAGGACACTTGTCAGTTGGGGATTGGTGTTCCACTGACTACAGGGGCAGGGCATTGCATGCTAAAGGGAACGTACTACTGTGTTCGGGGTTGGTCCTTGAAAGCATAGGCGGGGTGAATAGGCGGAGGGAGAGACGAAGACTTTGGCTTGTTTGTTTTCATTTTGTCTGCACGGGGGCGGAATACACACTAACATTTTCTTTTCTGTTTTATCCCCTTTTTATGTCCGGGGATATCGTGAAGAGGACTAAGGACGTTTCTGAACCCTTCGTTTTTACCATTATTCCAGCACCCCCTCCCTCACGCCATTCTTTTTTTTCGTTTTGATTTATTTTGACCATGTAACCAATAATACTAATAAAAACCTTTATTTTGTTACACGTAAATTACTGTCCATTGTTACTCACACGCCTCACAGTACCCTTTAATCAATGTAAGATAATTTAAAAAAAAACATGTTAAATACAAGCATTTAATGAACATTAGCCACCAATTAACATGCCAAAGACCAAAATACATATTGTCTGGTAGCAATTTCAAATATTTGTTCATGACAAAAGTATTGGCATCTTTACATTAAAAGTCTGTACATTTCATAAGACTAATTAAAAATATATATATATATTCATTGATTGAAAACCATTACACAGTAATTAAGCTGCAATTAAATATTTGCAGACACTAATAAAAAAATAGATTTTTAAATGACAGGTGTACGATTTTGTGCAGCCTTACCTTTTTAATTGTCTTATTCTAAACTGCAGGAATGTTTCCCGCAGAGCCTGCCCAGCTGGCACAGCTCTATGTATATGCTAATGGCTGTATCTGTTTGTCCTGAAAAATAAAATAAATGAAGGGAAAATCAACTGAATAAAATCAAAAACACAACTTAAAATATGGTACAGGTGGCAACCATAATGATCAAAAGGTCTTGCTGTGTTTCTGACTGTGTAACACTGCCACACTCCAGAGAAATGGGTAACTCTGATTTGATGCTAAATATAATTCAGTGCTACTGTACTACAGTTTTACTTGTGTACTACTTTCTTCATAGACAGACGCTGCAATAAAGTCTACCTTAACGTGATTGTAGCTAACAAAATAGTTCCATAAATCTGTTTTGCCACAAAGAACCACATGTTATAGAAAGCTGCACTGTCATTTCAAAACATATACAGCTCTGCTCAAAAGTTCTGCACCACCTAGAATTTAAGGATTGAGACATAATTAAAAAAATTATATGAACATAATTTATATATTTTATTTAACATCATGTAATCAAAGAAACTACAAAATGATATCGCAAAAGTCTACCTGAAGCCATACTAGTAATACAGTATTTCATGTTAGATTTCAAAATGTCACATTTTTTCAATTTTCAATTTTTTTCACACACACGATCACAAGTCCAAAGTGAGTGCTCTCAGTGCTTGTGGTGAAGTACAAAATAATACGTGCTATTAGTGAAACAAGTGCTGATAACAATGTTAATCGTTACTGTAGTGCAGTGCTGATCCGGTTTTGTGCTGGCCCTTGGTGACAGCTCCGGATTCGTGTTTAGCCGTCTAGTGCTATATAATAAAAACAAAAACACAGACAGTAACTAAACAGACAAAACAAACAAAATTCTCACAAACTCTTTCTTTTTATTTTAGGAAATCTCCCGGTCCTTCCAGTTCCTCGTATCTCTTACAAGTTAGGTTTTAAAATGAAAATACATGTTTTGGTTTTTTTTTCTGTTTATTTCCAAAAGGCACATTTGAGGCCTATATAATGATTGGAAGTACACAACGGGTATGGAATTATTTTATCAGCTACAATCACCTTAACTGTGTGCCAGGGGGGTGTAGCAGAAATAACTCTGACTCACAGCCAACCTTGTTAGGCAGCACTGAATAGGCACCAGTCTGAGTAGAGCTAAAAATTAGCACAGAAATATGGAGCACTCATTCTAAGGAACAAATATTGCATTAAAATGGTATCAAATCGCTGCCCTGTGTAAAAACCTCCATCCAGCCTCATATAATGACCTGCAGGTCCTCTAATAATCCCCAGCCCTCCTGATTTACACACGGTAAACTGATTTTACAGACATGTTTACAGTTTGGTCCATTCCCATGACGAACCCACTCTGAACCCTATATTCTATATTCCCCTGTTGGCAGACCCCTGGATCGTCATAGTTTCTCTAAAGACCTAATAAATTGCAGTTAAAATGTAATGTTCTGAATGACATCTTCAAGTCCTTCAAATGACTAGGCAAAAAACATTTTTTTTTAAAATAGCACAGTAACCAGGTGTGTCTTGTCGACTTGAAGACTTTGTTATTCAGACCACAATAGCACATCTGCTACTTGCCACAATATGTTGACTGGAATTGGGTTTTCTGCAAACGTTGCCATTCCAGGAACACCCGGTAGCAGCCACTGCAGTGAGGGACGGTTGCAGGGGTACCCACAAAATCTTGTGAAGTCACTGAGATCCTTCTGTATTCCCATGACTGTTGCTGAATGGTTGCACACAATTCTAACACAGCTTACACAGGTTTAGAAACTTTAGATCATAAGACACATTTGTATACATTGAAGGGGGATTTTCTCATTGTACTTAAAATGTTTTGTCCTAGTCACTGTAGCTATATAACAAGTATACTGATAGTGTTTGTACATAGTCTACAGGAAATGCCTTAAAAACTGTTTTGGGAACATATAACATATAACCATTGAATGGGTTTCGTTTTCTGAATACACAGCCAAGGCCATCAGGCTTCTGGAAGGAGGGAAGCTTGTCTGGGCTTAGACATACAATCCCTAAGGGGAGAGAATTCCTACAGTTAGCAACTCATAAGAGATGGCAAGCAAAAGACAGCCATTAGGAGGCAAATGGAAGCTGCTGTTCTACTAACTCTGACGTGCAGCTGTCCAAGAATGAAGGCACCATTCAGTTCAAACTGTCTGAGGCTGTGTAAAACGTACTAGACTGTGAGCACTGACAAAATATAGATAGATTGACAATGTGTCGCTACACTGCATTATTTATCACTTTGAAGGTTTTAAAATATTTTGTTTTATTTTGACTCAAGTGTGGACTATTTATACATATATATATATATATATATATATATATATATATATATATATATATATATATATATATATATATATATATTGTTACAGGTAATAGTGCACTCTAAATCATGCATAGTTTCCAATGAACAGTAGGAAAGTCTGTAAAATAAAAATGAACTTCAATTTGTTCAGTTTTTGTAATTATTTCAGGCTTAAAGGTAAGCAGTCAATGCAGGAACACACACAGTGTTAATGAACATCTTTGACTTGGCTCTGGTCTGTCTGGATACTGGTCATGGAAGGCCTCTGCTGAACTAGAAGCACAGTCCACTTCATTCCAGTTCTCACTGAGTCACGTTTCACTCTTCTCCAATCTCCACCCCGTAATGACCGATAGTATGACCCAGCCACCAATGTACCTAAACCCTCCCCGCTTGTGTGCTCAAAACAGTGCACTAAAACAAAGCAGGGACTCATTCAGCAAGGGGCCAATGAACACCCCTAGCTTGCCACCAGGAACAATCCAAAAATAGTGTCCAGGCTACGGGGTCCAGTGTGACTAATCACCCCTTAAATTAGTTGCATAGTTCTGTAGGGGCTACCCTCTCTGGAACTGCTACAATAAGTTGTTTATGAATCACTCTGTACATACAAAATAACATTAAAACTAATTATAAGATTTTAGGCCTTGGTTTGGATTGTCTAAATCTTCAGTGTAATATTAATTTATACAGCAATAAGACAATGTTAACTACTAATACTGACCATATCAGGACATAAACTGTTTAGGCAGATTACGGGGGAATCTTCTGAATTCCAGGACCATGCAGGAAAAACCAGGAAAACTCTTTGTCTATAATAAATAAGGCTACAGCTTATGCCTTGGAATATAGTTGGGTCTAGTTTTCCCACAGGAGAGCATAGAACTGGCAAGGGATACCTTTGGTTATAAATACAATTTAATCTGGTATAATAAAAGTCCTATAAAGACACATAATTATTTTCTATTAGTGATAGGGCCCTCTCGGTGAAGGATGTGGTAGTTTACCTTTAGCTTGGGATGCATAACTCCAGTCACAGTGAACTACCACAAGATAGAGCCTTCATTGACAGGCACTATCACTTAAGTGGTTATTGCAATACAGGTGCATTACCTAGTGTTGTTTCTTGTGTCTTATGCCTGCCAACTGCGCACCTACTTTCAAGATCTGTCAGTCTTTCTCATTGTGACTGACACTGACAGGTAGCTTTTATATATTAAGTAACTTCAATTGTCATTTAAAATGTATGTTCTGTCTCTCCAATATTATTATATATTTATTTCTAAATCTGCCTTTACCGGACTGAGCTTTGCTTTGAGCTTGTCTGGGGTGTCCTACTGTAAGTGCTGGTACTGAACAGCCTTCCATTCAAGTCAGGTAACAATGTGACCTTTCAACTCCTGTACTACAGGATAACAGCTGTTGTGTACATTGTGTTACAAAAAGCAAAAGAGAAATAATTATGTTCAAGTGTTTATGACGTGTGTTGGAAACGTGTCAGTAAAAGTGTTATAAGATCTATCACGTCACAGCAACTAAGCAAATAGCAAAATAATAGCCAGGGCCGGCGTCAGCACCTGGGCAACCCAGGCAAGCACCCGGGGCCCCAACGCCAGAGGGGGGCTCACACACACACTAAAATAGCCTACTGTATATCACTTAAACATACATCACTCTTCATTTTCACTTACACAAAATAAATAAATAAATACATACATAAATAAATTAATAATGCACATTTTTGTTATTGAGGCAGGTTTCTCATTGTATTTCTAGTTTTGGGATCAAAAACAGCAGGCAGATAGAATGGTGCAGCAAGCCTTGCATCGGGGTGATGTTTATACACTGCAATGGCACCGAACACCTTGTTCACTTGCACAAAAACTGTCACCCAGCTATGGAGGCAAGGTCCCCTACCCGACACGCCCACTGCGTAGCCATTGGCTGGTGGCGCTAGTTAATTTATGCCGCTCTGTTGCACTCTCACATCCAGCGGATAGCAATGCAGGTTAGAATTAGGAAGTGCACGCTGCTGCCACAGCGAGGAGGTAGCTAGACTAGGAGAGGAGAGGAGAGGAGAGAGGGGATGCTAACGATGTATGAATTCAAGTCAGTTTATTCTGGCATATGGAAGAAGAAAGACATGTATACTGTGTTACAAACAGAAAGAAGAGGAGGAAACAGCAATTATAGATAGAAAAAAATAGTACTACAGTTTATTTGGGGAAGATAAACAAAAACAAAAAGAAATGGGACATTGTTCTGAAGGACGATACTTGGGCATCTTGTTTTTGCTTGGACTCTACACTTCAGGTATTGCAACGAAAGGTAGGCGAGAACTTCTACGGTGGCTTAGGTGGTGCTTTTAAACGGTGCTGTCGCTGTCTTTTGTTTTGGTACTGAAATGGGCAGTAGAAGTTGTGTTTCTGTGTCTGACTATAGCGATGCTTATAGCAACTACTGTGCACCCTTGTAAGATACTGTATAAAAGACATATTGCGTGTGAAAAGGTCAAACGTGCTGGCAACATAAACACAATAAACGTTTCAACACGTGTGGTGTATTTTCAATGGCGTGTGTTTGTTTAAATGCCAATGCCATAACTAGTAAGAAGCATGCTTCTGAGCAAAAGGATGAGTTTTTAAGCGTAGTGTATGTGTGCATCATATCTTTGATTATTTTCAGTGGGAAGGTGAGCCCGTAAGTTTGTTTATTGCCATGTTACATAGTCAGTACGCACAATTATGTATGAATGATTATATATGAAGAATGGATCATTTTTCATTTATGTTGTTTCAATGTATATGAAGATTTCCTCACTCGTGCATTGTTGTAGTGTGCACACTTTCTTTTTTATATACTGGTCCTGATTTTTAATGTCTTCTTGGAACAGATTCATTTAATTAAAACACTTCGAATACTATCGGTATTGCATCGTGTGGTACTCTACTTCAAACACTGGGTAGGATGCATAGTATTTTGCACCAGAAAGTATTAATTAGGATTTCAACCAATTCCCATTAGATATTGTATTTCTGTTGCTGCGTGTTCATTTATTGATATGTATTGGGGGAAATGGTCTTAAACATAATGGCTAAAATTGCAATGTTTTGGGAGGTTTGGTTAAGGTCTAACGTTGTATTATTTAGTCGGCAGCAGTGTGGAGATATTTGTAATTTTATATATAGACTGGTTGTACAAGAATATGCCGTGGCTTTATTAATTTACTGTCTGAAGATGAATCGTGTACTAACACCAGGGGAACGCGTGCAATATGATGAATTGGTTCGGAGACTATAGCTTGGAATGTTGATTATGCTGAATATTATTTTCTGTTGGTTAGTCAACTGCTCGTCAATGCGCAACAAAGCACGGGATAGAATTGTCACAGCAGCTAATCATTAAAGACTACACATTTCCACAGACGGCGTTTTCCCTAATTAAAAATATGTTTGTGTTAATTATTTCACTACAAGCTTACCGTTATGTACCGTTATGTACCGTTATGTACCGTTGAGAATGGATTAATGGTGTAGCCTGCTGTTTGTGTTCTTTTTTGTGAACGCCAAGAACTTAGAAAAAGGTACTGCAGTTTCTTATGAAAATGTAAAGACAAGTATAACGCCAGCATGTAACATTTTGTTAAGATAATATTCACTGAACTGCAAAGGATGATCTTGCAATGAAGTTGTACGTGTTCACAGTTGAATACAGAGTTTAAAGGGATGGTTACACTTTATAGATACATTTGTCTCAAAACAAAATTAACTCGTTATACTGTCGTTACTTTCCCTATCAGTTTCTCACATAAGGGATCGAGATTCATTTCTACAGTGATTTAAAAAAAAAAAAAAAATCAAATCAAATCAAATTGTGTTTATATAGCGCCTTTCAAGTTTCAAACGAAAAATATCGCAAATCACTGTACAAGACCAAATAAGAGTAGGCTATCATAATAAAAGTAATTTGTATAGAGATGCCAAAGCGTGTATGTCACACACACACACACACACACACACACACACACACACACACACACACACACACACACACACAAATGAACTTATGTTCTTTAGTTTATTGATCACCTGCTCACTTAATTTCAGTTTCTCTTAATTAGCACTTATAATTACAAGTCCATGTGACAGTTGGTGATTCATTTGAATTGTATCCCCAATCCAGTTGTTTATCCTCGTGGTATGTCAGCAGCTTTTCATGGAATGTCAGAAGATTTAAATGTCGATTTAATCAACAGTATGCGCAATGCGAAGTGACGTGGGACGATTGTTGTTGTCAACATCTCATACATTTGGTTGTACTTGTGCTTTGATTGCGGAATGCATTTTATTTGGAATTAATATCCTCACCTCTAACAAACACAATAATGATATCGGCGTTGTTAAAATGTAATTAAACTTAGACAGTATCACTGTGTACCCGATTTCAACGCGAATTTTACGGAACCCGAAAAGGGACATGGTGTGAATTTAAAAAGAAGGGTTAGGCTAATACTTAATACTGGTAAAAGGTTGTGGTAACCTCGTGGGATTCTCTCTTCTTTTGCAATTTCTCTCAGTTTTTGCAATACTGTCATTTTGGTAGATGAGCCATCATTTTGCGTTGTAATTGTACCATTTTTTGAGAGGAAAAGCAGGATCGGACTCCATCCATGAATGTGTGTGTCCTAATAACTCTCCAATCACTGAGACATGACTCAATTTACTCCTTATCATGTAGACTTTCATGTGTAAAATAGTGTTCTCTTGCGAGTTAGTTTTCACGAGCTAACTGTTGTATGAGAATACAACTGGGTGCAATAAATAATCTATTCACGTTAAACTCCCGTTAAAATCCCGTACACCAGTTTTGCATAGTTTTTGTGCCATGAGCAGGAAATAAGGTGATTGTCTCCTATCCACTGAGAACACCGGGTGCCTGCTTCAGTCAAGATATTATGTCGCGCGCATGAGATACGAACATTTTTTTTTTTTAATTCACACCATGGCCCTTAGGGGTTCTGTAGCATTTTATGTTGTGTCACCGAATATTTTAATAGTGTGTGCAGTCTAAAGAGAAGTATGAATATTTGATCAATTCAGTACTGAACAAATGCCTTGGAGTCTTATTTCATCAGGAATATGGTTTAACCCTTTAACCAATCCAAGTACTGCTGTAGAACTCAATAACACAAAATGAGCTGCGCTCTATGGTCAGAATATCGATAAAGGGCTGTTGGTGGCATTAATAATTGAGGTGTAACGGTTGTATTGACGTTTCAGATTAACTTTCTGTCTACTGTCCTCTATAGTTGACAGAGCCTGCTGTTTCATTTAGCTTCAACAAGCAGTTACCACTACTATTTACATTAAAGGAATGGACTACCTTAAATCACCTTCTTATGGAACAAAATGTCATGCAATTTAAGTAATTGTCCTCAGGTGTGAGAACTGAACATTGACTGTTCCTCAACCAATATAGCCAAGATTCAATACCCAAGGTTACCACAAACGGAGTGTCCCCTATCTGGAGAATACTAGAAGCACAATGATACTAGTCCCATGGTCATGACCATTGTCATAAAATTGGTAAGTTTCCACGTTACCATTTTATATAATAGTTGCCTTAATTGTATCCCTTCACATACTGTAGGTAGATTGCATTTTTAAAATATTAATATTCATAATAGTAATATTTAATGAACATTGCTCTTTGAAAAGTTGTTAGACGTGCTTAGCAAAATCTGGGCATCACACTATGTTATTATTATAATTCTTGTCAGCCTCATTACCTGCCCTTGTGCAAACATTGCCCCTTATAAAAAATAAAAATAAAAAAGCATTAAATTGCCACAGTGGTGCCTTACCACCATTTTACCAGTGCCATTCTCACTCCTTTGTAGCTGCCCTTGTGCTAACATTGACTCTTACAAAGAATCATTAAATTGACATGCATTGATAGTTTCTAATGTGTGCTTAATTGTCGCTGGTGCTCATAAATATGTTACACTGGTGCTTGTAAGCGCAATACACGTAGTATAAACACGGCAAAACTTGCCTATCAAAATATTTTCAACTCCAGACCAATCAGTAAAGAAAGGCTATCAGTACTGCATATTGTGATTAATCATTTTTAATTAGAGGCAGGGTCCTCTATTCCTTGGGCTGAATTTGAATTATACTTGTTGCCCTTGGGCTATTATAGATTTCTGACAGTAGCATTAGAGCTAATAGCAATATTCCAGAAGAGTAGAAGACTCCACAGTGTGTAAAAAAAAAAAAAACACTTTTTATTAATTCAGTCTTTGAGCCTTCGGCTCTGAGCAATCCACCAAATATTTTGACCTTTAATTTTTAGAAAACTTGGATTTAAATATGATCTATTTAGAATCTGGAAGATTTTGCTAGAATCTGGAAGATTTTGCTACTCTTGCAAAAAAAAGTTGTTCACGGGACAGGAGGGCTGTGACTGAAGGGTTTAAGGACAGTCTGTTCCGCACTGGAACATGGAAATTTCATGATAGCTCCCAAACCAGGTCATTGCATTGAGTTTCTCATCTAACTTGCGGATACTTCTTTTTTTACTTATCTTCCAAAACTCAAGGTCTCAGTTTTCTCATCCATATAGATTTATGGATTTATGTGTTGTTTAAGTGAAAATCAGATGTAGTGGAATGTATTGGGCATTTAAATTGGCGGAGATGGGACTTCATAATTAATAACAAAAGCTCCGTTTCCACAGCCCTATGATTCCTTTCTCATGACATGCTAATGAAATGCTAAGTTTTATAGCTCTGCTTTTCAAAACAAGATTTTTACCAGATTTATACCCTCCAGCACCAGACCCTGTGTGCTCACTCAACCTGACCTGACAATGCTTTACTAACCATTCACAGAGATCTGAATGGACCTGCCTGCAGAGGGGTTTGTGGCAATAGAAACACAATGGGAATGAAATCCCTACAAAGGTCAGATCTGAGAAGCTTAGGAAAGGTCTGGCTAGTTGCTGGATACAAGACCCCCAAAGAACCCCAGGTGCTGCAGATTATGAAGTGTTGTTGGTGGCTCTCCTGTATCTAAGCATCATCCCATTTCTCCAGTATACACATTCAGGGGGCAGGGCAGTTGGAGGATCCGATTTTAAACCAGTTGCTTTCTACTGTGGGCATCTAAAATCTCCTGGCACCTTTTTAAAGAAGATCAGGGATATGGAACCATATTGCCCATGCCATATCTGTAACACACCCCTCCCTATATCCCAAAATGTGAAATGCTGGCTTAGTTGTGAAGTGCTTTGAGAGGTTGCTCATGTGAAAGGTGCTATGTAAATACCAGTTCCCTCTCTACCATGGTGTAGTCTATTTTGCTTGCAAAAGTATTTGGTGACTGAATTGCAAGCATTAAAATAAATACTAAGATGACTTCACATCCTTGGTGACTGAACCGCACACATACAGCTGAGCAACACAATGGGAGAACATACTCCATGTGCTGGCCTGGACCCAAGAGGAGTTTTTGAAGGTTTTTTGTTGTAAGCTTGCTAGTAGTTAGACATGGTGTTGCTAATTGCAGATCACTGATTGTTCTTGCTTGGATGATATATTGTGAAGACCTTTTTATTTGTATGCACGCGTTGTACAATAGCACTGCGATAAATGTGGATCTTTCTAATGTAGAAGTCATATGTATCTAAGGCAGGCAACTAGAACTGAAGAGCAACATTTAACACAGACCTATAAAAAAACAAAACAGTACAGTGCCACCTTGGTACAAAGACCACCCCTGCAATTAGGCCATATTTTTACAGTCCCAATGTCATTGACTTCATAGACCATCCATATTAAGGCCAGCCTAATAGTAAGTCCACATTTTGGTGGTCCATTGACAGGTATTATTCAAGAGGTATTTATAATTGCTTTAGGAGCCATTTAGAACGATTGCAAACATCATATATAAAAAAAAAACTAAGGGGAGAGTACAAAATTAAACAAATGTAATTTGAAGCTGCTTGCTTTTTAAGGACCTTCATGTTGCATTTCTAGTGCTTCATGGGTAAGCCCGACTCCAAGGGTGAGAGGCAAACTGTCCTTTCTTGTCAATCTTTTTGTTGTTGCTGATTCAATACACTGCTAAGCACAGCATAGCTTAGAAAGAGGGGGTGGGGTTCTGGCCTCTTTGAAGTGAGCAGTCACACATGGAAAGGCAACATAGCAGTAGCTAATAAAAAGAGCTGAAGCAATTCATTATTGACAAGCAAGTAGTGATGAGAACATTCTGAATTATATTGTTGCATCACTGAAAACACAGCATTGTTTTCTGTTCATTCACACAAACCAGAAGTATTCTAAAAAAATTTAAAAAACACATTTTTTTGTGTCCCTGACGTGCCTTTACAATGTATTATGCAAATTCCTAATTTTTATTGTATATTATATAAACTCTGCATGTGTTTAAAATGTTCTTTAGAGATACATCACCTTTCCTCAACCATCTAGAATTCCTTCAGGGAAGTTGGCGGAAGGAAATATGCAGTGAAGCTCTTAAATGGTCCATGGTAATTTCTTGTGAGACTGCTCTGAAACATTAGTTAGGCAGACTTGGATGTGAAACCACCTGCCAACCAAGCATACTATCAGCAAGGGTGTAACGATACACTGATGTGACAATATATGATTTACGATATGCACGCCGTGATACAACATGTATCACTATACATGTGCTGGTCCTAATGGGCTACTTATATGATGCATTATAAGATCAAATGATAATTTAATGACACACTATTTTCTTAAAAGACAAAAATTAAATGAGTTGGGGAGAGTATGTATTCATACCAGCTATAAAACACACTTATTCTTCATTCAAGGACCACTTGGTGAACTACAGTGAGCTATGTTGTGATTTTGGTCTTGTATCACGATGCAAACGACACATTTCTGTTACGATGCAATATATCATCTAAAGAAAGTACACCATGAATTATACACATGTAACAATCAGATCGTCAAATGTACTGTTTTTCCTGTTGTGACAGAAACTGACTTGCAGCCGGGAGGTGCAGCTTTTATATAGTACTTTATACGGATTCGATCAACAAAATAATCAGCCAGGAGCCCATTTACACAAGTGTGTGTTGCATATTGCAGGTAATTCTATGTATTTGTCCAAACCCTGTATATGTTCGCTATACTGTATAGTATACATTATATAAAATGACCCTGAAGGAATTCTCTAGGGTTAATCTTCACGCTGTTTTTTTATTCCTAGTTTTGCCAGCTTCCTTAAAGAAACCTATCCAAGTTGCATTATTCTATAATGATTCCCAAGGCATTGTACTTCACATTATAGCAGTGACAAATCTTTGTGTTCTGTAAGTTATTTCCTGGCTTCATCTAGCAGAATTTTCTTTAATATTTCAATGTTATTTGTCAACATCCTGACACTGTTTGTATCCTGGGAGACAGTCAGCATGGTTTTAGGAAAGGGAGATCATGTCTAACTAACCTGCTTGATTTTTTTTGAGGATGCAACATCGACAATGGATAATTGCAAAGCATATGACATGGTTTAGTTAGATATCCAGAAAGCTTTTGACAAAGTCAGTATAAAAAATTACTTCTCAAACTGAACGCAGTAGGGATTCAAGGAAATGCATGCACATAGATTAGGGAGTGGTTAACATGTAGAAAACAGAAAGTACTGATTAGAGGAGAAACCTCAAAATGGAGCGAGGTAACCAGTGGTGTACCACAGGGATCAGAATTAGGTCCTCTGCTCTTCCTAATTTACATTAATGATTTAGATTCTGGTATAATAAGCAAACTTGTTAAATTTGCAGACGACACAAAAATAGGAGGAGTGGCAAACACTGTTGCAGCAGCAAAGGTCGTTCAAAATGAACTAGACAGCATTCAGAACTGGGCAGACACATGGCAAATTACATTTAATAGAGAAAAGTGTAAGGTACTGCACGCAGGCAATAAAAATGTGCATTATAAATATCATATGGGAAATACTGAAATTGAAGAAGGAATCTATGAAAAAGATCTAGGAGTTCATGTTACTCAGAAATGTCTTAATCTCTGAAATGTAGGGAAGCTATAAAAAAAAAAGCCAACAAAATGCCCAGATATATAGTGAAAAGTGTTGAATTTAAATCAGGGGAAGTAATGTTAAAACTTTACAATGCATTAGTGAGACCTCATCTAGAATACTGTGTTCAGTTCTGGTCACCGTGCTACAAAAAGGATATTGCTGCTCTAGAAAGATTGTAAAGAAGAGCGACCAGAATTATTCTTGGTTTAAAAGGCATGTCATATGTAGACAGGCTAAAATAATTTAATCTATTCAGTCTTGAACAAAGAAGACTATGCGGCAATCTGATTCAAGCCTTCAAAATTCTAAAAGGTATTGACAATGTCGACCCAAGGGACTTTTTCAACCTGAAAAAATAAACAAGGACCAGGGGTCACAAATGGAGATTAGATAAAGGGGCATTCAGGACAGAATGCCCCATTATTTTTTACACAGAGAATTGTGAGTGTCTGGAACCAACTCCCCAGTAATGTTGATGAAGCTGACACCCTGGGATCCTTGAAGAAGCTGCTTGATGTGATTCTGGGATCAATAAGCTACTAACAAGCAATAAGCTACTAACAAGCAAACGAGCAAGATGGGCCATAACCATTCTTATGTTCTTATGTGTAAGCATGTGCCACCCCGTTTTTGGACAAATGGATTTCAAGGTAATCATAAACTGATAAATATTTCATGACGACTGAGTTGTAAAAAAAATCTGTTGTCTTGGATAGATTCTTCCATAACTTAAAACATACAATCATAAAACCTTATGTAATACTAAAAAGAAGCTTAAACACTAGAACCGCCATGGCAGTCATTTTGCCTGTTTGAGGTTTTCAGATTTAAAAGGTTGTCCGTTTATGACTTTTCCTAAATACATGTATTAAATACCCTGACAGCGTTTGAAAGGCAGGATCGTGAAAATAATAAAGTTATAATCCCGTCCACATAGAACCACCAAAGCAGTCATTTTGACTGCCTTTTACAATACATGTCTTTATTTAGAATATAACCTAAAATGTTGTATTTTTTAGATACAAGCCTGTTGTTATCTCTACCCCCACTGAGCTTACAGCAGTATGTCTCTGAATAAAATATGGCTCTTGAAGTCTTGACATGTGTTATCCAAAGATCTATTGTAATCCTATCAATTACTTGGAGAGCTGGCATCTGGCTGTCTATGTGAGCATATATAGTCTGCTGTCGTATAGTATTAGGCTACTATTTTACTCTCACAGGTACATAGAGGGATCTTCAAGAGCCAAAGAGGTCGTTGCAGAAGTAGCAGTCCTGGGGAATCCTCTGCAGTGCCAGCCACTTTGCTTGTATCATCTCCTGCAGCAGCTGCAGGCGTGGCAGCCATGCCAACCGCTTCACCAAGGACAGTGCCTCCAGCTGTATCACCAGCACGAACAGGCATTCATGAGGCTGGGAAGGATGGCACTATTTGAGAAATTATAAATCCCGGTGTTGACGCTGTGGGAAGACGGGCTGCACAAAATGTTTTGACTGAAACCTTAGGTCCCACGCCGTACGCAAAAATTTGGCATCAGAAATTTGGAATGACTTCATTGAAAACAGCATTGCCTGCTACAAGCTGGGAGAGAACCTTACAGTGGACGAGCAGCTGTTTCCGACAAAAGCTGTGGATTTCTACAATGACACAAAGTATGGAGTGGACGTTTTAGACCAGATGGCACGTCAGTATTCAGTGAAAGCTGGTTCTCGCCAGTGGCCCGTTGCTGTATTTTACAATGTACTGGACCTGGTAGCCATCAATTCCTTCATTTTGTGTAATGAATGCACCGGGGAAAATATCGGTAGGAGAGATTTCATCTTGAGGCCACAGCGCTTTGGCAGAAACATTTCGATCAGAAAACTGCAAAGCAGCAGGCAAATGCAGCTCAACCTGGATTCAGTGCTGCACCCAGTGACACATGCAAGAGAAAACAGTGCCAGGTAGCTAAATGCAATAAAAAAAATATAACTTCTGATATATGTGCCCAATGTGGAAGAGCAGTATGTGGTAAATGCACAGGAAAAGTTGATCTGTGTGGATTGTGCTACTTAGGTTGTTACTTTGAAGTCCGTTTCCCTTAAAGCGCATTCACGTTCCATAATGGGAATTGAGTTATTTTCTTTTTTTTATGTTACTTTAAAAAAAAAAAATGTTATTTTTTTTATAGTTTTGGATGTACGTATACCTGTTTACACACTAGTTTCTTTTGAAATGTTTATTTTATTATAGTTTTTCATTTTTTTAAGTAAACCCTTTTATGTTTAATTGTTCAAATGCAGTGTTTCGGATGTGCAGATGTTTGATATAATGTGCTTAAATAAAACTTTTGAGTTGTATCCAAGTTTGTCTTTCATTTTAATATTGAGGTTGTTTAAAATGTAACCTTTATAATGACAGCCGGTTTAAAAAAAGACACTTCTTACATTTTCAACAAATGTAAGTCTTCATATAACATAATGTATAAATGGCTGTATCAAAAATATGTCATGTAAAGGAAACCAACTCATAAATTACATCTGCAATAATGAACTCACATTCTACTGTGCACAAGAGTGTTTCTCTCCTTTCTTTAGTAGATAATTAGATTCTTAGTGGAATATGGAATTTACTTTTGTTTTTTTACCTTCTGGATTGCATTTGGGTTTAATCATTTGATTTTCCACATATTTTACTACTGTATGAGTATGAAGACCCCCCCATAGGTGCAGAGGTTTCTGTATCTTCATTTTATTTTGTATAAATCTAATTTTGTTGTGCACCACAGATTGCTGATTATTTTGTCATTCAACTGGCATCCCCTTTATTTTTTCTGTTCTACACATTGGCCGCTTCTCAGTTTGTCATGTTGAACAGACAGCAGATCTAACACTGATTGTAGGTGCTTCCATGTTCAGGACTGCCCAGAATACTGACCTTTGATGAGACAATATTTTAATACAGTTAACCACATGCATGCATTGCCACTGCTGAACAACAACCTTCCATTCGATAGCCATGGTTCAGCAAGCAGAGACGTGTTCTGCACTGTACTATCCATGGTCCTGAAAATATATTTTCAACGAAACAGTGCATTTAGGCAACTAGGCAGGCAGTAGATCGTTCGGGCTCTGTGAGCATTTAGTTGGCAGGTGTTTCCATATCCACGATTGCCCAAATTGATGATTTTCCAAAAGCTATCAAAATATATGACTCAACAATTCAGAACAGTCATCACTCCAGATTTCTAGCACAAGTTGGTGGTAGAGAGAATGATCATGGCTTCCCATGGTGGTGCTAAACCCTGTTTGACAGTATCACCAGTGGCATGGAAAGTGTACCAAATGCCCAATCGCAGTACTGCCTGCAAGTATGCAAATAATACATTTATACAAATAATAAAATAGGTTGCTGCTAACAAAATAATTTCATAGGGCATGTTCTTTCTCTATGTAGATCTGCACTAGCTAAAATACACTTCTCCATTTGTTTGCCTTTCAGGGAGTCTGATACTGTATCACTTCCTAGGTCATTTCACCCAGCAGTGTGTCTGGGGTCCATAGGGGGAAGCAGCTGGTTGGTTAATGACAAGAAAGAAGGAGATGAATGGGGTTGGGCATATTTCTCTCTTCAGGTGAAATGACCAAGGATGTTCAAGACCACCTGAAAGTCTTGCAAACAAAGACTTCTAGAACCTATTGTAGTACCAGATATTGTGGTTTAAAAAGAAAATACATGACTGCTGTGATGTGTGTTTCTTTCAAAACTGCACTTTTGAGATCTGTATAGTGAATGGAAGTGCAACACAAGTAAGATGTATGAAAATATTTAATTAGCTATCAAGATACATATATGTTCATTGTATCCAAGATAATCCATTGAGTTGCAGGAAAATTCACATTGTAAGCAAATAAATAAACTGGTTTAAAATAACAATGGTAGGCAAATTCACAGGAATGTAACTGAATGCTAACTTAAGCAATTACCATCTTTTCCAATTTTGTAAATATGATGCAAGGGTGCAAAGCATAAAACAAATGATGAAATCCTGAGAAAGTGCCAGCACTGATGAATTGCATTGTCAGTGCCAAGGTAGAAGTTTCATTTCATCAGTTTTTAAATGTAAATTAAATGGACCATTTGTCTATGTATACAAACTCCTATAACACAAATATAGTTTAAAGAAAAATAACTCATTTGTTATTGTGGCAAAGTGGTTTGCAGAGAGCAGGTGAGAGGTGATGTAATTACGACACAGAAGACAGACAACAAAGTTCACGATCCAAACAGAAACGTTTATTTATAATCCCAGTATGGCGACCGCAAAGAATAATCCCAGGCAACGTACAGCAACGTGTATTGCACTGTTTCAAAACAACGGCTTACAGTCCCGAAAGAATAAACACAGTAGAACACATACAAAGACAAGCATACATTCACAAGTCCAGAGTGAGTGCTAAAGTGCTAGTGGTGAAATACAATTTATTCGTGTAGAGTTGTGAGGTGTTGTTTGGGTTTGGTGCAGTCCTCAAGCGACAGCTCCGGATCGTGTTAGCTGCCTAACAAGAACAAACAAGTATAATTAGACACGACAAACAAACAAAACACTCACGGTTATTTTACAGTTCTCGTTTTTCAGTTCGACCTTAACCATAACAAAAGGAACAGATCACCTAGCCATGTCCCCTTTTGTACCGTCAGTCACGCCCCCTTGGTTAGCGAGTGCAACCGTTTCTCCTCCAATCCGCGGTTGCCACATCGCTTCCCTTCTGGGGCGATGACTTGGTATACGGTAGCTCTGCCCCCTTTCTAGATGGCCCACTTCCACCTTTCCTTTGGAATGAATTGTCTGACCATCCAGTGCGGGGCACTCTGTTCCCTTTACACAGAGCCCTCACAGGTCAGGAGGGAGATGTATAACCAAGATTCATTCTTTCTCTGTCACAGTTATTCAATTAGAATCTTAGGTATGTATTCAGTAAAAGTAATATATAAAAACTGCTTCTCTCAGTTTCAGTCAGGATGGAAAAGACAGTAGATCTTTCAGAATTGCATATAGGCACTTGGTTAACTAAGGCTCCTTGAGAAAAGCAATGAGCCATTTGGGGGAACTCTCGTTCTTATAATAGGAGGCACTTTTTTACACAGAGAATTGTGAGGGTCTGGAACCAACTCCCCAGTAATGTTGTTGAAGCTGACACCCTGGGATCCTTCAAGAAGCTGCTTGATGAGATTCTTGGAACAATAAGCTACCAACAACCAAACGAGCAAGATGGGCTGAATGGCCTCCTCTCGTTTGTAAACTTTCTTATGTTCTTATGTGATACATTGAGAGTGGTGCAGTGTACAAAGTAACTGTCCAGACAATGATTTACTCCTAAAACGTCCGTATTTATTTAAAGCACAATAAATAATAAATCAGTCGCCCCTATACTAGCAGTGGTATAGGGGAAGCGATACAGCGGGTTTGCAGTCCCAAACAAAACGACACTCCTAAACCACAATCCTCCATGCACAGAAATGTGCTCCTTTAATCCCGGGGAAGTGGTGCTGGTGTCAGTGTAGTGCTGTGCAGTGGGGTAGTGATCTAGGGTAAGTGCTGGCTCTGAGGCAGCAGAGCCTGATCTCCTTATTCCTGCTATAAACAAACACAAACAAAACAACAAACACATGCTCCGGCTGTGAAATCACGTTTCAGTGTAAGGGGCATTACCGAAATAGCTGCTTCCCCTTTGTACCATTAAACTCCTCCCTGCAATCAACCCGGCGCCATTGTTTCTCCAATCGTTGTCTGCCCCTTAGTTGATTGCAATGAGTCCTTCTGTGTACGAGCAGCTACGCACTCCCCCTAATATGGTAATCTTCCGGTTTCCGCCAAACCATCGAATCTGCCCATCTAGGAGGCAGCATACCACCAACCTTACACAGTGCCCTTTCTGGTCAGGAGGGAGATTTACAGCTCAAATTCTTTTGCTGTCTGTCACAGGAACAAACAGATTTCTACCCCCAATTCTATTATAGTGGTAATCATTGAGGATTGGTCTATTCAATTGATCTAAACAAGGTTGAATCTAAATTCGGATCATTTTACTCACTGTTAAAGACACAAATAAACCTAGTAGACTCCAACACAGTGTTGGGAATGCTGGCTTATTTTATTAATTTAAACGATTGCAGTATTTACATCTAGCACTGGTAATTGAATAAACTCTGCGGTTCAACGTCTGGCTGCCCATTGTGGCCCCTGCACCTTCACTACAGTGTTATGGCATATATTTCACTTTTTTTTTTTCCAATGCTGTAGACCTGCTATGCACCTTATGCATATGATGCATTGTAGATGTTACAGACTCTTTAAAAAAAAAATGTAAAAAAGCACTCATAACAATAATTAAAAAACAGTATGTATGGTGTACTTTAGTAAAAGAACCATGCTTATAATAAATTGTTATGAGTGCTTTACAAATCAGGTGCTTTTATGTTTTATAATAAACTTGACTCAAGTGTTTTTGAGTTCCAGTCCTTTGATACTGTTAACATATCTTATGTGTCAATTTTTGTGCTAGCCATGGGTCTGCTGCACTTCACTGTCCATGGTCCTAAAAATAAGCATTTGCTGATTTAGCTCTCCAGTGTATTTAGACAGCTTGTTACTAGTCCTTTAGATCACAGCATAGAGGTTTCAAATTGGACAGCCCTTGCGACCCTTTCTGAAGCTGATCTTGGGAAACAGATCTGTTCGTATCTTGAATATCATACTTGTTCATGTGCTGTTGTCTGGGTTATACTATGTACCAATCAATCAATCAAATAGATTGATATTGTATATGTTGTATATCAGTAGAAATATCCATCAGAGTTAACCATGATCCTTTATATGTCAGTTTTGCATTAAGTAAATAGAAAACTACAAAGCAGTATGTGATTCAGTATGTTAACGTAACATTATTCAGCAGGTTTCATTCGACTTTATGAAGCAAAATGTATTAATTCTATAGGCTGATGCAAAACTTTTGGCCATAGCTATAGATAGATATGTCAGTGAGTTATAAAAGGATTCTTGATTCCTTTGGTGTTCTAAATGTTTCAAAGATCTTAGATAATCCATTAAGTGCCATACGTCATTTAATGGATGGATAAAATGATAAGCTTTATTAAACCTGCGAATGCTGTAAGAACCAGAGATTGGAAAGTTGGCAGTGACACAGAGGTAAAATCCAGATTAAAACAGTGACAAATCCAACATTTCAATAAAAAGGATATAAGGAATACATGATACATTCAGCTCATTTTATTCTTCAATAATCATGTTCATCCTTTTGAAATTAGCTTAGGTTATTTATTTATTTATTTATTTATTAGGCAGCAGTACAAGTGTGGTCCAGTGGTTAAAGTCCTGGGCTTATAACCAGAAGGTTACTGCTTCAAATCCTACCTTTGCCACTGACTGACTCACTGTGTGAACCTGAGCAAGTCACATAACCTCCTTGTGTTCCATCCTGCGGATGAGATGTTAAATCAATGTCCTATTGTAAGTGACTCTGCATATAATGCACAGTTCACAGCCTGTCTCTGTAAAGCGCTTTGTGATGGTGGTCCGCTATGAAAGGCGCTATATAAAATAAAGATGTTATTATTATTATTACTTTTAGACAATGAATTAAAAATGAATTATACTTGATTATTAAGCAACTATCATAACACTCCTTTTGGTTTAGGGCTGTATCAACTGATTCATTGTGAAGAGTCTGCAAGATGTTTCATTTGTGACCATTCCTTATAATCTGTACCACAATTCCTGCATATTCCATGGAATGAATGTGGCATTGCATGTTAGCTGCGCATATATATATATATATATATATATATATATATATATATATATATATATATATATATATATATATATATAAAAATCTACAGTGCCTTGCATAAGTATTCACCCCCCTTGGACTTTTCCACATTTTGTAGTGTTACAACCTGGAATTAAAATGGATTTAATTGGGATTTTTACCATTTGATTTACACAACATACTTAACATTTTGAAGGTGCAAAATATTTTTTATTGTGACACAAAAGTTTATTAAGCAAAAAAAAATGACATTTGTTGGTTGCATAAGTATTCACCCCCCTGAGTTAATACTTGGTAGAAGCACCTTTGGCAGCAATTACAGTTATGAGTCTTTTTGGGTAAGTCTCTACCAGCTTTGCACATCTGGATCCTGCAATTTTTGTCCATTCTTCTTGGCAAAATTGCTCAAGCTCTGTCAAGCTGGATGGGGACCGTTGGTGAACAGCAATTTTCAAGTCTTGCCACAGATTCTCAATCGGATTGAGATCTGAGCTTTGTCAAAAGTAGTAATTATCATGGTTTTAAATCTACATTCAATTAAAAACATGTTCGATGACCTTTTCAGTGTCTTTGACGACCATTGCTGTTCTCATAATGTGCCAATGACGAGGGGTCTCGTCCCAAACAAATATTGAACATAAAGGTTGTAACAATATCCAAGCTACAACAAAAATGAAGGTGGTCTCTTTAAATAACACCCTGCCTCTGTCTGGACAAGTGGTGATCTGTTTTGATTTTGGAAGCTGAAATCTCTTTAGATAGAGTGGCGGATTTCAAAAACAGATGCGCAGAGTAATGTATTTGAGGATTTCTTTAACAAAAGACAGAAGACAGTGTAATTCGGTACATACCTATCTATAAGCACAGGCTTTGCCAGCTCTGTTTCTGAAACTGAGAACACACACAGTCAAACACTACACAGTTGCTACAGATTTCCTGTCTAATCTATTTGTTATGTCTTCACAGGCATGAATTATCTTAGATTGTACAATAACTGGACGCTGCTCTCCCATTGTTTTCTATGGAGGTCTGCGGTTCAGTTATTATTCAGTAACGGAACAGCAAATAAAGCAACGGTTGAGAGATGGCACTAATTAATAACACGTGTTCCAACACACTTGTACTCTGCTCTCAAAAAGTTTACTCTTTCAGTGGACTGCCATGATTATTCCAGACAAAGAAAGGTAAATAAACAAATACATTTGAAAAGTGGTACATTGCTGTGGTGTGTTCCTTGGCAATAATGGAACTCCCTCAATCTTTATTATTACCTTATAACACACCACAGCAATGCCAGTATCCATTAATTATATTAACAATTAGATGTGTGTTTGTAAAAACACTTCAGCAAACATTTTCATTGGTACAGCAGGAACACAAATGTTCTATTTGCATCACAGTCAAGAGAACATTTTTCATTCAATCTGGCCAGGGGTAAAAACATAATAAGTTTATTAAGCATCCAATTAAAACAGTACTTTTTGATGGGGTGCAACTGAGATGCACATTGTAAAGGACTAAAACCTGTTTCTTGCCCCTGAGGTGGCAACCTTATAATGAGGGGGAAACTTCAAATTGGAGAGTCTAAATTTAAATCGGGGACCCCAGGTCAGGCTTTGCCCTGGGTCATATCTTGAAACAAACAGTGTTACAAATATCATCAGCACTGCTTATTCCAAGCAGTCTTTCAGACCTTCAGAAAAAAGTGCCACCTAAGCTTCAAAGAATATAGCTGAAACAGCATTTCTTTCAGCAAAGCTTTCAGAAATCAGGAAAAAGTAAAACCCAAAACAGTTGGACCACATGATACAGATATTATTAATGCATTATCAGTGCCCCATTGTTTTAAAATATCATTTTGTTTTAACAATTTGGGGTCTATTTAACACACTGGCACTGGCTAGTTAATCAAAATGGGGCTCTTTTGGTTTGTGCAAATTAAACAGAGCATGTGAGCATCTTTCATATATTTCTGTCATTATCCATAACTATTAAACGTTCAATAGTGCTGAATTGAGAAATACTAAAAGAAACTTAATGAATTCACTGAGAGGTGTTTTGACTAGAAGTCTTTCTCAATTATATTGTTAGACCTCTTTCTACTATACAGCTTATGTATTGTGTTCAACGACTTTATTAAGGTGGTCAATAAATCACTCATGGATGAAAACACAAGAATGTTGTATTATTACATGGATAATACTCGTTGACGGTGGTATGAATTAATTTGTTTAATTTATATTATAACTGAATACAGTACATTCTTTAAATATTAAGGCGAGGTTGTCAAACCAATTTGCTTCGAATCATCATCTGTGCTATTTTAGTAAATGCTTGGACAGGGGGTCTTTGTAGTTGGTACACAGTGTATTCTAGCATTTGCTCAAGTAGGAGGGAATATATGAAGTTCCATTACAGGTGATGTCCAGTTTACAGTCAACTTTTTCAGTGCCATGTTGTTTTTAACTTTTGGATATATCAGTGATACAACGTTTCCATTTTATTCATATTTACTTTTTTGATCGGTTAATCTATGGGCATTAGTTGATTAATCGGTAGTTTAACCAGTCCACATTTTTAATAAAGGTAATGGTCTTATAGTGGCTGTCCTGTATACTTCTAAATCAATAGAATCTAAAACAAAATAAGCCCAATGGGAATTTAGTCTTTTTAAAAGCATTTTTATTATTATTTCTTTTTAGTGAATGTAACACATTTTCACAGAACAACCTTTCATTTGGGCCACTGTCAGTGACATACCTGAAAACACAAGACAGCTGAGCTGTGTTTACCTTTACAGCTAATCACTTGGCTTCATGTACATCTCCTTTTTATTGCATCTAGCAAAACCTGAGACTCTGAAGAGATGAAGTAATTCCGAATCTTGTTAGAGGTAACCGAGAATACAGTGGCTATTGACAAGTGATTGCTTAACATGCTGTCGTAGAAAGTATCAGAGAAAGTAATTCCACATAATTACCTGTCACAAAGACGGCCGGAGTGGGTGGCGTCAGACCAGATGCAGGAAATAAATAAACAGAGAGATGTGGTTTGGTATAAGCTGGGCGCGTGATCGCGCTCAGCATTTAATAAACAGAAAATAAAAGGTTTTAAACACAAAACCACGGGATACGGCACTACACGCCAAAATAAAAAAGACAAACAAAACGGACTACACAGTAAACAGACAGACAAACGAAACACGGTGAGTGAGACAGTTATTCACTTTTATATTTACGTTCTTTCTTATTATTTAATTTCTCCTTCTCCACACTCGTTCTCCACTCACCGAACACCTAACCACGAGTGACTAACCGTGCATCTATTTATACTGTTTGTGCTGGGATTCAATTACTAATTAATTATTCACTTGAATCCCAGCACGTGAATTCATTACGTGAAACCCCGTGTTCACATATTATATTTTAAATGCACGTGCGTGATGTGCAATCCCGTGCCTAAATACAAATATACACTTTTTAAATACACGTGAAACACAGACCCGTTTATATCCCGTGCACCAATGACTATACACCAACATTAACACACGCACGCAACACACAAATGCACACAGGGACGGGGCACATTGCCACATATACCCCCCCTTGTGCGCAGCACACATGGCCTCAACGGCCACCTCCCCCCTTAAAAATCCAGCAGTCCAGGACAAAGTCTCGGGCTGGGAAGGGAGGCTTCAGTGGGCCCTTGGCTGGCAATGCTGTCAGCACCCCTGCCGATAGTGGCACGGCTGACAGCCTGTTGGTCCCGTCCTTCCATCGTCTCCCATCTCGCATCTGCAGTGCGTGAATAACCATGGGGAGGTCACTGGCGAAGTTCCCCTCGGGGTGCACCAGCCAGTCCCATATTTCCCGGGACGGTGGGGAACCCGGTGGCAGTGGGGGTAGAGGGGTGGCTACTGCCCCGTTGTGGCTGTCCTCCTCCCAGCCCGGCATGCAGGATGAGGGCTGCAGCTGTTGTTGCTGCTTCTGCTGCTTCCTGCAGCTCTTTCTTCCCATCCTCGCTTTACAATTTTTTTTTTTTTTTTTTTTTTTTTTCACAGAACCCCCTCTCCTGGTCTGACGCTTGGAGGCGCTATTATCCCACGATGACACCACGTGTCACAAAGACGGCCGGAGTGGGTGGCGTCAGACCAGATGCAGGAAATAAATAAACAGAGAGATGTGGTTTGGTATAAGCTGGGCGCGTGATCGCGCTCAGCATTTAATAAACAGAAAATAAAAGGTTTTAAACACAAAACCACGGGATACGGCACTACACGCCAAAATAAAAAGACAAACAAAACGGACTACACAGTAAACAGACAGTGCACAGACAGACAAACGAAACACGGTGAGTGAGACAGTTATTCACTTTTATATTTACGTTCTTTCTTATTATTTAATTTCTCCTTCTCCACACTCGTTCTCCACTCACCGAATACCTAACCACGAGTGACTAACCGTGCATCTATTTATACTGTTTGTGCTGGGATTCAATTACTAATTAATTATTCACTTGAATCCCAGCACGTGAATTCATTACGTGAAACCCCGTGCCACACATTATATTTTAAATGCACGTGCGTGATGTGCAATCCCGTGCCTAAATACAAATATACACTTTTTAAATACACGTGAAACACAGACCCGTTTATATCCCGTGCACCAATGACTATACACCAACATTAACACACGCACGCAACACACAAATGCACACAGGGACGGGGCACATTGCCACATTACCTCTATTTGAGGAGTTGGTGCCTTCATCGTGCCCTCTGAAAGCCAGTTCTTGCTTGTTCATTGTGATGTGTTGTATCCCTACACTTCTGTTTATCAATTTGAACATTAATCCGGGTTTGTCCAAAAGTTCTGAGTGTAACAGTAGCTCGCAAGTGACTTTGGGAACGTTCATGTTAACTTTTAATAATTTAATTGGCGAGTATATCCCTTCCCTTCCTGTGTCAGTTTGGGTATTTGTGGTATATATCTTGTTGTCTGATGAAATCTTTTTTTTTTATTTGTACAAAAGTGAATCAGAATATTACTTTGACGTTCTCAATAACACTGTATAATAAGCAACACAATTCAGCTATTGTTACACCGCTTAGTGCCTCGCATATTTATGTACCGCCTCTGCTCACTCGTGATTGGACAGCTGCAAAACCAGGGCAGATCTTTGACTCTTCCATTGGTTAAACTTAATCAGGACCGTCAGCCGAGAGAGAATACCTTCAGCTGTTTATGTCCCGCCTCCGCTCACTTATGATTGGACTGACGATGAGAAAATGCAGATCTTCTATTGGTTGGTTTTACTTTATATACAAAAATAAAATTCTGCACGATTAATTGTAAAAATAAAAAATAAAAAAAAATAATTGTATCTGTGCTCAACTCTTTAGTTGATTAATCGGTCCGATTAATCTGTTAATTGGAGCAGCCCTGGTATTTACAGAAAATTCGATCTAATATGACATTCACCATAGACTCCCATTTCTAGCTAATATTATTATTATTATTATTATTATTATTATTATTATTATTATTATTATTAGTCGGAGCAGTAGTAGTGTGTGAGAATAACATTTTAGTTGCCAACGTACTATATCCTTAACAATCATTCATCAGGTTGTGTTGGTATGAAATCAAGTATTCAATAAATCAATAAACTGGATACAACTATATAAAAAGAGAATCATTCCAGTCACCAACCTATTGTGTTGAAGCATGGTAAAGCATGTAACCTTTTAATCTGTCAATATGTGAAGTCAAAGTGTACATCACTTTATGACAATAATAATAGACTCTGTACAAAAAAATGTGATCAAGAATAAAATAAATATTCTGACACAAGCTTGTAAAATGTAATTAATTTTATTATTTGTATTAAACCATGATGACTGTCAATTTGCTCTTATAATAACCCCATATAAATGTAAAATATATGCATAGAAATGTGGAATATCTGTAGAAGATTATGGATACATTTAGACATGGGTAGGATCTACAGTTATATCTAGAGGAAAATTACAAAAATCCTTCAGTTTTTTATATATAAAGAAATCTCTAGGAATTTTGTATAGGAATGGTATACACTGGTTTCAAACAACTTGAGTGAGAATACATATTGTTAATGCATTTATTATTATTATTATTATTATTATTATTATTATTATTATTATTATTATTATTATTATTATTATTATTATTCATTTTGGGGCTGTGAATTCACACAATGAGGTTCCATAAATTTGCTCACGTATCAACCCCATGTCACTTCTAGCATGCATTTTATAAGCAGTAGTATCCAGTTCTACAATTTAATTTCTCCTCTGATATCTGGTTCAGGACCTTGGGAATACAAAAGGCAGACGGTTTTAAAGAATAAGAATATTTAATTTTCTTTTTCCAGCATTTCTGCCTTTTCTTCAAAGGTTATTAAAATCTGATAACAATCTTTACATTTTTTTTAATAGACTGTGTAAATCAATACTAAAAAGATAAAGTACACCATAAAGACACGAACAAGAAGAAAAGCTGTACTCTGTTAATCCCCCCCTTGAAGCTAAACAGAGGCTCTGCTTTGGGGACTAATTAAACTTGTCGCTGTAAGACCATGCGACTGTCTCAGCTAATAACCTTATCTAAAGGCATCCCTTCCCTAAAGGGACTGCGTACTGTAAGCTAGCATTATTTTAAATGTGGCGTCCTGGGCCTTTGCAAGATCTGCATTTCTTTAAGGAGTGACTTTGAAGTTGCTAAACTAACAAAGAAAATATTGGATCCAGCACTGTGCAATAGAATTCAAGTTGGTATATACTGGACACTGCCTTTAATTAGAACATGCCAAAGCTGTTCATAGCTTTGACACCATGTGGCATCAATTCTACAAGGCGCTGGATGGAGTCTCAAAGGTGTTCATAAAGTCATTCATTAATATTTAATACAGACGGTGTAGAGAGAGGCAAATGACCATGATAATGAATGCTTTGTAAAGCTCAAACCATTTGTGTACAATTCTGGCACAGTGAATGGGTGCAATATGAAAGCTTAGCGATGTTTAAGTAAACCTTGGGTATACCAGGAGAAGCACACACCAGAGTAATGTCGAATCCAGTCGGATAGACAGGCCCTATAGGCAGGTAGTGTCAGCATCATCACGAGAGAGACTGTAGAGTAAATGAAAATAGGATAGCTGTGACTTTAGCAGTACCAATTACTACCTTTGTGTACTGGTCCTTACCATTGTGATTCAATTTATGAAAATAGCCCATTGACAGCCAATACCCTTGTAGCTGCTTGTGCGTTTGTAGTACCACTGCATTAGCTGTAGATGGTTCGGGACTGACTTCAGCCTATGTACTCAAACCATTATTAACTTTTGTCTGTTTCCCTGTCGCAGCACGACCTGTTAACATAACAGATGCCTGTCTATACAGACTAGGGCATATACAGACCCGGCAAGCTTCTTAAACTCTGCCAGGAGAAGGAGTTCAAGGTCGAATCCACGAGAGGTCTTTGATTGACAGCATATCACATCTCCTCAGAGCTGCATTTATTGAAGGGTGGGCCGTTGGGGAAGTTGTTTAATGCCACCTTGATTATATTGATTCACAGCAAAACCATCTTACATCTCAACTGTTTCTTGTATTTTTTTTTTTTTTTATAAAAGACCAGCCTATCTCAGGGGGGAGGCTTCTGAAAGCCTCTTAAAGAAACATCCGTGTTCCATCTGGCAGTAAAATACATTTCCTTGGCTGTTGTTTTTACTGACTTCTGTAGTTTAGCTTTCTCTGCACATATCAATAAGTCTCATACACTTTCCAAAATCTATTGCTAAATTACTCCTTTGTACCAAAGTACAGAACTACTAACATTTAGAAGTACATTTCTTACTTTAAAGTGCAGCTTACAAATCAATTTAATACATCTCACCTGTACTTCCAGTCATTATAAATGTCTCAAATGTGTAGCTTTGAAAGAAACACGTTATCGTAAAAAAGTATATATTTTAATTTTAAAACATGTTATCTTTTACTTCACTAAAAAATCTGTTATTCTAGAGGTGAGATGGCAGACCTTCTTCCTCCCCCATTGGTTTATCCCAGTTGTTGAAAAGCCTTGGCCACACCTATTCTACCATTCCCTTGAATAAGTATGAACTCCTCCCTACCTTGAAAAGTATTTGCATATATGCCAATTGATGAGCTAAACAGGCATGCATATGCCACTACTTAAAACAGTAGGAGGCTGCAATTGACATCCTTGAATCCAAGCTGTGTTGACACTAAAGACTTAAATTTAATCTGTTTTTATGTTACCAACATTTGCATTGAACCATCTATAGAGCTGACATGTTCAATATGGGACTATTTTAAAAAGCTAATTTAGATTTTTATTACATCAGAGTATATGTTATTTACTTCATGCTAATATTGGACTCGGCTTTCAGCAAGATAAAATGAAGTAGTAATGGTGGGGACCGGCGATGATGGCTTACCTGGCGCATCACCACACACAATGATGATTCCAGGGATCAACCAAAATGCGGCCTCATTAGTGCCTCAGCATGGCAACCATTTGGAATCGGCTGGGTGGGCACTTCACAGGGGTTATCAGGTGAGCACCTCCCCTCTCCGGTGTTTTGTCGACTAGCGCACAGCACTTAACAGTAATGCTGGTGGCCCAGTACCATTCCCCCTCAATCCCCAACCTAAACCAGCCTCTAATTGTCCCAGGCAAATCTTAGTTCTAATAACCTTTCCTGTTGGTTGCTCAACTGGATGGAGGAATGACGTTCTCTGGGTGCAGCTATTGCTAATATTGGTGGTGAACCATTGAACTTATTACGGCATTCTTCTAGTGCTAATGCCAAGCATTGCAGCACCTGGTCATGATGCCAAGTGAAGCGACCCTGGCTCAGAGCCACCTTACCTCCTGTAAGAATGTGCTTCAGGGTGGCAAGTGATCAACACAAAGTACATGCAGGGTTCTCCCCTACCCACACATTCAAGTTCTGCAGTGATGCAATAACATTGTGGACCTGATCAGAAAGCTGATCCTCCTCTGTTCCATTGTCCACAGGTCTCGACAGCTAATCTTACGCTGTTCCGCATGCTCTCATCTCATCTGTTCTCCCTGCTCAGCCTGGGACACAGCCTTGAAACACCTCATCCTCTCCTCCTGCTATTGCCTTGTAAAACGTTTACCATGGTAAATTTGCACGGTCATTCTGCAGTTTTCCCATGGTTATACTATGTATTTACCAGAGATTACCATGGTCTGACATGTTTTTGTTTTTTTATTATTATGTGTTTATTTAGTAGACGCCTTTATCCAAGGCGATTTACAGAGACTAGGGTGCATGAACTATGCATCAGCTGTAGAGTCACTTATTATTAATTTCTTAGCAGACGTCCTTATCCAGGACGACTTACAATTGTTACAAGATATCACATTATTTTGTACATACAATTACCAATTTATACAGTTGGGTTTTTACTAGAGCAATCTAGGTAAAGTACCTTGCTCAAGGGTACAGCAGCAGTGTCCCGCACCTGGGATTGAACCCACTACACTCCGGTTAAGAGTCCAGAGCCCTAACCACTACTCAACACTGCTGCACTTGAAACAATGTCTTACCCGAAAGACTAGCTCTGGATCACACGAGTCAGTGGCTGAGCTGGGATTTGAACCGGGGACCTCCTGGTTACATGCCCTTTTCTTTAACCACTGGTTACTATGTTTAGCTATGCTTTGCCATGCTTTCACTATGCTTTTGTACAATTTGCTATACTTTTTGTACCAACCTATAGTATGCATTGCAGCATCTTGATATCATACTATATACTATATAGCATGAGGGTGCTTCAGAACCACAGTGCACTGTTTATTTCAAATCCACTGTTGCTACTGCTGGTAATGCTGCTGTTTGCTAATGGCTGCACTCCGGTTTCTTCAGGGTTCTATACTTGTGCATTATAATAGGATCCTGATGGGATTTCTCAATATTTTCTGTAACTGAAGTGGCTGCTAGTGGCTCCCTGAAGTCTGCCAAGGCTGAGCCTTAATTTTATATTTATTAAACTTATTTCTCCTGCAAAATGTCCTGAAATAGCATGTTGTTTTCATGAATGTCCTTTGGTGTATGTATAAATCAGAGTTTATAGATACACCAAACACATAAATCTAGCCAAACTGGTAAAATATAGTTCTGAGAGAGAGAGAGAGGCGGTTGGGGTAGGTGGCATTTTCTTCTCTATTGATTTATTGTCTGGATCCCATTGCTCCGTTGCAACTATGCTTTAGAACTGGTGTTTATGTTTCTTTTTTGTCAATTGAATTATCATACACCATTTGAAAGCTATATGTATATCACTTAAATAGAACACTTCTGCATGAACATGCAATACAATTTCAACTTGAAGAGAATTCAAGTCTTTTTTGGTTTAATGTCTGTGACATTTTTTGTAATCACAGGAAATTAATTGCTGCCAATTAACAAAGAAATATTTGTTTGATTGACTAAATTCATTATTCCTAAAAAACGTGTTTGTGAGCATTTTACAAGCTGCCAATTCACAGAGCTTAAATTAAACTGTGATTAAAAATGTTTCCTGAGCCACGTTCATCATTGTGCTAATTAGTTAATAAACCAATGACTGCACAGGGTTTCAGTTTTGTTGTGGTTATCGTAGCGAGCAACAAGCTCAATATGCTGAATAAAAAAGTTCTGCCGTTGTTTCAAACTGCAGTTTGGAAAATCCTAAAATGACGTGTGCGTGTGTGTCGTGTCCGTCACACATGCCCTGAATCATTAGAAATACCCACGGATAGTAATGCATGATTGGAATTAACAGAAGATAGTGGAGCAGAACATAATACCTCCAAAAATGATCTGCAAATTCCACTAACTGTATTTCTTCTGTGTCAAAGACTTTCCAGTGCTGTCATTGTGACACTTTTCAAGATTTCTGATAAATAAAAAGTGAATGATCCCTCAGCCTGGATACAAAGGGCCTAGGTTACAATTTGCATGCTTGACTACAGTCACTCTGCGTTAATAAGGCAACAGCAGCAGCAGCAGCTGTCGGAAGAGAGATAGAAAAAGCTTGCCTAGGCTTGCCCTTACACCCGCTAATAAGTAATTATGTTTGCATAAACAGGCGTGAGATAGCAAGCAGGCAATTGCTCCTAATTTCCTAATAAGTTAATCAGTGCCACCCTGAGAAAAATGTACAGACTCCAAAGCAACGATGACTTTTTAATGAAAAAGTAATGACCTGCCATACGTGCTTAAAGACATAATTATCAGCAAGCGAGATCCACTAATGAAAGAAAATGAATGGTGCAGTGGGGATATGGGTTCAGATTTCAGTTCCAGCCCTTCGAGTGCTGGAACATCATGGTTTGTTGTTTTGTGGTTTTGCTGGGTTGTTTTTTTGGCTACCTTCAGTATCAAGGGTGGGAAATTGTTGAAAACTACTGCTGCCTGAGATCTTTCTGTATTGCCCAATCTTTTTTCAAATCAAACATCACGCGCCTATCCTGGCTCGTTTTTAAAGCCTGTAATTACACTGCAAGCGATTACTAACCAGGCGTAAGCAGGTGAAATTGATTTAATTGGACATTTTCCTTACCACCCTTGTACAAGTTTACCATGGCTTTTTTGCACAGTATGTTTGCACTTTTCCCATGCTTTTTCCATGGTAATACCATGTATTAACCATAATTTACCCTGCTTTACCACACCTCACTGTTCTTTACATTGCTTTCTATGCTTTACCATGCTTTCACCATGCTTTATTATGCTTTTACTATGGTAAAAAGGGTAATTTAAAGCTTTTATTGAGATAAGCCATGCACAGAACATTCAAACCCCTCCAGACTAGAATATATGAACTTGCATATTGCCATTTGTGATTCAACAAGTATGTGGAAAAGGCTTTGAATACGTAACCTTAGACGGTATGCATCCTGCTATAAACAAACACTGCAGCCCACATCTATATTTGACATTAACTATTCTTTTTAGCAATACTTAGGACCACTTGCACGCTCTTAAATCAAATGTCTGATGTGTGTTTTTCTGTATTGGTAACTTTTTTGGATGCATTTTTCCTATTATGAATAAATCACTCCAATGATTTGGAGTAAGAGCTTTGAGAATCGAGCAGGGGTGTAGAGAGGGGGTGTTAGAGTTGTGGGGTTAGCAGTGAACAGTACCATTACTGGTTGGTCTTATTTGAAATATTAGCCCATAGACCAGACAAAGCTTAGTGGGGTCAAGATTACACAGGCCTGTATGTGTTCAGATACCAGAAGAACACGTGTCTGGATACCGCTAAGGGGAGCAGGGTGATCTGATGATTCTTGCAGTAAGTGCTGATTGAAATAAGCACGTGCTTCATCATAGAACTCATGGCTGCATTAACTCACTTTCTTTGCTTTGAGTTTGTCTGGTTTCCAGATTGCTATTGCCTGGATCCCAATACTGACTCAGCATTTTAACTAGATGTATAAATTCATTAGATTGCCTAAGAAGTCAGTGCAATGTAGCATTAATCACGCAAAGGTTAGTCATTGGAAACAGTGTCCCATGGGGACGGTCCACCTGACCTCAAAGGCAGAATTGCTGTATATTTTTGCACCTGCATTACTTTGCATAATAGAAAGAACAACTCCTAGAGCTACCATTGTAGCACTACTGAGACCTACAAGAAGTAATTGTTCAACAAGACGCTTACATTTTCAAAAAAAAACAATAGGCTGCAAAATCAAGCATTTCCTGTACAAAAACAAAACAAACAAAAAAAACAACATCAGGATTTATTTCCTTGAACAAATATTAGCAGAACCATTGCTAGACCACAGCATTACCACATTTTATGTAGGATTCAAATAACAAATGTGAACAGGCCCACCACGAAAAAGAGTAGTAATGGACTACACTGACAGCAATCAGACAGTGGGAAGAAGCAATTATAAAGGCAAACCGAATTCCTCAAAAGTGAACACAACACAGGAGGTTATAATGTGGTTGTATGCGGCTTTGGTGAGACCGTACTTAGACTACTGTGTTTAATGCTTGTACCCGCAATACATAAAGGACAGTGTGGCCTTGGAGAGAGGGCAGCAAAAGCAACCAGACTGAGTGTAGGGTTAAAGGAATGAGCTGTGAAGATTCATATAATTAGCTTTGAACAAAGAAGAATTAGGGGAGACTTTAAAGTCTTTAAAATCTTAAAAGGACTTGACAAAGTTAACCCTAACCAATATTTTAAGTGTAGCTCAGTAACCAAGACCAGAGTTTACCAGACAGACAAAGAACAGAGGGCAGGAAACATTTATTTACACAGAGAGTGGTGGGATCCTTTTAAAAGAGGATGAGGCCTGTGTGAACTGTGTAATCCTGGGAAGCACACTCCCAGTGGAGGGTCAAGGGAAGGCCAGCTGAGTTCTCGCTGTGTAGTGTGAAGGAGAGCGGGAGACAGTTCAGTGTCTGTGCAGCCTCATGGACAACACTCCTGGATTAGTAATGCTTCGGGGAGCAGCACCAGTCAAAAAGAATGAAGCTGTGCAATAACTAGCAACAGCAAAGTGAAATGTGAGACCGGGTGTAGTCAGACACAATATTTTGGGGATATATTTTGATGTTTTTTTAGAGCAATATAGATCATTATAGCCTAATTTTCTTCTGCTGCGCAGCTCCCCTAATTATATTCTGGGGTAAAAGGTCAAGTAACAAACAATTATTACAGTAGCTGAATAAACTGAAATGTCTGTTTACTTAAAAAATAAACTTTTTAATTAACTTTTAGCTGAGAAAAGGTATAATAATGAATGCAATAAACCAAGCAAATGAGGATCAATTTATATTTTAATTTAACTAACATAACACAACATCAATAATTAATTAAAATTGAAATAGATCCACATGCGAAATGCTTGTAAATGCGTTTTTATTTTCCTTAAACACCTTTTTCCTGCTTAATTAAATTGGGCCCTTAGATTTTTATAGTTTTACCTATGTTTGTGTTTGAGAAAAAAATCGGGGGGAAACAATTTTACATTTGGAATATTATCTGTTACTTCTTTGAATGTTTTAAACAGTTTTTTACAATTTTATCTCAATAGCCAGATGCGGATTCAGGCAGATTTTTCTTTCGATTGCACAGAGACAGGACAATTTTATGACATTAGCATTCAACAATATTTCATGCAGAATGGGGTAAAAAGCACTTTTTCCTCATATACCCACGTAGTACGGGAATGTATCCAAGTCTGGAAAACGTACTGATGTAGTTTTTTATGAAAACCTGCAATATCTATCCATCCATCCAAGTGTTTTTTAGGGGACAAGGGTGATGCAGGGTGATGCATCAGAAATAACACATTTGGTAAACCATGGTACCATTGTTGACTGCAATTGTTTCATGGTAACAATGACTGTTTGTGATGTAAAATCCATGGTCTGTGATACTATATACCAAGCATGGTCTGGTAATAGTTGACCATGATACATGATGACCAAATCAGATGTCACAGATGTCTGGGTTAAAGGCAATTGCAAGGCTTGCCCAGCCTTGCTGTGTAATATCAGAGTGTGGCAGTCAGGACTGGAACTGTTGCATTTAACTGAGGCAGCCTGCGCCTTCCATTCAGTACTTTGTGCCAGTTTTGTTGTACTTGCTCAGAGTAGTGACAGATCAGGAGGAAACCTCTAGTTTGTTCAATCAATGCACTCAGCACACATTCATCACTCGCTGATGTAGACGCTGTGTAGGTAATTGCGTAACCGCCCCCCAATTGATAGAAGCTGAGCCATTTTAATAATGGCTAGCTGGCAGAGAGAGATGCCAGTTTCCTTGCCTTGTTCCATTTATTAACAGCTTTAGAGGGAATTCTTTCAGAGGTACAATCTTTGATCCTTGTGTAAAGTTGTGTTCCCATACCTCTAAGCAATATAAAGGAGATTTGGCCATTGCTGTATACAACAACAGAACCAAAATGTATGAATTAAATGTATTAGTCTAGAGGTGTTTTAGAAAGCTAAAATTGAAACTATTGTAATTTAAAATAATATTAGTAATAGGGGATGAAGAACAGGAACTCAATAATCCCTGCTACCTACGTATGGATCACAACTGTAACCTTTTATAGAGACTGAAACATCTGAAAATCATCTGAAATGCTTCTCTATAGAAGATGCTAGGATGCTCATGTCTATGCTTTAAGCACAGCACAGAAACCAGGACCATAGGAAGACCCCTGGCCCTCTGTATGTGTTTATTTAATTATTCTCTTTTCCAGTGCTTTTGTTCTCCCTACATAGATTGCGAGGCTCTGGAGCATCAGCTGAGTCTGATCTCTCTCGATTAGATGACTCAGTAAGACCAGGGAGACCTTGGTTCATCCTCTATCCTCTTTGGTTTCTCCTTGGGGTAAGTTCCTCGCTTCCCAGCCTTGGAGGTCTTTTGGTTCGGCCTCACCTCAGTGAGGACGGTTCTCCAAGTAGTCAAGGGGAAACCCCTATTTTGTTGCTAAAATCACAAGCACTTTGTCTTTATTCTAGTAGCCCCTTTACACAGGCCTGGCTCCTGTCTTGTGAAATTTTCCAATGAAGTACTTATATGTGAATCAGTAGGATAATGAACAAAAAAAAACAATATGATATTAAAAATGCTCCAGGCCCCCGTTTCTTATGGGATCAGGGCAATGTCAATTTGTTTCAACCTAATTAGGTACACAATCCTGCTTGCTTGACTGCTTTTAAAGCTATTTGATATTGGATTCTGCATTTGCGTATTCAAGGATTAGATTATGCTTGAATAATCAGGATATGCAACCAGAAACACTGCCAAGTCTTTTGTAAAGTCTACTGCACTGAATAATGTGCTGGGTCTGTGTCACTTCTCCACTGCATAATAAACCAGCCAAATAATCAAGGTTATAAGGGCTAGGAAAGAGACCTTGTCTTGGGGTCAAGTGGAATATAAATTGATTCTTTGTCCTTTTGGACTTGCATGCTTTTCTTTATCTGTCCAACCGTATTATTCAATGCACTACTTATTACCATTACCACTGAAGCATCACAAATAGTTTTGCACAACATTAAACACAATTATTCAGGTAGATGCAGAAACCATAACGCAAATGAAATCATACTGGCAGGTAATGATGGTACATTATGAGAAAAGGGAAGATAAATCTGTTCTACACTAAAGACCACATATACTGTATAAGTACTGTACCAATAGACTCAATTGAATAGAAGATCAGAATGTGTAAGTGTGTGGACAGATACAGAGAACTCAATATCCAGTGCTGACAATGCATTTCAGTAGCTTGTCATCACAGTCAAAGACGACTAAGGTTTTTTTTTTTATATATCATCTGTATTTTCCAAATATTTAATTTCTAACCAGTTTATAATCCAATTGTGTGTGTTTGTTCTTTCTGCTTAGATACTTATTTGCAATGCTTATTACATGTTCCTGCAATAAATACTCATTGATTGTGGGGAAGTAAGTTGGGGAAGCATATCTGTGCTGCGCAGGCTTCAGTGCACAATGTTTTAGCTATGGCCATCAGGGAACAATATGCTTCCCCACAATTTTCAGAAGCATTTCTTTTTTTGCTGGAATACTTAGTAAGCATGGGAAATTACTTTAGCAAATACAACAAAATAGGATTGTACATAAAACATTAAATAGGACATTAAATTAGTAAGAAATTCAGTATTAGATGATATAAAGTCCTCTCCCACAACAGACGGGGGACTGAATTAATTTTCTGGTGCCCAGTTTAATTACATGGCACCTCCCACCACCTTATGGACAGTTGTCTACAAACTCTTCGGTAGCAGTGGCGCTGATCACTTTTAGCTTTAGATGACTGTCAAAAACACAATGATTTTTATTATTAATAATAATAATAATAATAATAATAATAATAATAATAATAATAATAATAATAATAACTAGAGTTGCTAGCAACTATAAAGGCTTCCAAGCAGTTATCGTGAAATTTAAGCACATTGGTTATTATAGATGAAACGTTATCATCACAACTGTGCTAACTGTCAATTCTGGTACAGATATGAGAAGACTTTTGAATATTGCCCGAAATTTTCATTAAATCCAAGATGGCTGCCACACCATGTGACCAAAGGCCGCCATATTGACCATGGTACAACATCCCATAGTCGTCTACATCCATGTCAAATTTCGTGCATTTTGGTGCAGCCGATAAGAAGTTATAGGCAGTTTTATAGCCAGTTGCGTATGTTGATGATGTCATGCATCACCGTTTGACCTCTAGGAGAGGTCAGAGGTCAGGACGATGAAATTTTTTCATGGAGCACATATGACTTCCTATACGTCTTCCATTATAACTATGAATGTGTCGGCACGCCCTAGGAGTTAAAATTTCAACGTAAATTCCAATATGGCTGCCGCGCCGTGTGAGCAATCTGTTTCAATCTTCAGCAGTTATTACTTTGCAACGGTCTGTGCAATTGTGTTGACATTGAAGAGCATAAGTGCAATGGTGTTCTTGTTATGGGTTGCAAAAGTTTTTTTTACAATTATCAATATGGCCGCCAAACCATGTGACCAAAATGTGTCATTTTCATATCACCAGTACTTCACATGAGTCTCTATGGTCATATAAAGTTTCATGACTGTAGTGTATTGCACCTTGGATTTATGCACGAATGTATGAAATTAGAGCCGTCGTGAAACGGTTATTTGCGCACCGCGGCCATGATTTGTAACGAAAAAGCGTGGATTTTACAAACGGTAGAAAGGACATGGTACTGAACATGCGTGCCAGTTTTGGTGTCGATTGACATTGTGGTTTAAGACAAGAAGATTGTTGAATATTTGGTGCCAATCCAGCGTAGCGGGCAAAGTAATTGTTCAATCGACCTCGATTGAACATATGTGTTTTTTATAGGCCATTGCTGCACTATCTGCAGCCATCGTCATAGTTCCACCTTAAGTTGTTTTTAACGGCAAGAGTTTTCATTTGGGGACGCCAGTCTGGTTGTCCAGCCATAGGCATCTACTTACGTATGTAATGTTGTTTGTGCGGAAAAATAATAATAATAATAATGATGATTATTATTCCAACCCTAGTAGGATACAGTTTATTAAACTATTGGGAACAACTACACATTGCTTCATATTCAGTCAGTTGGCTGCAATAGGAGGTAAGTTAGTGGTACTACCTGATAATTTAAAGTTTCACTAGAGTGAGTCTGATTAGGTTATTTGCCATGTCTGCCATGGACTTTTAGAAATTAGCAAGCTGTGCACTCGTTGACACAGAGTCTAGGGAGAATCTTGAGGGGTGAGCTCACTCACTGACACTCCCTGTTCAGATCTCAAAATGATGGATGGCCCTGAGACCCGACAACAGGATAAGAAATGCCTTGATCGCAGTTGGTGGGGTGGAAGTCACCTGAATGCAGCAACTGCCTTGATTTTCTTCACTTCTTTCTTCTTCACAGGAACAGACAGCGTGCCCTGTAGGTCAGCCTCAGAAGATCAGAGCACTTATCACTTTGATGCTTGTCAGAGATCTGTAGCTGATCAGCAGCTTTCTAGGGAGAACAGGTTTTTTTTAATTATTATTTCTAAAGCCTGTAGGGGTACTAAAGGAAAAGAAAAAGGCCCCCCTGGGAGCTCCTGCTGGAGTGATATCTAGGGAGGTGGAGGAGAAGCAAGGGCATGCAAAAGCGAAGATTGTTAGATAAAAGCAAGGTCGTTTATCAAGATCTTTCCCAATAATCAGATATTAAAATGGAATTGCTGCTAAAAGCGATTAAAGACCTAAACCCTTCTGGTGCCAAATGTACCTGTTAAGAGGTTTTGGCTCACCAGGCTTAATGGGTCTGTTTACTCATTGTTCCTTACATCAGCTTTTGATCGATCATTTCTGAGCGGATTATATGCCGTCTACCATCATGCTTGTAACCCTTACTATGTACTGTGTTGCTCTTGTTTCCTTGCATATGAGTGAATGTAAGACATCATACCATATATATTGATATAGTCATTCATGTATTAGCATCCCAGAATTCCAAATATTTTAATTTTAATTGACGGCTGCTTTCACAGACCCTGATTAGCACTAGTCTTGGACTACCTAATGTTACTTTACGTAAGGTAGTTCAGGATTAGTACACTCAATCAGAATTTTAAGGCAAAGCTATTAAGAAACTCAGTCAAGTCGACAAACACAGTTTGTTGTAACTCCAGATATGGGTAGCTGGTCTATAACTGCAACACTTAACACTTAGTCAGATCCATTGGCTATGTAAATGACATGTTCATGTCTTAAGCAGACTGAACCACTGAAATGTATTCAGTTATATATAAAAACCAAGAGGTGTCAGGCTTTGGTGACACTGTGCAGCCTATATTGACTTTGTTATTGCTTGCTAGGTCTCTGGAGCCTCTTCACAGAGTATGTTGCTTTATGCTTCCATTTTACTAGTTGCCTTTTCTGTCTGAGCATTGGCAAGCTTTGAGTTGGTAGTGTGTCTTCAGGCGTTTGTAGACTGCATTGAACTTGTTCTGTGAGCGCTGTTCTTCTCTGAGAGACTGGTGTCAAAGGCCAGTGAAAGCTTATTTACCTCTTGCACTTACTCTTTCAAACCCTCCAGCATTGAGCTGCATCTCTGTTTTTTCTCGCAGTGCAACTGAGGCCAGCTTTTTTAGGGGGGTTGGCAGCAGTGTTTGAGTTTCATGTCCAAAGAATCTCAAACCGAAGCCAGAGGTCAAAATGTAATCCTTTCTTTTAATTTGTGTTTTCATAACTTGAATAGCTACCTCTGCAAACAGGAACATGCCTAAAGAGGCAGCTTTACACACCTTTACATGAAAATGTAAAATTTATTAACATTGGTAACATTTGTTAAGTCATCAGACCACTGGCCTTTTTGATGATCAGAGGATTTTACATTGACACTAACATTAGTAATGTGTACAACCCTTAGCTACCAAAATCAGTGCAGGGTCATTCTCTATTAAGAAGTTAAACAGGGAGCTTATTATATATTGGTAGACGAGCTGTGTGCAGCGTGATTAACAGTGCGGAGTAAACATTGACACTTTCTCTTTTCTTTTAACCGACTTATTGAACTGCAAGGAAAAAACATCATGTTTCTTTGTAGATCGAGTTAAATGAAGTGCTTGGATTCATTGTAGAGAAATGTGTTCACTAATTATCAGGATGGCCAAATGTGGCAACATGTCTCCTTGGGAAAAACCTCCAAAACTGTCTATTACCAATTTCATTGGTCTATGTCTGTGTATCTGGGAAGTTTACTGTGATAATAGTAAGATCAGAGCAAAGCCTAGTCAGACCACGGCATATCACTGTCAAGCATGGGTCAAATCACATTGTATCAGAATAGTTACAGAGTATATTGCGTCCAATGTCATTATAATTGCTTGCATACATTCCCCTTCAACAGTTATGGTGTTTGCAGTTCTGCATTATGGGTGAGTCTAGGTTGCTCCATTATTGAGTTATTCCTCTAAATCAGTCTCTACCTAGTTTTGAGATTGGATTGAGCTTGTCCTCAGTGCCAGGACTGAGCAGCCTTCCTCATTCCATTCAAATCATGTGACAATGTGACTTTTTAAATGCGACCCCCCCCCCCCCCCCATTGTCACATGATTTGAACGCAATGAGAAAGGCTTTTAGCCCCAGCACTTAGTATACTCCAGACAAGCTCAAAGCCAGGTAAAGACAGATTTAGAGAACAATGGAAATAACTCAATATTACAACAATCCAGAATCACTCAGAATGATTGCAAACACCATCCAATAGTAAGGGAAGTACAATAAAAAGCAATTACAATGACTTTTGAAGCTTACTCTTTAAGCATGTTTGATAAATGCATAGAAAATGGAAATTACAATATCCCTTAGTGTACATTGTATGGACATGTATGCGGTCACGTGATGACATGTGATCAATAATCTATATACAGATAAGCTGTGTGAAAGTTATTCAGCAACAATTAAGGCAGACATATCCCTGTGACGTTACATGAAAATGTTGATGTCAATTTCTAGGGCCCAAATATTGAGGGTAAAATGTATTTTTTTGTCTCTGGGAAAACAAAAATAGAATACTATTCACATTGTCTTCCTAAATTAAACCACTGATTGAAATTTGAAGAAAAAATGTATTTATTAATATTTGTTATCCTTCGAGAGCATATGACTGTATTTTCATTGGAAGTAAACGTCATTTGGATCCCACATTCATTTTACTCCTGCAGATAGTAGAGAGATGTTTTTACTGCATTATATTTGCAGCTTGTGTTTGTTTCTGGTTTTGCTATCTCTGTTTTAGTTTATTTCTATTGTGGTTTCTGAAGGTAGGGAATTATTAATCTATCCTTTTAATCAAAGTTCAGAAAAGCAGAGCTGGGGGTGGTGGTGGGGTGTCATTTTGATAATCACTTTGAGAGAGACATTTTCCCTTGAAGTCTATTTAGAATTTCAATATCTGTCATCTAGTGTTGAACAGAACTGGTGTATGGTTAGGACTGGGGGAATTGGTCTGGAGATAATCCAAACACATACTTAAGAAGTGTGCTGTCTGGAGGGATACCATCTACATCTTCAGAATGTTTAATTTCTTACATGATATCCGGTTATGTGTGTTTTGTATAATTCTCTATTGCTGTATTTTTTCCCCATGGTTATACTATGCATTTACCATAGTTTACCAAGGTTTGACATTTGTTTTAATATTCTTTACAATACCTCTCTGGGCTTTACAATGCTTAGCTATCGATTACCATGCTTCCACTGTGTTTTATTACACTTTGCCATGATTTTATTAGAGTACTAATCAATGTCCTTTAAAAAGAGCTGAGTCTCTGAATTGAAGTGGTTTTAGAAATGACCATGGGGCGTAGAACTGTCTGCTCTCTCTAACTGGCAAATGTGAGCTAGAAAAAAAACCTCTATAGAAAATGACAGTAGCAAAAGGGAAACATTCCAATATAATGTAATAAGGAGATCATTTTGAAACTCCCTGAATTATAACAGAATTAGATGAATAAAGTATAGTTAACTGTTGTTCTCTAGTCAGTTAACTCCTATTACAGTCCCAGCTTGTCAGAACCCCAACTTGTTTTACACGGTTTTATCAAAGTGGGCCTTATTAAGTACTTGCACAATTATACCGGGTTCTGTATACTGGTATTTCCCTAAATATTTCCAGTGCTTACCAGAATTCTTACTGTTTTAATTGTACTGTATTATGTTTTTACAGTAGTTTTATGCTTCCAAAACATTCAACATTACTTTACTAAATTGATGATAGTCAAAGCTGGTGATGTGGAGTAGTGGTTAGGGCTCTGGACTTGACTGGAGGGCCGTGGGTTCAATCCCAGGTGGGGGACACTGCTGCTGTACCCTTGAGCAAGGTACTTTACCTAGATTACTCCAGTAAAATCCCAACTGTATAAATGGGTAATTGTATATAAAAAATAATAATAATAATAATAATAAGGTAATTGTAATGTGAAAAAATAATGTGATATCTTGTAACAATTATAAGTTGCCCTGGATAAGGGCATCTGCTAAGAAATAAATAATAATGTGTGTGTTTTCTGCAGTTTTTCCTGTGATGACAGTGAAGCACTGCGCCTGCATTTCCACCGTCCATTTTCTAAACTGAAGTTGCTCTCTGCTGTTGGTTTAATCTTTGTTTCTCTGCACAGGCTCCCAGTTACAGAGGGGAGGGACATTACATTAAACCTTATGTTCCTAACTTCCCTGCAGTCAGCCTTGAGAAATCTTTTCAGAACCTATAGTAAGCATGGCAGCCAATGATCTAAGCAGAAACAAAAGGAACATGATAGAATATTAAACAGGTAAGAAATTAAATAAATAATAATAGTATCAACTTTGTATAGAAAAATACATCCTGTGAGTGTGGGCATATATAAGCCTACCAGAATCCCTGTTAGTTAAACCATTCTTACAGTTTATTATGGAGGTGACAGCCAAGGTGAAACCTTGAGACTGCTGGTAATTTCATCAGGAGTTACAAGGTGACAGAGGGAGGGCGGATTCATTTTTAACAGCCATCCCTTAGGTGAAGACATTTGGGTGCCCTCTTCACTTCTTTCAGAAACGTTTGCTATAATAAATAACCCATTCAGGAACGCAGGGACAGTTATAGAACAGCAGAAAGCTTGCTGCTTCTGGTCTATCGGAATTCTCTTTAAATCTGAATGGATGGCAACAAACTTGCAAAATTCATTACAAGTGATGGTAATGTGCCACAGTATTAGGGTTTCGGTAAATGCGTTATACAGTATAGTATAAATCATAGTTTTGGGACAAGAGATAGCCCCAGCGCTATGTCACTTCCCCTGTGCTTTGTCACTTCCCTCAGGGTATACATCCCTAGTATTCCAGTTAGCCAACAGCGCTCGTGCTGCATCAACATCCCTCCAGCCCGTCCTTCTCCGTGTCAGCTGCTCCTATATGTGGTGGTCTCAAATCTCCCTAAAATATCTCTCGAGAGATTGTCTCACTAAGCCCAGCGGACAACTATTGTATCAATACATTGTTGTCATTTTTATGTCATCCATTGTCCATTGTAATTACACATCTGTTCAATAAAATCACTTTCTACTGAATACTGGGTTGTTTGTCTTGATCTCCTGAGCAATAAAGTGATTTCTAGACCATACACAAAGCTGAATTTATGAATAACGCTTGATTAGTACTCTCCCAAGCACGGCAAATGCACTTATGGAATTAGAATAATTGATCACACTGTCAAATATATATATATATATATATATATATATATAGAGAGAGAGAGAGAGAGAGAGAGAGAGAGAGAGAGAGAGAGAGAGAGAGAGAGAGAGAGAGCGAGAGAGCACCTTATTAATAGTTTTATACAATGTGGAAAACAACATGTTGGTAACCATAATTGGGAGTCGTCATTTATAAAATCTTAAAAAGGATCTCTAAACTGCATCTCAATATGTAATGGCTTAGTCATTTATACAGTAAGTGGAAGAGGGTTAATACAGCACCAGGTAGGAAACCCATTTACTGCACACAGCACAGTACAAATTAATCTCCTCTCTTCAGCAGGAGGTCTCGGTGGAGAACGGTGTAAATTGCATGCAAAGTGATCCACAGTAAGACCTAGCTATTCTGTAAGTGGTCGTCATTTTTCAAATACGGTTAGGCCTAGGGAACAGTTATTCTAAAAGTTTTTTAAAAGATGGAGAAAATGATATATGGTTTAATCATGTTGTTGTTCATTTTTCCAAAGTTGATTAAATTAGAGTGTAAAAATTCTGTGTGCAACTCCCTGTTTTAAATGCTTGATCCCTAAGCACCCTACAGACCTTTACAAGGACTCCAAGCACATGCCTGTGAGACTCAGAGCTACAGACCGATGAATAGTGTGCAGCGTGTTGGTGCAATAAGATTTATTATTCCATTCTAACCTCCAAAGGAGAGGAATAAGACCTTGTTGTCACTTTTGATTTATTTTTATTCTTTATGTAATTCCAAGTGAAGGTCAGGAGGGTATTTCTGAAAACAGAGGGAGACAATCAAAAAGCAGAATGATGATCATTATTATTTTTTATTTGAGATGCATAACTGATGTTTACCTTTATTCAGTGGTCTATTTTAGTAGATAAACAAAAATAAATAGACTCTCTAGGCTAGAAGGCTGCTTGTTATACTAAAACTATTTTATTCTGAAAGGTTTACTGGTGATAATATATATCCTTAGTTACTGGCAGGTCACACAGGAGATTTCTACTCTATTCTTACATTAAATTCATGCAAGGCTGTTTCAATCATATTTGCTCCACAGAGATAGTCACAAGCTCACAACTCTCATATTTGAATGTGGTCTCTGCAAGAGTTCTGGGATAATTATGTGCCACTGATAGTTGTGTCAGAGATACAGGGGGGGATCTGTTAGATTGATCTAAATTGCAGCAGATCTAAATACTGCCACTGGTTAAATCATTTAAAAAGGATGCCAAAACAAACAACTAACTGTGTAACTTTCTGTAGTTTGGGACCACCCTGCACAGCAAAGAATTCCAAATGAATGGTAGTTATTTGATGATAATGGAGTAGGGTACAAGATGAAACATTTGGCCTCAAACCCACTTGGTCTGAGGGTTGATCGCCTGGCCATTTGGACTAGACCAGTGGTACTCAACTCTGGCCGGCGAGATCCTTTCCAGTCCTGGTCTTTATTCCAAGCAGGTCCTAAATTAGTTAATTGCCTCTTAACAGCTTCAATTAACTACATTAGAACCTGCTTGGAGTAAAAACCTGGACTGGATTGGATCTCGAGGGCCAGAGTTGAGTACCACTGGACTAGATGATAGAAAGGGGGCAATTGGGGGCGGTAGAGGGATGTAAATCGAATGAATGAAAAGAGGGTTAAGTGCCTGCTCAATTTATATTTTCTACTATTGGCTGAGAGTGTGGGGGGGAGGCAGAAGGTTAAAAGTTACATATAATAGCTACAATAGTTATATAGTTAAGCTAAAGGATTTGCATACAGTCTGGAAAAATGCTCTTGCCGAATCTGACAACCTAATGGGGATTCATTCTATAATTTGTTACACTATGTATAGTTTTAATGGAACTGTAATTGTAGTTCAGTTTGTGTTATCTATGTGTGTAACGGTGGATGTAATTGCCTGTTTCTAACCACTTCACAGGGACCTTTTGAACGAAATGTAAATCTTAATTTAAGTAGGTGGACCATTCCTAAAATGTAAATGAAAACAAGTATGACATGCATAATGCACTGTGTAGATTTGTGACTGTTATTTCTGATTTATCAGTCTACCCAACAGACCTGGTTTCCCATGTTAACTGCCGTATAATCTGGATTTAGATTAGATAAACTCAATGAACCACTGAAAACACAGAAGCGTGTCCCAGTAAAGTATGACTAGAATGACCTGCAGGCAGAGAAAACAGACACAATCCCAACTTCTTCATTTTATTAGAAAGACACATTTGGTATCCCCCTGTGCTGAATCACATGGTCTGACATGATAAAAACAAATAGCTCATGTAGAAGATCAGGGACAATTCCTATCAAAAGAAAATGTGATGGTTTGAGAACGTTGGTATGGGCAAGATTGAGAGCTGTAATGACGAGCTTCGTTTTAAAAGGGATTCTCTGTGCAATTACGGTTCATTTACTCAGTTTAACAAGAGGACAGTCAGGTTTTCCTCTGATCCCTTAAATAATAAGTTCATAAATATTCTTTCCTTTTTATGACACTAAAGTTTATTTACTTTACAAAGTTGTTTGCAGCTGGCAAATGCAGCACTGTGTTCACTGTGCTTTTCCCGATTGCACTTCAAACTATATTGTAGTCTAAAAACCCACAATAACACCGCCCTCCCAGTAGACATGGCCCTTGTTTCACATCTGGATGTCCACATTAAACAGTATTGACCCAAACAGGCAAAGCAATAAAAAGCAGAAAGACATGCATTCATATGAGACGTAAAAAAAAAAAAAAAACACCAACGCATTCAGTGCATTCAGTTTATTGTGCATGTCTTATATATGTCACAATCCTCTGCAGCCCTTGTATTTCCAGTGGGTTTAGAGGCTGATAAGCCAATCACTAGGTATAACTTAGTGATTTTGCAGTCTGGGATACTTGACTCAACTTGCACCTTATATCGGGTCACTTTCAAGTTTGTTCAAATCCTTTATCCCTAACGACAGGTCAACTGTAACTTATAAACAAAGCAATGAAGATTATGAATTAATATGATCCTATCAAGTTCTGCATTGAATACATCTTCACAGTAAGGGAGTTACTCCCCTCACTCTCAATCACTCAATTCCACTAGCGAGAAGCCAGTGAGATATATCTTTATTTGGACTGAAGGTAGCACTAAAGTGGCTCCTTTATAATAATTTAACTGGCAACTATACACAAATACTTAGCTTACTTATAAAGAAGCGCTTTGTAAACCTGAGTACAATCTCATTGATTGATTGTAGTGTGATTGCTTTGATGGGCTGACAAAGAGTGGTGTGCTGAACCGCTGCAGCATAAAAGTAAAACACCAGATGGTTGCAACACTGGAACTGTAAAGTGAAAAAAAAGAGATAACCAATCAAACTTTTTTAAATTTAGCAACACTGCCCTGACAATATGCTGGCATAAAATACCCAGAATGGAAAAGTACTGCCAAATGTTCTGAGGTTTGTCTAATGACATGTGGGTGCATTTTTGTTAGGTTTTCATAAACCCTTAACCCTTCTCTGACTTACTGTTGGAATTTTATTAGTTAAAAAATGATTACAAAGTGTGTTTTTTTTTCTTCATTTTCGTACAGCAAACAACCCAATACACTGCCTGGCTAATATCAGGTCGGGCCAGAGCCTTGAAGAAATGTCGAATACACTCCACAAAGTGTTGGAAGGTGTCTTGAGGGATATTAATCCATTCAGTCATTAATATTTCACGCAACTGGTGCAGAGAGGTAGGCAGAGGATTGTGATGACAAATGCTTCATTACATTTCATCCCATACATACTCAAATGGATTGTGGTGGCCATGGTTGCCTGAAGTCACTGTCATGCTTTTTTTTTTCCCCAACATAAAACAAAGCTCGAACTCTCTGATTCGGGTAGCTGTTAGGAAGATTATCTGTTGCAGAAGAGAAGCTTTATAAAACCCCAATATCTGCTATTTTCTAGGCTTAAAAATGTAAACAGTTTCCATGATTCCTTTCAATGAACCTCCTGCATTGTCGAGGTTAGGGAAAGAGATTCTACAATATGCTAACTTGGAATAGATTCTTTAACATCCTTTTCAGTTCAAACACCTCCCACTTAGTGATCATTGCTGCTTGTCTGTTGTGGACACCCCTGCTAGAAAGTGTTCCCTGTTGATTTATGGCTTTGTTTGAATTATCTGTTCAATAACAATTAAGAGCCGTTTGGAGAATGTGCAGGCTGGCATTTCTACAGGAATGTGTCTGCTGGTTTTTATTCCAATTGAGCTCTCGATTATTTAACTAGACGCTTAATTTAACTGATAATTTTCATAATTAGACCTTTTTAATTGTTTTCAGCTCTTAAACAATTGCAGAGTTCAAGTTAGCTATAACATTGTATAAGTAACTTGAACTCTGCAACTGTTTAAGAGCTGAAAACAATTACAAAGTGTAATTAAGCAAATGATCAGTTCAATGAAGGGTCTAGTTAAGTAATTGAGAGTTCAGCTGGAATGAAAACCAGCAGACACTGGATCAGGGCCAGGGTTGTGAACCACGACTAGTATATCGTAGCAAAGCCTGACATTGCTCCTGTGAGATAAGCTGCATCCACACTGGACATGAGCGATGCGAGCGATTGTCAATCCACACCAGGCGCAACCTCGAAACTGGAAGACTGGAAATAAATACATGACCCCGCCCATGCATTCCTGTTGGACATTCTAGAGATGGGCTGTCCCACTGCAATACAGATCTTGTTTTGATATAAGGTTACCACCCTGACCTCTGGCTGCTCCATTGTAAAATAAAAGTTGGACTTAAAAAATGTATAGATCAGAGTTATTGATCATCCCTATATATAAAATGTATTGTTGTCATTATTATTAGAAGTAATTGTACAGTTATAGTCGTAGTATTTCTTTTTTTTTTTTTTGTGGTACCAGTAGTCGTAGTAGTCTGATTTGAAGCCCAGTACATATGTCAGAAGACAGCTGGACAATAGTAGTATAGTTGAACTGATATTGTCAACAAAATTATTTTATTGTTGTACATTTATAGATACAACTTACTGCAATTTCAATTGTGTTTTTTTACCAATTCCTTCTTTGATCCTTTTTATTTTTTAACTATTTTAAAATTATTATTATTATTATTATTATTATTATTATTATTATTATTATTATTATTGTTATTATTATTATTATTATTATTATTACGTTGTTGTTGTTGTTGTTGTTGTTGTTGTTGTTGTTAAGGACTACATAATCACCATCTTCATTATTATTATTATTAAAATCTCTTTAAATTTTGGCTGGTATTAAATTCACAGATTTGCTACCTTCGTAGATTTTGACGGTTTTTGGATTGGCATTTATCACTTAGCACGTTCACAAAGAAAAATGCCACACAGTTTTGTATCTACTTTCTACATTTAATTTCAAAAACATTCAACTACATGTTTACTTAATGAAATGTGTCTGCTAAAACAGTATCTCATTTACAGTAACTAGTTATAGCATCTACAATGTCACTGCAGCAACTTGGAGAACAAGAATAAGGCCTTCTAAAAATGAGTTACAATATTTATGGTTTATATGGCCCTTCAATTTTAAGACTGGAAAGGATTACTAACTGCAGTACACTTTAACGATAGGCATTTGCTAACTCTCAGTTTTAAAACTTAGCTCTGGCTCACTAACATAACACAGGGGAGTGATCACAGAATCATGTAGTAATTGCAGGACAGTATTGCCACGTGTGAAAACTTTAACAATAAAGCCGAAACTAAAACGCTTTAAATTTAAAGCTGGTTAATAGACTAGCAAGCACTGGAAAAATCCACTTTTCTTTATATGGTGCAGAACTAAATTATTTTGCGATATCTGCACAGTGGGTGTCTTAATAGTCGTATCTACACATATCAACAATAACAATCCAAAGCAGATTTGCACCATTGTTACAGACTTTCTAACAAGTCTGGCATAAACAATTTTGGCTGCTACTTAAATAACCCCATGTTAAAATAAATAAATAAATAAATAAATAAATAACACAAAACTGCTTAACCTAAATTCAATTGTTCCTACAGGTACCACAGTAGCAGGCGCAGTTTACACTGCCTCAGAGTTTCTGATCGCATCATAAATTCCAGATTTCCTAAATCCATTAATGGAAATGTCCAGTCTGCGTTTAATTTTTTTAAGCAAATTGGCTTCATCACTCACTGCCATTCTCATATTCACGTTGACATCCGACACATTCTTTCCCTTGTCCAGCGCGCTTCTTTAACCTGTGCTGCATACCACCAGTCTGTCAGAGGGCGGGATCGCACACTGTATGCCACACTCTGATTGGTGGAAGTATTGTTGACAATCCAATCCAAACCGCCAATAAATCCAAAATAAATTCCACTCCAAAATGTCCCATTATATGGTATGTCAAAGAAAATATTAAAGGAAGGTTGGTGTTTCTTATGCATTTCACTTAAAACTGGACATTAGGTGCGTCCAGGTTTGTTAATTCTTGCCACCTGGACACAGATGCCAATTCCCGGACTGTCCGGGTCAAACCCGGACAGGTGTCAACTTTATTCACAGTACAGGGCATACCGCCAGCAACAGAGCATGTAATTTAATTACTGCACTGTCATCTGCCTTTCCACAAGCCTAGGCTTGGATTACCTTCTGAAGTTAAGAGTATTGTTTCCTTTTACGTCTTTAATCGAATTTATTTATATTGTGTTTGTGTGTATTTTAATATCACTGGAGCCTGGCTGGTTGAAGGGATGAGTTTAGTAATGACACATTTTCATCTTCGTGACAGCAGTCTGCCAAAACTCATTCTCATCTCGATATCAGAATAATGTGCTTTCTGTGAAAAGTGATGCTTCTCTGTGTGGAACAGAACAGCTCCCAAACAGGTGAACTCATTCGTTTTACTATCCTCAATGAAACATATATATATACATCTGTGTGTGTGTGTGTGTGCACACAAGAATATTACAAATAAACATAAGAATCATTCATCACTTGGCTTTATTTGAAATTAATTCTTAAAAACAATCAACTCAACTCACTGGACTCTATGGCATTTTAGCTGATGAAGGACTCTTATCTCTGAAATGTCCTGAATACTTTTGTATTCATGTTGTACTTTGTGCACCTTTACTAATACTTAAAAAGGTTTTTTGTTTATTTTTTTTTATAATATTCTAGTGTGCATTGCATATATATATATATATACAAATCAATACTTTTTTATTAAAAAAAGTTCAGCAAGGGGGCTGCTATTGTTCAAATTTGTAATAACTGTAGAGAGTTTTTTGAAGGAACCATGTTTTTTTCATGCTGACAATAAAATGTCTCTCTACTAGCAAATTTACCAGGGTAAGCCAATTGTTGAGGCTGTGTTTTTTTCACGGTTATATCACAGATGTTATGATTTCTGTGAAATGTACCCATTGCTGTGTAATATGTAGTTCCCTGTGAAAATTCCTATTTCTGAGAGAATAGTGTAAATATACATATTTGTATCACTACCTGTTACATTGCATTTAAGAATCTGGCAGCTGGTTTAGTTTGATTCCAGTAAATGACTGAACACACTGCAACTGCACAAAGTCTTTTAAAATGTTATCAACTAATGCATCATTATTTAGGGTTTAATGGTTATGGATGCTATATCTACATCATCACCATTGTCATTCACTATTCACAAATGCACAAGCATTTACAGGTACAGATTCTATATGTTTCTTTACTGATGAAGACACAGGCTGAGACCCTCACCACATCCACTGTCAACAGAAAGCGCAGTGGCATTCTCTCCAGGATATCAAGCACGATTCTGCCCTTTTGCTGCAGGTCTCCAATTAATCTGAATGTAAACATGACCACAGGAACTCAATTTGTTTAAGATTAGGGACTGTGGCTCCCTGTGGGAATTGCCATCAAGATAACATTTGCAGTGTGACTGGGGAGAGTGTAAAGAGCTTCATGATTAATTCAGCACAAGACCTCTTGTCAGGTTAAAACAGAAACCATGCGTAAAATAAAAAAGCCTCTGCTTTAACAAATTATTTCTAGGTAGTAACCTTTATTATGATGAGAACTAAGCACAGGAAAGTGACAGTCTCATATTTAGTTGACCAGGCTCTGTATTTACCTTGTTTGAAACTAAATGCTTTCTTTCACTCAATACTATTGATGTGGAACCATGGAGATTGTTAGCATTGCTCATTTAGTACTCGGGTCTCAGGAGGTAAGTCACCACTGGCCCATAACAAATTGCTTCACCTGGCTTGAAACAGTAAGAGCCCTGGGGTGAGTGGTTCTCGCTGTGTTGGCGATGGGATATGAAGCATTTCACCTCTGGGTCACCGGTTCGTTTCCAGGCTAGGTCGGTAGTGATTAAAATGCATTGTCTTCACCATGACAGGCAGCCTGCATTGTGGATAAACAGAGGATACTCCTCGAATGTTCACTGAGTACTGTATGTAGTCACATGTGTGAGCAAGTAACACACAGCTACCCAAAGGATGCATACCTGGTTTTATTTGTAGGACTGATTAACCAGTAGCTGAAAACTTTCATTTAAATTGCTTTATTACATTTCCCTTAGTATTTTTTATGGTGTTTGCAATCATTCCAAGTGGTTCTGAGTTTTGTTGCTCCAATATACAGTTTTTTCTCTAAATCTGGGTTTACCTGGCTTTGAGCTTACACCTACTTTACATCTATATATATATATATATATATATAGAGAGAGAGAGAGAGAGAGAGAGAGAGAGAGAGAGAGAGAGAGAGAGAGAGAGAGAGAGAGAGAGAGAGAAAGGCTGCCGACAGAGGTGAGAGGTCACATGGTCACATGACTTGAATGGTTATGGGAAAGGCTGTTCTGTCCCGGCATTTAGGATTCTCCAGATTCCTCTGTAGTTTAGGCTTCGATGCAACAGACTTTGTTAGCTTTCCAGTTTTCTTCCATTCCTCAAACATATTATCAACTGCAGGCACACAATCTCCTTGTCATTTTAATGAAAAAGGTACACACTTTGAAAAAGCTGACCCTGTCGTATTTGGTTGATGATGTAAAAATAATAATTTGCTGCATTTTACTCAAAAATGCTCAATAATATGAGGCGTCTTGAATTGTGCTGACACGAGATTTCTCTCGCTAACACTCCTGAGAGGGTGTTTTTCAGTTTGTTTGGCCTCTAACAAGTTTAAATTAAGTTACCATGGCAATACCGTGAAGTTACATTGTGTAACAACAGCTCAGTAGTGAGTTTGAGATGCTGAATTTTTCTTAACACTAGAACTGCCGTGGTTATACTGATACCCATTATGACGGTTACATTTTAAACAACCTCAGTATTAAAATGAAAGACAAACTATCAGATACAAGTTTTATTCACACACATCATATCAAACACCTGCACAGCCAAAACACTATATTTAAATGAACAATAGAACAGTATAAAGCACTACTTCAAAAAATGAAAAACCTATAATAAAATAAACATAGGTATCAGAAGTTTTATTTTTATTGCATTTAGTTTGCTAGCATTGTTTTCTCTTGCATGTGTCACTGGATGCAGCACTGAATCGACTTACTTATTTAGAATTACCAGAGGAAGAAATTATCAGACGTTTCTGCCTCAATACACAATAGATTTTAAGTCTGTGTGAAGAATTAGCATTAGCAGGAATTGAAGGACTTGTTGCAGTAGTACCGTCTGAAGATGGTTAATTGTCCCATAACAACATGTTAACAATTGTATTTAATATGCATTATATTACACAAGATTTACATTACTATAATATGAACCGTTATAGCAACATTAAAATCAGTGGGCATTGGAAGTATTTCTAAACTATCACACAGATATATATGTGCAAACAGTAATATATATATATGAATATGAATCTGTGATTCTTACAAATAATTTGTGAAAAATATACCACTATCCCTATATGACAGAACCCAGTAGTGTTTTTTCTACAGCACCCCAGAGAGGGTTTCTGGTTCTCAACATTAATAGCATTGTTAGAAACACAGACATTACAGTAACTTTGTAAAGAATCATAATTATCAGACTTCACAAATTCCTTAGAATGAATAATAAAGAGGTCTCATAAACTAGTTCTGTTAGCGTTCTCATTCTTTTCATGGGCTGTTCAGTAAAGCACTTCAATTCATTTCAGTGTTTCAAACTCGTTAGCTAGCGCATACTTAGGAAACTAAACTGATGCATTGTTTCAAATCTGCGGATCGTTTTGAGTTTACACAGCAGTTAACTCGTTTCCATAAACATCTACACACCATACCAAAATACAAAAGCATCAAATAAATTGGTCCGTAGCAAATAAATAGTATACTTGATAAATGAAGAGCCTACAATGGAGCATAAATAACGTATCAGTAACGTGAATATAATTCACTGAGGTTGTGAAATAATTTCCAATGGGTCACCTTTAAATTAAAGTTGATTTAGTTTGGAATATGAAGCTTATTATTATTATTATTATTATTTATTTCTTAGCAGACGCCCTTATCCAGGGCGACTTACAATTGTTACAAGATATCACATTATTTTTACATACAATTACCCATTTATACAGTTGGGTTTTTACTGGAGCAATCTAGGTAAAGTACCTTGCTCAAGGGTACAACAGCAGTGTCCCCCACTGGGGATTGAACCCACAACCCTCCGGTCAAGAATACAGAGCCCTAACCACTACTCCACACTGCTGCCATTACTACATTCGTGTCAGATTAGGCTACTGTACGCATTTATGAGATGCCATTGTATATCAAACCAACATTATCACTGTGATTTACTTTTGTTTTAAGTGGATTATTCCTAAGCAACATGGGTCTGACATGTAAATTCAATGATTAATAGTGAGCTTGTTCATTTGTGTTACTTTCTACTAAACATTACGTTATCGCAGCACCTGTAAAATGGGTGTTTATTTAAAAACGAATAGCCTATTGACACAAATACAGTAATTGGAGGATATACAAGGGCAGCAGTGTGGAGTAGTGGTTAGGGCTCTGGACTCTTGACCAGAGGGTCATTGGTTCAATCCCAGGTGGGGGGCCCTGCTGGTGTACCCTTGAGCAAGATACTTTGCCTAGATTGCTCCAGTAAAAACTGTATAAATGGGTAATTGTATGTAAAAAATAATGTGATAACTTGTAACAATTGTAAGTCACGATGTATAAGGGTGTCTGCGGAAACATAAATCATAATAATACATTTATTAATCTGATTCATTTTGGGGACATTTAACTTAGGCTACCACTTTGATTTTGTGTTTCGGCAATCTGCTCTGGAAATTCCTTCCACAGTGATACGAGGAATCGTACCAAGGGCTTTTTCTGCAAGACGGGTCAAAGATGTAATAGTCTGAGTGGGTCCCCTGCCCGTTTTTTTGGTAGATGAGGCTATTTGAGCTGCTTTGTATTTCGCAATTCGACTAATGTCTCACCATCTCTTTTTTATTTTTTCACTATTTCGTTGTGTCTGGGAAACCGCATCTTTTGTAACACAGTTTCCCAGCCCCGGTTTGAAATATTTGTGTCTGTCCCGCATAATTTATATATTTGAAGAATTTCATCAACTATTACTTCATTTTCTTCTTTTTTGAAGTTTGGTTTTCTATTTTTAGCTGTTTTTTGGATGCAGTACCAGATGTCCCAGCCTCATTGCTGCTTGCCATTGTGTGCAATAAAGACGCACATCTGTTCTCAAATAGGTAACAGGTGTAGCCGCCGTCTAAACGTCTAACTATAGACGAAATACATCACTTACTGGTGATTTGCATACATTATAATACGACTAAATAATTTGAATAGACGGAGGGCTGACAAAAGTCTAAATCTTTGACAATCACATTTACCTTTAGACGTCTAAATCCAAGTAGAACCTTTGAGATAAGTTAACAGTCGCTACCATAAATAGCAGACTTAGGCGTCTGCAAACGTCAATTTACCAAAGTCATTGTTGAAAATCATGACAATAATGAAGCCGTCTAAGAAAAAGTGTAACTTTAGATGTCTGACTAAAATTTAGTCACCTTTGAAAATCTACCCCCAAATGTCTTGGTTGGGACCTAGAAGGAGGGCTTTTGCAGATAGGTGACACTAGACCTAGCAGTAAATATGACATACAGCAAAAGAACCATGATGCAATAGTTTATCTATAGCACTGTATTTGATCTATTTCCTGAATAAACTTAAAGCCAAGATTCTCGGTGCAATAAAAGGGGCTCCACAAATATTCTTATTAAAGCTAATAACAGAATAATATTTCATAATTGATACATATTTTTAAACTCTATAGGAAAGAGTTATATTTGGTAGCATGCAACTAAGATTGACAGAGGATTAAGCATCCTTCGCTGGCGTTGCATTTTCTCCTGTATTTTTTTTTTCAATGCTTTCATTAAAAAGCAGAGCTGGTTTGGTCAGAGGAAAGAATGAGACATTTTGGTGAGTTTGCAAATCTGAGGAAGCCTCTCATCTCTCCTAAAAAAGGACAAAAAGCTTTACTTTGCTCTTTAATAGAGGGAGAGAAAAACCTTGTTGGCCTCCCAGAGATTATGGCATAAACCTCTCTGCGAGTTGTTCTCTGTGGGTCATATCATTATCATGCACACACAGACACAAACGCACACCATACAAACACAAATCTTGCTATGATCTGAATTAAAGTGATACATTATATTAGGGGTTCACTACTCTGGCCCTCAAGATCCATTCCAATCTGGTTCCAGTCAAGTCCTAAATTAGTTGATTGATCATAAGCAAGTTCACTAGTAGATAATCTGAGTATGCATCAAAGTAAAATGCATTCTAATAGCAGAAACTGAACTTTAGAATCATATTGCCATGTATAAAACATTTCCATCAGTCTCTGAATTTTATATTCAAAGGGTTTTTACTGAATTTTTATAAAATGCATCAAAAACATAAAACAGGCTAGGCAAGGCCTTTTTTTTTAGTAAGGAATAGATTGAGATCAGTACTCTGAACAAATCACTAATCCAACCTATTCAGAATAGCATGACTACTAGACATCTGTCATTTCTGTTCCTTTTGTAGCAGTGATTTTGCATGGAGATTTTCCATTTTACTCACTTGTAATTTCCACAGAGAGGGAAAGTGGTGATTTCTAAAACCAATTCAGCTTTTAGGAGTCTTTTCAGAAGCAGTGGATGTTAGTAAGTAAGCCTGATAGATATCATCCCACTGTAACTGCCCTTGTGCTACCTGTGCCTCTTCATATACAATCATTGCTGTGCCGCTGCCAATACAGATGTGGTTAGAGCATACCCACACACTTCAGGGTGTTATTCAGTCTTCCTCCAGCACAGAACAGAGGGCCTTTATATATTTACCTGGGAAAAGATGTTGGAAATGGTTAATAGAATAAAATACAACTTCAGCTCCACACAGATTAAGAGTGGGGTAAAATCAATAGCTCAGAAAGGCCTAGCTTTCCCTTTAATTGGATGGAACTTTATAGGTTTCTCCTTTTTTAGACATGGTTTCCATGAGAGGTTATTTTTTATTAATTATTTTATTTTTTTTCTCATTTGATTTTTATGAGACAGGTCAATATAACACTGCAGGAAAGATGAAGTGGACACATTTTCATTTAGCTTCCAACTGGTTGCAATTCTAAACCCAAAGAGCTGTCTAGGGTTGAGCCTGGTCAAGCATTCTCCATCCTCTTTCCTCTCAGGTGGCACTGCAAAACAATGGGGCATCCCTTTAGAAATAACAGCTATTTAAAAGCGTAATATCCCCTTATTAGCAACGTGGTCTTGGTATGAAATGTTAGAGTTGTTTTGGAATCACTTTGTATCATTTTATGTTTCAGTCATCACATCCTGCATACCTTTTAAAACTCCTGTGGCCTTTTTAGAGCTCTCAGAATCAACTTACCTTCAATTGTCAGTTTAATTGCTTTTTAACATTTCTCAGACTTCTGTGGTGTTGTTCCAATATTGAGTGAAGCTTGCCTAGAAAAACTGCCAGGGCTGAACAGCCTTCCTCTTTCCTTTCAAATCATGTGACAGTGTGGCTTTTGAACTCAGCCAGCTCCACCTACTCTCTCTGTCAATATAAATGTAGAGTAGGTGTGGATGGAACTTGATTTGAACGGAATGAAGGCTGTTCCGTCCTGGCACTTAGGATTCTCCAGGCAAGCTCAAAGCACATTCAAAGCAGGTAGTGTCTAAAAGAGAAAACAGAACGCAACACGACAGAACCCAGAACCACTCAGAATGATTACAAACACCATTAAATAGTACAGGGAGTGGGAAAGTAAGCAATTTAAATGACATTTGAAGCTACTTAATATTTAACCCCATTTGTCACTACATTAATCAAATGGAATTAGTCAAATATAATCACAATATCCTAAAAAAGACAACTAAAGGAGGACATTTTTTGGTCTCTTAGGACTAATTGTATTTGCTGCAGTATTTTTCTCTGCAGTCACACAAATACTTTTTTTTTTTTTTTTTTTTACAGAGACTGTATAATTCTTGTTTTTCAGCAAAGCAAGGAGCGCAAAAAAAAAAAAGGCAAATGTAAATGTAAATGCATCTAAATGAGATTCTGATCTTGGACTGAAAAAAAGCTGATGTCACAGGGGGAAACAAACTGCGGTGATTACATTCATTTCCACAGCCCTATTATGAGATCACAGGGGAAATTGAGCGCTGTTTACACTATTGCATAGAGAGGCCATTTAAGATGTGAGGCTGCCACCTTCCCTTTATTCCACTAGCATCTGGAGAGCTTTTCCACATGAAGTAATCACTTCTGGGAATATGGAATTTATTTACTTGTGATGTTTGAATTTTAATATTGTGAAGGGAAATAAATAATGCTAAAATCACACACAGCTGTCTTCATGAGGCCCATATGAAAAAGGTAAAAACTATTGAAGCCATGTTCAATTTAATACAGTCCCTAGTGACTGTCTGCTACATTCTTCCATAGTTTAGCCTTTTGAGCTCTGATCAGAAGCCATGTTGTCTGTTTACATTCCTAAAGGTAGTTTTAGCTGCAGGGACGAGCATCCCACAGCTTGCAACCTGCTTCACTCTGTATGAGCCAAACAGACCTGCTCCTGTTACTACTACCTACAAAACAGGGCTGTGTCATTTTACATGTGATCTAGGCCATATTAGAAATGATCATGTTAAATTAAGACATTATGATAGGAATATCTGAAGATCTATGCTTTGTTCATTTGTATTCTTCACTGTTTTACTTAAACATGAATAATTTCCTCTTTGAATGTGCCTCAGCTTGTCCTAATAAAAACAGCAAGGGTTGTATCGCGATTTCAAATCCATCAGCATATTAAAACAGTTCTAAAATATTTGCATTTGTTGCCAGCTGGTTTTGTGATGTTGCTCTCTCCTTCTGCCTCTCCCTCTGAGATCTCAGAATGCTGGTCTCCTTGTAGTGCCCTAGCCCCAAGTGGTAATGACCCTCGTCTTTGGAATTCTTTTCCTCAGAGTATTACAGATGCAGACCCCGTGAATGTTTTTAAATATAGAATTAAGACATTTAACTATTTCATATTTTTCCAAGGCAACCTATATTATAAGTTATTGTCAAACCTGGGGTTGGGGTCAAATTGATAACCCTATAACTTAAAACAATGTTTTAATGAACTGCAAATTACAGTGCTTACATATTTGTTTTTGTACACGCAAATTGATGTGTCCTGTTTCTATAGAGAAAAATGCACAGCAATGGCTCCCTGATATAAAAAAAGGAAAACTGCATAGCTGCTCAGTGATCCCCTGACAGCCACCTATGATGGATACCCCCCATGCTTTTCAGCCCAGGTTACGACCACATACTCTACATACAGGAGTCAGGAACAAGAATACAGGTGACATTTATTAATAGACCAGGGATTCTGTTTTAACAAGACAAGAAAATTACAAGTTGCGATAATGGTATAAACTGTGATATCATATGCACTTTCTTTTTACTCTGCTTCAACCATTTAATGCCTCATTTTTCATATCCTATCAGCATACTGTTCCTTCCATGAGTACCATAATGTCATATAAAAGGTGGATGGTTTAAGAAATGCAGCTATTGGACAGGAAACCTGCCGTAACATTGTCTATGGGTTGGATGAAAAAAAGTTTAATAGTAATCAGAAATAAAAAACAAACGAAATAAAAATAAGAGCATCCCCATTGTATTGCATTTGACCCTTTAAACTATCACTGTTTATAGTATCTATCACTGTACATCATTCAAACTGGAACACTGTAACATTAATGTCAAGTTGGTAATCAATAATAAGCTGTAAATAATACAAAATCAGAGCTGCTTTTTGTATTGACAGTAAATCAGCTGTTTGCTAATTTGTTGATTTCCAGAATCGTTTTAATGTTACTTTCTTGTAAAATGATAAAGAACAACAATAGAACATGTTTATGGTTGTTGTGTAGCATTGGCAATAAAAGGGTCGCATCCTCCATCCTATATATATATATATTTTGTTTGTTTGTTTTGTTTAGTAATCCCTATTTATTTACCCGCCTGCCCATCTATCTGCCTGCCTACCATCCATCTGTTTTAAGAGGTGCAATGAAATAGAATGGGGACAATGCAATCTCTCTTCTCTGAAGCAGATACCAGCAGCGCTATCAGGTTTGAAAGATGATTCTCCTTTGCCTGCTACGGTTCTGCAGTTCATTTTGGCCAGTTCCCTGTCGGTGCATTAACAGCTGCTTCAGTTTATCCAGCTGATTTACCAGGATTACCTGTTATTCTGCATTGTATCTCGGCTTAACCTCATGCAACAATCCTTCATACAGGATTTTTTATTGGAGGATTTTTAAGTACAGTAATATTATGCATGCACTGTATGCATTAGAAGCCACCTCATTATGCAAGGGGTTTAATATGTAAGTCTATAACACATGGCAAGGTGAGCTACTGAGTTAAAGAGCTTTAAATATCAAAGCTGAATCCATTGCTTAGTGTATGCTATGTACCGTTATATTCTTGCAGATTGCTCTTTTGAAACCATTTCATTTTCCTGACCTCATTATTTTTGATTGGAACTTATTTAGTATTTACAGTCATCTTTTTTATTTTACTTTTGTATTTATTTTATTTATTCCCCACTAATAAAACTTGTGTTTGGCCAATGGATTGTGCAAATTCAGGCATGTATGATTGCAAGCAGGATCATTCACTCCAAATAAAGAATTCTCGGTAACACTTCATTTTGAGTTTCATAAATAAGTATTTAATTAATATGAAAATAATCATTTGCTGAAGTTTATTTACATGTTAATAAACAGCCAATAGATCTGTGTATCTATCATCAGATTGGGAAGTAAAATGTAATACCGGCATTCATATCACACGCAAATCTGTTACAGACGATTACCCCTGGCATTCCAAGAGTTGTGTGTGCAAACTTAACATTAAAATAATCGTTAAGACTTGATAGTTTCCTGCTTTAGTAAAAAAAAAAAACTACCAGTGCTCTGGCTTTTGTGTTCCGTACGACATCGTGGGTCGTTACTGCTGAGTTATCTGTTTGGCAATTTGGGCAATAGTCCTTAAACGATCAGCTATAATATTATTATTATTATTATTATTATTATTATTATTATTATTATTATTAATAATAATAATAATAATAATAATAATAATAATAATAATAATAATAATAAGTATTACTCTTCCCGCAGTGATTAGAAGATACACCCCTGATCTCAAACTGAAGTGCTGGACCTGACATGTTGAAAAGACCTTTAAAAGCAGACTTTAAATTATTGTAAAAAGTTGTCAGGATGTTAACAACGAAAAGAAAAATGTACATTATTTAAACAATTCTAGCAACACTTGGGGCCGTATAACGCTATATTTTTTGGAACCCCGCTACTTACTCTGTAAAGCTCCCATGGATTTATGAATTTCACAGTTTCCCCTTTTTGGGGTCCAAGTCAGTGGCTTACTGCAGAAGGAGACTGCTTGGAAGATTAATGCCCAACAAGAACATGGGCAATGAAAAGCACTATGCAAAGAACATGGGCACTGAAAAGCATGTAAAGAAAATGAGCACTGAAAAGCACAATGTGAATACCTCTATCAGCTTTGAATACTATTACATTAAAAAAAAGAATGTGTTTAAAAAATAAAAAATGTTTTTTCTTATTTTCTAACAACATCAAAAGAACAAAAAGTTAATATCATGTCACCCAAAGGCAAGACATCTTATAGAACTCTTCATTAGAGCTGCTCTCTCTCTCTTTCTAAACACTGCTTCTACAGTGTAAAAAGATCACTGGAGTTCTGTTGGAAGTTAAGAAGCTGAATTTCACACTTTATCATATGAGGCCTGCTCCATTGCCGGCTGAGGGGACTTCATTGAACTTGAGGCTTAGAATCATCCAGTATTCAGTTGACATGAGAACAATAAACTAGCTAGGAGTATTAAAAGAGTGCTAGCCAAGGTTTGAAATCAATGTTCTTATCATCACTGGCCCCTCTTCTATTGAAGATGTTTTGATTCATTGTTTTTATTTTATTCTTCATGTGCTATTGTTCAAACTCCAGTTGTCTGCCTAGAGTCTTATAGTATGTGTTGCAAGTGAACATTTCTCCTTAAGAAAAGGTGCATCTGCTCACTGAAACTGCAAAAAACAGAAGCGTGGGTTTTTATGTTGAATGTCAGCACAGTCAGAAAGCAACAGAAGTGATAGCATTTAGATGTTCTTGTGAAACTGAAACTTGTGAAACTATTAAACATTACCCTACAGTTAAAGGGGTCACTTCAACGTGATCACAGTCAATTGCAAAACCCACAGCTTTGATTCCATCTGCTACTGGGTCTTGAAAGACCCATTTCCATCAGCAGCAGATTAAGCACATATCAATTTCAATTGACAGCCGTAGTTATGATTGCAGGTTGCCAGAACTCTATCTCTCCAGCTCGCACTGATGGGGGAAGTGTCCTTTATGTGGGAAGCAGTGTGGAGTAGTGGTTAGGGCTCTGGACTCTTGACCGGAGGGTTGTGGGTTCAATCCTAGGTGGGGGACACTGCTGCTGTACCCTTGAGCAAGGTACTTTACCTAGATTGCTCTAGTAAAAACCCAACTGTATAAATGGGTAATTGTATGTAAAAATAATGTGTAAAAAATAATGTAATTGTATGTTAAAATAATGTGATATCTTGTAACAATTGTAAGTCGCCCTGGATAAGGGTGTCTGCTAAGAAATAAATAATAAGAAGAAGAAGAAGAATGAGTGTCCAATGAGAAGGACATGAGAGGCAGGTTCTAAATCCCAGACTGCAGCAGCATGCTGTCCCAGCTGTCTGGATTAAAAACCTTCTGTGATGCCAACCCAGCAGCTTCATGAGCACCAAAATGAAAGCTTAGAAATATAAACTGAACATTTATTTTAGTATCAAGGACTTTGCATAATGAGGGAGTTTCAATGTTGTGATGGCCTTTGTGGATGGAAATGTGGCATGATTGCATTGGTACATTTTATTTAGCATTCCTCGATAAAAGACATATTGTGGTGTACCATTACTCTTGCAAGATGACTTGCTGATTAAAATGATTTGCATATTTTTGAAGAGTGGTTATCACAGTGGTTACCATAGTGGGAAACAATTGCCCTACCCCCATCACCACAGCTTGGTATGCCAAAGTTTATTTTAAATATAAAGCACTACACAACAGTGGTGGCGGAAGCTTTTTACTACTGGGGGGCGAAACTTCCTCTTTGCTCTTTCTAGTGCGAGATCTTCAAAATATGCAGCTCAATTACGACCAAAGTATGAAAAATCGCAGAAATGTAGTTCTAGTGTCTCAATTATGAAGGTTAAAAAATTCATACAAACAGCGTTTAGTTTTCTTATTTCATTAAAATACCAATCTGAAATGGCAGAAACGTGAAATAACTAGCTGGCAATTTTATTTACATGTATAAGTAGAAATGTTTTACAGTAAATCGCTTACAAAACTTTTTAGACTGACCGGTGCATTTACAGTATATCACAGTAAATAAAGTAGGAACACACAAGCATACCCAGACATACCTGTAAATATACAGTTTACAGGCATTACATTTAAAAAAAAATGTGCTCGTTAACATTTTCAGATACCGCCAAGCATGATCTATAGCAATGGTGCGCAAACGTTTAGTTTTTATTTTGGCATTGTATGCTGCAGAGCTGCCCTTACACTCCGAGAGCCAATCTCTCCGCTTCCCCGCCTCCTCTGCATACAAAGCCATTTTTTTTTTTTTTTTTTTTACAACTTTCAAAACTTTTAAGAATGTGTTTGTTAACATTTATGATTTACCTAAATCTGAAAAAAAAAATTTTTTACACATGGCGCCCCGTACTTGGAAGCCACCATTTCGGCTCTATTCACTGCAGTTTCACTGATACTTGCCGCCTCAAACGTAATTTCTCTGGTTCTCAGTCCTAGAGTGATTGTCAACGGCTCATTTCAAAGATAAGAACTTAGACTAATTAGCTGCCATTTATGTATTTATTTAAAATGTTCTATCCTTTTAAAAAAACAACTTTTACATTTTCCAGAACTGCCTCTTTAGTCATAGTTGCGCCCCTCTTACTGACTCTACCCCACTTTTTGCGCACCACTGGTCTACAGCACTGACATACCTTTTTTTTAAAACTGTTGCAGACTTTGTTTTTGCTTGAATTCATGCTGTCCGGGTCTGTACAGGAGCACATGTTATCAAGTGAGCATTCCCTGGGGCTTTAACATGGAAAATTGCTCTTAACTCCAGGTACATCCTACATAAAAGCAAACATAGTTTGTGAGCTGTGTTTGTTTTTATCTACCTCTTATAACAATTTAAAACATGTAAAAGAATATAAGTACTGGTAACTTTGTATTTTTTTAATGAGGAGTTTGTGAACGTTTGTGTGTAAGTATTACCAATAGGTGCTAAAATGTGTTAGTGCTGATGTTATAAAGTTTATTCAAGTAATCAGTCTGCATCCATCCATTTCTGCAGCTTGTCATTCAAACCGGAGACTAGTTGCTATTCCTGTTGGGCTTACTGTATTGCCACTGACGTTGACAGGCAACATTCAGAGGTAGGGTTACCAAGTGACCCCATAATTCCAGGACACTTTCAGATAGGTTAGGTGTTTCAACTCACCTCTCTAACTGCAAATGAATTGATTTTAGAACATGTAAAGTGAGTGTGAATTGCATGAACTGTCACTAAAGGAATTTATTTTTTTTGCTAACTAGTTACTAAAAGCACACACCTATCCGGGGACGTGAATTACTTCTTGTGAGGATTGTTTTCATCAGTCATACCCCCACAGCTCGCTGATTTGCTGTATTTGTCTGATTGGCGCGGGACTGTGTGAAGCAGGAAGAAATATTAAATAAATAGAAGCTTACCACAAGGTTAAACGAGAAAAGAATGTGGGTGAGTGCAAAATTCTCTATAATGACAGAATCACACTATTTTAATAGATATTGTTTACCATATAACATTTCAAGTAATATGGGTTTAATGCATGTTATGATACTCTCCTGATAGAATTGCCACCACAATTAAACACATTTATTGAAGCCGCTCACACAATTCACACCCACTTGTTGATTTAAAATCAATTCATTTGTGGTTTAGAGAGTGTGTACTAGAACAAAGATTTTCTTTCAAATAAGAAAAAAGCCAAATACATACAAGAATACTGTATTTATGTATTTTTCAGGTTAAAGGAACTCCCTGATCCATTTTTGAATATACAGACATACCTCTCACATGGCTTAGAGACTCAGAGTTGTGGGGAACAAAACACTGGGGGGTACCCCTCCACCCACAGTTCCACCGCCAGTGCTGTACATATGCACATTCAGATACAATTTACCACAGCTTCATCTCATATTAACCATAATGGTTTTATATGGGTGTGTAATAGGGGAGATCTGTGCTGACTGTCTGGTGTGTCCATGGTTCTGCAGGAAGAGGACAGCAGTCTCGCATGATCTGCCTGTCAGTCATGGCAATGACACAGAGAGGTGGGGAAGAGGGTGTGTTGGCTTTCCCTCTCTCTGAGTGACTGAGAGGAGGGCCTTGGGGGATTGCTCGGCCCATAAGAACTGCACTTGGTTGTGCATTCGGGTGGCCGGAGAGAGGATACCCAGTGACGCTGGAGAAAGATGTCAGTGTAAAGAAAGAGCAGGCAAGCACGACTGAGTGAGACAGCCTGCCTTAAAAGAAACAAAAGAATAAAATAAATAATTATGTATCCGAGGGGGCGTGTGTAGTTATATGGGGAAATCTGGCCACCCCAGTATATAGAAAATAGCAGAGCGTAGGTCGGAGGCCCGTACTGACCGGCTTGGCAGCAGTGGGGGCATGGTGTAAGCAGCACTTTTGTTTTGTAGTTTTATTACTGTGTTTTATTTTCCCTTTTTCTTTCATCTTTTGTTTTCATTATTATTTTTGAGCACTTGTACGTGCACTGGACTGTATACCAGTATTGGTAACCCCGTGGTCCTGTTTACTTTTGCCAGTATTCAGGCCACGGACAACAGCGCCCTCTGCGGGTAAAAATAAATCAGTGCACCTGAGCGCTGTTATTTATTTAGCAGACGCCTTTATCCAAGGCGACTTACAGAGACTAGGGTGTGTGAAATATGCATCAGCTGCAGAGTCACTTACAATTACGTCTCACCCGAAAGACGGAGCACAAGGAGGTTAAGTGACTTGCTCAGGATCACACAATGAGTCAGTGGCTGAGGTGGGATTTGAACCAGAGACCTCCTGGTTACAAGCCCTTTTCTTTAACCATTCAACCACACAGCCTCATTACAAATAAAGTTCTGTCTCCTTTGTGTCAGTGAATTGCCCACCACCCTTCCACAGGGTGGTCAAACTAATGAAATTTGCTGCAGCTGTTTGCCCAAACGCTGGGCAACACAGTACAGAATTGTATATCCATTTAAACTCTGCCCTATTGATTTTGTCCTGCCGGCTCGGTTCGATAGCTCATCGTAGGAACATTCGAGATCTACAGATCAAGGCTTGTTTGAAAGATGAGGTTTCAATCGACTCATCGAGCCTAGTTGTGACATCATAGATGTCCAAATAAGGAAACCACAAGCTTCCGAAACTCAGAGCGTTCAGGAGAGCGAGTGCGTAAAGAACTCAGATACTTTGCTGGCTGTTGTGAGAAAATTGCTCAGAAACAACCCGTAAAAACAAAAGCGGGCCCTTCAGGACAGAGATTCACAAAAGAACAAGTCTCAGAAATGTTTTTTGAGGAGTCAGAAAGTGATAATTATGACAATGTGTTGTCATCTGACGAAGAGGAGGCGATCATGCGTCATTGGAATCGTAAGTACATTTTTGTTATTATGCTATTTTTATGATATTTTTCTAGTTCTATTATTATTATTTAGCACTTATTTGCCAAAGTAAATAATGATTATGACTTATAATTGTCTTATTTCGCGTTGCCAAAATGTCTGGATCGCTATTGGTAAATCCCAGGATAGAATTTAGCAAAATGTATCTGTTACATCACCACATTATTTGTAATACGTTATTATTCTTTTATAACTAGATACTTATAATAAGTTATTATTTTACTTGTGTAATTATAGATGCCTCTGTGAAACGCAGGAGAGTGTCTGCCCCTGCAGCCACAGGCATTGCGCAAAGTTGTCCCACAAAGTAATGTGCAGACGTCACCGCCCCCAGACTCACCGGCACCAGCATCACAGCAGGGGGGAGAGAGAGACAAACGGGGAGAGATAAGGAAGAAAATGATACAGCTCCAACTCAGCCAAGGTTTACACCTCGTCACACCCCAGATCCACAACCAGATACCCAAAAGCTGTTTCGGAAAGCTTTGACTTTTGAACTGGCAGGTGAACTGCATCCCTTCCAAACAACATAATTGGTTTCTTCCTATAATATGCAACACTTGCCAGAGCCAGTTGCAGAGGTATATGGGGCTTCTTCAGAGTCAAAGACAACACAAGGGAGACAGCGCAGTGCTTATTGCAGTCAAACTGAAGGGAAGTGAGTCAAAACACCTTGGATGTGTAAAACCTGCAGTGTGCCTCTGTGCATAGTTGTTGACAGGAACTGTTTTTCTAGATGGCACAGAAAATAGGTATTTGTGTTACAAGCACTTAGGTATATAGTTATTTGTTTCTTGTTATTTATTTTATTACTTGTGTTCTAAAATACACTTTTGGTTAAAAACAAATCTGAAAATCACTAAGGAGCCTTTGTTATACATGTTCTCATGGTTTATAACCCAGTAAAGTGTTAATTTTTGTAATTTTTTATTTTATTTTTTTTTACATTTTCTCATCTGTGAGGGTCTCTGAAGCATTATTATTCCAGATAACTTCATAATATATGAAATCATTTTGTACTTTAAATTTTGATAGAAAGACCATGCTTCTAGGACATAGAAAAATGTGTTTTTTACAGGGGAAAAGACAATTTGGCTGAAACAGGCGAAAATTGCTTGGAGTATAAAGGGATATTCTTCATTTACTTTAAGCTCAGTGAAGATTTCTCCCTCACTGCGTAATAAGGGTGCATTGAAAATGACACTAACCGACATTACATGGATGGCAAATTCCTGCTAGTGACAAGTTAATGCACTTCCACAAACGACAGCCTGATTGCCTCACTTGATGAATCTAAATAGCACAGACCTATAGGCATCAGCTTTCATTAAAGATTGATTAAGCGTGTGTGCTTGGCATGTAACCTATAAAAGTGTATTGTAAGAAATCAAGGTTTGTTTATTTCTCAGAAATAATAATTCCAGTCCTCTTGATGTGATTTTCAATAAAAACAGTTTAATTCTGAGACAAAAAGGAAATCCAATGATACACAGTACAGAACGTAACCACATACAAACTGCTAGGACAGATCTTCAGAACAAAACAATACAATACTGTAGGTTTAACCCTACAGGACTCTGTATTGACTCTCTGTCGGGTGGGATCATGTTTTTAACACCTGTGCCCAAATCCGTGCTATATAGGGGAAATAGCACCTTGAAAACCAGGATCTTCCGCCCGAGTTCAAAGGGTTCTTTCAACTTCAAAGTAACCAGATCTTATCCTGTTTCCCCAGACAGACCGGGCCTTTGGCAGTGTGTGAGATTACTATAACAAGATAATTGTAAGATGGTCACAATTAATACAATATTTAAAATCTTACAGTATTCGATCTCTCATATTGTAAAGCTTTCAAACTGGTGTTTGGAAACCAACCAGGATTCATGAAGCCTGTGAATCAAATCCTTCTATGAAACACCGAAGGGCTGTTGGAAGTAGTTTTTACAGTGAGATAATTGTATTGTATACAGTGTATAATATACATACATATTAAAATCAATCTCTCAATGTTAAGCTATAGCTGAGAGCCATCATAAGTAATAATGTTGATTCATTCCTTCAGATTCCCCACCCTATTCTACCTGTAATACTTATTTGAGGTTTTCCTAATCCCTTGCTATTAAATTCCAGACCATGTGAAATCAAATTTATATAAAATGTGACCTGCTATCAAAGCCCATATTGTGTAGTTCCCAACGCAGTTAGTCCCTGCAGCCACTGTTGCTCTATAAGCTGGTTGTTCCACTATGGGAAGTCACAAAGACCCTTCTGCTTTCCCATCATTGTCACTCTCACATGGCCTGTGTAAGTCCAGTGGATCACATGACACATCGCCTGACCACATAAACTTGAACATCGCAGACTAGAAGATTCTCATTTTTGTCTGTTTTCCATTCCCACTTCATCGTTTTTTCATTCAATATTTATTTTCTAACACTTTTTATTTAATAGAACACAGTAGAGCAGCTTCCTTAATGATTAATGTTTCATTGCTTAGTTTCCAGGAAACATTCAAGTGTGCCATGAACCTTTCCCACCATTGTTATAAGGGCAGCAGTGTGGAGTAGTGGTTAAGGCTCTAGACTCTTGACCGGAGGGTCATGGGTTCAATCCCAGGTGGGGACACTGCTGCTGTACCCTTGAGCAAGGTACTTTTTCTAGATTGCTCTAGTAAAAACCCAACTGTATAAATGGGTAATTGTGTGTAAAAAATAATGTAATTGTATGTAAAAATAATGTGATATCTTGTAACAATTGTAAATCGCCCTGGATAAGGGTGTCTGCTAAGAAATAAATAATAAGAAGAAAGGTAACCAAGGCTCTAAAATCAAATTTCTTACCTCTGATTAGTTGAGGAATGATTAGGTACCAAGAAGCGTCAGTAACTTTGTATCTGTAGTACTTAAAATATCCCAAATGAATATATTATAGCGAGCACGGAATGGACATGGACACACCCACACCAAAGCTCTTTCAGGTACAATGCAGTATATTAGGGAGCTAACAGCAGTTAGCACTATCCACACACTCACAGACACACTCTGGAGCACTACACCGTCTGCCAGGGTGACACACACTCAACAAAATCAAAACACAGGAAGGGTTCAACAATTTCAGGACTGTACAACACAACAATAAATTAAGTTTTGACAAAAACCAAAATAGTGAAATACAACAATAATAAACATTTTCCCCACAATAATTCTCACTCCCAGCCTCCTCTGTTGCTAATTTGCATGCCAGCCTCTCTCCATGAGAGGCTCTCTGGGCATGGTACCCGATCTATGTGTCTATGTGTCAAAGCCTAGGTTATGGACTTGCACTCATAGCACACCCAGGGCCATATTTTTAAGAGTTTACACCAGTCTTTAGTTAACTCCTATTTTTTTTTAAAGAAAAAATTCCATGTAAATGATACAAAACTGAGAAGCAAATACTTTTTTTTCAAAAAAGTAGCAGTTAATTAAATTATTATTTTTGATTTCCATTACACAAGAGTAGATGTTAAAACTTCATGCTGATTTGAACTCGGCTCTCGCCAAGATAAGCACCAAGACGTAGCTTTACAGTAAACTAATGTGATCCATATGTGTCTCCATCCATTTACGTTTCCTTCCATATGATGATGTAGATATCCTTCTGTCTGGTGTTAATGGCTGAAGTGTAATGCTGGCTCCAGGGATCAGCTTATTTTGCCTCCCTGGCACATCAGCACACACAACGGCTGCGATGCTGGCTCCGGGGATCAACCACAGTGTAGCCTCCCCAGCGCATCAGCATGACAACCGTCTGGATTGAGCTAAGTAGGGTACATCTCTGGGGTCTTCAAGTGGGCACCTTCCATCCTCAGTGTTTCGTCGACTAGCCCACGACGCCTCAAGAGGGCTCGATGGTGATTCTGGCGTCCCAGCATCACCCCCCTCCGTCCCCCACTCAACTCAGCTTACTTACCTGTACATCAGCGTTTTTTTCTTTCTATTGTGCTTGAGATCCCCAGCCAGAATCTTTCTGTCTCAAACACAGCCAGTTGCTGCTCCTCTCTGCTGCTTCAGATAAGTTCTTCACTGTGCGACGCAACTCTTGGCCACTGAATCCGACGTCTCTGAGAAATCAGGTTGTACAGTATGCCACAAATCCTCGACAACCCACTTCCACTGGGTAAACCCGGACTCTCCATCCTCGCTGTTCCGCTTCAGGGGCTAGTTGAGCATACCGCAGTTTCTTCCACTCATACGTTTCATCTACAGCATCCTCCCATGGCACTGTTAACTCTACCAGATGAACAAGGCGTGCTGATCCAGACCACAAGACAATATCTGGTCGAAGGTTAGTGGTGGCAATCTCAGGTGGAAAAATAAGCCGTTGACCAAAATCTGCCAGCATTTTCCAGTCTCTAGCAGCTTCCAGTTGTCCTGGGCGAGGATTGGTTTTAACACCTTTTCTTGGTGGTTGCTCTCCTGGGTGGAGGAATGTTGTCTTTTGTGTGTAATGTTTTGATGGAACAGGTGGCAACTTATGTGTCATGTTACGCTTGTCTTCCAATGCTAAGGACAAACATCGCAGCACCTGGTCATGGCACCAAGTAAACCGTCCTTGGCTAAGAGCCACTTTACATCCTGTCAAAATGTGCCTTAATGTTGCAGGTGATGAACACAAAGGACATGAGGGATCCTCTCCTACCCAGAGATTTAGGTTCTGTGGTGATGGGAGAACATCATATGTTGACCTGATGAGGAAACTGATCCTGCTCTGTTCCATTGACCATAGGACTTGCCAGCCAATCTTGTGTTGTTCCACGCTCTCCCATCTCATCCATTCTCCCTGCTTGGCCTGGGAAGTGGCCTTTATACACCTCATCCTCTCCACCTGCTTTTGCACCTTGTTGACTACCAGCTTCCTCCGTTGAGCTGGGGCTGCCTTGTGCCATGTATGAGGAGCTGAACTGAGACCAAGACCCCCTCTTCCATGCTGAACTTGCCCCATGATATCACCAATTCGAAGGGCAGCCTTTGCATCTTCCACAGCTTTCTTTGCCGCCCACTTTCTTCCAGTTTTCAACACAGGTGCTGCCTCCCTTACGCATTTGTCGCGTGACTCTACTAATGTCATTTCCAGTCTGACCTTGGCGCACTTAAACTCCTCGGTTAGAGCGGAGACTGGTAGCTGCAGTATTCCTTTACCATAAAGTCCCACTCTGCTGAGGCAGCGTGGAACTCCCAACCATTTCCTGATTTATGAACTTATTAAAGCTTCCAGCTTCTCTACTGCTGTCAAAGAAACCTCGTACACAGTAAGTGGCCACAGCAACCTCGGCAGTAGACCAAACTGAAAGCACCAGAGTTTTAGTTTGCCTGGTAGAGCGCAGCTGTCTATGCTCTTCAACCCTTCCACTGCTTGTTGTCTAACTTCTCCCACACGAACTGTGTCCTTTAGATCCCCGTCGTACCATCTCCCAAGACTCTTTACTGGCTTCTCAGACACTGTTGGTATTGCCTCACCATTAATGAAGAATGTTTTATCTACTACTTTGCCTTTAATTATAGAGATGCTCCTTGATTTAGTGGGCTTGAATTGCATTCGTGCCCATTCAATGTTATTGGTTAATTTGCCCAATAATCGATTAGTGCAGGCTACTGTTGTAGTCATGGTTGTCATGTCATCCATGTATGCTCGAATTGGTGGTAGTCGCATTCCAGAAGCCAAGCGCTCTCCTACTACCCATTTTGATGCCCTAATGATTACTTCCATTGCCATGGTAAAAGCCAGTGGAGAAATGGTGCATCCTGCCATTATTCCAACCTCTAGGCATTGCCATGTAGTGCTGAATTCTGAAGTTGAAAAACTAAATTGCAAATCTCCAAAGTAGGCTTTCACTAAATTTGTTATTGTCATCGGTACACTGAAAAAATCAAATGCTGCCCAAAGAAGTTCACGTGGCACTGAACCATATGCATTAGCCAAATCCAGGAATGTCACATGAAGCTCCTTCCTCTCCTTTTTAGCTGATTGAATTTGTTGCCAGATCACATTGATGTGTTCTAAGCATCCTGGGAAACCTGGAATGCCTGCTTTTTGTATTGAATGTCAATGAAGCAGTTCTTTAATAGGTAAGTTGACAATCTCTGAGCAATAATGCTGAAGAAAATCTTGCCTTCTACGTTGCATAGGGAAATAGGACGAAACTGACTGATGCTTGTAGAATCTTTTTCTTTAGGTATAAAGACTCCACCTGCTCGGCGCCATGCTCTTGGTACAACCTGTTTTTCCCATGCCACTTTCATCAATTTCCACAGAATTCGTAGAACTCCTGAAGCACTCTTGTACACTCTGTACGGAACTCCATTAGGCCCTGGAGATGATGAAGCCCTTGCTTTTTTCACAGCTTGCTCTACTTCTTTCCACTTAGGTGCACAGTCCTCCATTTGGTATTCTGGTGGATTGATAGGTGGGATGTCTGACGGAATTGACATAGGCTCCTGCCTTTTTGAATCTTTATGTGTTTCCTCCAAATATCTCTCCAGCTCAACCTTAGATGCTTTTAGTGTGCCTTTCTTCTCACTGGTGAATAACTTCTTTACAAATTTGAATGGGTCTTTATAAAAGTTAGCTCTCGCACGCTCCTTCTTTTTGGAAATATAACCCCTTGTCCCATATGCAGGGTTGGAATCATCCACAGCTTTGCTCTTGTTAATCTTGAAAAACACTTTGAAAAACATCTATCACACCGCATTAAACTAAACATAATTGCTTACACGCTTACTTAAGCAAACTTTTTTTTTTTTTTTAAATCACCTTTAGGAAGAGTTGTTCCTATATCAAGCTGTTTCAGTTAGAATGTTTGGTTTTATAGTCAAAACTAAAAACTAAGGGAGGTGATAATGAGGTTGCAGAAATGGAGGCCCCATTTAATGTGTTTAATTCAATTCAGACTGCCCAGCAACGATCATTAATCCCAGTCCTAAAAGATATGTGTTATAAAGACTGAGAGGACTGACTCTATTTCGCTTTGAACAAACAAGGATTAGGGAATTGAAATTGACAGTTAACACTAGTCACTATTTCAAATGCAGACCAGGATCAGAAGACACAGCTGGAAACTGAGTGTAGACAGATTTAGGATAGGAGATAGGAGAATGGTTTACTCAGCCATGTTGTTGATGCTGAATCATTGTGATAATATAAGAACCGACTTGACTACATTTTGGGATCAATGAGTTACTAAACTTGGAACCCGACAAACATTCATAGCCTGAATAGCTTAGTAACTTTTCTGGCCTGGTTACTGTAACACAGTGGTATTGATATGTTCCTATGATACTGCAGTTGACATCCAGAGTGTATTGGAAACTACCACTGTGATGCCATTGGTACTGTATGTCAAAATAATGTTAAAACTTTAGCTTTAATTGCCCTGGTTCCCTATTTGGAGGCTCACACCTCTTGTATGTATATATCCCATTATTAACACATGCCTGCTTTCTTCTATATTTGAAGGCTTTCCTGAAGAGTCTATATTTGTTTTCTTCTTCTCAATGTGTATATTATATTACTATGTATAATAATATAATAATCATTTTCAGTTGTATTTTAAGGCTTTTGTCAAGACATTGTTTTTGCTTCTTGTCTTTGAAAGTGTTTTCAATGCATTGATTATTGTCGATTATTACCTGACCAATATTCGATTAGGAAAATTGTTTATAGGGGTATTCTTTCAAATCTGAGCTTAAATACACTCTTTCACAGACAAAGCTGCTGTCTGTTTAGCTAACATTCCCTGACACTTATTGTCATGTTGGTCCTTTGTCTTTGCGCACAGTTGTATTCATGAAGCGTTCATGTGTTCAATATGTATGAAAACCTGTACAGGGAATGGAATTATACACAAACAATAACTTTCAATTATCTTTTTTTTGTTATGAATTCAATTCTTTATAATAAAATAACCATCTCTTTGTCTGGTTCATGATTCCCCATTTTCTTTTGGTGATAATTCTCCCCTGGCAACTTCTCTTAAATACAGTAGCTAAACGTACCTTCTGTTTATTTATTGGCAAGAAGACATACAGATGAGAAAATGGCATCTGAAAATCCAAATGCAAGTTTCCTTGAAATAGTATTTAAAGAAAATAAAAAGGATTCTTAGTAATACTGGAGGATGGTCGAATTCATGATGGTGTTTTAAAGTGTGTATAATATTTCAAGGTTTACAAAAAGCATCAGCTTAGTAACTAACAACAAAAAAATAAAGAGAAGAGAACTTAGAGTAGGAGTTTTTTTTTTATTCAGCTCCCAAAAAGCAATACTGCTTCACAGTGGAATCACAAGACCGTCCCTAGAGCATGTGTTGAATTGACATCTCAGCCTATTGAATTTAATGGAAGCGCGATGGCTGGTCGTGAACTGTTAACCTTGAAGATGAACGTCTTACCATTCAACTAAAGAGCAAGCTCTGTATGTGTGTTATGCTGCTATCAGTATTAATAAGTCTTCAGCTACTAGGAGGAGATCCATTACAAGCTTCTTCACATGGCTGTCCACAAAGTAGGCGAACGACCATGCAAATGCTACTACCCTGGAAGAAACAAGATGCGTACATTTATATTAAATCCGAGTCACCACAGAATCCAAGGAGTCACCCCCCCCCCCCCCCCTAATTAATTCACTTGGATTTCAAAAAAGATACAGTTAGATATATGGATATATAGACATAGGAATTTAGAAGTGGCCTTTGTCCTCCGGGGGCAGGTAGCTTGCTGAGGGGGGGGGGGGGGGGTTGATCGGAGGCAGCACAGTGACCTTCACTTCTCCAGAGCTGCATTGAGGGAACATCATTCGGAAAGAAATAGTGAGAAGGTGTGATCTGTTAACCTTGAATGAAACTTGTGACATGCATTAACCAGAATAACAAGCCCAATTCCTTCAAATTAAGGACAGAACTAGAAGGATTCTGTATTAATGTTCCGGCTTCTTGCACATAGCCACATTTTGGCTGTACTGCTTATGATACATAAAAAAGGGAATTGATCTCCCCTTTGGAAGCTATTAGAGCGATATCCAAGCTAAACGAATTAGTATTCATCAGCCATTGGTGAGAGCTGCAGCCGGGACCGCGTGGCTAGCCGAGTGGAAAGAACAATCTCAGTCTGAAAGAAGTCCAGCCCAAGAGGGCTGAAAGAGACCAGCTGGGGTGGAGAATGGCATCTTTAGTATAGATGAGGCTCACCTGTTCGCAAGCATTACTTTAGCGGTATACCTCTGCCAGACTCATTTTAACACCCCCATTTTAAAACTCTGTTGTTGAAATACTAATCATAGTTCTCCCCAGAAAGAAGGGCATTCATTCAGGGAAGGAGCGGGTTTGTTAGCAAAATGCTTTACCCCATCAGTGCTTTCCCAAAAGTGTGACAGAGGTGTCTCCCACTACGCCATATTCTTTACACACATCTTTTCCCTCTTAAGGCACACGTGTTTCTGCTTTGTCACCTTACCGATCAGGAGGACTGAAGATCAACAATAAATGTTACCTGTTTTGCACTTCGCTATTCTAGGTCTCAAATGTGTAGTTTAGAAAGAAGCACATGTTGTAGCAAACATATATTTAATTTGTAAAGCATGATCTTTGGTATTACATTGGGTTAAAGAAAGCTCTTCCTTTAGAAATCTGTTACACTTGCATTTCCTAGGTCATTTCACCTCAGTAGCGTCTTTTGGGCCAAAACATGTTATAAGCTGAATGCATGTCAGTCAATAGCAGATGGTTGCCGTTGAAGGGGTGTGAACAATGTTACTCTCCTGGTGATATGACCAAGGAAGTGCAACACCTCGAGACTTGTTTTAGAACAAACAGATGCACCAACAAAGCATACACAGCAATATCCACCTGGGGTGCTGCACACTGATAGGTATAACTTATTTTGCACAAACTGCAATTTATCTTTGGACCACACTAGGAAGTTAACAATAGACTGACAGTTAATATCTCAAAAACACAGAAAACGAAAGGCTCAGACTGACAGCGGTGCAACATTGCCTTTCATTGAAAGAATAGAGGGGACAGTTACTGATCTGCACAAGCAGAAAATCCAAAAACTGATACAAGATTCTGATAGTTACTGATGAATCCACAAAGATCAGTATTTTTTGCACATTTTGTTTGTTTTACAAGGGCTAGCCAGTGAAGGTAACTCTGAAGAAGAACTTAAAGTTATTTTAGCAGATACAGTTTATCTGCACACTGTTATTACTCATCAGTTGCAGAGCATTGCAAAACGTTTCAATGTATTTGAGGTGGATTTTAATAGTGTCACTGGATTTGTATCTGATAATGCCAGTTTTGTGATCAAGGCATACAATGACATTCTTCAAGGTGTGTTGCAAATTGAGTGCATTTGACTTGTAATGCCCATATGTTAGCCCTTGCGAGTAATATCTGGGCAAATAATTTCCCGCAGACAGACAAGCTGATCGCAACCATAAAAAGTGTTTTAAACTTCGTTCAAGCAGAAAACTATGCTTTAATGATCATCTGAAAGATGCAATCAGACAGGAAGCTTGTAATCTACCCATAAAGCTAACACCTGAGCCATGTAAAACACAATGGGGCAGTTGGTATTCTGCCTAATGTCATTCCAAATACATTAGAAATTCCACTAAATACTGCAGTGTTGAAGGTGCTCCAGAATTTGATGAAGGGTGTAAAAAGTTTAAAATCTCAACTCTCCCTGACATGGTAAGGGACTAGTTGATCTGATACAGTGGTTTCAAAGTCATAACGTTAGAGTTCATCAAACATATAATAAAGTTTCAGAATTAATAAATACATACCGTGCACGGCACAAGAGTTTTTGAAAAATTGACGAGTTACTACAATCCTGAACACAATGCAGAAGAAACCACATTTTATTCAACCAGCTGCCAAGTTTCTGAAGGCAGTAAGGATTCTAGACCCACAACATGTTTGTAGTTTGGATAAAGAAACCCTCCCGTTAGATTGTATTCCAGGGTTTGATGCTTACTGTAAATCAGAAATGAAGGGATCTCAACTATATGCAAAAGAAAACGGTAGTGCAATTTCTTTCACCAAATTTTGGAGAAATACAGAAGAACTATTTCCCAATTTAGCAAGAAAGGCTGAAATATAGCCTATTGTTAGTTGTTACCAATTCTGTGGATGCTGAAAGAAGTGTTTCATCATGTATGGACAAATTTTCACAGAACAACATCAATCCATGAAAGAAAATGGGGTCAACCAACTGACAATGCTTAAGTTTAATAGCAAAATATAAGGCACAAGAACTGAAAATATTTTTTTTGTCTTTCATACATAAGTAACCCTTTTTTTTACCATACTGTTCAGGGATCAGTGCCAGAATAGGGAAATCCATTAAAAAACATGACCTTCTCTTCTGTTGACAAAATACATATTTGTGCCCGTTGAGATTCACATATCAAGGAAATGTAGTTATTTATTTTTTTATTTTATTTTTTTTAATGAAATAATTTGCGTAAAAGTGTACTGGTAAATTAAAACCTATAAATAATATATTCACATTTTTGAGTTCTCCAAAATAATATTGAAAAAAAACTTCCTTTTAAAATCCTGTTATATGTATTCACAGGTATGAAAGGGTTAAATGAATGTCAGTAGCCATCTACACCATTCTGTTTATTAATCTGCTAATACATATGTTGTAGTAATGAGATGACCAAGTGAAATGGTTAAAGTAGTGTAATGGGATGATTGTTTAATGATTTCTCATTATGTGGCTTACTGTAGAGGTTATATCGACATCTTGGGACTGTAGGACTGTATTACACGTTGAAAAACAGAAGTTACACAGGTCGCTACAGTATTTTCTCCAAAGTCACATTACAAGATGTACAAAACAATTTACCTCCATCTGCATGTAAAGTTTCTTTGGGAAATTTCTTGACACGATCCTCAGCCGAAATATACTTTGCTTTGTATTTTACCTCCAATGCTGAAAACTAGATTTTAGCAACCTAAATCAATATAGCAATGCAACACTGACTTTGTCCCACCTCCAACTGTACAGTAAAGTAAGTACAGATGCACTGATAGGCTGATTTAAAACATCATTGTCATGTGAACAGTAAACAAGAAAGTTAACCACTTTTCATTTTTTTTGCCTAAGTGCAATGCACACAGGACGGCGAAGGAATAAAAAAAAAAACTTATCTACACAATTAAGATACGTAGTTTGCATCGCTTGCAGTGTGCTCCGTACTGCACTGGTCCCTAAAAGAGGTGAATTTCGCAGTGACCACTCAATTTCCAGTTTTCTGCAAAATCGCGAATTAGGTGGACCCCTACCTAAATATAACCAATGGAAATGCACAACAGGCACGATTTAGGGACAGGGAATTTTTTTTTTTAGCGACAATCACTGTGGTCAAATAGGAGGTATAGGTTCCAAAATGAATTAAAAAGAAAGGGGCTACAGCTTCACCCCTAGAATTTATGGAATGGTCCAATTCCAATGGTATACTTATTGAATTAAAATAAATATTTTGTATGACATTTTGTACGTAATAATACTTTTTTTTGTAGCCTGGAATTTATTAACACCAGCGGGGTTCAAACAGAAATTAAATTGAATTGAACTAAATGGAAATGATTGATGGGATGCAATTACATTATTCTATATTGCCCCCTGTGAACAAATGAGGCCAATCATATCTTGCTGCTCTCAGTCAGTAATACAGCAGCACATTCTGTAAGCAGGTTAATGGGCTGAATGGCACTTCCAAACATGCATTAATTGTTACCTGCGTTCCTAGAATAGGAACTTTTAAATCAATGTTTAATTAAAGCATTATAGATTATGCTCTATACAAATTAATACATTAATAATTCAGAGTTTATTAATATGGAGGCATAGTCAGAAAAGTTTAAAGAGTGGGGTTTTAAAATATAACGTTACATGTCCCCACGTGTTGCTACAACTGGTTAAATAACCTGTAATTTTTATTTTCATTGTTAACATCCTGACAGCTTTTTAAATGTATAACTTTAAAGTCTGTTTCAAAGATCTTTTCAAAATGTCTGCTCTAGTGCACTGATAGGGTAAGGATTATTGCCCACATTGTCAAACAGCTAACACAGCAATAACAATCCATGATGTGGTACGGAGAAGATAAAATAAAGCAGACCCAATGTAGACCACTCATTGCAGGTAGGCGTGCAGTGCACACTGGGGGTTTTCTCCAATCTTACCGGAATATGTCCTCAGCGCGTTTACACTAACTAGCAAAATGTTCCTGACTCATAACGCTTGTCCTCTCGTTGCGGAATACGAACTCAACTCTTGAGAGGTTAACAGTTATGATTCCAGAATGTGCTCGGTAGCATTTACACAAGCAAAATGTTTTCTGGAATCGTAACTCTCGCCCTCTCGTTGCAGAATATACTGTATGTGTTAGTGTAAACACACCTCTAGACTAATAAAACTTTCATTGCTTTGGCTTGCTACTGTCTATCCTTCTTCCTCAAGAAACTTGTCATAGCTTCAGTTCAAATTTACAACAGATGGATGCTCCCCCATTGAAGTATCTATCTGGACACAGTATTAGGGATGGAAATTTTAAACATTTAAACGTATAAACTCTAAAGAAGTGGTAAAACGTTTAATAATATGCTAGACGTATAACTGGTCACATGACAAATGCCACCAAACGCATATTTTTGTAGCATTCATTTTAGTAATTTATCATCAGTAGTCTGTCGCGTATGAGAATAAGGGTGGATATTATAAAAAGGAAGGGGTTTGGCAATTGCCTCCAAGTAGCTTTTCTAATTGGTGCAATAGAAAGATTGACACTGGGGCGGGTTTTATTCTCGGTCGATGTGGTGCTTCATTGGTGAACTGTGTGTGTTTATGCCTGTAGTAGGCGTGGTATGGTATCAGTTCTGTGGTGGGGTTAAGTAACGTTAATGACAAGCGTTTTTCTCTGAGTATGTTCTATATTTAAATTAGCATCTCTAAACAAAGGAAGCAACATTTGGAAGTATTTTGAGGAACCGGACGAGAAAACCGTGGTATGTGAATATGCCAAACAAAACTGCCGTACCACAAAAACACAAGTTCAGTGCTTCACTGTTTGAAATGAAAACATTCAGAATTATTGTGGATGGAGCTACTGATGGCAATAAAAAGCAAACATCCATAACAACATTTGTTAGGGATTTGGCCGAACATTGGGCGTGATCACGTTATCCCCTATGAGATCAGTGCATGTGAATCGTGAATGCAGCAGTTTTGAAATCGATATAAGATTAACCCAATAAAACAACCCATAAAACAATAACAGCGAGCCTGGAAAAACTTAAAGAAAATTGTGCTGCAGTTGTTCATACAAAACTTTCAAAGGGAGAAAAAGTTGCAATTACCACAGATTTGTGTACCCCATTCCACAATCTTCCCATAGATGGAAGGTTTTTTCACTTGAAATTGTTCTGTAAGCTCTTGGACCGAACGGTCGTTTATGTTTAGTACAATTTTTATTTGATGTTGGAACTACTGCACTAAAGTAAAGGACCCGAGAGACACACTTCAAACAGGTAGGCCAGGAATCTCTTTTTACAATGTAAAGTTGTGTGGATACGTAAATCTTAATACTTTACGTTATTTAGTAATACTTGACCATATACAATTAACTGCACAAGAAAGCAAACACTATATTAATTACTTAAAATATTACTTTTTTCTGTGTTAATTTGGCATTTAAAATAGGAGGCAATGTTTGGGAGGTACAGTATGTAGAGGAGAGTGGCGTTTGATTCGAGTACTCGTCTCAAGCAACAATAGAGCTCAAAAGTCCCACCGATAAAATTGACACAATTTATTCTATGCTCTCCTGCCACAAACCCAATATAGTACTTGACCACCTTGACTCCCCTCCTGCTCTCTCTTCCTTCTCTCCTCTCTCCATTACTGATGTCTCCAGCCTATTGTTGAAATCAACTACTGCCATGTGCCCCTTGGAACCCTGGCCAACAAATCTCGTCTGTCTCTGTGCTCCTGACCTTGCTCCTTCCATTATGTACACTCTCAACCTGTCCCGGTTTCAGGCTTGATTTCTGCTGCCCTCAAGACTGCCCGAGTAATGCCAGTGCTTAAAAAAGCCTCCCTTGACCCGGCTATCTTATCTAATTTCTGTCCCATATCCAATCTTCCTTTTCTCTCTAAAACTCTTGAAAGGGCTGTAGCCAGCCAGCTGATGAAACATCTCACAGATAACAATCTGTTTGAATCTCTGCAGTCTTCTGGCTGCATCACAGTACCGAAACTGCTCTGCTCTGTATTTCACTGTATTTAATGTATTATGCATTGTTCCTCACTATCTTGTAAAGAGCTTTTGTGATATATATTTTTATTTATTTACAAAAACTGTGTGTACAGAATGTTGTACATCAGGACCACATCAGATGAAAAATATCAAATCGAAGACTTAAATAAGTTCAGCCTTACAACAAAGGAAATAATGGCACATTAAAAGCCTTATGTGTGGAAACTTTTAAAGCAGCATTCTCTGCTTATTCAAAAGAAAAGCTTTTGTTCAACACATTAAACTAAAACATTTTAACTTTTGCTTGCTTTTTGGGTAATCTGTCTTGCCATGTTGTAGTACAAAATTTTAAACTTGACACCTTGTCTTTTTACTTCCACAACTCGTATATGTGGACTGTTTGCCCTATGTATGGAAACTTTTGAAGCAGTTTCTGCGTTTATTCAGGCCCAAGAAAACCTTACACTTCATACATCGAACTTGAAATCTTTCAGAACAGCCTGGATTTCTGCACCTTCAAAAGGTTTTTACATCTCTGATTTCTTGTAAATGGGCTGCCTTCGATGTCCTTGATTCTTTTGGGGGCAGTGGAGTCGGAGGCTGTTTTTCTGTGGTGGATTGTCATCTTCACTGGATTCTGAGGATGAAGTGGTATCATTTTCTTTAAACAGAATGAGTTGCTCTGCTAAGCGCATCTTAAAATGCCAAATCAGCCCTGTGCAATATTACCCTTACAGTCCATTTATTTGTTTTGTAGGCGATTCTGTAGTAAGCAATCTGTCGATGTAAGTGATCGACATCACCCATTGATTTGTTGTAGGCAGCAACTACCTGAAGTTTTGAAAGGACTCACAGTTTCAGTGATGTGTAACGACATTGTGTTAATCCACACTGGAGGCTTTTGAATAATAACATTTGGTCAATGCATAAATATGTTTTCAGATGTATTTAAAGGCTTTTTGATTCTTGATTTTGAATATTAGGTGTGCATATTGCATCGATTATTCCTGATTATTACCTAAATTTGGTTGCAGATAACCCCTCTAATATGGGACCCAAGCAACCACTCTCATGTGAGTCACCTCTGCACTCAAAGCAGCAGTGTCAGGAACCCTTACTGTTTTTACAGCTTTGCCTCTTTAAGTAGATGCTGCTAAAGTGTTGGATATAACAGCTGGTCAAGAAGGCATGCTCCTTTCTGAAGTAGTGTACACTGAACTATGGATAATAAATAGAAGCAGAGGAATGCCATTTCAGTGTAAAATTGAACATAATTGTGGGACATCGCTGCAGTTTGTAGAACTACAATCGAGAAAAATTGACAGAAATAACCATGACAACCATGCTTTCGTACAGGAGTATATAACAGCATTGGTTACAGTGCACGTCTATTATATACATTGCTGTAGTCATCTTGATAATATACTGTGTAGGAATGTGTTTTTTGCAATGTCAGCGTTTAAACGTTTAAACCATATCTACATACACACACACTCTCTTTATATTACATTCTGATACTGACAGCCCTGGTTAGTATTTTCTAAGCAAATAAACCCTAAATAAGTAAACAACGTTTTAACATCGCAAAGACTGAACTACAAAGTAATAAATAAATAGATAAAAAGCATGTACACATCAAAGTATATATTGAAATGTCTATATTTATGGTTGTAATTAAAGTTGCTAGTGAAGACATAACTATGTGCTATATACATATTGAACACATTTTCGGATAGTATAGTTTTTAGAATAGTGTGTTTCTTAAAGGTTCATTTAACAACAAAAAAAAACCAGGAACCTATTAGGTTTTTTTTTGTTATGGTTTTAAAAAAAAAAAAAGATACTAACATCACCCACTATACATCTCTAAAGCGAAAGCGAGTTGTGCTTACAATTGAAAAAAAGTTGGAAATACTTTCACTTCTGGAAAAGGTAATTACCAGGGATAAAATAGCACAATATTTTGGAATTTTAAAGAGCACTCTGACTGATATTAAAAAGTCTGCATCAGAGATTTAAAAGTTTGCGGTCTTTGATACTGTTCCGAAAGAAAGAGGAGAAATCATGGCAGGTAAGAGAGGAGGATGAATGAGAAATTGATTTATCGGTGGCTGGATGCAGGATTTGATTAATGGTTTTGAAGAGAATATTTTGGTTTACCGTGTCCCATAGATATGATTTCTGAGAAGTACTTCACCCTGGCAGCAGCGAGCAAACGCCTGTAGCTACTGAGGTGAAGTACCAAGGAACACTAATTACAAGGTACAACTTATTAGGGTATAAACCACAAACCGAAATGGTCATGATAAAGACTAATATGATAAAAACCAATATGATGCGCTTTTGATATATAGATAAAATTAGCTCCCTTCATGAATTAATTACTTTGTGGCTTAAAAAAAAAATCTTGTCTTCAGAACTCGCGTGTTTGCAATTTCATTTGAACGTAGAGGGCTTAATCTAAATTTTAATTATGAGGGAGTAAAGTAATGTTTCCAAAAGTACCACTCTGATTATTCTAAGTACCATGATTTTAATAATAAATACACTATTTTAATAAGGAGCTAGATTGCAAATAAGGAGATGATAAGAAACGAAATTAAACTCCTGGGTCCAATTAACATTTGGCAGATTAACATAATGCTTTCTACTGGGGTGCGTCTGTTAAGGATTTTACTTTAAATTAAACTTCAAAGCTGCATTAGTTGCTGAAGATCTCAAAGTTGGTGTCTGCATTCTCTTACACTTTATGGTATGTCTGCTGTATGAGGATTGATTCTTGCTTGCTTTTATGAATGGATACTGGGTCTGGATATTTAAAACCAGTAACAGGGGAAAGTGTTACGTACGTGGGTCATCATTGAATAATAATGAGTCAGACGCAGAGAATTGGGTGTTGGCACGCCACACAAGCGTGCAGATTTTATTCAACACAAGTGCTGCCACTAGTGTAAGAGCAATGGTAGCCCTAGTGTCACATGTAATGAAAAAAAGAAAAAACAAAACAAAGTTAAAAATAAAAGTTTGCCACACAAGGTGAGTGCTAGTCTCACTAAAAGAGATGTCCTGCTCCAGGAACTACACTACGAAAACCCTCTCTATTCTAATTTGTGATCAACATCCCCTATACTAACCTACTGCTGTTGCTCCCGAAGTCCTGGCCTCCCAGTGACTCCTGGTCGTTGCGATGGTCCTGGCTGAGCAGAGACTTCACAGGCACCGTCTTGCAGTTGAAGGGCTCCGTGGTAGTTATCCTGCAGAGTGGACATTCTCCTCCTGGATGTAAACAAAGCACCCCTCTGTGTAGCATGGTGGTGCAGTCACCTCGAGCTGTGGCACAGACGCCTTCTGAGCTGCGCTCAGCCTCCTCAGGCACGCCCACCAGCCAGCTCAGTGCCGGGCAAGCAGCCTGCTCATTTAGAACATAAGAACATAAGAAAGTTTACAAACGAGAGGAGGCCATTCAGCCCATCTTGCTTGTTTGGTTGTTAGTAGCTTATTGATCCCAGAATCTCATCAAGCAGCTTCTTGAAGGATCCCAGGGTGTCAGCTTCAACAACATTACTGGGGAGTTGGTTCCAGACCCTCACAATTCTCTGTGTAAAAAAGTGCCTCCTATTTTCTGTTCTGAATGCCCCTTTATCTAATCTCCATTTCTAACCCCTGGTCCTTGTTTTTTCTTTCAGGTTAAAAAAGTCTCCTGGGTCGACATTGTCTATACCTTTTTCTATTTTGAATGTTTGAATCAGATCGCCGTGTAGTCTTCTTTGTTCAAGACTGAATAGATTCAATTCTTTTAGCCTGTCTGCATATGACATGCCTTTTAAACCTGGGATAATTCTGGTTGCTCTTCTTTGCACTCTTTCTAGAGCAGCAATATCCTTTTTGTAACGAGGTGACCAGAACTGAACACAATATTCTAGGTGAGGTCTTACTAATGCATTGTAAAGTTTTAACATTATTTCCCTTGATTTAAATTCAACACTTCTCACAATATATCTGAGCATCTTGTTGGCCTTTTTTATAGCTTCCCCACATTGTCTAGATGAAGACATTTCTGAGTCAACATAAACTCCTAAACCAATGTCGACCCAGGGGACTTTTTTGACCCAAAAAAAGAAACAAGGACCAGGGGTCACAAATGGAGATGAGATAAAGGGGCATTCAGAACAGAAGATAGGAGGCACTTTTTACACAGAGAATTGTGAGGGTCTGGAACCAACTCCCCAGTAATGTTGTTGAAGCTGACACCCTGGGATCCTTCAAGAAGCTGCTTGATGAGATTCTGGGATCAATAAGCTACTAACAACAAAACGAGCAAGATGGGCTGAATGGCCTCCTCTCATTTGTAAACTTTCTTATGTTCTTATGTTCTTCTTATGTTCTTATGAGGTAAACCCAGAGCAAAGAAAATGAAATCCCCTAAACGAGCTGAATCCTAATCAGTGGTCCTAAATACTCTTCTTATTCCCGAGGAGTTTTTGTGCAGCAGCTTTATTCTTCACTAAACAGCAGACCTCACAAATTGGCACTTGCGGCATTAAATATGTAGGTGTCAGGGCTGTCTAAATGATTTAGAGGAGGTATTTGAAAAGAAAACAGTAAACAGTTAGGAACGGTTCCCAGAGTGTGATTTATGGCACGTTGTTATGACAGACCTATTGCTGGTAGATGAAAGAGCTACCAGTGCAATGAAATCAAAGGACTGTGCTGCTCTGAAAGCAACTGCTGCTTTATCACTGACTTGACATGCGGCACGGTTTTCATTTCCTTTAGAAGTTTACACCTAAAATATTGCCATGTGCCTTAAGCACAAGCCTGGCAGTGCTGGAAAGCTACTGGCCCGCATACTATTGATTTGGGTGGCTAGGTTAATCTCAGTCCTGCAAATCTGCCATTTCTCCAGTGTCCACGCTGGAGGTCCTGACTTTTAACTGCTAATCATAAACCAGATTGTCTCTGTCATGCACATTAATGCACAACATAGATCTCAAATGTGCAGTGTTAAAAGAAACACATGCTTTAGCAAACATGTCATTTCATTTTAAATCATGATATCAGGTTCACTAGATTAAATAAATCTTTTTTTTTGCAAGCCATGCTTTTAGACAAAGCACCCCTCTGTGTTTCCACTTCCTGGGTCAATCACCTGTAGAGTTAAATTGTCCCCACGTCTGCAGGTTTTTTTTTTCCTGTCAGAAACTAACTAGCTGCTTCTAGCCAGTAAGGTGCTTTGACCCCGATGGCTGTGGGGAAATGACCTAGGAAGTAAAGCAATAACAGACTGTATGGAAAGACGGGCAAGCAAACTGTGGCTTTCTTTAACCTAGTGTAGTGCCGGATGTCTCGTTTAAATTGAAAATACATGTTTGCTATAACATCTGTTTCTTTCAAAACTGCACATATATATATGAAAGTGCATGACAGGTATGATTTATAACATTATTTTGTTAGATACAACCACTTAATTTTTTTTGTTAAAGCTGTAAAGCTGAATCTACAGCTTGTAAAATCAAAGGTCATGCTATATTTTAACAAGCTCTTATTAATACTGCAACAAGCAGTAGTTTAATTTGACGTGTGATTCTCGCTTCGGATGCTGGGGGAGGGGGGTCGCGGTGACAAGCCTGACATTGAAACTCCCTGAGATCGAGTTAGTGAGCGCGCTTTTGCCTTATTACTGGAAGACAAGCTTTGGTTAAGCAGGGGGGGAATGTAATGGATCTCCTCCTGGTGGCTGATGAGTTAATAATACTAACTGAGGCAAAAGACATTTTGCTTAGTTGAATGGTACGATGTGCGTCTATGAACTGAGGTTAGTGGTTTACATCCAGTCCTGGCCTCTTCATTTAATTCAATGGACTGAGATGCCAAGCTATTAAACAATCCCTCAGGGGTCCCCGGACACTAGGTTTAGGAACCCCTGATGTACAGTATATTGTTTCATAAAGGATCATTAAAATGCCCCTACCCTAACTCTAAAAGATACAAATAAAAAAGAGAACTACACCTTTCAATAACAGCATGTACATTTACAGTATATAGAGGCTATACAGAATGGAATAGAACAAATATAGTCTATAGGACAACATACTTAGCCATGAGTCTGTTCAGCCACTGTTGAATACAGGTAGTCTGTATAGATAAGAAAAGAAAGAAGCATGACTCAAATGCTGCAGCTATGTTATTTATTTGAAAAAACATGATTCAATCACTGTCTACAGCATTGCCCTTTATTTTGACTGAATCCAGTTTCAATTAATTTAGATGTACACACGGTTTAATTGAGCCAGTCATGGCTACTGTTCAGCTGTGCGGTTTCTGTGGCTAGAGGAGCAGCTTTGAGAGCACAGCACCACTAAGAAACCTGCAGCCAGTGTCGCTGTATCACTGCATTCTCCAGACAGAGTTTAGTCTACAGTAAAGACAGGCAGCTATCTCAAGGGCCAGCTGTACAGAAGCCTAGCGAGGCAATAGTCCCAGCCTGCTTTCATATCCAACCAGACTGAAACATTTATAGTAACAACAGGATGATAATAAAATTAGGAAACATAGTGAATGTCGCATGTGTATTTTGTGTAACTGGCCTCACAGGGATTATATTCTGTTATGCTATATAGCTGCATATCCCTGTTGCAGTCAAGTGTATAGACTGAGGTCTTTTCATGTTTTTATTTATTTATTTACTTTGCCCACCTGTTTTTTACATTTCAAAAGAAACTAGTAAGTTAACAGGTGTAAACAGGTATATGTACATACAAAACTTTTAAATTTAAAATGAAAGTAACATATGTTTTCTCTTGCGTGTGTCACTTGGTGCAGCACTGAATCCAGGTTGAGCTGCAGCAGCCTGCTGCTTTGCAGTTTTCTGATCGAAATGTTTCTGCCTAAGCGCTGTGGCTAGCTTCAAGATGAAATCTCTCCTACTGATATTTTCCCTGGTGCATTCCTTGTGCAAAACGAAGGAATTGAGGGCTGCCAGGTCCAGTAGAGATAACAACAGCCTTGTATATAAAAAAATAGAATATTGTAGGTTATATACAAAATAAAAACATGTATTGTAAAAGGCAGTCAAAATGACTGCTTTGGTGGTTCTATGTGGACGGGATTATAACTTCCTTATTTTCGCGATCCTGCCTTTCAAACGCCGTCAGGGTATTTAATATATAATATATAATATATATGTGTATAGAAAAAGTCAGAAACGGACAACCGCATGCAGAGTAATTTAAATTTGAAAATCTCAAACCATCAAAATGACTGCCATGGCAGTTCTAGTGTTAACAAATTACAGTCAGTAGCCCTCCTCAACAATTTAAACATGTTGGAGACTGCTGTCATGGCAGCTAGACAGTGTTATGACAAGTACTACAAATTTGTTTAGCCAATCCCCTGTAGTCTATATACCAGTACATACTGCAATTTCATTTCAACAAACTGGGCTAAAATGAAAATGTTGCCAGTATAATCTTGTGCCACCACATGCCTGGCATCATTGTCTTCTTGACACTTTGATGGCTTCTAGAGATGACAGAGAAGGAGCTCTCTCATTTTAAGTGCAGCAAGGTTTAGGAGCCAGGCTTCTCGGTGAAGGGAGCTCCATTTATCTGCTCATCGACTGGTGCAGTATTCCGGGGATGTCAAGGTCAAGATATGACAGAGAGTGATGCTGCAGAAGACCAGGGTTGACTTTCCAAATTTTTCTGTTAAAACAGAGATGAAAAATCTCTGCTGACTGGCGGTTTTTCGCTTTTACTCAGTCCCCCAGGGCTATTGATGTGATCAATGCAGTTCCAGGGGGAAAAAAATGGTTGATCGCGGACATTGTTGACAAAGCCTGTAGACACCGACTCTCCTGGAATAATCCATAAATTAGGAATGTATAGCTCACTTTCAAACCATTAGCACTGTCTCTGTCTTTATAAAAAGAGTGCAAAGAGTGACCAGAATTATCCCGGGTTTAAAAGGCATGTCATATGCATGACAGGCTAAAATAATTGAATCTATTCAGTCTTGAACAAAGACGACTACACGGCAATCTGATTCAAGCATTCAAAATTCTAATGTTGACCCAAGGGACTTTTCCGACCTGAAAAAAGAAATAAGAACCAGGGGTCACAAATGGCGATTAGATAAAGGGGCATTCAGAACAGAAAACACTATTTTACACAGAGAATTGTGGGAGTCTGGAACCAACTCCCCAATACTGTTGTTGAAGCTGACGCCCTGGGATCCTTCAAGATGCTGCTTGATGAGAATCTGGTATCAATAAGCTACTAACAACCAAACGAGCAAGATGGGCCGAATGGCCTCCTCTCGTTTGTAAACTTTCTTATGTTCTTATATTCTTATTAGAAATGCTTTCCTGAGGGGCTCCCGAGTGGCGCATCCAGTAAAGACGCTCCACGTGAGTGCAGGATGCGCTCTATAGCCTGCAAGTCGCAAGTTCGAATCCAGACTATTCCTTTGCCGATCGAGGACGGGAGCTCCCAAGGGGCGGCGCACAATTGGCCGAGCGTCGCCCGGGGGGAGGGAGGGTTAGGTCGGTCAGGGTGTCCTCGGCTCACCATGCACCAGCGACCCCTGTAGTCTGGCCGGGCACCTGCGAGCTTGCCTGTAGCTGCCCGAGAGCTGCGTTGTCCTCCGACGCTGTAGCTCTTGGGTGGCTGCATGGTGAGTCTGCAGTGTGAAAAAAAGCGGTCGGCTTGACGACACACGCTTCGGAGGACAGCATGTGTTCATCTTCGCCCTCCCGAGTCAGCGCAGGGGTGGTAGCGGTGAGCCAACCGTAATAAATTGGCCATTCCAAATTGGGAGAAAATAATAAAAATAATTGGCAACGACTAATTTTGAAAAAAAAAAGAGAAATGCTTTCCTGTTAAAATATAGTGACGGTACGCTTGCGTCTTATTCAACAATAACTAAGTCTGCATTTTTTTATTGGTCCGCAAGCGTACCTGCGTACCAGTTATGTGAACCCATGATTACGGATCAAGAGGGTACAAAGTGTTGGAAAGGCATATTCTCTGCAGAAAACATGTAGACATAATAAATACTTGCAGTAACTACATCCTGTCGTCTGCATTTACTTTGTGACCTGATGCTGATGAAGTCAAACATGTTGATCTAGCGAATTATAAAATATATCCGATGTTTAAACAAGCACCTTTTGAAATACAAGAAGTTGCCAGACATTTGATAATCATAGAAGACAGTGAAAAATCAAGAGGTAATTTACACAGAGCCTTTTTAAGTTTAAACATTTTTTTTATTAAAATTACATGACACAAGCAATTAGTGTTTGTTTTTATTAGCACTATATTTTCTTACTATTTTTTCAATGGTAACATAAAATGAAGCAGAAAATGTAAACTGTAAATGTAAAAACACAAACTATTGGGGATACAACTCCAAAGTTTTATTCAAGCACATCATGTCAAACATCTGCACAGCCGAAACGTCGTATTTAAATGAACAATTAAACATAAAAGGGTTTATTTTCTAACTTACCACATATAAAGCACTGCTTAAAAAAATGAAAAACCTATAATAAAATAAACATTTCAAAAGAAACTACATCAGAACATAAGAAGGTTTGCAAACGAGAGGAAACCATTCAGCCCATCTTGCTCGTTTGGTTGTTAGTAGCTTAATGATCCCAGAATCTCATCAAGCAGCTTCTTGAAGGATCCCAGGGTGTCAGCTTCAACAACATTACTGGGGAAACAGGTATATGGACATACAACACTGTAAAAACAAAAGCAGTTTTTAATCTAAAACAACCACCACTAGCGAAACAGCGATGGTTATAAATATAAATTGTATAAAGCAAAATATCCTTCGGATGAGACATAAAACCGAGGTCGTATTTTAAATGACTCTGTAGCAACAGTTGTTGATGCATAGTTCACCTCCTAATGTCTCTAAGTGGCTTTGGATAAAAGCATCTGCTAAATTACAAATTATTATTATTATTATTATTATTATTATTATTATTATTATTATTATTATTAATAAAATAGCGGTTTCACATAGCAAGTTATATCTGAGAGAATATTTGTGATAGGCTAGCTGTAGGGATGACGTCAGGCCAGAAAGAATCACACAGACAGGCAGTACTGGGGTTGAAACTGAAACGCAATGGCTGCACTCAGTAGGTTTATTGAAAAATAAAAGGTTTAAACAGAAAACAGGACACGGCACTTGAGGCCAAAATAAATAGACAAACAAAACAGATTAACACTAAACAAACAGAGGACGAACAGACAAACAAACACGGTGAGTCCCAGCAACTTATATTTAATTTACTTTACGTTCTATTTTCTCCTTCTCCACACCCGTTCTCCACTCACCGAACACACTACCCCGAGTGAGTGCTTTGTGCATCTATATATACTGTTGTGCCGGGATTCAATTACTAATTAATTATTCACTTGAATCCCAGCACGTGAACTAATTCTGTGCAACCCTGTGCTCACATATTATTACATACTTTAAATGCACATGAAGTGAAGTGCAATCCCTGTGCCTAAATACAATTATACATTTTAAACACTCGTGCTCATTACCCGCATTATATCCTGTGTACCAACTACAATGCACCAACATTAACACACCACACACGCAACATATAAACACACAAATGCACACAGGGGCGGGGCACACTGCCACAATATTATATTATAAAAAAAAAAACACATTGAAAGGGGAGATCATGGGAATCTTTGAATCAGCAAAAAAGGTTAAAAAAAATTAAATGGCTCAATATGAAACAGCTTTAATTATTTCAGCATCTCCTTATTTATTGTTATACATTTTTTTGCCAAATATTCCGTGTCCCTCTTTTGTAGTGTAATTTGTTGCATTATTATAATATAAAACATTAATATATAGAACAGACCATAGAACTTTTAACCTGGGTGCCTGTTTTGTTCAGAAACGCAGCTGTTGTAAAGCGAGAGACTGGTGAATCACCTATATATTGGTCCCATATATTTACGTTGGGATGGATGTTATGAAACATACCATGACTTTTTCGCCCATTTGTGAAGTCAGACTTATCTGTGCCGAACTTGACAGCTGAGATAAACCTGAAGAAAAACATTGTTACAGGTTCTGAAGAACGTGCTTTGATGAAAGCTATAGAACCTTGTTTTCCTGGAGCTGTACACTTACTCTGTACTCGGCACATACAGCAAACTGTTAAGCACTGCCTTCAGAAACTGTTGGGATGAAATCAGAAGAAAGAAATATTTTTTGGAGATGATGCGTTAGTCTCATGTCCCGATGAGTACTCCTTTGAAAAGAAGAAAATGTTCCCTCAGCTTAAGGCTATAAGAGTGAAACATTTGAATTAACCGAATAAACATTAACCCTTTGAGTAGTACAAACGTATCGGTACGTTCGCTGCTCTCTGGTCCCCAGGGAGTACGAATGTACCGGTACATTCTTCAACTTTAAACTTGAATTACTGAGCCTACAAACCCCCTGATCACATAATAGTCTAACACTAGGTTTCTGTAACACCTTTTATTGGTCTTTTGCGCCCTCTGCCAGATATTGACTGAATTACATATAATAAACCCATTCACAAAATGTCAACAGTGTTTGTAAACCTGTGAAAATCGCTCAGTGAGAAAGAAGTATAAGTCTGTCGCCCTTTTTTTCTCTTTTTGTTAGGACGTGTTGTGGTTGTTCCACCGCGTTGTTTATTGCCTACATGTTGTTTTTTAGTCAAAACCTTTCCCTGTAACTAAATAAAAAATATATATTTATTTATTTTAATTATTTACAGTAAAAATGATGTGTCTGTATTTTGTCAGTATTCATTACATAAATACAAACATATAGCTTTCAGCTTGTTTGTACGCTGTACTCGTAATAATGAAGCACATGCAAAAAAAAAAAAAACCTTGTACTGTTTTAAGGTTTATTCAGTTAATTAACAGTGAAACATTTGAATTAACCGAATAAACCTTAAAACAGTTGAAAACAGAACACTCTGTAAAGAAACTTTCAAGATCAGAACGAGCTCTTTAGCTAGAGTTAACAAGTTGAAGGGTGTTTCCATCACAGCCACATGACTGAATTCCTTTACAGAGCATTGTGGCAGGGCAGAAGCCCTGCGCATGGGAAATATCTAGTTTATTCTATGTTTTTGGGTTCATTGTTGTAAATAGATTGATTTAATGAATTGTTTAACTGCTGTGGCGCTCAGGCAGGGATGATTACCTGTCTGCGTGGAGCAGCAGCTGAAAGCAATCAGCTGTTCCAGCAGGCAGGCAGGCGTGTCTCAGCAGAGCGTCAGTATAAAAACATAGAGATCACTGTGATCGGGGCTGCTGCAAGGCCTGCCGTTTTCAAAGCACCTTTGATTTATAGTTTGTTGTATTGTGGTTTTTTTTTGTGTTTTTACAGTCTTGTACCGTCCGCTGTGTGCTACCATTGCTGGTAGCGTCACGTGACATTATTGTTTGTTTTTTTGTTTTATGTGTTAATAAATCCTGAGCGCCATGCTGGCGTGTTTCACTGCACTTCTGTGTCTCCGTGCCTCCATCCCGGCTCTCACCTGCCTGTCTGCCTGCTTCAGTGCGGGAACAACACGCAAGCATGCCACATGCATCAATGCAAATATGCTGTAATCTGTGTGATCAAAGCTCCAGACTAACGCTGTCTGTAGCTGCTGTGGTTCACATGAGAAGAGAACTGTACTGGATCGGGCCTCTGGGTAATCAGAAAACATACATTCCACCCCTCCTTATAGCGTCTAAAACCTAGTGTGCAAATCTCCCGTAATTACTCTAATTAGGATATCAATCAGTTTTTGCTCAGAAGGAGGTCAACATGGTGAAACTGTTTATTTCTACTACTGCTTTCTGACTATGTGCCATCCAGCCATGTTGTAAACATCTTCTACTGACAAATGTAATCAGCTTTCCACATCCAATCTCGGAATTAAGCAGTTGTGTTACTGATTCACATTGAAGCATTTTTTTATTTGATCTTGCTGCAAAACCCCCTGACACAGCTCATATATTTAATCAAATGTATATGTGCCTTTATTTATCAACGCCGTAAAGGTACAAATGAGATGCGCTGTTATTTAGAATCAGTTACAGGATGTCTGGCTGTGTTTTGACGTTTCCTAAAACGTAATAATCTAGTAACGATTTTGGATAGTTGGAAATGTTTCAAGAGTGCTCTGCTGTTATTTATAGGTTATAAATTAAAACTTCAAGTTCTGTTATAGCTCACAAAGCATAATAGAATAAAGGTGATTACAGTATTTATTTTGTTTGTTTTATAATTGGCACAGTTCCTGACTGTATATGATTTCCCAACAGACAACTGTATGCAAAAAAAGAAAAAAAAAAAAAAAAAACTGCCATTATTCTTTAAAGTCATATAGATCAGTCCTGGTCTAGGGAAGGTCAGCTCAGTAATCTTGTAGTTTGGTCCATTAAGCATCATCTTTTCTTTATTAGTTTTATTAAATCTGAACTCACTTGACTTCCCACCCACCCCCCAAAAAAACCCTTTCCTCGGCAAAGCTGTCTCCATGTGCGATGTGCACACATTAGCCAAGTTTCCATTTCAGAATGTCTTGCTTGATGCACTTCAGAGTTCCTAATTGATTTTGCTAGAAGAAATTTGTCTATAGGCAAATACCTTCTCTTCATCAAAAACAGATAGCAGTTGAAAGAAAAATATATTTTTCATAGCCTGTAATTACTTCCCTCTTGCCAGCATTACTGCTGCAAAATAATCATTAAGCTCATGGCATTCTGGCTAATACAAAATACTTCCATAAATCTTACCTGTCATGTACTTCCATTCAATCATGTGAAGTTTTGAAAGCAATGCAGATTTTTTTAAAATAAGCTGGTATCATATAGTCTTAATAAAAGTGCTTGGCTTACTTTCAGGTAGTCTGTTACACTTCCTACTTATAAAGTTAATTATACCACTGGTGAAATAGTCATTGGAAATGTGATGGGCCTCAGTGACTGACTTATATTCGTGTCAGATAATAGGGCCTCTTTAAATAATCTATAGGGACACTTAATTGACATACCATACAGAGGAGAAAGATTTTTTTTTTCGCACTGCATCTGCAGTATGGATATTTTAGCCAATCAGATCTTAAAGAGAAGCAGACGAGCCTATGAAATCAGTACAATCGATTGAGTGCATGGGGATCCTTCAACCTCACTGTGGTAAATTCACCTTGATGTTAAAAACATATCTTATCTCTATGGCCCATGCTCAAGGTTACTGTAAAGAGGTGTGGGACAACATCTGAAATGATGCTTTATGAAGTGTTACATAGGTTTTAACAACCATTCTCTAGTAGCTGGGAGGTCAGGTCATGTTGTCTAATGCATGCGATGTTGTTAGAAAGCACACAAGACTAACAGGGCTCTGCATGGTGTGTCTTCATATTAAGAGCTAGTATATGTAATGACATGAGCCTTATTCCTGGTTGGAAACCATACTTCCGAGTTGATAGATTCAACATTTAGACATGCTCCAAATAAGACCCACAGACACTACACTAGTCATTATTGTTTAAACTTTTAAATAAAGAAATTAAATAAAAATTGAAAAATGTTTTAAAATATAAACTGAGCATCAAAAGAAACATACTCTGTTTATACAAATAAGTCATAATATAAATACATAATAAATAAAAGGGCGGGACACTCCGCCACAGGCATATTGTTTTTTTTTCCTGTATTTTTCTTTAGTGCTTTTATTAAAGCTTGCAATTCAACAGCTGAAATCACCCCATATCCAGTGTCCAATCAACTGTATCACTAATTAGGTGATTAAGTGCATGTGCTTCAGTCATAGTCACTCAGGCGTGTCATGGTCAAGGATGAATGATCGAGTGATTAAAAAGAAACCAAAAACATTTCATCAATGTCCATCATTTATACACCTTATTTTTTTTTCGAAAATAAATGTGTGTGGCAAAGTGGCTGAGTGGAAACAGGTGCAGGAGTGATACAGTGTGGTAATGAATCAGACAGAGTCTGGTTTGGAAAGCGTTATTTTTATTTATATTCCAGGTGTGGAGACCAAACAATAATCCCCCGGCAATACATAACAGGGGAAATGCAGTCCCAAATAATAAACAATATCCGCCCCACAACAATACAGACACGGTTACCAGTCCTGGGTGCGTGCAGTAGTGCTCGTAGTGGGTAATACAAGTTTATATTTGTGACAATTGTGAAGTGCCGTTCCGGCTTAGTGCTGGCCCTTGGCGACAGCTCCGGAACTGTGTTAGCTGTCTAGTAACGTACAAGACAAGACAATTACAAGACAAAACAAACAAAACACTCGCAGTACTTTTTACTGTTGAACGGGGTCTCTCATGTCCTTCTCAGTTCATAAACACAAACCAGTGCGAAGGAACAGATTGCGATTCTCCGTCCCCTTTTATGCTGTCACACATGACCCCTTGGTAAACGAGTGCAACCGCCTCTCCAATCTGCGGCTGCCTCGTCGTTTCCCTTCCTGGTCAATGTGTTATTGCAACGGAGTCTCGCCCCCTTCCTAGCTGGCCGACTTCCTTTGAACCCTGGGAAAGAACTGTCAGGCCAGCCCGTCCAGGGAACTCTGTTCTCGCTGCTTAGCACCCTCACAGGTCGGGAGGGAGATTTACAACCAAGAATCATTGTATTTCTGTCATAATGTGTTATAATAGTGATAAGTTACTTTTGATGCTCGGTATGTAAATTACATGATTTAAAGAAATTAACCAACACTATCTATCCATGTTTGTTAATTGTTACTGGTAATTATTCTAATAATTTCTAAGTAAAAATGACAAAATCATTTGATTAATTATCATTTAAGATTACTCTTAATTACCCTATGCTATTCTACAAGTACCAGTAGTTATTCTACAACTTTTAAGCACTGTTAATTCCTTTCTTTTAGTATTTTACTTTTCTTGTGTTCTTCAAACCATTATTCATAATCATGCCATTCCAATGATCCAGTCCCTAAGTTTACTACTAGTAAAAGTACAGGCAAGCCTGCTGAATCACTGGGAACTAGTTAAAGTTGCCTGTTTCCACAGGGAGATGCAGCTTTAATATAGTGCATAACGCACTACCTGCCAGGGCTACTATTTGCATAATAAATTATTCACAGTTCATTTCAACAACTCCAAGAGACAAGTGTGTGTGTGTGTGTGTGTGTATGCCGGTGTGTATGTGTGTGTGTGTGTGTGCATGTGTGTGTGTGTGTGTATGTGTATGTGCATGTGTGTGTGTGTCAGTTTCCTAATTCTTCACAGCAGGTTCTTGACTCTACACTCCAGTCACAGCTGCTAAACTGGGATTTCATTAGAAACTGCTTTAGTTTCTTTGAAACCAATCTGAGAACAGCGCCCCTCAGGGAGAGACGACCTGGCCTTGTATAAACAGTCACAGCCATGCCTAACGAGTGCAGAACAATAGGGAAGAGAAGAAGCTCCTACTGGTAAATAAGTCTGAGGAGGATTGCCTTTCAGCATGTTGATGGTGAACTGGCACTTCATTAATCCAGGCAAATCACTCCACAGTTGCTGAAGTATGGACTTCATTTTCAAATTTCTCATTAGTTTCTCTTTATGGATTAAACGCTGGTGTTCACGACTCAGCGCACACAGTGTTGGCATGATAGATGTAATTGCGTTGTAATGGATTTTGGGTGCAGTTGCTCCCTGATCCTGACAATTTCAAACAGTGGCAACAAACCACTTATATATATATATATATATGTGTGTGTGTGTGTGTGTGTGTATATATATATATATATATATATATATATACACATTATTATTATTTCGCCTTCTCATTGTTATCCAGGTGGAACAACAGATTGTAAACCTCCAGATATTAAATGTATAAACTGATTAAATAGCCGATGGCTTTAACATGCCTTCGCTCTCCTCAGTTTCCACTGCATGACTGTATTGTTTTAAATGCATGTATGTTTTAGGCGTATTAAATTCCTCAGCACACCATTTGTCCTTGTTCTATTTTTGAGAATAGAAATGAGGCACAGAAAGGCTAACATTAAATATTAAAAGCAAAAAAAAAAAAATAGTAAGGTGTTCAAAAGTGCTTTTCTATGATTATCTCAACTTGTGTTTCTTGTGTTTTCTCCTCAAGCAAAGCCAAGAAAGGCCCCTGAAATATCCTCAAACTTCTGTCACTGTCCCAACCCATTCATGTGCTTCTCTCTATCGTTTCTGAGGATTGTTGAATATTTTACAGGGCACTCTGTTGTTCACGTACATTAGTGATCTTTTCTTGTTTAGACTGCTCTAATGTCGACGCCTCACCACCGATGACGCGATCTCTCTTCCTGCATGTCTCACGGCAATAATAAGGACAAAATCGAGAGGAGGCTTATTTGACTGTACATACCACTTTTATTTGTCTGTTTTAGATTTTTGATGATTTTATGAACCACTTTAATTAAAAAAAAAATACTTGATATAAGAAATCAGATATCTAATGGTACAGGCAATTTAAACAATTGATGCATGCCTTTGTATCATCTAGGCTTGATTATTGCAACGCCCTGTTTTCAGGTATCCCAAGCTATGTTTTATCCCGATTGCAGCTCTTACAAAATGCTGCGGCCAGGGTTTTAACAAGAAAGAAAAATGAACATATTTCCCCTGTGCTAGCAGCCCTACATTGGCTCCCGGTGATGTCTAGGATTGATTTTAAGGTGCTACTCTTAATCTATAAACAATAGTCTGGCCCCATCATACTTAAGGGATCTTTTAGTCCCTTATATTCCTGGGTGGCCTCTCTAATCCCAGGATTCTGAGCTGCTTACTGTCCCAAGGACTTTTAAGTAAAACACAGGTGGTAGAGCGTTCGGTTGTAGAGAACCTGTACTGTGGAACGCTCTCCCTGGCTCTATAAGAGAGGCCTCAACCATTGCAATGTTTAAGTCAAGATTGAAAACCTTATTTTATGATCTATCCTTACCATTTTAATCTGACTGTCATTTTTATTTTACTGTTTTGCTGTTTTTACTGTTTTCATTTTTGTATGTACTAGTTTTATTGCTGTTTTTATGGTTTTTACAGTTTCATTGCTGATGTTTTGAACTGTTGTTCTCTGTTAAGCACCTTGAGATGGTTGTGCCATGAAAGGCGCTATATTAATAAAGTGTAGTTTATTTATTTCTTTGTTGGCATGCTTACACAGTGGTGGCCAGCATATATTGCATCACTCCCTCATTTTTACGTTTACTGCTGTATCACAATATAGTTGTTTTTTCTATAGATCTTTTTTGTTTTTATTTTGTTATTGTTGATTGGCTATTCGTGGTTTTATTGAACTCTAACATTTGTATGATTTACTCTTCATAATGCAAAATTATTGAGTGTCAGGAAATATACAATACATTATGTTTATATGCCACAAAATTAAATGTATTTATTCTACAAAAATGGTAAAAATCTGTTTGACACATTTAATAAATGAATTACCAGACCTATACAGTAGTTAAAAAGTAAACCAGTCAAAACAAGACAAGAGAAAGAAATATAACGAGTAATATAACATGCTTTTTTTTATTAAGTAATAAGTAAGGACATTGTGTTTTTTTCTGAAGAAACGAATGGAAAGTAATTGCCATAGTTACTTTTTTCAGTAACGTGCCCGACTCTGTCAATTTTAGAAATGGTAAAGATTTTTAGTCAGAATGTTTGTCATTTATTTTAGTATTTCTAAATGTACCACTATCGAGTGATTTATAGTTAGTCATTAACAATTAATAAACTAAAAATCACGTTGCTTAAAATAATGCATGACCAATATTGTATTGTTAGTATGTAACCTGATTTGTCTTGTGTACTGGGGATCCCCTCTGGCTCACTGAGACCCACCCTGGGGGAGGTGAGGCCAGCACTGCTGGGGCTCCAAGGCTGGGAAGTGAGCTCTGCTTGCCCCCAGAGGGAGATGCAGTTGCAAAGGAGGCGAAGGGGAGGATAGAGGAGTAAAACAGGTACAGACGGGGAGGTGCTTGAACTAGGGTTTAAATAGCAAGTTGACTAAAGGTCAGGGGGGGGCTTCCTCCTGCCCCTGAACCACCCCCATGATTACAAGAATGAAACCTCCTGTTGATCCTTGTTCTGCACTGCAGCACACAGCCTCCTATCCCATTAATGGTGAGGATCAGCTGAATAGCAGTGTGCTTCAATGTCATCGTCATGCCTTCCTTGATCATTTAATTTAGCAGTCTTTTGCCTACATGAAACTGACAGATATGAACACTCTGCAAAACAATAATGCAAATTGCTTAAGAGCAGATTGGTATGTACTACAAAAAAACTGCATCACAGCACATACACACCTCCTGGCTATTAACATCCCAGGCTTTGGTGATCAATCCATCAAAAAATTAATTCGATACTGTAAATGAATACATGTCTTCTTGTTTTTCCTTGCTGTTTTTTAACACACTGGTGATACAAAATTAATAGCAGTTAAGGAATCTAAAACAATTTATACAGACAGACAAACACACTCTATAGATTAATGACCAACTACAAATGCCTGGGTATTAGGCTTGACGGTTACCTGAAAACACACATTGACACTCCAGAATGTTCTGTTCATTTAAGTTGAATGGGGTTTCTGTTTTATATTAAAATCTTGCGTTTCTTTACAAACAAAGACAAAGTACATCTGTGTACTTTTAAGCCACTGATGGACTATAACCAAAAGCTTGCAATCCTCAGTTTTGAAAAAGACAGATCCTGCCACAGTGCTTAAAGGTGCCTAACTAATATACTGTACCCATCACTGTGAACTGTATAAACCGGCTGGTCATTGCTGTCCTCAATGCAGAATGAAGCACTGGTACAGTACATATGTCTACAAAGCCATTCTGGGTAAATGTTATCTTAATGTTTTGCTAACACAACCACTGCTTAAAAACAGTCGGTCATTTTAGCAGTCCTTAAGCTGCCCACAGAAATTTGTAACAAAAAAAATAATAAATTCACCCTAGTCCTGGAGCCATCTTCAAAAAGAACTCAGTTCCTTGGTATCTTTGCATGGTTTCACGCATTGATAATGATGAAACATAAAGAACTCAGTACCCTGGTATCTTTCACGCATTGATCATGATGAAACATAAAGAACTCAGTACCTTGGTATCTTTGCATGGTTTCACGCATTGATAATATTGAAACATAAAGCTGATCCTGTTTTGCATAATGCTTTTGTGAACTTGCAGGTAACATTTCAATACATAGTATTTTAACTAGATTATTTGTATCTTATATGTGCTGTTGGTGTTTATTTGTTGTGTTCTTGTCTAGGGCGTACTTGTAAAAGAGATTTTTAATCTCAAGTGACTTCCCTTATAAAAGTTCACCACACAACATTTGCATGGTATTTTTTTTTTCTTTTTCCATGGTTATACTATGCATTTACCATAGTTTAGCGTGGTTTGCTATGTTTTTAAAAAAAGCTTTACCATACTTCTCTGGGCATTACAATGCTTATCTTTGCTTTACCATGCTTTGTCACACTTTGCTATGCTTTTACTATGGGAAACATTAAAAAGGGTTTGTGGTAAAATAAAGGTAAAGTAAGAATTGCAGAATTATAGTACCATATCAGTGCATGGTTGCACCATGCAGCATCATGAGCAATGTGCAATGCATGTTCCAAATCCACTGTGTATCCAGTTGCCATTTTTCTTGTAATTCTGCTTGGGTGTCTTCAAGATATAACAATGGTAACTGTCTTGCCATTGTCCCTTATATAAAATTGAAACCTGTCTGTGGAAATTTAAATGTAATTATAAATATACACAAGATATGCCTGCTATTCAATTGAAACTTTTCTTTTCTAAATCCAAATATAGCATTGAATGTGCCACTGTTTTGCTCAGAACAGGTAGTCTTGTAAGATTATTTAAGTAGCATTAGCTGCTTATTATTATTTATTTCTTAGCAGACACCCTTATCCAGGGTGACTTGCAATTGTAACTTTTTTTTTTTTTTTTTTTACATACAATTACACATTTATACAGTTGGGTTTTTACTGGAGCAATCTAGGTAAAGTACCTTGCTCAAGGGTACAGCAGCATTGTCCTCCACCTGGAATTGAACCCACAACCCTCCAGTCAAGAGTCCAGAGCCCTAATCACTACTCCACACTGCTGCTTATGCTAATCAAGCTAAATATCTGAATATCTACTTACATGTTTCAGTCTTAGTTAATCAAAACACCTCCCCTGACAGAATTCTAAGTTTGATAATGACTTAAATATTGTTTTTCTCACAGAGCTGTCAAATACACCAATTTCTATTTTTTCCCATAAATCAGACTGCTATCCCTTAAGACATTCCAAGCATTTTTATGAAAATACCTTCCCAAAAATGATGGTGATAAATGGATTATTTGGAGAAGTAACATTAAAGCGGCATTATTTTTATTTTGTTTCCAAATTGTATGTGTGAATCATTTTAGTAGATTGGGATGTTTATGCGCCCTCTTGTAAAACTTTCTAGTCATTTGGACTTGTGAATTGCTATAGTGTTGTGATAATAAGTAACAGGCAATTGATTGTGGAGATGGCTTCATTAAAAAGTATTATACTGGGATTCCATTATTTACCCAAATAAGTTTAACTCATTTAGAGTCAGGCAGTGTGACCAGGATGGCTGGTGGTGACGTCAAACCAGGTAGCAATTGTTTACTTTCAGTTTTAAAGTTTACTCCCTACTTTCTCTCCCGGAACACCCAACCCCAAGTGAGTAATTTGTGCATCTATATATACAGCTGTGCCAGTATTCAATTACTAATAATTAATCATTCACTTGAATCCCAGCACGTGAACTAATTGTGCACCCCCGTGCCTTCATACAAATACCCACTTTAATCTGCATTTGAAGTGATGGTGCAATCCCCGTGCCTAAATACAAATGTATACATTTTACATCACCTGTGCTATATAACCCACCCTCCATGCACCACTACAATAATACATATAACAGACAACATAAAAATACGCACAGGGGCGGGGCACCTCGCCACAGGCAGGCAAAAGTTGTGCCAGCCATCTAGAAAATGTCTTTCATGTTGTTTGGGGTCCAGGTATCTTTACATTTTCTTAGTTTTTTTATTTGGAACTGAAGAGCAGCTCCTGAGCTCAGGTGAAAACACCTGAAAACAGATCAAAAATATGAAGTAACACAGTATTTGAGAAATTATAATGAGAACCTCTCAGAATGATTGCAGACATTGTAAAAAGACAAGGGGTCAGAACGCCTGCTGACCTGTATCAGCATATATAGTAAAGGGACTAGGCTGCAGAGAGAAGAGAGAGTAGATGTTTTTATTTTTATGGTTCGACTTGTAAGTTGTTTTACATTATTTGCTTATATTATATCCAATATATTTCAACGCTCAAATAGGCCAAACAAGCACCTTACATTAACAAGCCAGATGTCTGCTGTATATGCACCTTTGACTTCCATTGGAACCAATTCCTTTCCCTTACCAAATGATCTGCAATGGTTCTTAACCAATACACACTGGTAATCCATTGCTGTACCAATATCTGTCCCACAGTGTGATATCTGTTCCACATTCATTGACATTTCTAGCAATGCTATGGTCTGCTAATGGTTCTGCCAGGGTAATACACTAACAATGGCATCCCAAATTATGTAAGGCTTATAAAGAAACTTGATATAAGAACTAAACTAAAAGGGTGATTGCTTGCTTTTGTTAATACATTAATTAATTTCGACCTCCTAATTGTGGTAACCATGGAGTCAGTTATTTTATATCAGCTTGCATCCTTTGCTTTCTGATCCATGTTAGGGCTCAGTGAAATATCAACTCATCTCTCAGTGTCACGCTTGCGACTTGCAGTGCAGAGTGCTGGCCAAAAAAACAGCAAGAGGGCTTTGACCAAGACTCACTGCTGTTAATCTCACTGTGGGAGAAGGAAGAGTTGCTCCTTTGTTTTCCCTTTACCCTCCTCATTTGCTTAAAGAGTCGTCCATCTCCATACCCCAGCGGCTTCAAGCTGTCAACGCTCACAGTAGTCAGGCAGTCATGACACACGAGATGGATGTTTGGTTTTGACTGCTGCTTTTTGAAGATGTATTGCATAATAGCATTTCAGGAGTGCAGGGTGGAGGGATTTGATCAGAATTTAAAGTGATTGCAGCTAACAGAATAACTCCATAAATCTGTTTTGCACTTCCATTAGCTACATAGGTAGAAAGAAACTACAGCAAACAAGTATTTTCATATTAAAACATAGTTTATGGTTAAAGAAATTTTCAATTTACGTGCCTTATTTTCAAGGCTACCTGTTACCCTTCCTTGGTTACTTCACCTCAGCAATGTCAACAGGGGAAGCAGCTGGTTGGTTAATTATGGATTTTCTTGATTTTATTTCTCAGAATTTAAACTGTCACTACTTCATAAGTCCTACTTTTTGGAAACCAAGAAAAATGAATTTAAATTTGCTGATATTTTGTTATTGTAATTTGAATGGAAATATTGGTATTTTGACTAGGTACAGCATATACTGATCTGAGGATTACTTGGACACATGAAAATTCAAGGGTAAAGAGGTAATAGTCAACATTTTAACTGTTTAGTCTTCTTAAAGAGAATAGAAGAGTGAGCGTCACAACTCTGTATAGTAGCTGTAAAAGGTGTTTAGAATCAAAAGGCATTCAAGGTTACTTATTTTTTTATTCAAATAAATTGATTCTTTTGACATTCAAAATGCATGTCTGTGAAACTAAATATTCAAATTGGCTTAAAAACAAAAAAAGGTCAATTAATGATGCTTGCAAAATTATACATGTTGGCTAAATCCAGTAATGGGTACAAACTCCCAAAGACAGCAAAAATAAAGCATTATGAATTGGTGCAGAGCCAGTTTTGGAATATGAAGTTTTAATCAATACATCACCTATTCTCTCAACATTACATATTTGCTAGAAAGGTCAGCCCATGTCTTCAAAATGACTTATGTGTCGATACCATCAAATGTCAAAGTCTAACACCATATGAATGCAATACTTGTGTGAATGCAGAAGTTCACATTGTTCATCAACATTTTCCAAGCGCTTGCTCCCGTGAGGATTGATACAACACAACAAATGTCACAATTCTGTGTGGCTTCACGGCTGAGCGGCTGCAATTATGGAATCTGAAAGAAACATCAAGATTAACATCATCAAACCTGCAGACCTGAATACTGCTCTAGAAAAGATACAGTGCTGTGAAAAAGTATTTGCCCTCTGTCTGATTTTCTGCATTTTTGCACATTTTTCACCTTTGGTCAGATTTTTTTGTGGGTTGTAGTAGTATATAGAGAGAGTCTGAGAGAACAAATATCACCAAAGTTTGGCGTGGAAGGTAATAAAACATGCAATCTTCAGGTGTGAAAAAGTTCTTGCCCCCCTAGTTAACTCAACCCAATTAAAGGGATAATTAGGGTCAGCTGTTTGAGTACTTTGGTTAACAACCAGGCCTGATTTGGGCCATCCCTGCCCAATATAAATCTGACTTACTTTGGCCCTTACCATCAGAGTGAAGTTGTCAGCACACAGGTTCTAGAGGCACATCATGCCACGAACAAAAGAAATTCCTGAAGACCTCCAGAAAAAAAAGTTGTTGATGCCTATCAGTCTGGAAAGGGTTACAAAGCCATTTCTAAGGCTCTGGGGCTCCACCAAACCACAGTCATAGCCATATTGCCCAAATGGAGAAAGTTTGGGGCAGTAGTGAATCTTCCCAGGAGTGGCCATCCTGCCAAAATCTCTCCAAGAGCAAGGCGTAAAATCGCCCAGGAAGTCACAAAGAACCCTAGAACAACATCCAGGTATCTGCAGGCCTCTCTCGCCTCGGCTAAGGTCAGTGTTCATGACTCCACCATCAGAAAGACACTGGGCAAAAATGGGATTCATGGCAGAGTAGCAAGGCGGAAACCATTGCTCACTAAGAAGAACATGAATGCTCCTCTCAAGTTTGACAAAAAGCACCTGTATGATCCTCAAGAGTTCTGGAACAATGTTCTATGGACAGATGAGTCAAAAATGGAACTTTTTGGCCGACATGGGCCCTGTTATGTCTGGCGAAAACCAAACACTGCATTCCACAGTAAGAACCTCATACCAACGGTCAAGCATGGTGGTGGTAGTGTCATGGTTTGGGGATGCTTTGCTGCATCAGGACCTGGACGCCTTGCCATCATTGAAGGAACCATGAATTCTGCTCTGTATCAGAGAATTCTACAGGAGAATGTCAGGCCATCCGTCCGTGAGCTGGAGCTGAAGCGCAGCTGGGTCATGCAGCAAGACAATGATCCGAAACACACAAGCAAGTCTACATCAGAATGGTTGAAGAACAAGAAATTTAAAGTTTTGAAATGGCCTAGTCAAAGTCCAGACCTAAACCCCATTGAGATGTTGTGGCAGGACCTGAAATGAGCAGTTCATGCTCAAAAACCCACAAATGTCACTGAGTTGAATCAGTTCTGCATGGAGGAGTGGGCCAAAATTCCTCCACGGCGCTGTGAGAGACTAATCAATAACTACAGGAAGTGTTTGGTTGCAGTTATTGCTGCTAAAGGTGCAGTTATTGAGTCTAAGGGGGCGATTACTTTTTCACACGGGGCATTGGGTGTTGCATAACTTTCTTTAATAAATAAATGAAATATGTATCAAATGTTTGTGTTATTTGTTCACTCAGGGTCCCTTTTATCTCATATTAGGTTTTGGTTGAAGATCTGATAACATTCAGTGTACAAAATATGCAAAAATGCAGAAAATCAGACAGGGGGCAAATACTATTTTAATACGATATTATCCCTGCAAATAAGTGGCTGATGCAGTCCAGGGGATTCGCTGGTGCTGTAAAATAGTTTTTAAAAATCCATCTGTGGCTTATCCCAACTACTTGTGGCTATCAACACCTTAGTGTAGTTTTGTGTCCTGCCTGTGCAAAATCGCTGATCTTCGCTAGGGATTCCACAGGGAGCATAGCTTCAGCACTGGTGCTCTCGCAGGTCATAAAGACAAAGTTGTCAGAATTGCCATGCTACAGTCCAGGAGTGGACAGCTCCAGGACTGGCCTTTGTTCCCCACAGACCGGTAGATCAGCAACATTTGCTGTGGCGCTCCTGGGTGTAAAGAACCGTCGTGGGATTAGTCGTGGGATCGGAAGACTCCCACTGACTTTTAGGTCTCCTGAGCTGTTTACTGCAGTGATGAACCAAAAGAATTGGGCACTTAATTTAAAAAAAAAAAAGAAACCAAAAAATCAACCTTAAATTATGTTATATCCTCTTTGAAATGGAAATGCTAATTTCTTGGAATTAGCTAAACAAATAGTTTAAAATGTGTTTTAAGTATATTGCTCCATTTTTGTGGATGGAATCAACGTGCAAAGACCCTGATATGAAACCCAGTTGTACCTTGCTGCATTTGCAATGAAGGGAACTGAAGAGCAAATGCAATACAACAGAAGCAGATCATTCATGCCTCTCAAATCCCATGCATTACAAACATGACTCTTTTCATAAACGTGTTACTGCTGAAAACAACTGTATTTCATCACGGATCATACACTGTATTAAAATATTAACAATGTGTCTTCATATCTGATAATTGCCAACAGCTGCTCAAATGCATAATGAAAGAATAAATCATACACTAGCACACATTTGCTTATGGTAATTGGTACAAGCAGTAATGTTTTCATAACACACAAAGGTTACTGTATCACAGCACACTATACGCTGGTAATGCAATGCAGTGTGTTACCGTATCTGAGCAATATTAGTACAAACCCTGTTGTATTGCTGGTAATGCTGAGCTCTGCTAATGGCTTTGCTTGGCTTTCTCCAAGGTTTGCCCCACCTCATCTAGAAACATCACATTATATTTGTTTTTATTTTACTGTCCTCTTACATTTATTTCTTTTTTTGAACTGTTCTAATTGCAATTACTGAAATACTGTTTTTTTTTTGTTTGTTTTTTGGTCAAAGTTTGTAGTTGCCTGCCATAGATATATGTAACCTAAGCCAGATCAAGCATCTTCATAGGATTAAGTGATTTAGTGATCTGCCACTTTTGCAGGGAATACAGTGCTGTGAACTAGATGGTGCTGACACAAACTAAAGACACGCTGGCTGATCTATCCCATAATACACGTCTATGGCAGGCAACTAGAACTGAAGATCAGCTCCAAAACTCAGTCACCTTAACACTGACTAAGAAATAAAGAAACACCCTTTTTGAGTAATTGCGATAAGAACCACTGAGAATTATTGCAAAGTTCATAAAGAGGTAACAGTAAAAACTAAAAACGTATGGCTAATCTCAATACCATGCAGCACTTCTCTCTATACCTTTACAATAAACTTGTAGAAATTAAACATTCATTAACAAGATCACAATCACAACTGTGTGGTTTCCAAGAAGCGTAGCACGTACTAAAAAAAAAATAAAAATGCTGGTATTTTCACCTGACTGAGTCCCAGACCCCCAGACGTTTGGTTGAGTTTTGTCTCTGCACCCCTGTGGCGTGTACGAAATACATAACCTGGAATTTGCATGAAAATGGCAATTATGTGCCATTTTTTTGCAAATGTAAAATGATTCGATATAAAGTCTACTGGACAATCTTATCTTTTTTCCTGCATTGTGACACAAGATTGCTTCCATGATATAATTGATGAGGACAGCTTCCCTCAGCAGCATATGGAAATCAAATGTTATATAAAGACTGCCTTTGGACATTTGGTTTATATACAGCTGGCCTTTATGATTTATTTTGAAAATATTTACTAAGCATAGCATTCACAGAAATCTTTGAAAAGTGCCATACTGTTATAACACCAGTGAGATCCCTTATGAAACCACCGTATCTGCAGTAATATGTTTTCCCATGGTTATACTATGCTTTTACTATAGTTTACCATGGTTTGTAATGTTTTTATTATGTGTTAACATACCTCTCTGGCTTTACAATGCTAGCCTATGGTTTATCATACTTTCACTATATTACACGTTGCTATGGTTTTACTATGGGAAACTATGATAAGGGTACTACTCAACTAAAACCCTAGATTAACTATTAGCATATCAAAGCCTTACCAGTAATTACAACTCAATGTGTTTGAAATGTTGAGATTTTGAGATAATTTATGTTGTGATCTTGACATAACACATTATTTTTTTTGCCCCAGTCCTTAATGAGCCACTGTACACAAGCATGGTAAAGCACATTCAATCATAAAACCATGACAAAGCTTTAATGAATGGTAAAGCCTGGGTGTTTACCAGAGTAAACTTTTACAAAGGCATATTATTGTACTTGCTCAGTTAGTTAGAGCATGTAGTCGTGGGTTACAGCTCTGTTAAAACGATAAGCCTGCTTTGTGACTTGTATCCCTCATTGCTCATGAACGCACCCGTCTCTGTCTCTTTGCAGATATGAGTTTCGATTGAAATAACCAGTCCTCATATTGCTACCAGACTCAGTGTAGGAGAGCTGGTGGCAGCAGACATGTCGCTGCTCAGAATTCAATAAGTGCATCACTGTCCTGTGGCACAGGGTTAAATTCATAGGGGAAACAATGAGGCCCTACAGTTTCATACGATCACCTTTTCCTGTGTGTCTTATAGAACTGAATCTCACACTGGGACATGACTCCCGCAGGTGCTCAATGAAGTTAGTATTAATTGTTAGTATTTGCAGCATAAGGAGGTTATAAATGCTCTCATATAGCATAGGCAGCAAAAGCCTATCCTTTTTTTTTTAAACTGCACTAAAAACAATATTGGATACATTTCAAAATATAGGTAGATTATAACTACATTTTATTGATACTGTATTTTCTACAAGCACACAATTCTGCATTATAAGGATGGAACTCCATACAGTAAATAAACTGTAGCTAACAAAATAGTTCCAAATATCTTCCATGCTGCGTACAAACATAAATATGTTGGTTTAAAATGTTTGACCAAACGTGCATTTTCTTTTTTTAAATGATATCTGGTACGACACTAGGTTAAAGAAGTATCAGGCCTTGCTTTCAGATAGTCTTATAATTTCTTTGTCATTTAACCCGGAGAGTGAAATTGTCCCCACCCCCTCACAGCCTTCTTTTCTGTCACCAGCTACCTCCCATTCTGACAAATATTTATGACAATGGTTGGTCATTTGTGCAGTGTCAGGGACAGAAGCACAGACTGTATGCCCTGAATAATACTGTTGCCCATTGTCACTGAAACAGACTTACTACAGGGAGATGCAGCTTTTATGCATTGCAGAATACATGTCAAATGTGTGCTACATACTGCAGGCGTTTCAGATGAATATGTGAATTTGAATGCATTCTTTTATGAACGGGGCTGAGGCAAGTTTGATTTATATTTGCAGTATTTCTGTAGTCTGTATGTTTAACTGAGAGGCAGCTGGTTGCACTGAACCAACGCTTATTTTTTTATTTATTTATGTATTTATCTATTTTTTTGGATTGGCCAGATGTTGAAATGTCAGTGAATAGCTAACGAAGCTGAGATTTGCAAATGAGCTTTTATGTTTTTGCAAAAGGCCTGTGTTTGTAATGTTTTGGGTCACAACACATGTCAAATACTTTTGTTTTTGCATTGAATGACTGATTTCTTCTCAAAAGAAGCAAATTCACGGGTTGCTGTACCACTGTGCCTTTTTATTTAATGATTTATGCATGTATGTATGTTCTGTCAAAGATCTGTGTTTGTGAATGCAGTTCTTATTGAAAATGACTGAAGTCATTTGAAGAGGATGTTTCCACTGAAATGCAATGCTTTGTTTTCAGGAACTCTCTTTCCTCTTTGAAGAGGTTTTAGGAAACAAATTATGCAAAACTTTAAAGAAGATCTTCAGGGATAGAGTATAACCAGGCTAACTGTACAGCCCCTGTTGTTTACAAATTACCAATTACAATGTACCTAGCTATTGCAGACTTCAGTATCTAATGAAGTTAAAAGGAGAGTGTGTGTTTTTATTTATAAATAGTAAAAAAATACATCCAGCTGATCTGGCCAAAATCAAAACCTAATTAAGGATTTATCCAGTACTTGACTAATTGATTTAGTCTGGCATAATGCATGGAGGTGGTTACAGATAATGGTTGAATGGATGGATAATGCATGGAGGCACTATACTATCCAAGCTTCCCCACAGATCTATACCAGTTAATCCTGATATGAAGGGCTAGCATGTGATCTCCAGTTCAATCCTGAGCCTCTCAAACAGAATCAACCAATGGTGCTGAGCTAGTAGTGCTTTTGTGGTGGACTGCCCTGTTTGGGGATGAGGGATCTGTTCTGTCTCTATGCTCTTCCAATTCTTAGGGTTTGTCAGTGTTTTCTGTGCTGTTGAAGGGCTAATAGGCCATGCGCTATCCTTCTCGCATGGTCCTGCTGCAAGAACACTGTCTCCTGGACTAGTTCCAAAACAGTAAGCGGGATGTACAAAACCAGCTGTTCTTATTCGTGATTCTGTTGTTCTCTATTTAGAAGCGGCTCTGTTTGACAAAACCTGCTCATCCTGGCAGGAACCTTCCTCGGTTGCTCCAGAATAACATTGTGTACTCCACCAGGTCCTCACCTGTTAAAAGGATTTATAGAAACAGAATCGCAAACTCCACGGCATCTCTAGTGGTGCTTCACTTACAAGCACACAAGGCCGACAGGGAGACAGAGCTCATTAGTATGTATCTATAGTTTTACTAGAACCATATTTTAAAAAAAACTCGCCATTTTGTTGTCTATATCTCTAATCCAAAAATGAAAATGTTGGCCTCAGCAACAGCTAGAAAAACTGACTAAAACCGTTATGGAACAGAAAAGTGTATGAACATTGCAATTATGCAAAATACTGCCAACTGCCATTCATTAGAATGTTTTCATACTGTAGTCCTTGACTACCTTTAACTTATAATTATCAAGTGTTTATAAATGTTATGAATGAGGTATTGTTTTAAAACAGTTAATTAGCTCTTAATAATGGTGTAATGGAACAATGCAACTGTGCTGACTGGTCAGATTCCAGCTTTGACTGAAGGCGTATTTAAACTCAGGCACACAGAACCCATTTCTTTACTATTGATAAGCAGCACCAGTGCTTGCCCCAGAGTTGCTAAAGAAGATACTACACTTAAAATGTAGAACAGCAACCCTGAATATGCCAGCATCAAGATGAGGTCGAGCAAGTGGAGTTTTCCAAGGATTTCCAAGAGAAATGTTCTGTTCCAGTCAGGAGCTCCACATACTGGCATGGATACCCATGGATTTGTCTATATCGCCTCTTATATGACAGCGAGAATCGAGGGAACAATCTCCTCAGCTAACAGTACTATAGTTCCACAGCTTGGGACTTTCAGGGGAGGGGGATGAATGCAATAACACAATGGTCAAATATGGTCCAAAATCTGCAAGTCTGGGCTGTTTAACGACACTTGGCTTTGACACATGCTGAACAAAACCCCTAGGCATGCGGTTCTGGACCATATTTTAACACCCTATTGTGAGATATCATTTACCAGCAAAGCTCCCAAACAAGTACCCAGGAGAAACCCTAACCCTAGCAGACCACAATATTACCTGACCACATAATCGGTACAGAACCTTATACGGTAGCACACTGTCTGAAATATTGACCATGGTACTGCAACAGATAAGAAGTATGAAAATATGAAAATATTACCACATGGTACTAAATAAACAATTTTAGCAGCCCTTGTGCTAACATTGGCAATTTATACTGATTAGCATTGTGGTCCTAGTGAATTAACATTGAAGATCATTGGTAGCACAGTTTGTATAAACAGGCTCTCTGATTCTGTTATCCGAATCAACCTCTAAGCCCATTTAAATGTATGATTAAAATTGAAAACTATCAACTTTCTACTTTAAAAAGTCCAAGGAAATGTAGTTATGATCCTGATCCCATTACAAACCATGGCATCTTTGCTAAGGAGCTGAGTAATAACAATAACAATTTAAGACTTGGAATATGTGAATAATTTAGCAGCTTTGTTAATTCCCTGTGCAGGACAGACGTTCTTAAATAATGTGGCTTTAATAACTACAGTATCCCAGCATATTGCATATTTTTGCATAATTAAGTTCAGTTTCCATCTCTGTCACTGCTGGCAGAACTAAACCTCCGTCAATTTGTGTTCATTACATTGGCATGATACATGCTTGTTAAATATTTAAGAGTTGTGTTTTTATAGTTGCTCCTGCTATTTCAAACAGCGATTTGAGCCAAAACAGTAGAAACCAGAAACCGTTTTATTATTATTTATTTCTTAGCAGACGCCCTTATCCAGGGCGACTTACAATTGTTACAAGATATCACATTATTTGTACATACAATTACCCATTTACACAGTTGGGTTTTTACTGGAGCAATCTAGGTAAAGTACCTTGCTCAAGGGTACAGCAGCAGTGTCCCCACCTGGGATTGAACCCACTACCCTCCGGTCAAGAGTCCAGAGCCCTAACCACTACTCCACACTGCTGCCAACTGTTTCTAACTCATACTGCCTTAGCCCCTTTTACTTAAACGATATGCAACACATTCAAGAAATGATTAAAATGCCATTATTGGTTCCTTTGCTGTGTAAAGGATTTGTTTCTAAGATAATTAGGAAATGCCTACTAATTAATTCTGCCTGGGTTCAATATATTAAAAAGTAAGTGTGTTCAAGTTACTTTTTGTTTCATTCGTTTAAATATGGTGTTTTTTCTTTAAATAAGTCTGTGCTAAGGTGCTTGGACTATTAGTTCTGGAACTGCTCTCCAGTTCTAGTTGCCTATCATTGTTGAAACTGAAGGGTACGTGGAGGGTGACATGCAAAGGAAGCATATCTATGACAGAGACACTCTGTGATGCACCACTTGGCCACCAGAGGGTTGTTCAATAATGTCAGCATTTAATTAGAACTGTAAACAAAGCAATTAGAATAACTCTGTATAATCTAGGCTAGATCATGGCAATGGAGTACAGTATCTTTATATTACGTGGCAGTACCATCTAGTGCACTGCAGTGTATTGCCGGCATAACTAAATGAAACTTGATGGCAAAGTGACTTAATATAATACAGTGGAACTGACTGCCCAGCACTAAATTCAATGGGGTATACTACTTTATTTTTTAAGTTATTGTTCAATTATGCTTATAAAATATGAAGTGCAAAATGCTGGCCAATACTGGCCAAAAATAATATATGCAACTGTATCTCAGTAGGGTTAGCAATTATATCAAATAAACCTGAGGTGTCTAACCTGGACTCTTTGATACATGATGCTCCTCCGCTGGACCACGCTCACCTACTGGTTAGGAATCAGCAGCTGGCAATCACACACTGCTTCTCCCTGCAATCAAACACAGCAACCAGGCTGCTCCACACAGAGCGTCAGGTTCAGCATCAAACACAGCAACCAGGCTGCTCCACACAGAGCGTCAGGTTCAGCATCAAACACAGCAACCAGGCTGCTCCGCACAGAGCGTCAGGTTCAGCATCAAACACAGCAACCAGGCTGCTCCACACAGAGCGTCAGGTTCAGCATCAAACATTGATACAAACAATCCCACAATTATTTACATAAATAAACACAATACTATTTACAAAAACAACACATAAACCCCCTTTTCATCCTTGAACTGAAATAGATATTTAAAGCAACATATTGCAACTGCAGATCACACAGGCTTAAAATGACCCTCACTGTGTGGTCATTTATTGAATGTTTTCACTTTAAACAGCACTCCACATTGTACAGTGTAGCGATCCAGAAAAAGGATGAATATTTCAAGCTGAGGAGGCAGAACGCCATACATTTTTAAAATTTGCAATACTGTATGAATTTAAAATATTTTGTTTTTAAGTGTTTTTTTTTCTTGCTCTCTTACTTTGTAAACTAAGAAAATTTTTTTTGCATCAGTCAGGGTTTGTCAAAATTCCAGTACACCTCATCACAATATATATAAAAAAAGCTTTACTAGCAGTTTGTGATGTATAATAAGTCAATACCTGTTGTGTCATTTCACAGAACCCACCAACTGCATAAGATGACATCTCTTGTACAAAAAGAGACACGTTATACACAACATATTAACTTACAATAACAGGTATTTATAGTTTAGAGTGTACAAGTTTATTGAAATGGTGGCCAAGCATTAAACGATGTTGCCTAAACGTTCAAACGTTCTGACAAACATGCACTATACTGTAGGTGTTGCCTTAGTGCACAGCGCAGGACAGTTTATTTGATTATTCAATAGGTCTTCAGTCTGTAGTTGTTCAGTCTCGTACACAAATACGTGTGCAGTTATTTAAATAAAGTGATGGAGGATAATTTCCAATATGATAAAGTTAAAAAAAATAATCCCTGAAACATTTAGGAAATTAAAGGGAAACTAGCACCCCTGCTGCAAATATATACAGTATTACTGTGTGTAATTGTCTGTGGTGGTGTGTGTGTCACACAAACAACAACAATAGCTATAAAAACTGCATTGCAAGCTGCAGAGCAGTGTGAGAACAAGGGCAGAAAGAGACAGGAGATTTATTAGCTGTGACTCTGTGAAATAGCCCAGGGCACAGGTATAGTTTAACATAAAACTAACTTTGCAATATATGATGGCGGGGGGGCTGGACTTATGGTCATATTGAAAGCTATCGGTACTATTTTAAAAGAGTGCTGCCCAAGGCTTCTTCTTATCATTAATTAGCATTAGTCACATCTCTCCATTTTCTTCTGTTGAAGATGTTTTTGGCTTTTTATTTGTATAAAGGGAACCTCAAGATTTTCATCACAATAAAAGCAAGACAAATGTGTGTTAGGTAATACAGTACTACCCCGTTGTAACGCAGCCTGTTATAGTGCGGAATTCATTATAGCACAGTAAGGTCATGGCTCCCATTTCCCCGATAATGCAGTTTGACTCACAAATGTTGGGTGAACGTTCTAGATATACAGTAATGAAGCATTGCAGACAGCAATCTTTTTCTGTTAAAAAGAAACTCAGTGCGGTGGACAGAGTAAGAAAAGGTGAAACTCAAGCAGCAGGTTCAAAAGATACAGCTGTTGCAGACTCTACATTGAGTGGATGGTTAAAAGATGAAGAAAAAAATGTAAGAGGTTTTCTTGATTAGACTGACTCCAAAGAGGGCTGCTCTAGGGAAAAAAAGATAGCTGAGACAAGCTGCTGTGAGAGTACATGACTGTTTGTTGTTTTGGGTGTGGCTCAGGCTAACAGGGTCCAGGAATAATCATCCCAATAAACCGTGGATTTGAGTACCTGCAAATTGTGTGGTGAGGGGTGTGGTGTGGATGGTGTCGTCAGATTTCAGGAAAGCAGAACACAAAGGGCAGGAATGCAGGGCAAAACTGCACTGCTGCGCTCATATTTATTAATCAAAATAAAGACTTCAAACCATAAATAAATGGGCACGAGGGCCAACGCAACAAAACACAAATCAATACATATGAGTACCTACACATACAATATTACAGGTAGCAATCGTAACGCTTACTGTCTGTGTCTTTCCAAACCACTCCACCCAAACAAAGGATTTCTCCAGGCTTTTACAGTCTGTGGCTGGAGCCCAATTAATCAAAAATTAACAACTATCTAATTAAGGCTCCAGCCATATTCTCACATGTATTTCTGGCAGGGAGGAATTTAACCCCCTCCCTGCCGATCCAAAACAAATACAGCAAAAATCATAATAATAATAGAAACAAATATATATATATATACACTACCGGTCAAAAGTTTTAGAACACCCCCATTTTTCCAGTTTTTATTGAAATTTAAGCAGTTCAAGTCCAGTGAATAACCTGAAATGGTACAAAGGTAAGCAGTAAACTGCCAGAGGTTAAAAAAAAAGTTTAGGTTACCAAAAACTGAAAAATAATGTACATTTCAGAGTTATACAAAAAGGCCTTTTTCAGGGAACAAGTACTGGGTTAACAACTTACAGCTGTTCTGCAGCAATGGAAGTAAATTAAGCCTTGAAAGTTGATGCTAACAATTCCTACAGGTGTCCCAACTTTTGTTGATTACTTACAAACCCTGTCTGTATAAAAGCAGTGTTGGAACAGACTGTGTTACTACACCCTCTTAAGCATTATTTGGATAGTATTGTACTGCAGGAAGTAGTATATTGCTCTCATAATGGCGAGAAAAAGGCAATTAACAAAGTAAGACAGACAGACCATTATAACCCTTAAAAGTGTAGGTCTTTCCTTTAGAGAAATTGCAAAGAAAGCCAAGGTGTCAGTGAGTACAGTTTCCTACACCATCAAAAGGCACTTGGAAACTGGAGGAAACTCTGACAGGAAGAGGTCTGGCAGACCCAAAGCCACAACAGAATCAGAAGACAAGTTTCTGAGAGTCAACAGCTTGCGTGATAGGCTGCTCACAGGACAACAGCTTCAAGCACAGCTTAACACTGGTCGAAGTAAGCAAGTCTCAGTTTCAACTGTGAAGAGAAGACTTTGAGCTGCAGGTTTGACAGGTCGAGTGGCAGTAAGAAAGCCATTGCTAAGATGGCAAAATAAGAAAAAGAGGCTTGCCTGGGCCATGAAGCACCGCCAGTGGACTACTGAAGACTGGAAGAAGGTCTTATGGACCGATGAATCAAAATTTGAAATCTTCGGTTCATCACGCAGGGTTTTTGTACGCCGTCGAGTAGGCGAAAGGATGGTTCCTCGGTGTGTGACACCAACTGTCAAACATGGATGAGGAAGCGTGATGGTCTGGGGCTCTTTTGCTGGATCCAGAGTCGGCGACTTGCACAGAGTGAGTGGCACCCTGAACCAAAACTGCTACCACAGCATTTTGCAGCGCCATGCAATACCCTCTGGTATACGCCTAGTTGGTCAGGGGTTCATCCTACAGCAAGGTAATGACCCAAAACATACCTCCAGGCTATGTCAGAACTACCTTAGAAGAAAAGAACAAGACGGTAGGCTTCAAATCATGGAATGGCCAGCACAGTCTCCAGACTTAAATCCCATCGAGCTGGTTTGGGATGAACTGGACAGAAGGGTGAAAGCAAAGCAACCTACAAGTGCAACACATTTGTGGGAACTTCTGCAACAGTGTTGGGAAGAACTTTCCGAACAATATTTGATTTCCATTGTAGAAAGAATGCCACGAGTGTGTTCGGCTGTTATATCTGCAAAAGGTAGCTACTTTGATGAGTCAAAAATTTAGATTAAATTTTGTTAAACAAAACGATTCCATGATTTCTTTTTTTATCTCCAATTGTTTATTTGTTCTATGCTTTAATTTCAGAGTACATTGAGACATTAAACTGCGTAAATTTCAATAAAAACTGGAAATATGGAGGTGTTCTAAAATTTTTGACCGGTAGTGTATATATATATACATATATATATATATATATATATATATATATATAAAATACGGAAATAAATCATAACAAAATAATATATACAGTGCCTTGCATAAGTATTCACCCCCCTGAGTCAATACTTGGTAGAAGCACCTTTGGCAGCAATTACAGCTGTGAGTCTTTTTGGGTAAGTCTCTACCAGCTTTGCACATCTGGATCCTGCAATTTTTGCCCACTCTTCATGGCAAAATTGCTCAAGCTCTGTCAAGTCTTGCCACAGATTCTCAATCAGATTGAGGTCTGGGCTTTGACTGGGCCATTCTAAGACATTCAGGTTCTTGTTTTTAAACCACTCCAGTGTAGCTTTGGCTGTGTGTTTAGGGTCATTGTCCTGCTGGAAGGTGAACCTCCGCCCCAGTCCCAGGTCTCTTGCAGACTGAAACAGGTTTTCCTCCAGAATTTCCCTGTATTTGGCTCCATCCATCTTGCCCTCAATCCTGACCAGTTTCCCAGTCCCTGCCGATGAAAAGCATCCCCATAACATGATGCTGCCACCACCATGCTTCACCGTGGGGATGGTGTTCTCAGGGTGATGAGCAGTGTTGGCTTTGCGCCACACAGAGCGTTTTGCGCTAAGGCCAAAAAGTTCAATTTTGGTCTCATCAGACCAGAGAACCTTTTCCCACATGTTTGCTGTGTCTCCCACATGCCTTTTGGCAAAATCCAAACAGGATTTGATATGGGTTTTTTTCAGCAATGGCTTTCTTCTTGCCACTCTTCCATTAAGCCCAGCTTTGTGGAGCGTCCGGGTTATAGCTCTCCCATGGACGGTTTCTCCCATCTCAGCTGTGGATCTCTCCAGCTCCATCAGAGTTACCATTGGCCTCTTGGTTGCTTCTCTGACTAATGTGACCTTACCTGGTCACTGAGTTTTGGTGGACGGCCTTCTCTCGGCAGAGTCGTGGTTGTGCCATATTCTTTCCAGTTTGGGATATTTTTTTATAACCCAACCCTGATTGGTGCTTCTCCAGAACTTTATCCCGGACTTGTTTTGATAGCTCCTTGTTCTTCATGATGCTATTTGTTTAGATATGCACTCTAACAAACTCTGGGGCCTTCCAGAAACAGGTGTATTTAATCTGAGATCATGTGACACTTTAATTGCACACAGGTGGACTCCATTCAACTAATTATGTGACTTCTGAAGGCAATTGGTTGCACCAGAGCTTATTTAGGGGTGTCACAGCAAAGGGGGTGAATACTTATGCAATCAAGACTTTTCAGTTTTTTATTTGTAAATAATTTTGAAATAATGTAGATTTTTTTCCCCACTTCGACATTATGGAATATTTTGTGTAGATCAGTGACAAAATGTGGAAAATTCCAAGGGGAGTGAATACTTATGCAAGGCACTGTATATATATATATATATAAAGGGGCGGGCACTCCGTCACAGTCTACTTCCTTCATTTTCCACCGTACACTACAATATTAATTTTGCTTGTGGGCATTGTAAATCATTTCGGGAACAAAATGCCAATATTCATTATAATGCGAAACACAAATAATGTTTTAAGTCGAAACAGAAATGTCCACACCTGTAATTGTTGGGAGGGACAGATTTAGCTTGATCCAGTATGCATCTGTCTCGGTCAAGAAATAGTATGTTAGCCAGGCCTATAGACTGGTGTTAGTGTTATATTTATTTTTTATTGGTGCTGTTAATTAGGATAGCCCCTTTTCAACGAGTATTTCATTTGTCTTCAGCCTTTGCCAACAGCATCATTATTAATTATTCACGTATCTCGTTTATTTTACAACTCTATCCGAAGAGGATGAAATGCATGTGTTGAAACAATCACAGTCTTAATTAAAAGCACAGCTATGAAGAGATAAGCAGGTGCTGGCAGTGTATCTATAACAAAGACAGATAGGACTCTGCCCATTGTGTTTCACTGATCTCACTGGTGCAGAAGAAGCATTGTTGAACATATTGAACAGCAGCATCTGGATGGAAGAGGACTGCAGGGAAAAGTGCTGTGAACTGATCTGAGGTGTATTGGAAGGATTCTACACATTGGAAAAGTGACAGGAGAGGAAGAGAAAATGGAATTGTACCCTGTTATAACGTGACCTGTTATAGTGCAGAATCGGTTATAACACGGTAAGGTTGTGTCTCCCATTTCCCCCATAATGCAGCGTCACTCGCAAACGTTGGGTGAACGCTCTAGATATGCAGTACAAAGCATGGCAGACAACAAAAAATGAAAATCTTTCTCTGTTAAAATGAAACTCGATGTGGTGGAGTACAGAGGTTTTCTTGATAAGACTGACTCCAAAGAGGGCTGCTCTAGTAAAAAAAAATGTGCTGCACTAAAGACAATGAATTAGACTGCTTTATTTTCATGGTTTCTGCAGGAACGTCAACAGGGAGGCGGGGACATGAATGCATGTAGGGGGGGGTGTCCACATCAGCATGGGCAGAGCCAAGTGAGACATGCTGCTGTGTGAATGTGCTGCTGGGACAGTGCAAGATTGTTTGTTGTTTTATGTGTGGCCCAGGCTAATAGGGGCCGGGAATAATCGTCCCAAAAAATCGTGGATTCGAGTACCTGCAAATTGTGTGTGTCTCTAATTTTCCACTTTACACTACAATATTAATTTGGCTTGTTTGCATTATAAATCATTTTGTAACAAAAATGCCAATATTAGTTATAAGGCGAAACACATAACGCGGTCTCTACACATTAGCGTTAATCATACTGGAAGAGCCGGACAATACCATTGGTGCGTTCAATTATCTACTAGATGGTCTGCCGGGTTTGAATTGGTGTAGAATCGAGAAGAAGCAGTAGTAGTAATTTATTCACGATGGTGTTGATTGTGATTTACGACCTGAATAAGTCTTACGTCTGGTGCACTCCGCAAAAAAGTTTAGCAAAAGCCACAGATGGTACATTGGTTTCAACTTGTCATATCAGTGAAGCACAGTGTTTCTGCATTCTTTAGAAGTATAAATGCTCTGGTAAACATAAATAGTCAGCACAATACTTTGACAATTTTTGTTTATTACCGCGGCTGCATTTTATTAACAGTAATAGCGGCTGGTTGAATATGTGTTCGGTGTTTGATACATTTCTTATTTGCAATAAAAAAATGAAGGAAAACACAAAAGTCAGAAAGTGCAAAGCGACAAAGTTATACAGAGTCCCTTTGGATCATTTTTAGTTAGTAATTATAGTTTTATCTTGAGGTTAATGTTTTTGATACTGTAAACATTTTAAACGGCATACATAATTATGCTGAGGTGGGAAGTAAATAGTACTGTAAATAGTAAACATTTACAGTGCAGACTATTTTGTATTATTTGTAATGACTTTTATATTATTTGGAATTTACTTTTAAGTCTGGCTTAAGCTGGAAGTAGTAACCACGGCGTAAGCAGTTGCGACGGTGTAATTTACACGTGCTTGGTGCACTCCACCCCAAGTGTGGACAAAGCAGTTGCAGGCGATTAAGTTGCGCAATTTCAAAAGATTTTGTTGCGCAGCTGATCGCTCAGGTTTGGACCCGGCTTTATATAATGTATTATGTGTAGTGTATTATGTGTAGTGTATTATGCACTATATATGGTGCGTCCAGACGATCCCGGATCATTCTAGACAAAGGCTTTGCTGCAAATTCCCATCGCGTCACGTATCCTTCCAGAACATATTAAGCATATATATATCGAGCATTAAAAGAAACGTATCACCATTATAACACATTTATTTTCAGAAAAAAATAAGGTATATAAATGATGGACATTGATGAAATGTTTTTGGTTTCTTTTTACTCACTCGATCATTCATCCTTGACCATGACACGCTTGAGTGACTATGACTGAAGCATATGCACGTAATCACCTAATTAGTGAGACAGTTGATTGGGCACTGGGTATGGAGTGATTTCAGCTGTTGAATTGCAAGCTTTAATAAAAGCAATGCAAAATCACAGAAAAAAACAATATGCCACGTCTGTGAAGAGAGCAGCGCCTTAGTGCAGTCGGCATGTTGGAGGCTGGACTAGGGCAGCGTACTGTGGCTCGCCGTCTTGGGTGCTCACAGCCAACAATTTCAAACTGGTGAGACAATGACAGGCCACAAACTGGGAGACCAAGAGTCACAACACCTGCCCGAGATCAACAGATAATTTTGCAGCATCTTCGTGATGTCAATCGCTAATCAGCACAATAAAAAGTCATTTTTCGATCACATCTAGTGAATTTTATCCAAATATGAGTGATAAGTTTCTTTTGATGCTCAAATATAAGTGATACATTTCTTTTGATGCTCAAATATAAGTGATGTTTCTTTTGATGCTCAGTATAGAATTGGTGCCATGCTTACTGCCAACTGTGGTCCTACACCCACTGTTGTTTCTATTTGATGCTAACACACTATACTCTCAGACTCCCTTTCAGCTTTCCAAAGTTTTGATTTATTATCTGTACTATCTGTATTGATTTTGTGGGAATAGGAAATAACATTTTGAAATTAGTTTTATGATTAAGCAGAATCAAACCCACCACAATAAAATATACAGATAATTAAACTGAAGAACATGATTGCGATTTAATCAATCTGCATGTTCATTTTTGTTTTATTTGTTTATTTTTGTATATATTTTGTTGGTTATTTTTCTTTGACAAGGTCATGCTTTTAAAAGGCAAGGGACACAGACAATGGCACCTGCTACTGCTGGGTACAGCGTCAGTCATGGGGCTTTGTGAAATGTTAGCCAGTTTGACACGGAAGCCCCGGGAACACAAAGCTGCTTCATGACGTGGAACGTGGTTCCAGGAGACTAGGATAAGTTTCAAGCCCCTGCAGAGCACACCAGAGCAGAACTGGGTAGACTAAGCTTGCTTTAAAATGGGTGAAGGGATAGGAATACCAGACTTGTCAAAAAAGAATTTAAAAACATTTTATAAAAGTACCACAATGCTTAACCACGTCTTATTGCTTATAATACAGTGCCTCGTAACATTTTTAAATAGTTTTTATATTTAATTCGGGATACATTGAATTTTGTAATGCTGTTATCCTAATTCCTGTAAAGTTTAATCAGCACAATTTGGAAGAAATACTGCAGTATAAACAATCTGGACCATCAACAAGGTGTGTTTATGAGCACAGTGGACTATGAAACAATTAATTAAATATCTTTTAATGTAACATTTAATGTAACATTGAACATGAGATATGAGACACTGCTGCTTATGTTTTGATAACTGAAAACTACATGCATGATTATTCAACATTTTCTCCCTGAGGGGTAGAGCGTGATGAGATTAACCTCTTCAAGACTCCAAGGCCGTTTATGTCTGAAAGGGGAATGCTCCTCTCTTTCTTCCAGTACCTGCCTGTATTTAAAGAGACCCAGTAAATATTTACAGTATGAGCATCACGTTCATTTAATTGTACTGGATTACTATAGTAATTTCTTTGTAAAGACATTAGGTACACTGTATATCATATTTCTATTTTAATAAACAGACACTTTCTTAATTCATCTTGGAACTGCACTATTTTATACAAAACCGTGCCGCACCATGCGTTCTTGCACTAGTGCTGAAGCTGTGGGCACCAATCACCGTGTGCACCGCGCGCACCGAGTACTGAGAGCACTATGTGCACCGTGTACCACACGGCACTGTGTCCGTGCACTGATGCTGTAGCGCTGGGCACCATGTGACGTGTGCAATAAGCACTGTGCGCACTGAGATACCAAAGTACCAAGGGCTATGCGTGCACCAAGGTATCGAAGCACCGTGGGGCAGCTATGCAATGGTGCCTACCCTAACTGCGTGGTCACACACCTGGTCAGCGCGTAGCATGCACCAGGAAGACACGAGGGTTGAAGCTGCAGCGGGTGAGTTGAAGGCAGCGAGCAAAAACACTGTAGAACAGAAAGGGGAGAACACTCTGTTGTTTGTTTACACAGCTGGATGGCTGAGTAACAACCGCTCTGCAGCTATCCACAGCACGACCCTGAACAGGGCTGATCGGTCTGACAAGAGACGGGACGCGCAGCAGCAGCCAACAACAGGCCGACTCCAGCTGCCAGACGGCAGCTGGGGGAATCGCTCGACAGCGGGGATGCGACAAGGCCTAGACCCTGGAGGAACTGTATTCTTCCAAGAAAGAAATAGACACTCAATCACGGGGTCACTGCACAGGCAGTTGCTCACACATGACAGACAGTAAAAAGCAGAGCAGCCTACAACACAAGTGAGGAGGCTGCTGAAAGACAGAAAGAAGGAGACTCGAAATAGAGTCTGTGATTCCAAGAAAGCGGCAAGCCGGCTTTCAGCACGAGCGCAAGGGAAATACAACACGACTCAAAGCTCATTTTTTATCAGCACACTCAGCTAGACATAGAGGTCTTACCGTACCATCTTGGGAAGGAAAAAGAGAAATAGCTTCCTCAGGATGACGGTTTTAATCCCTCAGTGGGCGGGACCGAGTGGGTCATCCCAGGAAGGGGCCTATCAGCAGCTCTGGTATAGAGAGCTCAGCAATACCTACCCAATAGGCAGACATATTTAAAACGAGATACATATTTTGGCACACACACAAAAAAAAAACGCTTTGGAAAGTAACCGAAAACACTAATTTCATACAGTTTATCAAAAACGGAAGCCCTGAAAAAAAAAGACGATTTACATAAAACTCAAAAACAGCTAAAAATAAACACCGAAAAATACAATTAATAAAACCCGAAAAACAGAAGCCCTACCCATACATAATGTCGTTGGTGGTCGTCTTCATATTGAAAGGGAACTGCAAATTCTTTGTGTAAAGTTGGTGAAATAGATACATCTTATCAGTTTTGCAATTCCATTCACTAAGGTCACAAATGTGCAGTTTATAAAGAAACACGTTAAGGCAAACATGTATTTTCATGGTACTGCATGCAAGCAGGTTTTTAAAAGCATAGCAAATGGCTAAACTCCTCTGCATTTTCTATCAAAATGAGAAGACTGCTGAAAATCCCTTTGATTACAATACACTTTAAGATAATCCTTTCCCATGTACTATGTATCCTCCTTCTGGATTCTGTTTAACCAACATTAAAATGGCTCAATAATGAATGTCATTTACATTATGCTTACACTCTATAGAATGACTTTGCTGCATAAAGTCGATAGAAACCTGCTGAATAATGTTAAGCTTACATATTGAATTGCATACCACTTTGCAGTTTTCCATATACTTAACAGAAAACTGACAAAAATAGAAACAGTTGACATTTCAAAATCTAACATGAAATATTGTACTACTAGTATGGCTTCCGGTAGACTTTTCCCAAAAAATCGTGGATTCGAGTACCTGCAAATTGTGTGTGTCTTTGATTTTCCACTTTACACTACAATATTAATTTGGCTTGTTTGCATTATAAATCATTTCGTAACAAAAATGCCAATATTAGTTATAAGGCGAAACACATAACGCGGTCTCTACACATTAGCGTTAATCATACTGGAAGAGCCGGACAATACCATTGGTGCGTTCAATTATCTACTAGATGGTCTGCCGGGTTTGAATTGGTGTAGAATCGAGAAGAAGCAGTAGTAGGGGTAGAGCGTGATGAGATTAACCACTTCAAGACTCCAAGGCCGTTTATGTCTGAAAGGTGAATGCTCCTCTCTTTCTTCCAGTACCTGCCTGTATTTAAAGAGACCCAGTACATATTTACAGTATGAGCATCACGTTCATTTAATTGTACTGGATTACTATAGTAATTTCTTTGTAAAGACATTAGGTACACTGTATATCATATTTCTATTTTAATAAACAGACACTTTCTTAATTCATCTTGGAACTGCACTATTTTATACAAAACCGTGCAGCACTGTGCATTCTTGCACTAGTGCTGTAGCTGTGGGCACCAATCACCGTGTGCACCGTGCGTACCGAGCACCGCGCGCACCGAGTACTGAGAGCACTATGTGCACCGTGTACCGCACGGCACTGTGTCCGTGCACTGATGCTGTAGCGCTGGGCACCATGTGACGTGTGCAATAAGCACTGTGCGCACTGAGATACCAAAGTACCAAGGGCTATGCGTGCACCAAGGCATCGAAGCACCGTGGGGCAGCTATGCAATGGTGCCTACCCTAACTGCGTGGTCACACACCTGGTCAGCGCGTAGCATGCACCAGGAAGACACGAGGGTTGAAGCTGCAGCGGGTGAGTTGAAGGCAGCGAGCAAAAACACTGTAGAACAGAAAGGGGAGAACACTGTTGTTTGTTTACACAGCTGGATGGCTGAGTAACAACCGCTCTGCAGCTATCCACAGCACGACCCTGAACAGGGCTGATCGGTCTGACAAGAGACGGGACGCGCAGCAGCAGCCAACAACAGGCCGACTCCAGCTGCCAGACGGCAGCTGGGGGAATCGCTCGACAGCGGGGATGCGACAAGGCCTAGACCCTGGAGGAACTGTATTCTTCCAAGAAAGAAATAGACACTCAATCACGGGGTCACTGCACAGGCAGTCGCTCACACATGACAGACAGTAAAAAGCAGAGCAGCCTACAACACAAGTGAGGAGGCTGCTGAAAGACAGAAAGAAGGAGACTCGAAATAGAGTCTGTGATTCCAAGAAAGCGGCAAGCCGGCTTTCAGCACGAGCGCAAGGGAAATACAACACGACTCAAAGCTCTTTTTTATCAACACGCTCAGCTAGACATAGAGGTCTTACCGTACCATCTTGAGAAGGAAAAAGAGAAATAGCTTCCTCAGGATGGCGGTTTTAATCCCTCAGTGGGCGGGACCGAGTGGGTCATCCCAGGAAGGGGCCTATAAGCAGCTCTGGTATAGAGAGTTCAGCGATACCTACCCAATCAGCAGACATATTTAAAACGAGATTACAATCAGGATGGAGGCTTGTTAGCGGGATTTAAAGCTGTATTACATTTAAGACACGGAGGATTAAAACAGAATTGTGGCGAAATGTACAAAAATGCGTACACACAAAAACCTTAGAAGAATGTGCCCGTGACCGTAGGGATTTCGTTGTGGAAGAGCAAAGGAAAGAAGGTACAACTTAAGTGTGCACGTACTGTCGAGTTACTATACATATTTTGGCACACACACAAAAAAAAACGCTTTGGAAAGTAACCGAAAACACTCATTTCATACAGTATATCAAAAACAAAAGCCCTGAAAAAAAAAAGACGACTTACATAAAACTCAAAAACAGCTAAAAATAAACACCGAAAAATACAATTAATAAAACCCGAAAAACAGAAGCCCTACCCATACATAATGTCATTGGTGGTCGTCTTCATATTGAAAGGGAACTGCAAATTCTTTGTGTAAAGTTGGTGAAATAGATACATCTTATCAGTTTTGCAATTCCATTCACTAAGGTCACAAATGTGCAGTTTATAAAGAAACACGTTAAGGCAAACATGTATTTTCATGGTACTGCATGCAAGCAGGTTTTTAAAAGCATAGCAAATGGCTAAACTCCTCTGCATTTTCTATCAAAATGAGAAGACTGCTGAAAATCCCTTTGATTACAATACAATTTAAGATAATCCTTTCCCCTGTACTATGTATCCTCCTTCTGGATTAACCAACATTAAAATGGCTAAATAATGAATGTCATTTACATTATGCTTACACTCTATAGAATGACTTTGCTGCATAAAGTCGATAGAAACCTGCTGAATAATGTTAAGCTTACATATTGAATTGCATACCACTTTGCAGTTTTCCATATACTTAACAGAAAACTGACAAAAATAGAAACAGTTGACATTTCAAAATCTAACATGAAATATTGTACTACTAGTATGGCTTCCGGTAGACTTTTCCCAAAAAATCGTGGATTCGAGTACCTGCAAATTGTGTGTGTCTTTGATTTTCCACTTTACACTACAATATTAATTTGGCTTGTTTGCATTATAAATCATTTCGTAACAAAAATGCCAATATTAGTTATAAGGCGAAACACATAACGCGGTCTCTACACATTAGCGTTAATCATACTGGAAGAGCCGGACAATACCATTGGTGCGTTCAATTATCTACTAGATGGTCTGCCGGGTTTGAATTGGTGTAGAATCGAGAAGAAGCAGTAGTAGGGGTAGAGCGTGATGAGATTAACCACTTCAAGACTCCAAGGCCGTTTATGTCTGAAAGGTGAATGCTCCTCTCTTTCTTCCAGTACCTGCCTGTATTTAAAGAGACCCAGTACATATTTACAGTATGAGCATCACGTTCATTTAATTGTACTGGATTACTATAGTAATTTCTTTGTAAAGACATTAGGTACACTGTATATCATATTTCTATTTTAATAAACAGACACTTTCTTAATTCATCTTGGAACTGCACTATTTTATACAAAACCGTGCAGCACTGTGCATTCTTGCACTAGTGCTGTAGCTGTGGGCACCAATCACCGTGTGCACCGTGCGTACCGAGCACCGCGCGCACCGAGTACTGAGAGCACTATGTGCACCGTGTACCGCACGGCACTGTGTCCGTGCACTGATGCTGTAGCGCTGGGCACCATGTGACGTGTGCAATAAGCACTGTGCGCACTGAGATACCAAAGTACCAAGGGCTATGCGTGCACCAAGGCATCGAAGCACCGTGGGGCAGCTATGCAATGGTGCCTACCCTAACTGCGTGGTCACACACCTGGTCAGCGCGTAGCATGCACCAGGAAGACACGAGGGTTGAAGCTGCAGCGGGTGAGTTGAAGGCAGCGAGCAAAAACACTGTAGAACAGAAAGGGGAGAACACTGTTGTTTGTTTACACAGCTGGATGGCTGAGTAACAACCGCTCTGCAGCTATCCACAGCACGACCCTGAACAGGGCTGATCGGTCTGACAAGAGACGGGACGCGCAGCAGCAGCCAACAACAGGCCGACTCCAGCTGCCAGACGGCAGCTGGGGGAATCGCTCGACAGCGGGGATGCGACAAGGCCTAGACCCTGGAGGAACTGTATTCTTCCAAGAAAGAAATAGACACTCAATCACGGGGTCACTGCACAGGCAGTCGCTCACACATGACAGACAGTAAAAAGCAGAGCAGCCTACAACACAAGTGAGGAGGCTGCTGAAAGACAGAAAGAAGGAGACTCGAAATAGAGTCTGTGATTCCAAGAAAGCGGCAAGCCGGCTTTCAGCACGAGCGCAAGGGAAATACAACACGACTCAAAGCTCTTTTTTATCAACACGCTCAGCTAGACATAGAGGTCTTACCGTACCATCTTGAGAAGGAAAAAGAGAAATAGCTTCCTCAGGATGGCGGTTTTAATCCCTCAGTGGGCGGGACCGAGTGGGTCATCCCAGGAAGGGGCCTATAAGCAGCTCTGGTATAGAGAGTTCAGCGATACCTACCCAATCAGCAGACATATTTAAAACGAGATTACAATCAGGATGGAGGCTTGTTAGCGGGATTTAAAGCTGTATTACATTTAAGACACGGAGGATTAAAACAGAATTGTGGCGAAATGTACAAAAATGCGTACACACAAAAACCTTAGAAGAATGTGCCCGTGACCGTAGGGATTTCGTTGTGGAAGAGCAAAGGAAAGAAGGTACAACTTAAGTGTGCACGTACTGTCGAGTTACTATACATATTTTGGCACACACACAAAAAAAAACGCTTTGGAAAGTAACCGAAAACACTCATTTCATACAGTATATCAAAAACAAAAGCCCTGAAAAAAAAAAGACGACTTACATAAAACTCAAAAACAGCTAAAAATAAACACCGAAAAATACAATTAATAAAACCCGAAAAACAGAAGCCCTACCCATACATAATGTCATTGGTGGTCGTCTTCATATTGAAAGGGAACTGCAAATTCTTTGTGTAAAGTTGGTGAAATAGATACATCTTATCAGTTTTGCAATTCCATTCACTAAGGTCACAAATGTGCAGTTTATAAAGAAACACGTTAAGGCAAACATGTATTTTCATGGTACTGCATGCAAGCAGGTTTTTAAAAGCATAGCAAATGGCTAAACTCCTCTGCATTTTCTATCAAAATGAGAAGACTGCTGAAAATCCCTTTGATTACAATACAATTTAAGATAATCCTTTCCCCTGTACTATGTATCCTCCTTCTGGATTAACCAACATTAAAATGGCTAAATAATGAATGTCATTTACATTATGCTTACACTCTATAGAATGACTTTGCTGCATAAAGTCAATAGAAACCTGCTGAATAATGTTAAGCTTACATATTGAATTGCATACCACTTTGCAGTTTTCCATATACTTAACAGAAAACTGACAAAAATAGAAACATTTGACATTTCAAAATCTAACATGAAATATTGTACTACTAGTATGGCTTCCGGTAGACTTTTGCGATATAATTTTGTAGTTTCTTTGATTACATAATGTTAAACAAAATATCTAAATTATGTTCATACAGTTTCTTTTTTAAATGCGATCTCAGTTCTGGGATTCTAGGTGATGCTGTACAGGTCAATATGGTAGCATTTTAAATATAGTTCTCTCATGCATTAGTGTGAAATCCCCTGGGATGTAGTTTAACAGGGGTCACATCCAAAGTGGCACAGTGTATATCATGCGTACAGCAAAGGCAGTTAAAATAACTCTATGTGGATTACTTTCCAGGCTTTATCATTAAGTGCATTTAGAACCATCAAGATTGCTCCTGAATTGACTGGATGGCATTCAGCTTGACTTCAGCCCATTCCCAGTGAGATGGTACAGCGTGGAAAGCTTGATTAAATTTTCATGGCAGCTTATTTATACACTGCTCTAGATATATGAGAAACAGTAGTCTGACATGTATATATTATATATTTTGACATTATATACACAGGCTAGCCAGAGAATTGTAAACCCCTGCTATATTAAGTGAATGCTCACAAATTGTTGTGTAAATGGGCTGTCTCACAGATTAATTATTGTATAATGCAAATGGTATCCCTGACAAATACTGTGTAATATACGAAAGCTGCATCTCCCCTCCCTGGCACAAGTCATTTTTACTTTTACCGACTTTGATAGAGGGTCAATAGCACAGCCTACTAATCTACTGTATCAAAACCAGAACAAACAACGTGTAGTAGTGCTGGACACCCACTTTCATTGTTCCTAAAAGGGTCTGTCTGTCTTACCACTAGTTCAAAACGTTTGTTCCTTGCCTTCCAGGAAGTCTGTTACAGTTGCACCTCAGCATTGCCTTCAGGGTCGAGCATCTTACTGGCTGTAGGGGGGGGTGAAATGACCATGAAAGTGAAAAAATGATCTGAAAACAAGGCCTAGGAACAGCAAATGATTTAAACTAGTGTAGTCATATCATGTTTAAAAATACAATGCATGTGTGTGTGTGTGTGTGTGTATATATACCGTATATATATTTCAAAACTACACATTTCATGTGCATGGCATGGAGAATGTATGGAATTATTGTGTTAGCTGCGATCACTTTAATATGAAGGTGTTTCTTAACCCTCTTGGCAATGCTTGGCAGGTGGTCCAATTTTATTTTTTCTTTCATTTCTTTTTTTTTAAAACAATACAGTCCACTTTTAGAAAATCTCACTAGACACAAACAGAAAGGTATAATTACTTTGGGCAGAAGTGTTGAAGAATCGTTGGATTGTCACTGTACGCTTCGCAGATTCAGTCAACGTTACAAAATTGCTGACACCACAATTCAAAACCAGTTAGTTATGTGTTTTGGAAACAGGCCTGCAGTATGAAGATATTATATTGCAGCTCTCTGCATTATAACACTACAGCATAGAAAATAACAGGTATATCGACAGATTTACACTAGCTAAGAGAAAGGGGGTGGGCTGGTGTTCCTTACTACATTTGTCGAGCAATTTTAAAGTGGTGATGGAAAAGCTTTTAAAATGTGCAGCTTATTATATATAGGTAATACAACTAGTGAGTGATGCAGTGCCTTTATTTGAACACTGATTCTATTTAAATGTTGTGTTCCTGGAGAAAAAAAAGATATGGCTGTGTACTGTAATTGCCTTTTAGAGACAGTGTTTTTTGTCCCCATTTGTGATCTTAGTTCTTGTCTTAGTCAACTTTCTTATTTAGGTATTTTTAGCTATTAAACTCAGTCCCTTAGCCTCCTGGCTTGAGGAATTATGCTGCAGCCGCATTCTATTTTAAAACGGGAGTGCTGGGAATTTAGTCTTCATGAAAAACAAGAGACTCTGGCCGGACGGTCCGATCCTGAACAGACCTTGATCAAGCAGATTTTCGTTTATACGAAATGATCTTACAGTAATATTAATACTATCCTACAATTGGAAGGAAGGAAACCATTTTGCATGAGGGTTTGGGTTTATTAGTCCTGTGTGGACTGCAAACTATACCTGTGTGGTATACTTTTACTGTTTGGGGTAAACAAGCTTAGCCTGTCCCTGTTTAGTTAGGGTTAACAAAAAAACAACAACAGTTTAGTTAGTACTCCAATGGGAGTTAGGTTTTTGTTTGTTTGGGGTAAACAATAAACTTACGCTAAAATATACCTTGCAGACTCGGAGAGTTTATTGGCGCACCCACACAAAATGGTGATAAAGCCCTGGACCATTCCTGACACAAAGAGGCTTTACCACATAAGAAATATTTTGAGTATCAACCTCTGTAACATTCTTGACTTTGGTTTCAAGGTCACAGGCAGCTGTCTCCATTCAAAAATCCATCTTAGGTCTATTCATTTGTTTATCCTGCCCTCATCCCGTTTGCTATTTTTAGATGCATTGGCACATCCTTTAGCATTGATCTGCACACCTGCTACTAGGTGCTGGAGAACGTAAGCCCATACATCAATATGTCACAGGAGGGAATTGACCGGCCGCACTCTAAAAAGCTGCTAAGGCTAAAACTCTTTGTGAAGCCAAATAAGTGTTAACAGGCAGAGCCATTTGTGTGAAACATATTGTAGTGTGCTGGTATTATTATTATTATTATTATTATTATTATTATTATTATTATTATTATTATTATTTATTTCTTAGCAGACGCCCTTATCCAGGTTGACGTACAGTCGTAAACAAAAATACATTTCAAGAATCACAGTACAAGTATTAATACAATTGAGAACAAGATAAAATACAATGACTTCAATTCTAGCAAGTACAAGTATATGACAAAATACGATTTAATAATGGAGCAGATAACAGTGTCAATGATAGTTACATCAGGATATAATTAAATCCAAAATACAACAGATTAAATAACACTTGTGACAGATTACAGTACTCTAAAATACAGGATTAAATGCAGTAAAATAGGGAGCAGATAAGAGCAAGTAAAGCGCATTAAGGAAAAGTGATAAAGTGTCCAGAGGGAAAAGTGGAGTTCTACAGGTGCTGTCTGAAGAGGTGAGTCTTGAGGAGGCGCCGGAAGGTGGTCAGGGACTGGGCAGTCCTGACATCTGTAGGAAGGTCATTCCACCACTGCGGGGCGAGGGTGGAGAAGGAGCGGGCTCTGGAGGCAGGTGAGCGTAGAGGAGGTACAGCCAGTCTTCTAGTGCAGGAGGAGGAGCAGGAGTCGAGTGGGGGTGTAGGGAGAGATGAGGGTCTGGAGGTAGCTGGGTGCAGTCTGGTTAAGGCATCTGTAGGCGAGTACAAGAGTCTTGAACTGGATGCGAGCGGTGATCGGGAGCCAGTGGAGCGAGCGGAGCAGTGGAGTTGGGTGGGAGAAGCGAAGCAGAGAGAACGCCAGGCGAGCAGCGGAGTTCTGGATGAGCTGGAGCAGACGGGTGGCGGACGCAGGGAGGCCAGCTAGGAGGGAGTTGCAGTAGTCTAGGCGGGAGAGTACCATGGCCTGGACCAGGAGCTGTGTGGTGTTGTTGTAGAGGAAGTGTCGGATTCTTCGTATGTTGCTCACTAAGAATCGGCAAGTGCGTGCCAGAGTGGAGATGTGCTGGGAATAAGAGAGGCAGGGGTCCAGGGTGACTCCAAGGTTCTTAGCTGAGGAGGAGGGAGAGAGTGTGGTAGATTCCAGAGGAATGGAGATAGAGAGATCAGAGGAGGAGGAGGAGGGAAGGAAAAGAAGGTCAGATTTAGAAAGGTTGAGTTTGAGGTGATGCGAGTGCATCCAGGAGGAGACAGCAGACAGACAGGTAGAGATACGGGAGGGGATGGTGGAGTCAGAGGTGGGGAAGAAGAGGAAAATCTGAGCATCATCAGCATAGAAATGTTGACTGAGGGCGAGGTGTAGAGGTTGGAGAGGTAGGAGGAGAACCAGGCCAGAGCAGTGCCAGAGATTCCCAGGTCAGCGAGAGAGGATAGTAGAATAGAGTGATCGACAGTGTCAAAGGCAGCAGAGAGGTCGAGGAGAATTAGGACAGAGGAGAGAGAGGCAGCTCGGGCAGAGTTTAGTGAGTAAGTGATAGACAGGAGGGCGGTTTCAGTGGAGTGAGCAGAGTGGAAGCCAGATTGGAGAGGGTAGAGTGGTTGGACAGGAAAGCAGAGAGCTGGCGGTGTACAGCCCGCTCGAGGGTTTTGGAGAGGAAGTGTAGGAGGGAGACAGGACAGTAGCTCTGGAGGGAGGTGGGGTCGAGGGTAGGTTTTTTGAGGAGGGGAGTGATAGAGGCTTGTTTGAAGGCAGAGGGAAAGAGACCAGAAAGGAGAGAGGTGTTGAGAAGGGAGGAGATGAAGGGAAGTAGAGTAGGAGCAGCAGCTTGAAAGAGGTGAGTGGGGAGGGGGTCCAGGGCACACATGGTGGGTTTGTGACCCTGGAGCAGGGAGGAGAGGTCAGATTCTGAGAGGGGAGAAAGAGGGTGAGTTAGTAGGGGGTGCAGTGGGTGTAGGGGTTGGAGCAGGAGGGGGAGGGGGGGAGGGAGAGATGTTAAAGAGTTTGTGGATATCTGAGATTTTAGAAGAGAAGAAAGAGGCAAAGTCATCAGAGGAGATAGAGGAGGGAGGAGGAGGGGGGAGAGTTTAGGAGGGAGGAAAGGGTAGAGAATAGTTTACGTGGGTTGTTAGTGGAGGCTTGGATTATAGATTGGAATTAAGAACATTTAGTAGAGGAGAAGGATGAGAGGTCAGCAGGGAGTTTGGTTCTCTTCCATTTATTTTCAGCAGATTGCAGTGTGGTTCTTGCTGAGCGGAGCAAAAGAGGAGAGCCAGGGTTGGGGAGGGGAGGGGCGAGCAGGTCGGGAGGTGAGGGGACAGAGGGAGTCGAGGGAGGAGGTGAGGGTGGAGAATAGGGTGGAGGTAGCAGAGTGAAAGAACATGCTACAAGATGTTTATAAAGGCTGCTTAACACAACAAGCCACTCAGGATAAACTTAGCTCACTCTGGGGACATGTCAAAGAACAAGCTGAACTGTGCCAAATACTAACTAACAGAACCCCCCCTACACACACTCAGCAGCCCACCCCAATGACAGGCCTGATTATTACTACAGTTTACATATTTTTGGTTATTTGATTTATCTTTCTCTTCTGTCGAAACCCACATAGGTGCATATAGCTAAGGCCAAATGTTTTGCATCACCGTATAGAATGAACTAATTTTGCTTCATAAAGTCAAATGAAACCTGCTGAATAATGTTACATTAACATATTGAATTACATTCCACTTTGTAGTTTTTCATTAGACATTTTAAAAGCGAACATGAAATACTGACTTTTGCAATATCATTTTGTAGTTTTGTAGTTTGTTAGATAAAATATCTAAATGATGTTTATATAGTTTATTTTTCTTATGTCTCAAATTGTAAAAAATTAGGTGATGCAAAACTTTAGGACATAGCTGTACATACAACCTGTTAACCATCATACAAATGTTTTATAAATCCCTAAGCAAACTAATAAGACTTTTATATACTACTGTAAGTTTCAATGTGACAATGTTTCTCTCCCAATGACTGAAGTTCTTGTTATGTAATGAGAAACTGGGCTGTGGTATAGTGATCACTGCCAAGTGCTGTCACTAACAGGTGATATTTTACAGCAGCTACGTTTATCAAAACCTGAACTTTTTAAGGTTGGCTCAGAGCTTTACAGCGCTAGTCGTAGACACAAAAAAAGCTTTATTCTGAGAGGGAGGGCTTTGTTGGCAATCCCTTTGCAAGCAACAAAGTCCCTTAATTGGGCTTCTTCCCAGCAGGATCACCTTAGTTTGCAAGTGTAGATGGCAAGGCTGGTTGTCATTATCGCCAAGTGCCAATGCTTCGACGCTACCCAGACGCGATGCAGTAATAAGGGCTGTCAGATGTATTCTTGGCTGATACTTTTTAACACCCACTGCCGCATGAAGTCTGTAGGGTCAGCTAATTCTAATTACTTTGTTGACTAAAGATAATTTTTACTAACTATCCCCATAGGAGCTCCTGTTCATTTACAGTCTACACTAGAAAATAAACGCAGGTTGTTATGAGTGCTCATTGTCACTGGAATATTTCTGTCCCCTTTTCAACATCTAATGTGGCACCCGGGGGGGGGTCAGGTTTGGGATATGCTTGCTTGCTGAGCTGTGAGTCTCTCTGTAGCCAGTGCTGTTGTCCCTCACTTAAATTCACTAAATTACCCCAAAACAATACAAATAACACTGTCAGTAAACTCCATCCATCTCCCTCTCCCTCCCTTCATTTAAAAACCAGCACAGGTAAAGGAAGTAGCAATTAGAGCCAATAGACCAGGGAGGTACTTATGTGTTATTAGTAATTGATTTCTGTGTGCCTTGTCATCATGTGTTATTAGTAATTGGTTATTGTGCCTTGTCAGAGCGACTAATCTCCCACTAGCTCCCACTTTACTATGAATCAGCTGGGGGGGGGGGGGGGGATAATTTGGAAAACCTTTCAGATTTACTTTTTCCTTTCAGAATCCTGCCGTGTAGGAAGAGTTAAAATACAATATACATCATTGCGACAGTTATTTATTTAGTGAGCGTGGAGACTGCATGAAAACTAAAAGGGAATCATTCATTAAATCCAATTTGACTGGAACAAGCGGTCCCATCTTCAAATTGGAACTTCTACAAATTGAGTCATTACAATCAGTTGACCTTTCATTTTGCAAATGGAGAACGCGTACCCTGCTGTGATAGTCCATTTGCGCTGCCTGTTTTTTCCCTTGTCTACATTTTGAAACCATACACTTTTTTATTTTTTTACTTTTAAGAGACATGCCCCCAATAACTAATGTCATGCAGCTTAATGGTTCTGAATCATTTATTTTGTTTGAATGTCCACTTATAACCAGGGATAATTGCTGAATTTTTTAAACAGTGAGTGTGAGAGAGAGAGAGAGAGAGAGAGAGAGAGAGAGAGAGAGAGAGAGAGAGAGAGAGAGAGAGAGACTGAGCTCCAGATGTACAATTGAATCGAATAGCCTGCGACCATTTGTGTTATCTGAAAGAAACCACATTAAGAAAAAGTTTCTGCAAGCCCAATTAAGTGAAAGTTGGTAGTACTGTTTGTTTGCCAAGGTACTGGAGTCTGGACTTCACAAATCAAAGTTAAATAATGAGGGAGAGGCAAACCATATGGAAAGAAAACATATTTCTAGATAACTAAAATAGAGATGAAGAATATATTCTCAAGTTATATTTAATATATGTAAAATGTAGGTACATCATATACATTGTAAAGCTATATATTTTATAGATATGAACTGCATAGATAATATATTTTAAAAAAATATTCAAAATACATTTTCGTTCCATTGGAAACCACAACACAGTTTGACCTGGTTTCAGTGGAACTACAATGTAATGATTCTGCACAAAGTAATGAGAATTGGTACACACAGCGCTCCAGATAAGGTTTTGGGTCTGGGAGTAAGCCTCTAACTTTAACACTGAGATAGTAAAATGTATTTTCCGGGGGTAAAATGCAACATTACCTTCTACCCTGGGGGAACATGTGAATTGCATAATTGAAGTGGCCCAGCAAGGATAGCAGGTCGTGTTTCCTGGTAGAGTTTGCGATTTGAAATTGATTGATTTCAGAGTGAAATTGTGTCCAGAGTGATGTCTAAGAACTCCAGAGCATGTACTGGGCCGATGGTTTTCTCTTCCGAGAGGGGTACACTGAGTGCAGAGAATAGTGTTCTGAGCTTTGTGATTGCTTCTGCTGGGGGGTCAGAATCAGAGTGCTGACTATTTGAGGGTCCAAGGTTGCTGAGTGTAAGTTATTGCAAATACGCGATAATACTGGGATTCTTGTGAGGCCGGTAGAAAATACGTGCACAGACCGTTGATGAGGTTGTGAAAAGCTGGTTTGGGTGATGTTCGAGGGCTTCAATCAAAGATGGGATGATTATTGGGGTGGAAACTGTGAGCAGATTTGAACATCATTTCTTAGGGCGGCTGGGCAAACTGATTGAGAGTGGGCTTCACCACAGCAGTTGCATATATAGATATTCCTGCAAAACAAAGGAGTTGAAATTGTTACAGATTTGCTTGGAACTGGCAAATCTGATGTTACAACCATATTTAGCTGTGTTCCTGGAAGAAGAAGGTGGAGCCAATGCGTGGCCTGCATAGGGAGCTGCAAATGGAGCCGCTATCCTATCCCTGAAGCAGGGCGGAGTGGACGGGACCACTCTGTGGGAGGTTGATGGTAATGCAGTCTTAGGGCACAAGGAAGTAGAATGTGCTGTAGAAGCGCAGACTCTATTGAACAGATCAGGATCGGAGGCACCCCAGTTGATGATGATGTTGTCTGACGCTAATATGGAAGCTGCTTTTGCTGCAAAATATTTGTGGTATTCATAAAACATCGTGCCTCTGTATCTGACTGGTAGATCTGTAATGTAAAATAAAATCTAGCTCCAAGCAGAGATGAGAGTAGGCAGTGAATAATATGTCCCGATATACAGAAAAAGCCAGTACAAATTCCGCCGGGGTAAGATTTTTGAGCAGCCAGAGGTCCCCACAGTCGACTGTACGGTGAACTAGACATTCAGAATTAACAATGAGAATCGAAACTAGATTTGTGTCCTTGCCGTCAATGATCTGTCGCCTGAGATGAGGAGCCAGAGTGTGATTTCTGACAACAGGAGCTTGCAGTGGAACATTCAGAGCAGCTGTTGCCAGGTTGTAGGTGGGGACGTGAGCTGCGGCGACCGGAAGTGCTGGATTGGAAGAGTTGGCGGCCGGGATGGAGATGAATGCTAGGCCTGGAGGAATGGCAAATGCTGCAATTGGCAGCAACCCGTTTGTCCATGTCGTTGAGCCGTGTGTTTATTGCAAAAATTGAAGCAGCAATGGGGTGAATGATGGATTTTATGTCCTCGAAAATGCTGTTGTGAAGCTGAAGGATTGGATCTGTTTTGATTGCATCTCCGCGTTGCTGAACTGCTGTGCTGGGAGAGGAAGCGGCGACCATAACTGGAGTGGGAGGGCGGTGGCGGCTGCCTGTCCTGGGACTCTGGGCATGCTGAGCTGCAGGAATTATTGCTGAAGCGCGCCTGTGAGAAGGAGGCAACATGGGTATAGCAGATATGGAGGTACAGTAAATGTTAAATAGTGCCACAATCACTTCTGGCTGGACTATTAATATTGTTGTCATGCAGGCTTCTTAGGAGTTTGGCAAGTGACCAAACCTTATAAAATAGCTATTCCGGAGGCTGTGCCTGCTGGAGGGGGCACTTTGATCTCCGTAGTGCTGAGGCAGGTCTGGTTACTGGGTAGAGATTGGCATGAGAAGTAGCAGGGTTTCCATCTTTGAAATTGTAAGAGGTTTTGTGGAGAATCCAGCAGGGAGGTTTCCTAGTCTGAATCTGAGTCGTCAGGGAGTTGGTTCATGCTGAAAATTAGGATTTTACATTTTTTGCGGAAAGAATGGGTCGCGCCGTATGTAGAAGCAAAACACTTGACAAGGGAGATAGGGGTGATTAGGCTTTAAATAGGTAGTAGATGATGATTGACAGGAGCAGAAAATTTGAAGAGCCCTAGTTCCCGCCCCCCGAACCTCACATAAAGGTTAACTATAACGAGGAACTGCCGCGGAACTGTGTTATAAGTTATACTAAACTAGGGTGCTCAATAAGACAGGTATAATAGGCAATGTCATATATTATACCAATTAGGATGTTCTGTGTTTAAATGGGAGATCACACCCCATTGACAATCGCATCAAAATTATCTGAATTTGTTCCTCTTTGTTTCATTTCACACCTATTTTTAGAAGTACTAAAAGAAACTAAAATGCAATGGCAAACGTTTCGACTCGACTTCTTTCTCAATGTCGTCTTCATTTCATACCTGAACAAAACAGACACCCAATATTAACCGTTATACCTATGATGGGACACCCTGTATAATAATTCTAATTATTTGAATTTGAGCCATTCAAAGAACAGATTTCTCTACTGATGTCCCTGCAGAACAGGCAATGCACAACTGACTTCTCCTTGTACATGTTGTACATCATCAATAGGAAATATTAATCAAGCCTTCATCTATGGTTGAACAGCAGTGTTTGCATAAGAAAATAATAATAGCACAGTGTAACACTTTACCCAGCATGATATTCCCTTGAAACCTTCTATGCTGTTTTTAATATGAACAATTGCCAACTAAAAATATTGACTGGCAGAAATTAGCAACCTTACTATGCGGGTTTCTTCTGAACAATCAATGGTGCGCTGTAGCATGTAATACATCTTCTTCATTGTTTCAGACCATTATAACCAGGAAAAGCAGATAACATTTGCAAAACCCACCGCAGGCTTTTTTTTTTGTTTGTTTGTTTTCTGTTTTACTTTTTAATGCAATAATATCAGTGTGTATCCTCTAATAATTTCAAGGCCAACAATAAGGAAATTGTCCATGACTAAGGGCCTGAGGATTCCGATTGCCTTCCATCTTTCAGCGCCAATGATCTGCCTCCAACTTAATCTCTCTGCAATCGTCACATAATTAATCTAGTTCAAAGTGATTAGGCAAGGATAGGCCATTGATTTTGAGTGTTTACAATTCATTAATCTCACTAAAATGGATCTTCAATGGATCTTATCTAGTGTCCTGTATCTACACTGTCTTTTTTTTACATTTCCCTTACTATTTTATGATGTTTGCAATCAATACTTATCTGTTATGTTGCTACAATATTGAATCGTTATCATTTCCAATATTGAATCGTTATCATTTTCAATATTGAATCGTTTTCATTTTCAATATTGAATCGTTATCATTTCCAATATTGAATCGTTATCATTTTCAATATTGAATCGTTATCATTTTCAATATTGAATCGTTATCATTTCCTATATTGAATGGTTATCATTTCCAATATTGAATCGTTATCATTTTCAATATTGAATCGTTTTCATTTTCAATATTGAATCGTTTTCATTTTCAATATTGAATCGTTTTCATTTTCAATATTGAATCGTTATCATTTTCAATATTGAATCGTTATCATTTCCAATATTGAATCGTTTTCATTTTCAATATTGAATCGTTATCATTTTCAATATTGAATCGTTATCATTTTCAATATTGAATCGTTATCATTTCCAATATTGAATCGTTATCATTTTCAATATTGAATCGTTATCATTTTCAATATTGAATCGTTATAATTTCCAATATTGAATCGTTATCATTTTCAATATTGAATCGTTATCATTTCCAATATTGAATCGTTATCATTTCCAATATTGAATCGTTATCATTTTCAATATTGAATCGTTTTCATTTTCAATATTGAATCGTTATCATTTTCAATATTGAATCGTTTTCATTTTCAATATTGAATCGTTATCATTTTCAATATTGAATCGTTATCATTTTCAATATTGAATCGTTATCATTTCCAATATTGAATCGTTATCATTTTCAATATTGAATCATTATCATTTCCAATATTGAATCGTTATCATTTCCAATATTGAATCGTTATCATTTCCAATATTGAATCGTTATCATTTTCAATATTGTATTGTTATCATTTCCAATATTGAATCGTTATCATTTTCAATATTGAATCATTATCATTTTCAATATTGAATCGTTATCATTTCCAATATTGAATCATTATCATTTCCAATATTGAATCGTTATCATTTTCAATATTGAATCGTTATCATTTTCAATATTGAATCGTTATCATTTCCAATATTGAATCGTTATCATTTTCAATATTGAATCGTTATCATTTCCAATATTGAATCATTATCATTTCCAATATTGAATCGTTTTCATTTTCAATATTGAATCATTATCATTTTCAATATTGAATCGTTATCATTTTCAATATTGAATCGTTATCATTTCCAATATTGAATCGTTATCATTTCCAATATTGAATCGTTATCATTTTCAATATTGAATCGTTATCATTTTCAATATTGAATCGTTATCATTTTCAATATTGAATCATTATCATTTCCAATATTGAATCGTTTTCATTTTCAATATTGAATCATTATCATTTCCAATATTGAATCGTTATCATTTCCAATATTGAATCGTTATCATTTCCAATATTGAATCGTTATCATTTTCAATATTGAATCGTTATCATTTCCAATATTGAATCGTTATCATTTTCAATATTGAATCGTTATCATTTCCAATATTGAATCGTTATCATTTCCAATATTGAATCGTTATCATTTCCAATATTGAATCGTTATCATTTTCAATATTGAATCGTTATCATTTCCAATATTGAATCGTTATCATTTCCAATATTGAATCGTTATCATTTTCAATATTGAATCGTTATCATTTCCAATATTGAATCGTTATCATTTTCAATATTGAATCGTTATCATTTTCAATATTGAATCGTTATCATTTTCAATATTGAATCGTTATCATTTCCAATATTGAATCGTTATCATTTCCAATATTGAATCGTTATCATTTTCAATATTGAATCGTTATCATTTCCAATATTGAATCGTTATCATTTTCAATATTGAATCGTTATCATTTCCAATATTGAATCGTTATCATTTCCAATATTGAATCGTTATCATTTTCAATATTGAATCGTTATCATTTCCAATATTGAATCGTTATCATTTCCAATATTGAATCGTTATCATTTCCAATATTGAATCGTTATCATTTTCAATATTGAATCATTATCATTTCCAATATTGAATCGTTATCATTTTCAATATTGAATCGTTATCATTTTCAATATTGAATCGTTATCATTTTCAATATTGAATCGTTATCATTTCCAATATTGAATCGTTATCATTTTCAATATTGAATCGTTATCATTTTCAATATTGAATCGTTATCATTTCCAATATTGAATCGTTATCATTTCCAATATTGAATCGTTATCATTTTCAATATTGAATCGTTATCATTTCCAATATTGAATCGTTATCATTTCCTATATTGAATCGTTATTATTTTCAGTATTGAATCGTTTATCATTTCTCCCTAAACCTGCCTTTTCTTGGTTTTGAACAGCTTTGAGCTTGTCAGGAGTTTCCTAAGTGTCAGTTGCCTGTCATAGACAAACGGTATGTAGGCTAAATCACCCTTTTGTACAGAGCGGTGTATTGCTAGCAAAACAAAAAGAAGCATTATCACTAGGTGGCTCTTACGTCAATACACTTTGACTGGTCTATCCTATGTTAGATATGACCTGAAGAGCAGCTCAGGGGAGACACCTTAAAACAGAATAGCAGGTAACATGAAGTTATATTATCAGTGTGCAGTCCCTACGGAAAGATAATAAACTCCTGCAAGCTAACAGGAAAATTGATGTTCACCACATATGATTATACTATTAAAAAGCTAATACAGTAATACATGACTTCCAAGCAAGTACATTATTACCACTAGCTTCCCATGATCCCAGATGTAGCAATGCTCTGCCCAGGGATTGATTCACACCTGGGAGACAGATGAAGAACAAGTCTTCCCATTAGAGAACAAGCCTTCACTTTGCCACACTGCCCTCGGCCCCCTGGGTGCTGACATTCTGAGCAGCTGTTTTGTTAACAGGTCCCTGCTGGCCTTGCTATTCCCCAGCTAGAGGACCTTAATGTTCTAATGAGGCAGGCGAGCAGATATGATGGGATGCAACAAAGTACAGTGGAAATAAAAGTCTTCAATGTGCCTTTGAAGGCTGCACCAAATCCTCACTTTCAAGTCTTTGTTCAATCAATGCTAAGTTCTGTAGCTTATCTGAAGAACAGCAGCACCCCATCCTGTAAGGATGTGTGTCTGTGTATTGTCTGTATGTATGCCTCGCTTATATTATAACATACAGGGAATTACTGTATTAAGGCCAGTCAAAAAAACAAAAAAATTGGTCTTAAGAAGGAGGTGCCCTTACTACTGAATGTGCATAATCAAAATATGTGAGAAAGAATTTTATAAGATGTTATTTATTTTAGTTTTCTCCAGTGCAAACTTTACTACTTTACTGTTTGATCTTTTACTAATTATTTTTTCAAATCTGATTCAAATGAGTGACATCATGTTGTAACCAGGTTTTTAGGGGGTTTGGTAGTTTGGTTGGCCTCATCAGAGAGGTAATTTAACAGCATGTTTGAAATGTCTGGGACTTCTGATCGTGGCGTTAAGACAGAATGCCGGGGTGGCCTTAATATTGAAAATACTGTGGAATTGTAACAGAGCGGAGGCTTGGCGTGAACCAGCAATCCTGAGCGCCGCAAGCGAGCATTTAAACCACAATGCAAAAGAGCCAGGCTCCTTTGCATCCGTGATTTTACAGGGCACTGGACAGAATCCGTAACGGCAGTGTATCACACAACACTGCCCAAAATCAACTTGAAAAATGCATTTTTCAATGTCAGAGACTTAAATCAATGTTTAAGTAATGTATTGGCAAACAATCTGCCACGGTGTGCTGAAATAACATATTTATACAGTAGGGAGATTAAATAGTGTCTAGTTGTGTGAAGTCTTCAATTAATAAATGGTTGAAGTCTGTTTACTAAATGTATTTCACTACAGTGAAGGATCTCTTTTGTCAAGAAATCTTTTTCTTTCTTTAAAAAATAGAATTTTAGTTTTAAATAATGATTCCTCTGTGTTACTGTCTCCAATTTCCCTGTAGTATACATACTGTACATAATGGCAGCTATCACTGTGATCGAAGCCATAAAAAGAGTGGTTGAACATCCTGAGAAAGAAGATTCTTATCATTGAGATGTCAATGTACTCCACATTAATGGAACAAAATGTAATGTACTCAACTGTATACGACAAACGCAGAGGTCGTTTGGTATCTGATCATGCATTTCTGCTTAAACTATTCTCAGTAATTTGTGTGAAACAATACCATGCTCAGGTTACCATTCCTGGAACCCTAGTGGCAGCTCATTGTAATGCAATCATTTATAATTGTGTAAATGAAGTGTTTAAACTGCAGCCCTCTCTGTGTTTTATCAGTGCGTGCCGTACCTTTGTTCACCTTAGTATAGTTTGGGATGGAATTGAATATATGGGATAATCATGTAGCAGTGTCTGGTTACAGAGAGAATGTTTACACAGCATTAGTAAACGGATCTGGAAATGATTAACCATTGGCCAAGTGGAGATTGTTTCATGCATGCAATGCAGGATATTAAAGTTTGTGGTTCCTTACGTCTGTGTGGTTTTAGAAAGGATGTTGTGAGCTCACCTAAGGCTGGTCCTGAGCAGTATAGAGGTGGGACTTTACTAAAGAAACCAGTGCCGTGCTAGAACTATACCACATTTATAGTATTTAATTCAATTGCAGGTCTCATCTGGGGCTGTAGAATAACTTCATCACTGTAATTACATGTTTAGCAATATAACTGCATGCCTGAGGGTATACTTACAATACATGGTTTGTGCTGGATTTGTGTTGTTGTAATACATGTATGTCTAGCTATGTTCTGATTAAATTATCTAAATAATTTTATAAAAACTAATACACACTGTTTATCCAAAACCTCTGCGCAATGTTCCAAATCCATTACAGGACTTCTAATGGTTCTAGGGTGTCTTCAGGGCAACACACTGGTACAATAATGGTTTTAAACTTTTCTGTCAGTGATGGTTCTAGTGACTTATACAGAGGTCTAAATGTTGATTGCATGTTTTATATTCAAAACCTCAAGTACTGGAAAAGCGCTACGTATTTAAAATATTTTTTGTGTGTGTGAGTGTGTGTGTGTGTTTGTGTGGCCACAATGTCCTTTTTGTATTGTGGGGACCAGAATTGAACACTGGTTTTTAAATGCAGTTTCACCAGTGCATTATCTGGTTACTTTTCTAAAAAAAAAAAAAGGCGTGCTTTACTTCAATCAATGTAAACTGAACACTGAAAACAAATTAACAGCTTAGCAAAATAAATAAACAAAGTGTTCTCTCTGGTGAAATAAAGTTTACTAGAAAAGTAGCTGATGAAGGTTTCTCCATGATTAAGTATTTTAGGATATCTCTCTAAAGTGAACGTTCAGAAAGGGGGTGCTAGATTGCATGGAAATCAGTTCTGTTGCTGCAGACAGAAAAAGGCAGACTCTCATTCCAGCTTCACACTTTCCCATTGGTGACAGGGGATTCACCTTCAGTGATGAAGAACCCATCAGGTAGACCAGATAAGTCTCTCCTCCCTGGACTTCAAGCAGTCAGCCTGTCAATATAATTGGCACCTTATCTGTCAATTGACTGCCTGGAAACTGACATTCATTACACATAATAATGCAGTCTGACTCTGTCAGTCCCACAGGGAATTGAACCTGCTGGACGCAATGTGTGAGGAATAATTACAGCAAGTTTGCAATGTGAATTTCAGAGCTCAGTGATGGCATGTCATTCACTTTAAAATACAGCAAGGGACTATCCATAAAGGAAAGCTTGAAAAATACCACTGGAGTTAGCATTATAAAACCGGGGTGTATTACCACTAGCTAACAGACCCATAGAAAACCATAGTAAAAGCACAGCAAAGTGTAATAAAGCATAGTGAAAGCATTGTAAAGCACAGAGAGGTATGGCAAATCATATGTAAACCCATGGGAAACGGATAGTATACCCATGGGAAAAGTGCAAATGGACTGTGAGAAACTTTGAACGGCTATCAACAAGGGATTTGGAACACATATTGTACAGTGCTGCTGACACTAGCACACTGCCTGGTACTGATATTGTACCATGGTCTGTAATATATCTGTGGTACCAATGGTTCATACCATTGTAGCTGTCAGCTTTCCCCTTAAGGCAGAACCATTGTATTGCCATTATAGTGCAGCAGGTATTCAGACACCACCTGAGCCTCACATTCATGTTCTGCACATAGTACTGTATGTTGGGCCAAATGGGGTCCTTATATTTGCTGTGCAGGAAGTGAACTGAAATAAGCCTTGGTTAGCGCACTTTTAATCTGTGCATTTTGACAACTGTGCAAGGTGTCACAGTCCCTTTTTTTAAGGCAGAAGAAATTAAGGGGCCACTTGGATTTTTACATTTTAATATGCATGCACTTCAGGTTTTAAGAAGATGGAAATAATTGCTAATTAATTCACCTTTTCCGCTGATATCCCTCTGCTTTTCCTGAAATCTGGTGGCTGACACTGATGTTTATGAAAATGACACTTCCTGCTAAAAAAAGAAAATAGCGAGAAGAAAGAAGAAATAAGCAAAGAGTAAGTAGCATACTGTAGTTGTGATAGAACCTAACAAAATACAGACATAATTATCAATCTAAACAATGCTATATTTAAATACCGCTCTGGGAACCAAGGTTGTGAAAAGTACAGGTGAGTCTTTCTGTCTTTAAAAATACTGCTGCTTAGATCAATTGAATATCCCTTCAAGTCTAAACAAGGGGCTACAATATTTACAATAGTAAAGTAATATTACCTCAAGAACAATAGTGGGCATATTGAGCTGGCAATGTAAACAAAATTAAATGCGAAAGGAAACTCAAGCTGACAATGTGACATACAGTAACTAGTGACAAACTAATTAGGTAGCCAAATCTGAGCCACATTCAATTCAGTTATTTGCTACTTGCAGTTGAGTTACTTTTACGAAAAATGATGCAAATCCCCAAATGAAATAAGTTTGGTGGTTTCAGCTTAACCCCCATAAAACCACAACAACTATGTACAATGTAATGATAAAAGATAATTGAGTATTGCGAGGAAACTGAGTAAAAAACAAGCCTGTATATGACTTGTCAGCATCATCAGAGTTCATTTTTCCCTACTTTTCCACAAGCACCAAAAGACATTTACAAAACAATGAATAGAATTTGAAGCTTTTCTCCCATCATCAGTGTAAAAAGAAGAACTCGGTTCTTGAACCTAATTCCTTGATCCTTCATCACGCAAATCCTTTGCACCCTGTCTGATTTAGTCTTAGTTTCTGTCAGTGGCCAGCGGCAGCTAAGCAGGGCTTCAGTGTGACTGATTAAGCTGTGTGTCAGTAACTGCCGCTAAAGCACACATATCGAACCCACAAACCACTTCACTTGACTCGCCACAAAGACTTGTTCTAAACTATAAATCTACCAATTGTTGAAAACAGCGCTTAAAGTTACATGGTTTTGTACTAAGGGGAAATGGTAGCACAACAGTGGCACTGGTACAGTATAATGGTACCACAGTGTTGTATGAACCATGCATTGGCAGTATATGAGTATTAGCTTGGGGCATGTTCATTTCAAAGCAGTCTGAAGGAGGTAGAATTTTAGGTGAATACGACATGTGTAGGGTGTCTCCTGTTGTGCTGTTCTCAGCGGCAGTAATGAAGACACTACCAGGAATTTCTTTTTGGCTCTAAAAAGTGCCATTTAAATTTTTTAGCTCTTTCAGAAAGATGGATTTAGCTCTTTTTCACTCCCAGCAACCACACTGCTGCAGAGCGCAGGCTGTGTGTAATATAGGCTCATCCTCACTGCTTATTGGCTGGGGTTACAGTAGGTGATTTGCATAACCTTCCACCACTCACACAGCACAGCGAGTCTGCAGGGGGCGGTGCACACACACACACACACACACACACACAACAGGAGGCAGGCAGAGACACACACAAAGAAAGTAACATGCAGCAACTCATACACACACAGCAATAAAATAACAGTGATAATCACAAACCCCTCCGCCAGCTCAGCACAGGACACACAAAGTCCTTACTTTCAATCTTGTTTGACCCCATGCTGTAGTATAGATGTGTGCAAATTGAGCGATAGAACCACAAAGCTGTTTCGCCAGCTTACACTGTGTAAAATTAGGGCACTTTTAATAAGACATCCTATACACAACTTACACTATGTAACACAATTTTTGTTCCTGGGTAGTAAGTGTTATTTCCTAATTGCTTATGCCTCAAAAGTATAGAAAATGGCTATTATTCCCCACAAACTTTGCTTTTGTGACCAGGACAGTGATATTTTGAAATTTACCTATTTCCAATGAGAAAACGGGCGAATTTGTGTCTTTTCGTTCACATAAAGTCAGAAAAAAACAACATATGAATCCAAATTAACATGTATTTATACTAAAGTAATACAAAAATGACTACAAAAGATTTAGAAGTGAGTAGTTTTTCGAGATTTACGATTTTACTGTAAATCACTTTCACGAATCAGCCCCCAAATGTAGTCTCCCATCATGTTCTCGTTATACTGTCCTTGGTAGCGGCGTTCAAAGTCCAGTATATCCTGGTGGAAGCGCTCGCCTTGCTCTTCCTAGTACTCTCCCATGTTCTCCTTGAATTTATCAAGATGATCATCAAGGATATGGACTTTGAGGGACATCCTACAGCCCATTGTGCCGTAGTTCTTCACCAGTCTCAACCAGCTCCACATAGTTTTCGGCCTTGTGATTGCCCAGGAAGCCCCGAACCACTGCGACAAAGCTGTTCCAAGCCGCTTTCTCCTTACTAGTGAGCTTCTTGGGGAATTCATTGCACTCCAGGATCTTCTTTATCTTAGGGAAGAAGTCTTGAAGGTACTTGAAGGCTGCCGACTCCTTATCTAGAGCTCTGACAAATTGTTTCATAAGGCCCAATTTGATTTGCAGTGGTGGCATCAGCACCTTCCGGGGATCCACCAGTGGCTCCCACTTGACGTTGTTCCTCCCCACAGAGAACTCGGTCCGCTGTGGCCAGTCCCGCCTGTGGTAGTGCGCCTTGGTGTCCCTGCTGTCCCAAAGGCAAAGATAGCAGGGAAACTTGGTAAAACCGCCTTAGAGACCCATCAGGAATGCCACCATTGCAGCCTCTTGATGCCATCTCAGAAAAATGCAGATATGTATCCACTTAGGCAGCTGGAACTAAACTGAACTGTTGGGCTTAAGGCCCCTGTATTTATACTACTATTTATATTACTGGAAAGTTCTAGAAAGTTCTAGAAGTTACTCCAAGTTTACTCAGCACTGAATCTATCTGGAATGTTCTGGAAAATAGGTAAATTTCAAAATATCACTGTCCTGGTCACAAAAGCAAAGTTTGTGGGGAATAATAGCCATTTTCTATACTTTTGAGGCATAAGCAATTAGGAAATAACGCTTACTACCCAGGAACCAAAAAAAAAATAAAAAATTGTTACACAGTGTTATTAATGTATTAATAACCACAGAAGCAAACTGAGTTCCAATAATTTCAGTCTTATTAATGGAAGAATACTGTATGTGCTCTTAGCTGGAGAAATACTGTTTTCTAAACCATTTTAAAGTAATGGGAAAAGTGTGAAATCCAAAGATTTATAAAAAGCTTCAAAACTGTAACCTTTTTAAGAATCTAGACCAGAACATTTGTTCTAGCATTCCAAGGAAGTGTAAGCACTTGTACAGGTGGGCACGTCAGCTCTCGTCAAGAATAATAAGACTTCCAGTCCAATCTTCTGTTTTTCCAGATGCACCCCTGGCATACGTGGGGCATGGCGCCCAAGCTACCCATCTGGTTGTTAGACGCAGTTTTTTAGACATTCATCAACCTGGCTTCTGCCTTACAGGCAAGCTTAAGCGCTGTCAGTGTTGCGCTCAGCTTACCTGCCAAGCTGTCAGCTCTCTTTATGTCTAAGACATCTGCAGAGGCCTTTGCTTTGCTCTAAAGAGCTCAGGCATTGCATTGAGCATGTGGAGTATTTGGTATTCCACCTTGCAAGGTTTATCCATGTATCCAAATATTTTACACTACATAAAAATCTTATATATGGGTATTTATTCTGGCATAATCAAACCACAAAGTCAGATCTAATTTTATTCTGCTAGCTTTGCGTGGTGCTTAACATGTTCACTTCAGCAGGTGTACATTTCTAAATTAATTTTGACCTCCACCAGTTATTCATAAAACCAAAAATGACTTTCACCTTAATATAGTACAGATTTTAAGGAGTTTCAATGGTTGCTTTTTTAAATCTCCCTTTCTGTTTTATGGTTTTTGTTGGTTCTGGGTTCTGTTGCTCCAGTATTGATGAATTGATGCGTTTCATTTGTCTCTAAATCTGCATTTACCTGGCCTTGCGTTGAGCTTGCCTGGAGAATCCTAAGTCCTGAAACAACCTTTCAACTGGCCCATAGCTGTATAAATGTAGATGGGGAGTTGAAAGGTCACATTGTCACAGGATAGAGACACGCTCACAGCAACATATTCCTCAAGAATGTATTCTTCACTTCTTCTTTTTTTTAAATCCATTTACCATCCTATATTCTTCATATCGGTACAGTTCAGCTGCTGTGAAAAAAACAGGTACCTCTCAGAAATCTATTCAACTGCAAAGTTAATTCTAAGTGGTGACATCAGAATATCCCGCGTACCTCAGCCCCGTAATGGTATTCTGTTCATCAACCTTTTCCCTGTTTTAAATGACAAGGACAATGGACTGAATAAAGGTTGGTCATCAATAAAAAGCTAGCGTCTGTGTATGCTTTACAGTATGTCAACACTCCCAGAGATATTCCCGTCATACACAGACGTTCTTCATCCTATATTGAACCCACTTTGTCCCTTGGCTAGTTTTGAGAGGTAAAAGCTAATCTTTATGTACAAGAATTGCCATTGTGCTATCCAAGCCCAAATATAGAATGTAGAGCCATTGCCGCAGGATTTCTGGGATCAAGAGGTAAGCATGATGCCCATTGAGATTTCCTTTCCAAGCCAAGCAGTATATCCTAAAGCAGCCAAGCTGTCTTGGTGTATTTGTTTTGGACTGTGAAGTGCTGCTTCACAAATCCACAGCAATCCAAGAGCCTGCAGCCTGCTAGCTACGGTTCTGATCTCTTCAGGATCTCAGACACTAGAGAGGATCTGCTCAGTGTCTGAACTGTGGCCTGGTCAGATTGAATTGTCATTTGAATTATTTGTTCACCGTCTTTATATGATGTGGTTCTGATGCTCCAATATTGAGTTATTGTGATTATTTCTCTAGAAATCTTGTCATCTAGCACTGAACAGCTTTTTTTTTTTTTTAATGAGAAAGTCTGTTCAGTCCAAAGGCAGTTTCCTACACAAGCTCACAGACAGTTAAAGACAAACATAGAGACAACTTATAATAACTCTGTATTTGTCCTGTATTTTAGAACAATTCCATTAGAATCACCAGAGCAGCCTAATGATAGTTGTGTGGAGGCAAGACGTTGTACTACATTTGCACAAACTGCATTCTCAATTAAAGGTGTAATATTCTGGAATTCATTAACAGATGTTATAAAAAAAAAATTTTGCTTAAAGTATGGTTAAAATCAAAACAAACATGTACTCATCGATTGGGAGGGTTGTATTGTTGTTTATTCTGCAATTGATTGTTGATTTGCTTATCTTTGTTCTCACCTGCACAGGGACTAGCAATGAAAATGAGCTTTTAGCTACATTTGTGTACAATGCATCATATGACATGTTCATTTATGTAAAAAATTGTACTATCAAATAAATAGAATAAAAAAACAAAACAAAAACACTATTTGCAAACATAATAAAAGGCAAGGCAATGGTGGAAAAATAAAATTACATTTGAAACTATTTTAAAATAGGGATCCTACCTGGACAAAACCTCTTATTGTTCTTAAACGAAGAAAAGTGTTCTAGTAGTTAAATACATACCGTTCCTGGCTCATTTAATTTAACCAAATACTCCATCATTAAAAGATTATTTGATCGTATTACGCATCAGACAGTAGCTCATCAGGTATGTATTACATAATGTATTGTAGCCTGACCTTATATATATATATATATATATATATATATATATATATATATATATATATATATATATATATATATAATCATGATATCCCAAACAGTTAAAAAAATGTATATGATTTATTCTATGTCTGCCCTGGTGAACATCATTCCAAATAGAAGTAAAAAAAAAAATTAAAAAGAACAAAAAGATAATTAATTCCCGTTTAACTGTCAACTCCAGTCTGGCATTTGTGAAAAATCATCGATTTAAGCTGGCTTGAAAGAAGTGGAACTCTTGCTCATGCATTGTAATGACGGGAGGCAGCTCGAGAGCCCGCTAACCCACACGGATCGCAATTAAAAGCCCCCTTGTGACGGCCTAACAGAACGCTGTCAATTCATGTTTTATACAAATCAAGCTCCACCAGCCAGGGCACGGAAAGACTCCCGAGGAGGAACCGTCTGTGTGTCAGCACAGCCGAGCATCACGTTACAAAGGTGAGAGGAATTAATGGAACCTTGTAATGCTGGTTTTATCATTTAGCAAACAAAGTTAGTTTAAACCACTGTTAATCTAAATCTACATAGAATACTAGATGGGCTGCAGTGAGGTTGTAATTATATCAAGGGGTTCTGGTGACATCATCAACCACACAAGCAAAGTTCCTGGCTCACATTTAGTCCACTCTTAACATTTTTATATAGAATACAAAGCTGGCTAAGAACATTGAGCTCCACGATGACAGTGTCATGCAAGGTTTGTATTGAAGGCAGTTTTCTTCGTTGTGTTTTTATTTTCTTGGTCTCCGATGAATGATTCTCTCGCTTCTACTCTGAGAATTTTAAAACCGGCAGACATTTTCAGTGCTTGATTTATTTTGTATTTGTTTTTTTGCAGTAAAACGACAGTCAGCAGTTTAAAAGACTTACAGAGAATTCCAAGAAAATAGTTAGGAAAGTCATAAATTGGCGATGTGTTGTCACATTGCTTAATTATGATTAAATATACATCTCAAAAATGCAATCACATTTTCAATTCCAGTACTTTTGGTTTGTAAGCAGTGTTATAAGAATATGTTATGATATTTTTAAAGAGGGAAACCAGCAATTGACTGATGTGATCTGGTGACAGAGTTCCATAGTGTTCCATAGTGTTCATTGACGAATCCACAGTTCTGTGTTTTCATGAAAATGTTTTGCCTTAAATGATCTTTGATTTTCTAAAGGCTTTACGGTAATGTTTTAGAATTGGGAAATAAACAAATATGATTAACCTTGGGTTATATTAATTGCTAAGTTTTCGTTTTGGTTGTGTTTCACTCCTTAAAAAAGAGTTAATTAAGACTGGAGAAAAAGGCTGCTAAATATTCTACAATAGGTAAACTGTGTATTTACTGCTCTGTTACTGTATGGTAGGATATTTAAGTCGTATTGTCCAAACCTTCATGATGCATGACTAATATAATGCAATTCAATCATTTAATATTTTGAAACCCATGGATGTAAACAGGAAATAGGAGTGAGTATAATTTAATAGCCCCATAGGTGGATTATATATAAATAACTGCAGTTTGACCTAAATTGCTTTTAAAGACAACGTCGCTGCCAGCAATGTAAGTAGCTATACAGAAAGTAAATTGGGAGTAAATGTATGCGTGGACATACACCTGATTAGTTTACATGTGTGCTGTGTTGAGCTTTCCATCCTCTTTAGCTCCATCTGGTGGATGTAATCATCACTACAAACTAATTCAAAGTTGAATACAGTATTACTCCCGATTCGCACATAAACAGGTGGTTTTGGAACTTTTACCGGCATCAGTGCAATTTAATCAATTTCTTTCTAAGCCAGATAATTTTGTCAGAGGTCCTCTGACTTTTTTACAGGACATCAGGACCGTCTGTAAAATTACAAACTCATTCATCCTGTGTCTTTTTTACTCCTGTGCGAATCGACCATGTCAGTGTTATGTTATACCAGCCTTCACAATAAACCATAATATAGTATTAAAATTGGTACTATCTTTCATGAGATTGGACAGCTCAGTATTATTGGGCATAACCAATTTGGGGACGGGCGAAAAGACAAAACATGATTGTCGACTCTTAAAAAAATTAATGTTTTTAACGGTGCATTTGAAGATATGTATGGAAATGCATATCACTCAAAGGACGAAATGGTTATGCTAGACTCTGGAAAAGAAGACCCAGTGAAATTAGTTATTTACACCCGGTTCATTGTTTACAAATCATGCACAAAAGCTCCTTCTCGGCCCCAACGTTGCATTTCATTATGAAGTTACTGACTTCCCTCGATAAAAAAACGAATCCATGTCTGGGAGGTCACTAGACGTCCACTGCTTTTGAGCAACTCTGAGGACACCTGGTTTTTAGTCCCGTGCGAATCATGCTTTATATTCAGTATCGCACTGTCCAAAAAATTGAGAATGTACTGTAAGTATGAGAAAATCCCAGCATCAAAGATTGTAATGTGATCCACGAGAGCTTTATAAGCTGTGTGCAACTATTCAGTAACAATCATGGGAACACTAAAGGATCTCAGGGATGTCCTTCCACAAGTCTCGTGCTACCAATGGAGAGCAGGTCATTGCAGATTAAGCCTGCAGATGTGACCGAGTACCAGACATGGTACAGTGGCCCAAATTCTAGACATCTTCAACACAGGACAAGGCCCACTTTTCACTCAAACAATAGGTAACAGTGATCTACCCACATTCTGGGCAGGCAATGTAGATTCTCAGGAAAAAAAAAAATTCAAACACATTCTAATGACACTATAACCACAGTAGATATGTATTACAAATTGTACTGTAAAATATTGCTCTGCATTCACTCCATTACAAAAGCGAAGTCCTTAGATTGAATATAAAAAATGACCATTATTCAAAACTACTGTATGTAAAATTGCAAAGGACAAGGGTCTATAATTTTGCCTACAAGTGACAGCCAATTGAATATTTACTATCTCCCATACGGCGTATTGGCAGAAATTAATTTGTCTATTGCCACATTCATGTATATAAGAGTGAAACTGAGAAATAAGTGCAGTTTTTATTGCAAAGAATTTTCTTTCAAATTATACAGGTGTGGTATTTCTTGTTGCTTGCAGTGCAAACAGAAAAATATACAACTGCATTAAATCAAACATGTACATACACCTCTCATTGGTGATGGGAATGAAGCTTCAGTTGGTCTGACCCTACATAAACCAAATGAGGCAAACAGTGTCACAAAGCGAGGTTTAAGCAGGTTCAGTTGAACCATTACACCTGACCTGTGAGTCTTAGGAATCCTTTTACATTTCAGACATTGACGGTAGTGAAACATAATGATTTTACAGACACTGTCCAATTTCTACCACATTTTTCACAGTGCGCTATTTCAGGCAAGCCAAAAAGAACAGTTTTTCTAATATTTCTATACACAATTCTAAAGTAAGCCTGAAATGTTGTCCCCTTGCAATCAATATCAACTGTTAACTGAGGTTAAATTCCCTGCTGGTGCAGAAAAAAATAGTTTGTAAGTTCACATGGATTAGAAAAACATCTTTATTATAAAATCCAGTGATTAGTCATGTGACCTCCCAAACACAAAGCAGAGACACAAGAAACAGATGCAATAGGTTGTTTTCTCCCTTTTCGGGTTACATAGTTTACTTTACCCTGACACAACACCCACTCTTAAGTATCACTTGTTCACTTGTGCTCATTTAAGTTATTTTTGCATCCATATTTTAATGTGAATGCCATTTTTAAACAACATAATCTTTTCATATTTATCTCATAATTGGCTGCATGGCGGGCCAGCAGAGTGAAAAGAAGCGGTCGGCTGACAGCACACGTTTCCATGATGTTTAGTCCTGAAGCCCTGTACCAACAATGGTATCTGGGCAGGATTTTATTTTAACACACAACAAAAATAAACAGTCCAGCATTGCAGAAAACAAACAAGAAAACTACCTGGAATACCAGCAATGGTAAACTCAGGTTTCAAATAAAAAGAGTAAACAAAAACATCACAGTTACAAAAACAACAACAAAGGAAGCACAGGTTTTCTCTGTGCTGCTGCAGTGGATTTCCTCTCACTGCCTCTTTGCTTCCTTCTGAGGAATAAAGAATAGTCCTGGGTTTTTTCCACCATGGTAATCCACCAGGGTTTTCCAAAGCTTCAGGATTCAGTGAATTACAGCAGGTTTGTAAAAGCAAAACAACAAAGCACAGCCGCGTCTTTTCCGTGTTTTCATTACAGGACAGGGAGACCGAATGGCAAAACCACGCTACCTAAATACCGCCGAGTCCCGCCCTGCAATCAGCGCACTGCCCCACGCCAGCCAATCAACGAGCACAGCACAGCTGATTGCAATGATAGGACTCGGCGGCCGCATGGTTCCGCATTGGGCCAAGATGGCCGCCTGACCAGGAACCCAGTCTGGTCAGAGTTTAGCCTCCTGACCCATTCACGGTCAGCCCTATGCAGCGCTGCCAGTGGTCGGGAGGGCGAATTACAACAGGGACTCCTTTCAGTCCTGTCACAGACTCTTATCATCCTTTAGTATAGGGAGGGTTAACCTTTCTTTTTGTAAAATATACCTGCAAATGAGTCCTGCTGTGTTCTGTCTGATCATTGGTAAAAAAAAAAAAAAAAAAAAAGCAAGCTGAATAAAAATCATCTGTCCCTAGGAGCAAAACCTTTTCTCTTGTCTAATGATGTGAAGTCCATAATGAGAACAACTTTAGCAAAGGTGATAATAATTAGGAGTCATGTAAAATAGCCTCCCTTCTGAAGCCGTGTTCAAGCGCTGTGTCTGGTAATGAGGGCTGGAAGTGATATTGAGATTCCCATTGAGTTCTGGCTTTGCTGTCAGATCCATTGAGAAGCACTTGTCCTAAATTAGTACGTAGGTTGTATACTAATAAATGACAACTCTGAGCTGATTTTAAATATCACACTGAGCACAAAGTTCAAAACCACCATTGGGACTTCATCATTATTGCAATCGATTACGCTAAAGAAACTCATTACCAGACCACAGGGTTGCCAGCAATGATGGAACAAGTTGTTTGAATACTGCATGTGGGTCCTGCCTGCAAAGCTTTAACTCATGAGTTAGCTGGATGATAATGAAACAGCTGTATAGTCATTAAAGAGTAGCTAATACAAATAATTCCACAAATCTGTTTTGCATTTCCCTTGGTTAAGTAGGTCTAGTATGCAGTAAAGAATCACATTATAACTTATATTTTCTTTTAAAAGATGATATCTGGTACTGCAAGTTCTCATGTTTCCATGCCTTACTCTGTTATACTTGCTAGGTCTTCTGTGAGGTGAAATGGCTTCAGCAGTGTCATCTGTTGCTCAATATGAACCACAGTGCAGTATTCCACATTTGCTAAGTAGTATATCCCAGCAATGTTGTATTCAGAACACATGTTAGTTTGCAGGCTACAGTTGGGTTTCTCTAAGGTAGTGCAGCAGTACCGGGGTGACTTTTTCAATGCTGCATTGTAAACATCCCGGTACTAAGTACTGGTGCTCAGTATTTATATAGGTCAACCCATGTTACATGTAAACATGGAAATTTTGAGAAATTGGGACATATCCAAATGCTGCAGACTCCTATACTGAATGCTAATTTTATATAAACTTACTGAATACATTTAGTAGCCCATATCCTACCATTAGTTCCTAGTACAGATTACAATCCCCATTGTAGGTCCACTGCATCCCCATGTTGAATCATTTTGTAAAGACGGAGTCTCAAGGGAAATCTCCTTAAACGATTCAAGTGATGAATAGTGATATTTCAGTACAAAATGCATCATGAAATGTAAAATGTAGCACAATACATAACAAAAACCCCTTGACACATGTCCTTGAAGGATACATGTTTTAGATGAATAATGTGTATGGATGCTGATCCACCGTATTTCATGAAAGCATTGCCCTGTTTTTACAAAGCTGCTGCTGCTTGTGAATTAAGTGTTCATGAAAGGTGCAAAGAACTGGCTACAGTCAGGCAAGGTCAATTGACTGTGACTAGCTTTTGTGACATTTCCATCTGCACTAGTCTGTAAAACTGAATCTCATCTCGTTCTATTAGCAAACTAGGGCTGTTGCCGGTCCCATCTACAGTCTACAATCTACAATCCAATCTGCAACTCAACACACAAGTAATCTGCATGTATCAGGTTTTTGTATCATGTGACATTAATTCACCAACCTGCAATATTTCCTTTACAGTAAATATATGTTCACAGCCTTCATGTTCAGTTTTTTTTTTTTCTGCATTCTGAGATTTCAAACCCGCCTCTGAGGTCCTTCTCATTAAATAGCTTCCACCATCAGCAACAGCTGGAGAGAGTGAGTTTTGCCAGCCCGCAATTCTAACTTGGGCTGAGTCCCAGTTGTAATCGATTTGATCTTGCTCTGCTGCTGCTGGAAATGAAGAAGTCTGATTTCAAATCATTTTCAAGTCTTACATCCCATACGGTTTACACTTTGCATGTTAACCCATTAAGTGCCATCATCCTCATTTGAGGACAGGCTACTTTGTAATGTGTGGAGCATTTTTAACTGGCATCTACCTGTTCTTTACATTTCCTCTAACTATATTGTTATGATAACTTACTCTAATTGTGTTACCCGCAAAAATTAAGTCTAAATGTAACTGTTAATTGTGCAAATATAGCCCTTAGATGCTTTTATGACAATTAAATACTATATATAATAAGAAACTGAGGCCTAAAAAATATAAATGTCTTGGTGTTTTCCTACCCACAGTGATAATAAAGCTCCAATTTCTATGTGTTGAGCTTCATAGCCAGCATGAAATTGCATTGCCCTGATTATGGGCATGTCTATATCAGGTGTTTATAACCACAATGAAGGATTTACTTTTTTCTGATTTAGAATGTATGACATTACATAAATACAGCTTGTGTTCTTTAATTGTAATTTGGTTCTTGATGGGTTAAGTTGCTGGTATAATGGGTTCTGGCAGACATTCATTATTGTCTGCTGTCTGTCACTTTGTATCCAGCAAAGTGCAAAAGGAGCACTGAGAAGTGTATGTAAAAAGTTAGGGAACAAACTTTATGTATTATGTAGCACAACCTTTATAAAATACAGAACAGTACATGGCATGGTAAAGCATATTCTTGCATTATAAAGCAGCATGGTATTAATGCAGTGTAAAATCCACAGTTCACATTCATCAAATGACTAAAAAAGAAATACTAAAAAATCATGGCTTTTTATACATTTTTTAAACTATTTGTTTACTTGGTTTTCAAAGAGATGTGTAAAATCTGCAGCAATGCAACAAACAGAATTGTATTAAGTTTCCTTTAGTAATTACTTTTTTTTCAGTTTTTAATACTGCATATTCTACCACTGAGTGTTACTCTAGTTATTTAAATCCTGCAAAACAGTTACACAGAGTTGATAGAAAACAAGTTAGGAGAATCCTGTTCAGTTGATCAAGTTAATACAGTTATCTGATTCAATGCAGGCAGGCATCCCCCCCACCGTCCCATCTCATTAAACCACGCTGATGACTTCAGGTGACACTGCTACCACCTGCCACAGCTGCTTTTTTCAGCTGTTATTTCCTTTTTCATTACGAGGTGAGGCTCATGTCAAGGCAGCTGTTGGTGAAATAAAAAGAGACCCAGGTTGCAAGTCACAATTAGTGTATGTAAAAATGCATTTGATTATAATTCATAGAAATGTCATGCTACATTGATCAAATAACCAACTCCAGGGTCATTATGGAGTGAAAATTCCAGAACAAATTGAAGGTAGTTTTATTTTTTAACTATAAAAACTACACATTCAAAATACAGATATGGGCAGGAATGCAGTATTATATTTTTCAGAATTGTTTATTTTATGGATGGGGTTTAATTTATTCATTTAGCTGTATTTACCTTGATTGTGATTTTAGTGCGTTTTTTTTTTGTGTTTTTTTGGCAGTACTTTATGTTTCAAAGTCTAGAGAAACGTCATAGAAGAACCTGAAGTTTGTTTTTGATGGGTTATATGACAACAAAGCATAGTCACTGGCAGCCTGCTTGGGACAGAGTGGGTTTCAAAATTTGATGCACACTATCAAGTTGTGAGGATCCTGTATCAAAGTAGGACAGCCGGTATTTTACTGGACAAATCGGTACAGTTGAAAGGTATGTAACAATTTGTTATGACACTCAAAACTGAAGTATCTTTAAAGTCTCCCAACCTCCTTATTCTGGCCTTGGTGGCTACTTACTGCAGCGAATTGTAAACAGTGGTGTGCTGCAGCCAGATGCTTTTAATTGCCAACACCCTTTCTATTTCTGGCACAATTCATTTTGAAGTGCAGGTGTTAATGAATTAGATGCACCGACTTTGCAGCGTGAGCCTGAAATGCTCAGGCCCCGTGTTGAAGCAAGCTCTTTCATGACAGCACTCCCGCTTCTCTACCTGTGCTAATTAGAAAGCACTGATCATCTCTCACTGCAACCTGACAGCCCATTCCTCCAAAACAGGACTCCCAATTACCAGCCTGATGATTACCAAGCTGTCCGATGTCCTCGTTTCAGGCAGTGCGGTGTCAAGTGAACAGTCTGATGAAATTATTTGCAATACTGAGCTTTTCAAAAGGTTTCAACCCAGAATATATTTTTTGATTATTTAAATAAAATATATTATTGGTAGTCTGGCGTTACCTTCTTTAACAGCAGTCTGGAAAAGTTTCATATTTCATATCATATCAAACGTTATTTAATTCATCCAGACAGTAAAAGAGTGCTCAGTTTCTAACACCACTGACTAATTCAAACCAGCATTCATCGGTGCAAAACTTGTACAGATTGACGACTGTTTGTAAAATTGGTTCCAGGAAAGAGGTTTTAAAGGGCTAACATGTTATTGGTAGGGAATATCTTAGCTTATATATTATTGTTGTTTATATTCACTTTGTATCATTTTGTGTTTCAGTTGTCACATCCTGGGGACTTTTGAAAAACCTGTACCTAATATCAGGTTGGTCTACAGTTTGCCGTGATCACAGCCTTAACAAGGGCTGTTAATCCATTCAGTCGTTAAAATTTCACACAATTGATGCAGAGAGGTAGGCAGAGAATCGTGATGACAACTGCAGTGTTCAAGTTCATCCCAATCATGCTCACCTGGTTTGAGATCCAGGGATTGTGTAGGTCATGGAAGATGACGGAAGTTTCTGTCATGCTCCTCAAGTCATTCATGTTCAATTCTAAAAGTAACCATCGCCATCAGGGTACAAGTGCAGCATTGCTGGGTGGACTTGATCCGCAAAGATGCTTAAGTAAATGATGGCATTCCTTCAGCCTTCCAAAATAATGAAGGGACTCTAAGTATACCAGGAGAACATGCCCCACACCAAGGTGCTGCCAAATCCAATTGGGTAGACAGGTCGTAATAGAGGCCCTGTTTACCAGATTCTTTTGTCGGTAGCTTTGTATATTCTGTGTGTGCTACTGTGTGTTAAAACCCTTTGTCTTTTTTTAAACTAACGAATCGTACTGTCAACATCATGAATCTTAATTAGCACACAAACCCTAGAGTCAATATCTTAGAAAATGTTTTCATGGAATACCTGTGTAAAAAAATAAAATAATAAGAGGGGATCTAGCACCTAATAGGATAGATTCTGCCAAACTTTCCCCTGCCCATTATGTCAGTCACTCGAGCTCCTCGGTTTTAATTAAATCAGTCTCTCACAGTCCCATTTGGATTAGTGCCTCCAAGTCTGGGTCAATACCGTAAAGTATCTAAAGATTGAGCTCGCTCGATAAATCAATTTCTACAACACTTCAGACCTTTTCTACCAAGCGAGGAACCAGTGACTTTCCAGCAACGAGCTGTATGTCAAAGGAGGTATTATTTCTCAGGCTGTAAAATCATTAAGAGGTCTGGCTCTACTGGTTAGCTCAATACTATAGTTACTCCAGTAACACAGTCCTGCTAAGGCTGGGTTTTTTTTGCTGTGGGAAAACCAGGACTGAGAGCTGACTTTTTGGAAGCTGATTGGTGATATTAGTTGCTCTGAATCCAGCAATGGATATTAACCTTTTGAATATCAAATTACAAAAACACTGAGATTAAAAAAATAATAATATTCGATAAAGCAGCAAAGCCGGTAAAAGTGGATGTGAGTTTGTCATTAGAACTGAAATAAGCTTATTTCTTTTCTTTTCTTTTTTTTTTACAGTTGTTTGTGTATGAATATCTCTAGATCTTTTACAATCCCCAAACAAAAGTTTGTTTTTTTTGCAATCTGAACAAAAAAAGCAAACATTTATTTACATTTCCATATTTCTACATTTAATTATAACTCAAGTATGAGAAATTGCAATTAAGTATGTGTCAAAATTCCGGTGCATCTTATCCTGTGTGCAGATGTCATCCTGTGCGGAGGACATATGGTGTAGTTTTAAAGCTAGAACAACAACACCACTTTAAAAAAAAAAAGTTTTAATTGCAGTCCCTGAATGCAACCCCTTTTGTGATTTGTATTGAGTTAAGGGTGTTATGGTTACGGTCTCTCTTATTCAAACAGAAAGCACACGGTTTGAGAAGCCCTGCTTTGCTTGACAGTCCACTCTCCCCAAGATGCGCTTATACAGTAATAATAATAATAATGGTAATTTTGCTTATATGCTTACTAAATATTTTTTCGTCAGCTGAATCTGCTTAATGAAAGCTGTATTTCTCAAGTGCGGTTGATTGAAAAATGAACTTGCTAGCATGTGTCGTCAGTGAAGGGAACAAGTGGGTTCAATAGCTGAATATTCCGAGCTGCAGCCTGCCCAAACCACTTTTTTTTTTTTTTCAAAGTAATAAGTTACTGTAACCAGTTACAATTTTGTTCAAGTAGCTTGCACAGTAACTGCAACAGAGATTACTTTTTGCACACACCCTGATGGTCCCATCACTGCAGAGACTCAGGTCTATGAGCAGACTCTGCGGTTGAAAAAGAACATTAGTTAAGGCTTGTAAATCTTAGCAGAACAGCAATAGAGATTGATACAGAACACTCATCACAGGGTAGTAAATAGGTAAGTAATTGAATATTCTGAAACTGTAGCTGGTGAACCGTATCCCTTTAAGGGGAACATGATTTTTTTTTTCAAACCTTTATATCTCAGAACCTGCAGAGGGCTGAGAGATGGTTTGATATGGTATGTTGTGGCATTGTTTCTTGAAATGTTTATTTTGTTTGATGGGTTAGTCATTTTATAGAATGAAAAGTTTGATGAAAATGTGTTTCACAATTGAAATGTACAGGGGGTAGGCAAAATAAAAGATAAACACCTGCCATAACACTGGCAATGGTGTTTAGAGATTCCACAGGCAGCTAGGACAGATCCTATGCAATAGTGCAAGGTGTTTACATTGTTTTGGAGGGATATTAATGTTTCTCAGTGATACTAGCCTCCAGTTCCTTCAAGGGATCACAATCTACAGCGAAGTCTGATGTGTAATGAAGTCAGTTTGGGGTGCTACTATACTGAAGGACACATATTCAAGTGTGAAGGACAGGGTTTTCTTAGTAGAAAAGTGTCAAGGGCATGGTTTTGTAGCTGTACATGCAAACGTGTGTGTCACATATTGCAAGTGTTTCCATTTTTTTCCGAGCCAAATTGTACAGCAACCTTCATATCCCAGCCATGGCGGAGAGGGGGGGGGGGCGGATGGGGGGGGGGGGGGGGAGAGAGGGGAAGAGTGATGCTCTTTGAAAGAGAATTGTGTTTTGGCATTGTCGCTTGAAATCATTTCCTGATATGCTGACTGTGACGGGATGACAGAGGGTGAGACTCAGAGACAGTTTTAAAAGTTCAAATATAAAGCTTTTATTCAACAAAACACACCAAATAAACTGGCACAAGGGCCAAACAAAAGGTTTCAAACATAAATAAAACAAAACTCACAAATTAGGCTTCAATCCTTCCTGCTCTTCAAACAAAAAAAAACACAGCAAACAAAAACAGCCCGCTTTCCCTCCTGTTTCTGGAACTCTCCCTCTGCCCCCACTGTGAGGCTGAGGCCTCCTTATATACCAGGTGGCTGGGACTGATTGCAGCAATTAGCTCAATCCCAACCACCTGAAGCAATTTATAGGTAGGGCAGGGGATTAACCCTGTCCCTGCCGATCTAAACTAAAACTAATAGGCAGGGCCTCATCCTGCCACACTGACTCATTTTAGATTAAATTTGTGGGGTTCAATATGGAGAATGTATATTTTAGAATGACGTAGAGAGAAAATATACATGCAGTCTTGAAATGTTAAAAAATAAATCCCAATATCAAACAATATTTTACAAAAATATATACCAGAACCACTGTACCTTACATAACCCATAAACCATAGGATAATTGATGAAGCCTCCTTTATTCTTTATGACAGACATTTTTATAAGTTTGTCCAAAAGTCTGAGCAGTGAACTTTTAGAAATAGCTGAACCTTTCAGAAGACATTTAGAATGAATAATAAAGGCATCATCCAAACTGTATTTTTAGCTTTGTTTTCTTTATTAAATGTGACACTAGAGTACCATTGCTGGTACTCCAGTGTCAGCACTGTGTTGTTAATTAAATCTACGTGCCTGTCATGGATAGGCTTTGTGGTGATGTCAGACCAGGAAGTAGACAGATACAGTACTTGGGTGAGTAAAGATGCTGATGCACAAGTTTATTATTAATAAAACATTTTAACAAACAAAATACAGAACAAACAAAACGGCACGGTGGCCAAAATAAATAGTGAACACAAACCGCAAAACAAATATCGTGCTGGTGCCCGTACCTCCTGTCTGTACACCCAAGCCCGAGTGAGAAATGCATGCTCCTTTGAAGCAGCTGTGCCAGGACTTGATTGCTAATCATTTAATCTAGCCCCGGCACAGTCTGCACATGAAATAATTGTGACTTCTCCATGCCCACATACCAATCCTACAATTTAAATCACCTGTGCTACATAAATCACACTATACAAATAAACCAAATACACCCAGGGGCGGGGGGTACCCCGTCACAGCGCCTGTGCGGCGTGTCAACACCAATGCTCTATGTCTGCCTCATTATTATTCAGTGACAACCCACATATGTAACATCACCCTATTACAGATGTCATTCAGGGTTTTAACAGAGATGTACTGGATGGGTGCTGTGGGATAGTGTGTAGGTGGTAGATGTCCTAATAATGTATTACAAATGGTAGACTGATAGTTATAATTTTAATCTGTCATCTTGTGACCTGTTTGTGCAAATTACACTGTACAGTGCTAAACAAGCCTGTTTGTCCCAATTTCGTATCCCTCACCGCAGCAATTCCCCTCAGCAGCTCAGGAGAACTGAAGATCAGTGGGCATCCTCCAATGCCACGACCAAACCAGTTGCCGCTTTACACCCAGGAACTCGAGAGCAGATGTTGGTGAGCTACTAGCTTCTGGAGGACAAGCGTCAGCCCTGCAGGTCTCAGCTTGAGCTCAGCAGATGCCTGGCCAGTAGGGTCCGCCGTAGCGGGATGAGGAGAAACAATCCCTGCTGGTTTTGCCTTCCTCAGGGGCGCCACAGCCAAGGTGACAGTCCTTCTGGAATCCACAGCCAGGATGCGAATCTGCGCTCCCCTGACTGCATGACTCACCCTGCACACCACGTGCCCCTGCTTTTACCAGGGACCCCCAACCTTTTTAGGTATAAAAAAAGTTTAAATACATCTTTAAAACTTCCTCTCATCAATGCAGTGCATCTTGATTTATTTCTCACACGTTTCAGATTAGTTCTGAAAGCCCTGCTGGTAGGAAGCTTTGTGTGTGCCGCCACCATCTAACCTGTAATGAGCTCACCAGAGAGTTAACATTAGAACTTTAGAAACACTCTCTTCTTTCAGCGCCTCTGTGAAAGGAACTCATTTTAATTTACTGTTGTTATTTGTGAATGGAAACTCTTAAGGGAAGCACCAGGAGTTTAGTGATGCCATGAAGGACACAATACAGAAGGAAATAACAGAAATAGGCCCCCTATGTGTACTTTTAACCAGAGCTTACAGCTGTTAGTGCTAATTACAATGTAGCATGTTCTAATAAAGTATTTACTAATCACATCAAGGCAAGGTTATTTTATTGTATTCTCCTGGGACTGCAATGTCAGTTGTTTTTTGTGTTTTACTCACAGGGTCTAAGCGAACATTTCTCATTCGTAAATTAAAAAGGTGATGTTTCCTGCTTAGTATTAGATTGGAGAGAACTTTTCATTCGCACATCCAGCTTGTGAAAAAGAAAAGAAACTCAGCAGCCATACACATACAGGTTTATGTTTCCCTTATGGGCAAATCACAGGCAATTTGACCCCTCCGTAGTAAATGTATTACATGGTCAATTTGCCAACAGTGGAAAATCTGGCCGATTGTAATTATCTCAAAATAACTTTTCTAGACTTGTATTGTATGTGTTTTTTTTATGTTTTCCAATCCTTTATGTTGTAGTTCCCTCATTTCTGCAACACATATGCAACATTTTCTGATTAGAATAAAACAGATTTTGATGTAAAACTATAAGAAACTACACAATGAAAATGATGAAAGCATTAGCCTAAACATACAGGTGGATTTCATTGTGGGATTCATTTCATCACCCTGTACTTTGCTGGGATAAGCCACAGGTGTTTTTTTGGAGAGTTTTTCCACCTGGATTGCATCAACCACTTATTTCTAGGGGTAAACACAAAGAGGTGGTTGTTGCAATAATGTCTGACATTCCCCCACTGCTGTAAATTCGTATTTGTTGTGATTAATGAAACATATTTAGTGTTATAGGTAGTGTACTGTATCTGTTCCCATAACATAATTTATAAATGACTATCAAAAAGATGCAAAGGAAACAAATGCATGAATGAGGACTGAAATAAATACAGTACCCAACACCAGCGTACAGGGTTATTTCGGGCAGCTGTTTATATCAGAAAAATAGCGTTTGCCGTTTGCCATTCCCATTGATTTCAATAACAAAGGCATTGTTTATACCGTGTTAAGCACGCCATATATTTCATGCAAACTCAGCTGTTTGGATCGTTATGTGCTATTCACATAGATTTAAATAACAAATGCACTGCTTATTACTGTAGTAATCGTTCTTACTAATTTATTATCAGTATTATTTATTTCTTAGCAGACACCCTTATCCATGGCAACTTACAATTGTTACAAGATATCACATTATTTTTACATACAATTATCCATTTATACAGTTGGGTTTTTACTGGAGCAATCTAGGTAAAGTACCTTGCTCAAGGGTACAGCATCAGTGTCCCCTACCTGGGATTGAACCCACGACCCTCCAGTCAAGAGCTCTAACCACTACTTCACCCTGCTGCCCTAATCCACCAATCAGCTGTTTTCACCTTGTTACCTTGCCATTCACATAGATTTCAACACAAAAGGCAGCTCTTTACTGTAGTAAAAGCTTAACAGATCGATCAAGCAACTATTTGCACATTGTTACTGAGAGATTACCCCTGTACTGTACCTTGGCTATTACGCAGTACGCAGTGTCAGGTTTACAGCTTGAAAAAGCAGCACTGACTGCAACAGCAAGCATGGCTAGAAAGAGAAAAGCGATTCGCATCAGCACGAAAATTCAGTTTGTAAATAAAATGTCTCTGTTAGATACTGTGCGCTTGCTTAAGCATGCTTGGAACTCGGTGAGTCAGTAAACAATGTAACGTTGCTTCGAAAAAGCTGGGGTTTCTGTAGTTGAGGAGGAGAGTGCTGACGAAAATACAACTGAAACTCTTGACCAGAGGGGATGTCAGAGGAAGAATTCTCAGCTGTGTCACCTTAGTGACCAGGACGCTCTGCATGAAACAGACACCGATGACGTAGGCATGCGTGCTGCACTTGTAACACTGCGGCGTGCTATGGAGCAGCATCCGGATATAGAGCCGAATTGGGATTTTTTTAGAAAACGCTGAGTTTGCCGTGCATACTGGCAAAAAAAGCTTGTCTAGATGCGTATCACAGTGTTCTTCGCTGGAAACAATTTGCAGTAATGTAGCCTACCTGTACTGTATATTTCTGCACTTGCATTGCTTTTTTGCACTTTTTGTTACATTCACAGGTTTTAATACATCTTTTGTATTAGTGTAATGAGTGTCTTAATAAAGAGTTTGTTTTGATAACTGTACTGGTGATTGGGGGACATTTTGAATGTCAGGTTATTGTGTGGGAGTTTATACCATCCATCGCTTACTACGGGTGAATCACATTAACACAAACGCGCCCATTCTAAGCGGTGGCGACTGTAACAATATTCTACTGTACAGTGTTTCTTTAATAGGTCATTTGATACGGTGCAGCCAGGTTTATTTTACTCCTGAGAGATTTTATTTTAATGTGGTATAAATTATACTTTTGTTTTCTAGCTATTTAATTATCCATTTAATAATAATAGTTAATCAGCAAGAAACTCAAAGCCAGGGAACTGCTCCTATCTTCAGCTAAGCTAAGCTGATTTCTGCTTTGTAATGTCAGTGTTAGTTTCAGCAGAAAGACAGCGATCCATGTTAACTGGACTGGTTTTTTACTGAAACTTGTGAGGCAGTAATACCTTTCCCTAATGACCACAGTCTATCCATCGCTCTGTGTCTCCCAAATGATAATGCATGGCGCGTGACCACGGCCATCAGGGACTTGTCAGCGTTGTTAACCATGGCTGCCCATTGACAGCCTCTAATAGAAAATGCCATATGGGCTGAACAAGGTTAGTGTGTGTGGTTTCTCTTCATTATATGTGAGTTTTTCAGTCAGAGAATAGATCACCATCCCTTTCTTCAATTATATAAAAATATTGTTTTCAAAGATTAGTTTCTGCAAGACTGGTACAACATTAAATATTTGTATATTCTGAAATAAATCAAATAAATAATAATACAATTAATCAAATAAACCTTAATGATAAATTATAATTATAGTCCTACTATCCTTATAGTACCTTTTAAACATTGCAATTAATGTTAGCTGTATAAAACGCCAACCAAGATTATCTTTATTCCAGTTATTGTTTGTTTCGTAATCCTACGGAAGGTACTGTATCAAAAGATTGTCATCCCATTGGCTCGCTTTAATAAGAAAAGTGAAAATGGAAGGCCACTTGCCATAAGGATTTCCCTAGGAAAATATCAAAACCAACCTGGTCTCAGCAATGCCATGGATATATACCAAAAACTTCCAGGAAGCCATACACAACAGAAAGACTACACTAGTATACCCAGACCATCTTCTGTAACTAGACCTTCCTTGCACCAAGAGAGTATATAGCACATGCTTATAAAGTACTGGTTTTCAGGCAGACCATGGGGAAGTTCATGCAACAATTAGAAAGTTACAGTATATCATTTGCACCCATGTTGTTAGGATAAAATGGCATTCCAGACAGAAAGTGGTCAATGTCCCAATGGTTATCACATCCCTGAGGTAGCGAGGCAAATAAGGATTTACTGGAACATCTATTCAGGATAGTCCTACGACAAAGCCTTGGCTGTATAAAATTGGTTTGGGCTTTTGCCAATGGAAAAAAAGGGCTTTTGTGACAGGCATCTGGCATAACCTGCCTCTCTTAACCTAGCTTCCCTTTTGCAACAAAACTTATGCTGAAGAGCGGCAGGATTTGACTGGTGTATAATAGCAGATGTTCCTCGACAGTAAATCTTTCGACGCTCGTGCTGGCTAAGCAGGTCCAACACTGGTATTAAATAAAGGTTTATTAGCGTCACTCTGAACTTGGTTTATAGGCCATTCTACCAGGGCTTGACCAGGCCTTCAATATACTGTGTCTCCCATATAAATAAATCTATCTAAGCCGTGTGCCTTCCCGGGCCATCTCTGTGCCACTTTAATTTACTCTCTGACCTGTAAATCTCTTCAGGTAATTTTTACACCAGGAGAGAGAGAAAAAAACAGTGAAATGGTGCTTAAGGGTGAAAAAGGATTGTCCTTTCAAAGTAAATGAAACATTCCCCTGCTGCTTTGACACTTGTAAGAGGTTCGATGTGAAAGAGGCAATGGGTTAGAAATTACAGCTTTCAGAGGCACCCGGTTAAGAGCCGGAGCCATCGCTGATTAATCTCCAACCCGCTTATGATTTAAGTGGCTCATTCACAACTAAAGATCTTCATGCTCTTAAAAGAGAAGTACTTGAACTCTTAAATTGCTCCTTCTTAAGGGGAGGGTTTGAATATCTACAATCAACAGTCAATGCATTTGTAATTTACTTGAAGGATGTTTCATGATAAGCTGGATGTTGTCTACTGGTGCAAAGGTGGTTGCTATGGAGCAATGTTAGAGAAGGCCTTGAGTTTTATTATACCGTTGTTTTAGTTCTCTTGGTCAGAGGGTAGGGAAACCGGGGTGAGGTCTAGGCTGTGCAAGGCAAACAAAACAAAAATAGGTAAAAACTCTTTTAACAATGTCCATCTGTTCACATGTCTAGCAAATATAGCAATAGTATAAGAGAGATCACTTATTTTACTACTACAAAATGCACACTGCAGTTGTCTGTGGTCAAAGACACGGTAAAACGATTTTGTATCGATTTAGTATCTCGAACAGCAGCTTCATTAAACGATAGTATCCTGTAGTAAACTATTTGCAGCTCTGTATGGCCGATTTGCATGAGTAGGGTGAATTATTCACACATCAATAACAATACTTCCTACAGATGTCAGGACTGCCCAGTCTCTGACCACATTCCGGCGCCTCCTTAAGACTCACCTCTTCAAACAGCACCTGTAGAACTCCTCTGTTGTACCCTGGGACACTATCACCCTTCATTTAAATATGCTTTATTTTGCTCTTATCTGCCCCCTATTTTACTGCATTTAATCCTGTACCTCAGAATATTGTAATCTCCCAAGTGTTTAATCTGTAGTATTTTGTACTTAATCATATCCTGATGTAACTATCACTACTTAATCATATCCTGATGTAACTTTCACTATTATCTGCTGTATTATTGAATTGTGGTTTGTCACACTTGAGAATTATTGTATTTCTTGTTCTTATTGTATGACTTATATTGTAACACTTGAATGTATTTGTATTTGCTTGCGATTGTAAGTCGCCCTGGATAAGGGCGTCTGCTAAGAAATAAATAATAATAATAATAATAAAATACTCACTGAAGAAGTAAAGACTTTATTGCTTTTGACAATGAGAGTTACTCACTTTCCATTGAGGTTAAGGATCCCATTCAATCCAATTGAAACATTAGTGAATAATACTGCTGTCTGACCTATAGTGGTCTGAGTCACAATGTGGTTAGAGTGAGAAGGTTGCAGGAATTGTAAACCACTTGTACTGACAAAACATTGATTTTCAAATATTTTTGATGTATAACCAATGCTACTAGTAGCAGTAAGATAAAGCACAAACATTATACAATAACATTGACAGAACCCTTACTGCTGGTTTCACAGATCCTGATTAGAACTAATCTAGGACGACTGTACCTTACCTAATGTAGCATTGGATAGTCCACGGTTAGTGCTAATTGGGGTCTCTGAAACCAGCTGTTAAAGAAAAATATAAAAATTACAACTGGGGTACCATTATATATAGAATATCTTATCAGGTGATGTACGATAAAACTTACATTCACTCCATGAGACGTCACAGCGGATACCCACAAATAGCTTGCCATGAGTGGGCTTACTGGTGAGAATCGTACACAGAGCTCTATACTATATCTTTTATAATATATAGTTAAATAACAATCATTACAGACTATCTGACAAATACATTTAAGACGGATGTATCACATCAAATATATATTCTACACATTAATATAATAGTATATATACTATTGCACAGTGGTCCAGGTATTACATATTTGTCTTGATATGATATCATGGTTACTGCAATGGATTACCAGTGTATAATGTGATATCATTAGTGTTTTAAATTATGAAAATGTTACCAATGCAATACCATTCCACTAAGGACTCATACTATTACACTAGGGGATCTTTGTTTTGAATCATGGCATTGTCAAATCAGCTTGAACCAGGAGTGAAATTCTGCCGGTACTCGCTGGTATGCCGTACCGGGACTTATTTTAATGCCGGTACTGGGTACCAGGACTTATTTCATCTGCTTCATCAAACATGGATGCATTCATCCACTCACACAGTCCACTAGCACAACGTTTCTTAAATTCACTTTCATTCAGCACAGTTCATGCTGCTTGCATTTTGTTTCCTCATACTGCTTCTGTTTCTGTTAGCTGCTATTAGCCACCTTTAACGTCAGTATAAGCATTGTATGTTGATTGGCCGAGCTTTCATTCTGATCAGATTTCATTTTGGCATGCGTCACAACTCTCCACCCATTTCGCTTTGTGACAATGCTCATTGGTTGATCAACGAAAGAAGACTTTAACAGTGCAACGTGAAAACAGGGGTATGAAGGCATTATTTTCTTAAGTGCGGAGAAACTATCTGAATATTGGAACCAACATTTCTGCACAAGTTGAAGGCAAAAATCCATTTCATGAATTACATAGTTGATAAATATGTTTTAATAATTATCACAGCGCGTTTTGCCTTGCACAGATTTCCTTTGCCAGAATTTGCTTGTAAGTTTCTAAAATGGCAAGTGATGTGTGGAACAGTAGGGATTAACATAAACAAAAAAAAACCAGAATCAATAAAGTGCTTCTTCAGATCTGGCGATACAGATACAGGTGTGTGTCACGTTTTCCAAACACTGGCCCAACTTGCAAGGTAATGTTAAGTATAGAGATCAAAGTTTAGTTTTGTTGTGATCTTAGTATTTTCTGTTTGAGGACTGTAATTAGGGTTGCCAACTGGCCACATAATTCTAGGACACTTTCAGACAGGTCAGGTTTTTCAACTCCCCTCTCTACTGCAAATTAATGGATTTTATTGAACATGTAAAGTGAGTGTGAATTGCATGAACTGTCACTAAACGAATGTAATTGTTTTTCTTACTAGTTACTAAAAGCACACACCTGTCCGGGGACGTGAATTACTTCCTGTGAGGATCGTTTCCATCAATCAGACTGCTGATTTGCTGTACTGTGTGAAGCAGGAAGACATATTAAATAAATAGAACCTTAACCACAAGGATGAACAAAAAAAGAGTGTGGATGACTGCAAAATTCTCTATAACTATGGATTTGCACTATTTTGATAGATATTGTTTACCATATAACATTTCAAGTAATACAAGTTCAAGTAGTACATGTTGTTATGATCCTCTCCCAATAGAATCACCACCTCAATTAAACAAGTCAACACCTTTATTGAAGAAGCTCACGCAATTCACACTCACTTTACTTGCTGATTCATTTGTGGTTTAGAGAGAGGTGAGTTAAAAAAAAATAAAAAAAAAACTGGCCTGTCTTAAAGTGTCCTGGAATTATGGGGCCAGTTGGAAATCCTAACTGTAATAAACAAAACCCAAAATGATAAGGTGTTTTCTTTGTACAGTGTCCCTTTTCTACATTTTTTGAAGAGATTATGGCCCTGCCCACACTACATAACCGATCTCGAGAACCGTACTCGAAACCGTTCTAGCTCAAAGAGTCCACACTGAAGTACCGTTTCATGTTTAGTCAGGCTTAATTCGTCCACACACCATTAGAATAGTTCAGTTACAATTCCCAGCAGCGCAACGAACCGTGGAAATTAATACGATAGTATCCCACCATGCACTGTATTTTATTTTAAAATATTGTGTTATGCCCCATATTAACAGAGGTGCATATTGCTAAAAAGAAATATAACAAGTAAGTAGGGCTTGAAGTTTTCAGGTTTTATTTTTAATCAGGTGAAGTCCCTTTAAACAAATTGAGCTGATTCTCTTTTATAATGAAACTCGGAAAAAGCTGTTCATTACAAAACAATCTTTGTTTTTACCTTCATATCTTGCCTGAGCCTAATTCTGGTCCTCTTAATTTTATTTCAAATAGAGCTGACAAATTACGTGATTTGTATTTCATTTTTGTAGTCGCCTAATTTAACGTTGTGTTTTTGTTATTTTCCCCACTAGTTTAACAGAGATGTACTGACAGATTTTTTTAAGCATAAAAAAGAATACCTAGTGCGGAGTGTGCACTGATAACAAGTCCTTCAGGCGCCTGCTCTGAGTATTTCACCAAACATACCACAAAGCATTTGGGGATATTGGAGGATACACAAAAAAATGTAGTTTGGTATTACAGCGTCCACACTTCTGATAAACCGCACTACCTGATGCGATCTAATTAGAACCAGACTCAAGACTACCTCCTGAGGTGGTCTCGAGTCCGGTTCTCGAGTACGGTATTAAATGCTGCGTAGTGTGGACGCAAACCGTATGTAGCACATTTAAGCCGGCTTAAATGCAACTTTTATACTGTTTGTGCCTGAAATACACTCATCTTTTTCTGGAATAGATCATGGTAATTAATCTAGACATACACATAACAGAGAAGCGCACAGAATATATTACTGTTGAATAAGTAATAAGTAAAAAAAAAAAAAAAAGAAAATGATATAACAGGGATATGTGTTCTAATCCAAGGCTAGTGTAGCATGTTGTAGATGAATACCCAGGGTCTGGAAAGTATGGGGATGATTTCAGAGAATATTACTATAGGGATTAATGTGCCTGGTACATTAAAAATTAGAGGGGTATTTTGGCCCCTATTGTGCATTGTTTGACTTAGACTTTTTTGTATGCTTTTTTCATAGCAGTTATTTTTTTAAATACACTTTTTTAGGATAACTTGAAACAAAATGCCCTATCTACAGCAGTCACTGCATAGTGTAATATTTCTTAATACTTACCATTTAAGGTTTAATTTACCGTAAAAACTAGAGTATAAGTCGCACCGGTGTATAAGTGACCCCCCCCCCTCCCCCTCCCCCTCCCCCTCCCCCTCCCCTGAGACAACAATTTCAGGAAAAAGCCTGTAGGTCACACCGGTGTATAAGTCACTCCCCTCTTTTTGGAACTCCATAAAACATCTAGAAAATAGACTTATACCGAGGTTTTTACAGTAAGTGTTGTATTACAGTACAGGACTGAGTGATACATGCAGAGGGTACAAAGCTTCCAGTATTTTCTGCTTCTTTATTTATGGTGAATTGCTTATATTTTATCATTTCATAATTTTTTAAGGCTTATTTTGTATTCATAAATGTTTTGTGTACCAATATGTATACATTTTAAAAGTATTTATTCATTGTCACTAAAATTGTATCAATTTTGTATGTTTACACTGGGCTGTGCATATGAGTACCTGCATTTTTTTGTTCAGAATTTCACCCCTGGTTTGAACCCAATGCTGTTTACTACCTTGTAGATATTACAGGAGGTAGTGGTGCTTTAAAGTCACCACCTATCTCATCCCTGTCAAGCATTAACTGTTTTGCTTCTGCCTAATTTTTCTGCCACAGGGTAAAATATTAGACACTACGTCCAGTAGACACAAATTCAGCTAGTGCATTCTTCGGAAAGCACTATTTGAAATGTCTTCACAGTTTTACCTTAGAATTCTGAAGTTTGAAGTTGGTGATAATTAACTGAGATACTGCTCTTGGTCTTATATACTGTAATGTCATTCACTGGACACCTGGTTCAGTTCTTTGGCATAGCATTGCCTCGTGGTATGCCTTATAGTCCCTTATAAAGTTGTCACTCATTGTACTTCATGTAACTGTTATTTTTCCTTAAGCATAAACCCAATTGAGTGTAAGATTAGACTGGGTTCATGCACATACAGGCCCACTAATAAACATTTTCATTACCTGCTATCTCTGTTTTCTTTCAGACACCGAAGCTGTTCACAGAATTAGGTAGAACCAGCAACATGCATGCGGAATTAATATTTATGAAGGCAAAAACCTTATGCAGAACCTTCCCCCGAGCTATTGCTTTCATTTAGGAGAATGGTTGGAAAAATGTAGTGAATCGAATTCAGTGCCCACATACAGTATATTTTAATGTGGTTATCAAAGTCTGTTAACATAAATTTATCATACGTTCCCTAAGTAGGGTTAACACCGATCTTGATAGTGAAGAGTGTACCCGCTAGCTTTAAAAAAATAAATAAATAAATAAATACATTCATTTTAGTGCCATTCATACCCCTTTCTCAGCTGATTATGTTTTTCTGTGTTTCATTCGCTGTGTGAGTAAAAGAGCTTAAAATCTTATATTAGGATAACAACACCTCCATTTCTACTTTGAGTCTGTCCATGCGACGACATAAACAAATTAGGCAGTTAACAGTCTGATAAAGTGCACTGAAAGCTTTAAATTTACACTTATACCCGACAAAGAGTCTTTTGAGCTCTTAAAGTTAGTGATTGTATATCTTAGTAAATATAATAAACAGTATCAAATCTTCAAATCTGTTATTTAAAAACCCAAGTAAAATGTCACTATATAATGCATGCAGTACATTATGTATGTAAAATGCCCAGTGACACTAGCTGAGGAGACGAGTGTAAACAAACACCAGGCAGGAACGCCAGTGGTGTGAGCGAGAGAACAAAAACAGGCAAGCACAGCTGAGGAAGACAGCCAGCCTTAAATAAAGAAACTAATCATTAAAATAGATGGTTACGTACCCGAGGGGGCGTGTGTAGTGAGAGGGGGACCTTGGCCACCCCAGTGTATAGTGCACAGCGAAGCGTAGGACAGAGACCCGAGCATAGCGGCAGTGGGGGCACTACATAAGCAGCACTTTTATTTTGTAGTTTTATTACTGTGGTTTTTTTCCCCCTTTTCATTTCGCCTTTGGTTTTCATTATTATTTCTGAACACCTGTGAGTGCGCCTGCACGAACCTGAGTGTACCTGTGTTGGTAACTCTGTGGTCCTGATTACTGTTGCCGGTATACAGGCCACAGACAACAGTGCCCTCTGCAGTCTAAAATAAATAAAAAAGAAAATAAATAAAACTGGGCACCTGTACAGTGTTTTCAAGTACCATCTTCTGTCTCCCGTGTCAGTGAATACCCCCACCCTTCTATATATTGCAGAATGTTGGAGATAATATTTCATGTGGGATAAATGCACCCCCACGTGTCCCTCCCTATGTGTCCCCCCCCCCCCCAAAAAAATGACATCTGTATCTGATTGCAGCACCGTACTCCCAGTAGCTGAGCCGTTTCTGTGTCAGGTTTAGAACAGCTCTCTCTCTCTCTAACTGCTGGAAATGAAAACCCTTCAATTTATCCCTTATTTCCAGCCTCTTACACGGTCAGGAAAAGGGAATTGTAACAAGAAGGGGATACAATGGCGAGAATATTAAGGGATTTTTATTTCTTTTTATGACTTGCTTCATTCCCCTCACCATTAAATTGCTTCTGTTTACAGAAATGAGGGATCAGTCAAAACCACCACCAGACAGCTTTAGATTTAGTAATTTCATTCCATTTCTATTTTTTTTTATTTATTTGAGAAAATATTCCCAGTATATTTGTTTTGTTATTTCCTTTGAGACTGACTTGAGATTATACTTTTACTGAAAGTTAGTTTGTGCAAATGTTTAAACTTTCTAAGTGTAACTGGCAGTGTTGTGTGATGCACTGCCGTTATGGATTCTGTCCTCTGCACCAGGGCACGAGGGCCAAAATAAAGAGTTAAACAACAAGGCACAGATCCATTCCAAACACTTACTACTGCCAGGCTGAGCAACGCTTTATACGCGTGGCCATTCCCCAATTACCTACTTAGGGAACGGCCACATCTGCGATTGTTGGCAGGGATAGATTTAACCCCATCCCTGCCAAACTTACATTTACACAGCTATTTACACCGGCAGAGCTTCCGCCCTGACACACACTTTTTAGGTCCTTTCTCCTGACTGGCTAGTGCCATCTAGTGATCTGCCATTTTGGAAACTAGTGGCAATACACTACTGTCCACAAGATGGCGCTTACTAATATACACTTTGGCTGATCTAGTCTGTGTAACATATTTCTATGGCAGGTAGCTAGAACTAAAGAGCAGCTCCTAAACTTTAAATAAAGTATTTCTGTGATTGCAATGAGACCTACTCAGGATGATTAGGGCAGCAGTGTGGAGTAGTGGTTAGGGCTCTGGACTCTTTACCGGAGGGTCGTGGGTTCAATGGGTTCAATCCCAGGTGGGGGACACTTGAGCAAGGTGCTTTACCTAGATTGCTCCAGTAAAAACCCAACTGTATAAATGGGTAATTGTATGAAAAAATAATATGTTAAAAATAATGTAATTGTATGTAAAGATAATGTGATATCTTATAACAATTGTCAGCCTGGATAAGGGCGTCTGCTGAGAAATAAATAATAATAATAATGATTGCAAATATAATAAAAAGGTAATTGGAATTCAGAGCTACTTTTATTGTGTACAGCACAGTAAAAACAGGCCACCACACCACATTTCATTTCCCATTGTCTTCTGAGAGCGTTGACATTATTCAGAAAAAAAGTCTGTCTGCTGTGTCATGACAAGGCACCGGTATGTAGGACTTTCACTGTGATGGCAAGACAACTACCTGCATGTGATGAAATGATTCCCTAAACTTTCCATTGCAGAGACCTGTAGGGCTTCAGATAAGGTTTTGTGGCCAGTCAGTCAATTACTGACACAGCTCATCACTGTCATACAGACAGTTCGAACTGCAGCATATCTCTGGTGCACTGGCAGACTTGACACTACACCAATACCTGACTAGAAGGCTGAGTAGTTATATAGGAACCTTCCTGGAAGGGAGAAGGGGGGACGGGACGCTGAGCTCTAGGGGCTCTGCTGGTCTTTTGAATGTTTGAAGAAAAGCCTGTAAAGGCAGACAGGGATATTATTCCCAAATGAGTTTGCGGATTCGAGGTGCAATCAGCAACCACTTTCCTGATGGGATATCGGGTCATAATCAACAACAATCGATTCATTGAGAAGTGAAAGAAGAAAGAACAGTACAGTAGTATTATACAACAACCGGACACTTCTCTCCCTGTGTTTTCTGTGAAAGTCAGCTCACAAAAGGGTACGCACTATCTCAGCAATAATATTCCTCATTTTTGCAGCTGCTGCATAACAGCTGAAGACACTGGACACATTTGCCTGGTAGTCGTTTTCATATTCAGTAGATATTCATTCGGCATTCACAAAACAGCCCACAAGTAATAGAAGAAATAGGTTGGAAACCACAATTAATTATTAGGAAAATACTCCATGGACTCAGCTTTCCAGCTGACACAACATTGAAACAATTATTCTGAACAATGAGTTTTCTAGCCTGGCTGTTCATTATTATGGAGTGTCTTGTAGACCTTTTCTGTCTATTACTGCAGATTATTGTATTTGTTTTTGAAAGCTCTAAATTACTTGCAAATACCTCACAGTAATATATTTTATACAGTAAACTGTGTATGCATGTTTGTGATTAAATCAGGTCAATGATTGTGTTGCACCAGGGAAGCAAATAGCTGCAGTTACAATGTGTGGATATAGGGGGCTCCACCATCTCATCAGAGCTCTTGTCAGGTGGCATCTGTAATGGTCATGTGATCCAGTAGTGGCGCCCCCTGTGCTTTTTTGTCTTTTTCTAACTCCATTGTCTTTTTCAGGGGGAAACAAGTAGCTATTCCCATATTGTTAATATTATATTTTAAAATCAAAATACCTGATTGCATGATGTGCGTTGTTTTCTATATAAATTGAGACCTACCTAAAGAAATATAATGTCCTAATGATAAAGAAGAAGGCACGAGTCAAAACAACATTTCCTTACAATTCTTGTGAGTTTTGAGGTTCTGGATAAGAAAAAATAAATTCTGTATATGGTGATGCGATTATGATGAACAGCAAAAGATACATCTGTCTGAGTCACGTATAGCCATTAAAACATCCATTTACACACAAGTAATTAGGTAAACATTGCTTCCCCTGATATTATCATAACTCACCCGCTATTGTTTTGTAGGGCTTTCAAAGAAAATGCGCTGAGCTTCGTTGTTTTGTTTATTTAGCAGACGCCTTTATCCAAGGCGACTTACAGAGACTAGGGTCTGTGAACTATGCATCAGCTGCAGAGTCACCTACAATTACGTCTCACCCAAAAGACGGAGCACAAGGAGGTTAAGTGACTTGCTCAGGGTCACACAATGAGTCAGTGGCTGAGGTGGGATTTGAACCGGGGACCTCCTGGTTACAAGCCCATTTCTTTAACCACTGGACCACACAGCCTCCCGTAACTGGAGGACGTTTGTTGAAATTACATTTTTAAAAGCGTAGCTTGTATTCCCCAACAATGGTTTCAAAATGATATTGTGCCTCGGGAGAAGTCGATAAGTCACATTGTATTCAATTCTAAAGTGTTCCAAATATTAATTATATATCTGCTTGTGTCTTCTTTCTTAACAGTAGGTTGTTAACGCTTCAATACTTAATGCAGGTTGATCTCAAAACTAGTTTGATGTGGCTCTCTTTAAAATATTTCATTTTTAATTATTGAAATGCACAGCTACCAGTTATAATTGCATATACGATACATCCTGGGTTTATTTTCCTCAACAAACAAAAAGAAATGGACAGATAATTATTTTTATACAGGTATTTGGTTATTTTTTTCATTTCATCATATGATTCTTATTTTCTCTGAAAGGCTTATGAATTTATTCATTACTTATTTGTGAATGGTGTTCTTGAAAGTTCAAACTCAATTTGTTACCTCTTCTATGACAATAGAATAATTATTTATTAATAAGCAATGGTAGCACAAGGGCAGCACATTGATATGAGCCATTGTTGCACTGGTACACCAGTGGTAACATTTTCATATTTTTGACATACCAGTCCCTTATTATAGTTTCCCATACTAAAATAGCGAAGTGAAATCATGGTAAATCATAGGTAAGCATTGTAAAGACTACCAAGGTATGGTAAAGCATTTTTAAAAACATGGTTAAAATTGTATAAGGGATGGTATCACAATAGGGCTAGCAACAAATAGACCAGTAAACTAGTCAAATAGAAAACTGACAGTCAACCTTAGAATCTGGTAGTCGACTAATCGAAAATCACGTGATTATGACATGATAGTGAAGCGAGCCTTTAGCGTGCCGTTTCAGATGGACAGAAGTGCAATTGAAATCCACTAACATATAAATGACATTTTAGAGCATTAATAAATATATTTTAAAAAAACCAAGCAGTGCACAATCATAGTGTTACAGATAGAGCACCAGCCATTAGCAAATACTTTGTTTGTCAAAATTGTGTAAGGGATGGTATCAAAATAGGGCTAGCAACAAATAGACCTTTTTGTAACGAGGTGTTCAGTCCTGGTCACCTCGTTACAAAAAGGATATTGCTGCTCTAGAAAGAGTGCAAAAAAGAGCAACCAGAATTATCCCGGGTTTAAAAGGCATGTCGTATGCAGACAGGCTAAAAGAATTTAATCTGTTCAGTCTTCAACAAAGAAGACTACGCGGCGATCTGATTCAAACATTCAAAATCCTAACAGGTATTGACAATGTCGACCCAGGGGACTTTTTTGACCTGAAAAAAGAAACAAGGACCAGGGGTCACAAATGGAGATTAGATAAAGGGGCATTCAGAACAGAAAATACGAGGCACTTTTTTACACAGAGATTTGTGTTGGTCTGGAACCAACTCCCCAGTAATGTTGTTGAAGCTGACACCCTGGGATCCTTCAAGTAGCTGCTCGATGAGATTCTTGGATCAATAAGCTACTAACAACCAAACGAGCAAGATGGGCTGAATGGCCTCCTCTTGTTTGTAAACCTTCTTATGTTCTTAACCGGTTGACCTGTTAGACTATTTTTACCTGAACTCTGTCAAATTAGTACTTGTTCTACCCTATATCACAATTGTATGAACCAACATTCATTGCAGTATTTCTGTATCAGTACCAGCAAAAAGAAAGAACCCTTGCAGTCCACGGCAATGGCAGCACAATGAATTTAAAACAAATATTGTAAAGCAGCCCTGATCTTGTAGAATGGCACTGCAATTATCAAATATCAGACAGGTAATAATAGACAACTCCATGCACTGAGAACACTTCATTATTCAAAAGCAAGAATCATGAAGTATAGACGCTTCACAAAAGCATTCAACTACAATTGAAGACATGTATGTGCTAGTAATACACTAATACGTGTGGCTCGAAATAGGACACCAGGGCGCTTAATCAATCAATGTTCAATTGAGGCAAAATAAAAAGCCACGGCCAATCAATAATTAATCGATCCATTGTTGCAACTGCAAACAATTACTATTGGGATATTATTGGTATTTCATTGGTGTGTCAAAATATGAAAACCACAGTGGTCCATATCAATGTGGCCGCCCTTGGGCTACCATTGCCTATAGTACAGAACCTTTGTAATGCCATTGAAGACCATTTGGAAGACCCCAATCTACCCATAGTTACACATGAATAGCTGGCCCAAGGTTAGCACCGACAATCCTAGATCATGTTTTATTCATGTCGCCTATGGGTGCTCAGAATATTGATCTCCTATTTTTTGCCCTTTCTGTTTAATGAAGCGTGTTAGTCAGGAATCAAGAAATTACTGGTAATAAATAAAAGAACATTGCCAGGCTATGTAAAATTAACTGTTGTAATGAGGAAATTAGTGACTTTTATTGGCAAAGCCCTCATCCTTTCATTAAAAGTCATATTTCCGACCATCTATCATGCAATGAGCACTCAAGCAGCTCGGAGTTTAATGAGCGTGGATTGTCACCTTGTTCCAATTATCTGTTACCTTTGACTTCCCTAAGCACAGAGGCTTTAAAAGGCAGTGTGCTTATAATTAGCGGCATTAGTTAAGTGGAGAATGAATGTGTGCTCCTAGCTGACTGATAAACTGCTGTGTTAGCACAACTGATGTGAAAGAGATGCAAAATCAATGCACACTGTGTTTTAAGGTAAGTAATACTGTACTATATCTCATTATCTATTGTTTGAGCAATCTAATATATTGGGAGAGCAGTGCATGGAATATAAATAGTGCTATAAATTATACTGTTGCAATATCAGCATTACATGTTTAAGGGGTTTTAGTGAATTAAACAGTTCCTTAACTCTTACCTGTCGTGCATTCCTATCAGCTATGTTGCATGTTTTAAAAGAAGCATTTGTTTTAGAAAACATGTATTTTCATAAAAGAATCTGGTGCCCTGCTTAAATAAAGCTCTGTCTTACTTCCACTTCCTACATCATTGTCTTCTGGGTCAAAGCATGTCGTAAGGGGAATCAACTCCTTTATGAAACGACCAGGGAAGTGAAACACTACCTGAACGTAGGGGATTCAATTACAGCTTTCTTTAACCTAGTATTTAATTGAGTGCACTCGGCTCTCATGCCTTTCTCTGGTGGCTTGGATTTGAATTTGGCTCCTCTGATCACAATTAAATTAGTTTAGTTGCCTCAACCTAGCCCTTGCAATCCACATATAACATCGTCCATGGTTTATCATGAACACTAAATTAACCAGGAGAATCCATGTTGTCTGCTTTACATAGGGTTGAAAACACTATATACAATACTTTTCTTTACACCACTACATTCAAGTTAGGTGGAAATCATGACAGATGAATTCAGCATCCCTTTGTTAACTAATTGTGATTCCAATGCTCCTATAAACATCCGCTCCAAGTTTAAAATCAAGATTGCCTGCCAAATTGTTTTTTGCATTTTAAAACATTTCATTTCCTCTGTGTAGCCATGTATAAATGTTAATTTCATGTCAAAGAGATAATTACAGAATTCAGAGAAGTTCAACACTCCAATAAAGGCCACCCTGCTGACATTTAAAACCAAAACTGCACAGAAAGAAAAAAACAAAAGAGATGTTTTATTCATGGAGAAATTGAATATCTTCCCCAAGAGAAATTGGTGGTAACATTAAAAGTCATACTGTTTTGTTTTGTTTTTCTTGTTAAAATGTCATATAGGATTTTAGTCAAGTATTTGGAGATTGATTTTGTGTAAATTGGATGTATTTTACAGATTAATTTGCTTTGCAAATGTTTGATTTCTATTCTTTTAAAATGTAAAAAACATTTGATTCAGTCATGTTGGATAAGTCATCCATAAACTTAGGCTGTGTAAAGTGTCTTTGCTGCTCTGGCACTCCCGCTGGTTAGGGGGGCAAAATAGTCAGGGGTGGTTTCTCCTACAGCAGACCAAGCAAACCCCTGCAGGGCTGGCCTTTGTTCCCCAGCCGCCAGTACCGTGTGTACAGAGGTACAGGTAGTGGACAAATAAATGGAAACACCTGGGTAAAAGAGAGACACCAAGTATATTGAAAGCAAGGGCTTCCACACAGGTGTGGCTCATGCGTTAATTAAACAAATAACATCCCAGCATGCTCAGGGTCATGTATAAAAATGCTTGACAGGCCTGGTTGCCTATAATTATGGTCAGCATGGCTGCAAGAGGAAACCTCAGTGACTTTGAAAGAGGGATGATTGTTGGAGCGCGTTTGGCAGGAGCTTCAGTGACCAAGACACCTCAACTTGCTGATGTTTCACGGCATGGAACTCCGAGGGAAAGACATAATTTGCAACAGTGAGCAGAAGCGCATACTCCAGGATCGTGATATCCATGCATTAATTCGAAGTGCAAGGCAAAACAGGCAAGCGACTGCAGATCAATCGACTGCAAATTTCAACCTGGGGCGTGAGCAGCCAGTTTAATCAAAAACGTCCGCCGAGAACTCCCCAGATCGGGATACCATAGTGGCGCAACGTCCTATTAAGTGACTTTACATTGGTGTTTCCATTTTTTTGTCCACTGTCTGTAACTGGCTTGGATGTGGGATCGGAGGACACCCACTGACCTTCAGTTCACCTGAGCTGTTGTAGGGAACTGCTGTGGCAGGGTAGCATATTTGAACATTTTAAATAGAATTATAAGTGACAGCAGAAAAGTTTTAGGGAATTCATTGTATAAGCCACTTATTTTTAGGGATAATCCCAGGATTTATCCAAGAAGTATTCCCAGTGCTGTAAAATGCTCTAAAAAAAGAAAGGGCTGGTACCTCCCATACATGAGTCCACGGTTTTTTACATTTACAATGTACAATGTAAGTTATAGGCCAGACAAATCTGTTTCAACAGTAAGCTGGTATTTTTACATTGTGGTAACAGAAAAGCATGTCTCCTCTCAATCATTCAAATGGAGCTGATTAATTTCCCAAAGCACACACACACAGAGCTCCTTGGTGCTGGCCAGGCAGTCAGGTGAGCTGTCTATTATCACATTTAAATTGTCGTCATGAGCTCACGGAGACATGAAATCGTCAGATCCATACAAAAATTAAAGAACCGTCAAAAATCAATTTGAAGGCAGCTTTTTGTAGCACATGCTGCTCCGGTGTGATTGTGCTTAATTAATTATTTCCACATGTTTTAGCCTGGCCCGTCCGGTTCTTTATAGCAGAAAATTACTAAAAGGAATTCATTTCATCTTGTTCAGCTGGTGGAACAATTTTCTACTTGTCACTCAAGGATCTCATGAGAAGGACTCTGTATTCGTCAGTTAATTTTCTCTCTCTACTTTTCTGCTTGGAAAGTGTCTGGAGTGTTAACTCACTAGTGGCTTTTCTTTCTTTTCTTAAGCTGTTGTTGTTATGAGGTTTTCTACAGGCTGTGTGAGCACCGTGCTGATTCAACAGTATTATGGATTTAAAGGGCTTACTGTTACATCGCTGTGTATCCCCTCTTACTTTCTTTGGCTTTGTTTTGTTTAAAACCTGATTATAGTTCCTGTTGTGCATTTCTGAGAGTGTCCACAAAACAGCTGTACAAGCCTAGCTGAATCCAGTTCTGCCAATTGCCTGTAGTGTTATCTTTGTTACTTACTCAATATGTAGCACTTCGTGGCCCCTATAACTGCAGTCTATTTAGGGTTCTTCATATTAGGTGCACAGAATACTGTCATAAAGTATTTGCTTTGAGCTGGTTCTTCATTTTAACATTGTGAAACCTCTTAATTGTCAGTTTTGCCACTTAATGCAGGAAAGATATATCCATGAGTTGAATTGAATTCAATCAACTTTTAAAGTTTAGCCCTGCTCATTCTTTTAATGTAATTATTCAATTATAAATGAATTTGTCATAGCGAGTCTAAATAAAATAATAATGTCTTATTATAAATACAGTACTGTTTTAATTGTCTTCCATTTCCCTTCTTTTTGGCACTGTTTTCCAGTAGCGACGCAGGGGGCTTCCTTCGTGTCTTGTTGATTAATCTGATAAGGAGGGTGTTAGACATGATCAACACTCAGGTTGTCTGTGTCAGACCATGTTTAATTAAAGGGGGAAAAAAGCTGTTAATGTTACAAAACTGGTAACTCACTGGTATCTTCTGCCACTTTGCTGATCAGTATTAGAGTAACATAATTCAGGCAGAATAACTGCAAACATTATAAATGGGTAAGGGAGGGATAACAGAAACTAAATCTTAAATGGGATCTGTTGCTTCAGTGTATTCAGGATGTCCCATAAATCAAGCATAGGTATAACTGTAAGTGTTGGTGGTCTCTATATTTCTTGCAAGTATGTCTTTAGGCAATTATATTTCCTATGACATCTGAACCTACAAACTCACACAATATCTATAGTTATTTATAGTTATTTATAGTAGGGAACAAGATTAGTTATATCTTGTTCCCTACTATTTTATTGCTGTAGTGAGTTATGTCAGCCATACATCAGCTGGCCCATTTGTGCAGAAAGTTGAATTGAATAGTGTGATATGGCTAGCTGTCGTCTCCTCTGAAAACTCACATGGGATAAACAGGTGGCAGCCCTTCTTGAGAGTCATGGAAATGTTAACAAAACATATAAATGGTAGGACACCCCAGGCTTAAAATCCAGGGAAATAAATAGTCGATGCTTTGGCTTCCCACTGTATGAAATGAGTTGGACTTTGTTGTAGTTGTAGTTTGCAGTGATTTTGTCGGGGACATTTCCGTGATTAATGTGCTGTTAATTTGTGTTTGAAGCCGCTGGGAGTCTAATGATGAATAAGCCAGCAGTTCAAAAAGCATTTGTGTGAAAGTGCTGCAAATTATAATCAATGGGAAAAAGAAACAGATTTCAGATTACTTGATGTTCCCAAGAGTTTAGTCTCTTTTCTTTTTCTTTCTTTTTTTTCAAAGAAGGTGATGACACATCTCATATAACAGGCATAGGCGGCTATGCAAGTAGTTTAAAATCATTTAGGCTGGATTTAAAGGAGTGCTATTCAATTATTTAACATCCAGTTTCTTCCATTAGATTTATTTATACCATAGTTATTACTGCTCCCCCTTTTATTGGGCTGAGAATTTTTAGGTTCTTAACTTTACATATTTCGGGATGTGCAAATAAATACATTGCTATAGCTGCTGGTATCTTTGCTGCAGGTCACATGATCCAATTACAGCTTCGCCATTGGAGTGAACTTCAACACATGATTAGGTACCAGGAAGCCACCGCTTTTCATCAATAGTGTTGTGTTCTGCATAAACTATGAGTACAAACCAAAGATGTTCAACATAACCAGTGATAATACTGCTAATAAAAGGGAATACAATGGATTTTAAAGCATCACTCCTTTAAGATTTGCAGTATTGTACTCTTCTCCCACATATGTCCTTCCGCAAAAGCCGCCTTCCATTCCTGAAAAATAACAATTTTGGTTTAGCCTAACTGAGCAATTTTAATAACATGGTTTAAAGATATCATTACTGTGTGACAAATAACCTGCAATGTTCACGCTTCTCAGTTACATCTGCTAATAAGCCTGCTTTGATTAGGGTTCGGCTAATTAAATGAGATACAGTACTTTCAAATCTGATTACTGTTATTACTATAACAATCTTGAATTCTGTCTGACCTTTCAACTTGAACAAATCTCTTGACCTAATGTTCTGTTGTAAAATTGTATGAAACTACCAATACTGAAGTTTAGTTTCCCAGTGCTAAGGAAATATGGAAATTAACTAACTAAAAGCAGCGAAACAATGTATAAAAGTATAAGTGAGTCTTATACCTTTTGTACACTCCTGAAATAATTCACAATCAACACACGTCGAAACCATTTGGTTGCCATTGACTTAATTCGCAGTTACACAACTTGAGTATCGTATACTATTTCGGTGGTACCCGATACGCACACAAACGACAATAATGCAATTTCTTCCTGTAAAAACCGGTGCGTGTCCATAACTGGGGCTGATGCATAACAGTATGCAATGTGCTATTTGCAGCTCAGTCAGTGCATTTGCAGAGGGAAACTGGTTCCTGAGGTACAGGGATCAAATCCAGCTCTTGGAATTCTTTTTTTTTTTTTTTTTTTTAAACAACCGTCTTCATTAGAAATCGACCAGTTTAGACCAGTTTTACTTCAAGAAGTCTTTATTTCTATTAGGCTATGTGTATTCTTATTGGTGACTGTATCCGCTGGAATAGGGTATTGCATGTGATCAATACAATCTTGATGAGTGAGCTTGTATGACAGTTGATTGTGTTGGCCCATACCAAACAGACTGCCCTGCTGTTTTATATAAATTCTGTTTCAGTTTCAGCTGTGGGGGCTGCTTCTGAAAAGACTTCTATGATGACCAACAGGGGTGTGCAACTCCTTTGCATTTGCGACAGCACTAAGTTAGTGAATGGAAAATCTCAATGCAGTACAAAGTTTCCAAGGGGACAGAAATTACATCTGCACACCTAAGATTCAAAAGGCTATGGCTTTCAATTGTTTTAAAAAGATTTATTTTTCACAGCACGAAATAGGGCCAGAACTAACAAAGAGAACAGAACAGTGTGTTAACAAATAGCTTTTTCAATCACACGGTTCTAAATAAAAACACCATGGCTGGAGAAGTTTGACAGTATCCAACTCTTTAGCCGATGCCTTCTCTGATTGAGCTGTTATTCGAGTGGAAATCCCAAATATTACACTAGCAAACAGCTGCTGGTTATTTGATTTGATTTATGCATGTAACACTTCGCTGGGGCGATGCTGCCTCATTTCAGGGTACGCTTGTCAGCAGCATCACCAAGGGCCTCATTTAAAAGATAATAGAAGAACCTAACAATCCAGCAGTCCTTCAAACTAAATCCAGTGCCCAGGTTCCAGTAATCACAATTGCAATTCATCCACTCCTGTGCATATTAAGTGGCAGTGCTTTGCACATCAGCCGTCGTTGAATGAGAATGTAAAAGTCATCTTGCAGTAGCCATGCGTTAATTCTCTGAACAGATTAGTGAATATGAATCCATTAGCTGAAAGCTGTTTCCCTAACCGGAAAGAGAAGCTGATGATAAGCCTTTAATATATGTTGTACGTTGTACATCATTTTGTATTCGTATTTTTTTTTTATAGATATCAGTGAACCCAATAGTGTAACATTAAGTTACATCTAATATACATAAAGGTGTCAGCTTTACTCAGCTGGAGTTACCATCTTCAGTGTTTTTGTACAAGAGTGATAGTAGCAGTTGCTATTGATGTAATGGTAACCACAGTGAAACTATTTCATATTTTAACAAATGGTATAACAATAGTTTGAGCACACAATTCACACTGGTAATCCATTGGTACAATAGCAGATCCATAAAGTAATACCATGCCGGTTCAGTTATCAGAGTCTTATGCATTTACTGATATGTTATTGATTTATAAATAGTCCAATCACTTTGTTCCTATCAGGACTACTGTATTGTACAGTCCCTTAATTAGATTGCCACTACTGCTGATGCTTCTGCTATAGTTTCTTTAATAGCATATTAGTATCTTCAGTTTTGAAGATGTGTTTTCTTACACAGTGCCTTCTTTCCCTTTGTCTCGTCAACAGGAAGTGAAAGTAGCGATGCCCTACCGGAATCCATGCCGTCTGTCCCCGGGACCCTCCCCCACTTCCTGGTGGAGCCAGAAGACGCCTACATCATCAAGAGCAATCCCATTCACCTGCGATGTCGCGCCAGGCCGGCCATGCAGATCTTCTTCAAGTGTAACGGAGAGTGGGTGCACCAGAATGAGCATGTTTCAGAGGAGAGTGTGGACGAGAGCACAGGTACTGACTTTAACATCCAAGAGCTTCTAGATCAGGAGGGGTCCAATATGTGGATCACGGGTGAGAGATTTTTGGGGGATCTTTGAATATTTCAAGCATGAATTTTGAATAGGCCTGCTGCACAGCATCCCTGACTGCTGTAGAATACAGAATACAGATGTATGGCAGTCAGTGAAGTAAGCTTCATCCAGTTGCCCAAGTTTGCTCTCACATACCTGTGTGTACATTTTAGCAACAACCAACCTAAAATCTTGAAATTTGTAGAGCTTGGTTAAACTGTAACCTGCAATCAAAACCAAGCATCTAAATTTTAGATAAATATTTACTGATATGCAAGAAGTACTGAAAGCTCCCAAATTTCCTTTTATGCTTTGGCTCTGCCTCAATTTTTTTTTGTTTTATTATTTGGTTAAAGCCATGATAATGATTAGTCAATAAATGTAACTCTTATTCACTTATGGTGGATATAACTTAGATACACTAAAATATATTAGTTGAAGTATTGGCCAATGCTCTAGGCATCAGTTAATACATTTAAAGATAACATTTTCTGAAAAAAATGTTTTTTCTTCATCCCCGGGATAAGGTGATATAATAGAGCAGCCCACACATACTGCACAGCACAGGACATACGTATATCACACTTGAAAGCTTTCCATATATCTACAGAACCACTTATCCAGGGATAAAGGACATTCTTTAGTGCAAGTAATTGAGAGAATCAGAATATAGAAACGTATGCAGATAACTAAAAGTCTGCCTTTATGTAGGTACGTGTACAACACCTATATGTAACTGATCTGGAGAACCTCTTATCCAATTGATTTGCTTACACCATTTAGCACAAGTTAGTAAGGGCATCAGAATCTGGAAACACATGGAGAAACTGTCCATGTGGCAGGGGATGTGTGTTACTAAAATACTTGTTTATGATATATCTTTAATGTAAAAACAAAATTCTACAAAGTTATATTAAAAATTATCTTTAATAGCCATTATTATTTTTACCATACACTTTGTTTGACTATTTGAATAAATTGCCCTGTCTAAACACTGACACCTTTTAAGAAGCTAAGTTAAATAGACAAATGTTTCATCAAACGCATTTATGTGTTAAGTATTTCCTACTTTACACTCTTAAAACTGGAATTTCTGTTGAAAAGTATGTTGGGAAAATATTCTCAAACAAAGAAATGTGTTTAAGAGACAGAGTAGCTTAACTGAATCACTCTGTCAGATGTCTTGACCTAATTGTATTATAAAGCCTTGATGATATTCAAAGCAGCTCTTACAAGCAGCAAAGAGTTTCACCACATCAGTAAGTTCATTATTGTGTGATTGCTCTGCTGTGAAATTGTGAAATCTGTTTTCTAAAAGCTATTCATATTAGGAACATTAAACTCAAATCCATTTATGTTTTTTATTGTTACTATTAAGTAAATGCTACAATGTGAGTTAAAATACATGTGCTTTGAACCATTTTTCAGATAAATAGTGTATGATTTAAAATAAACCATATTGTATCTAATGGGTATCTATTGGGCACAAAAAAATCATATTGTACATGATAAAAAAAAAATACAAATACAGTAGAAGCCCAGTCATCTGAAGAGCTTGGGAGACAGTAATTGTTCATATGACTGAAAGTTCGGATGAACACAAGTTTACAGAAAAACAGCAATACATGTACATATATATCAATCAATCAGTCAATCTTTATTTTATATAGCGCCTTCATAGTGGATCACCATCACAAAGCGCTTTACAAACGGCTCGGGACGCATAACTCCAGTCGCGGTCATCTACCGCACGGTAGAGCCTGCATCGACGGGCTCTATCGCTTAAATAATACGAAGACGATGTAATATAAAGCTACTTTCTATTTGTGTATAAGGCACATTGGGCCACTATTTTACATACTATACAGTGCACGCTACATGTATTGTGAGCAATAATTTAATGTGCACGATAATGTCAGAGACTTACCCGTGACCACCATGATATCAGAAGCCCCAGCAGCCTAGGTGTATCTTTTGGTCAGTAGCTTATTGTGAAGGTGGAGGTGGCTTACATTGATCGGAAATGAGTGATCGACAGACCCAGCACTCGGCAGCAGGACAGGCAGAGGCAACGGAAAGTGAAACTGCACTGCTTACCTTTTAATTTTATTCCTTGTGTGATGTAAAAAAAAATAGAAAAAAGCCTTTTTCCTTTCTTCTTTAATGCATATACAATAAAAGTCATGTTGTGCAATGGCATATTTTTCTGTTTGTTCTGTTTACTCGAGAAATATTGACAACTTTTCTTCCTTGTCGGCACTGTCACAGTTTCCATGGATAGGGTTGACAGTGCTATGTGAGTACAATCACATTGGGGAAGCCAGTAACCTGGTAGAAGCCTACTTTCATGTCCTATAAACCTGTCCTCTGTGTTGGAAATGTAATATAATTCCCTGTGAGCTTTAGCAGGGCATGTTGTATTATACATATGAGTAGCTACAGCTTTTAATGGCAGGGATCGTGTGAATCTAACTAAACATAGGTGTGCAGTTAAAGCAGTGAAAACTGCTATTTTCATTTAACTCCTTTTTGTTTCAATGGATCTTTCCGTATGCTTTTCTTATCTCTTTCTCTCTCACTCTCTCTTATACTAAACTCAGCTTTCCTCAATTGGCAGGAAGCACTGCTTTTGATAGACGCTGACTCCACCCACTCATCACCCATTGGCCCATCGGTATCCCCTCACATTCACACACAGGCTGCTCAAGGAAAGAGGGAGAGTGACACAACAGCACACATACATCACACCAACACAGCAAATTCCCAACCCAGTCTCCAGTGCATTAAGTCCATAATTTTCAGGCCAGAAAAAGCGCTCCTATCAGTGGTTAAAGCCTGGTCTCCATACACACTGATAAATGATCACTTTAATACATGCGCTAAAATTATCACCCTTAAGTAAATACGGTGTGAATGAAGCTTATCTTATTATTCAGAGTAGGGTGCCTCATTTAAAAACATTATCATGCATTACCATACAAATCACATATTCATTCTGATTATCAAAATTAGTGTGAACCATAATATACCCACTATTTCGCGCGATAATGTATAAAATTGCAATATTAAATACGGAAATCATTAACGTGCACAGTAATTGCAATTATAGCGACCCATAAAGTTTAGCTCCTTTTCGTAAATGAGGCCCAGTAGATCTCAGCAAGTTGTAAACTGTGTAATAAAGTTTAATACGTAAAGGCTGTGGGGCTACACATTTTCTGTGGGTTTGTAGGATCCCACAACTCCACACTAGACCGGTTCTGTACAGAAGGTTCAAAAGACATGTGCACAATGACAGTCAGAAAGCAGACAAAAAAGAAAGATAAATGCTACCCTCTTTTTGATTCCAGCTAACTGTCCATTCTAACCTGAAGTGGCTTCTTTTTTTTTTTTTTCACTCCAACTCTATAAACTGTGGTTGATCCCTGGAGCCAGCATCGCAGCTGTTGTGTGTTCTGATGCGCTAGGGAGGCAATAAGCTGATCCCTGGAGCCAGCATTACACTTCAGCCATCAACACCAGACAGAAGGATATCTACATCATCATATGGAAGGAAACGCAAATGGATGGAGACACCTATGGATCACATTAGTTTACTGTAAAGCTACGTCTTAGTTGGTGCTTATCTTGGCGAGAGCCGAGTTCAAATCAGCATGAAGTTTTATCATCTACTCTTGTGTAATGGAAATCATTTATATTACATTCGCATTATTTCACAAAATCCTTTCAATTTCAGTCCCAGTGCCCTTTAAACATTGGCATTGCTAGGCAACTTCATTCTAGAGGAATACAAACTATATAATTCACAGCACAACAGCATAATTATGAAATCTGAAGGAGAAATGATAATGACATCTACTAACTGAAGAGGTCAAGATGAGGTCTGTACAGCAGGACTGTGTTTGTCATCATGTCACGATGAACAGGTGTGTTGGCTGGGTTTATACTTTGTGCTATACAATGCCGTTACTTCAGGTGACATTAATGATACACTAGAGCACATGGAACAGTGCATATATATATATATATATATATATATATATATATATATATATATATATATATATATATATATTTCTGCTGCGTTGGAACTTCTAAAGTCTCTACATCGCAAGCTTAATAAAAAAATAAAATTGAATTTGAAGAATGTAGTGGAGAAAAACAAGTTATTACATTTTTTTTATTATTTTAAGGATTTATAAGGTATATTGAAAAAACACTGTACTTTTTATTCTGATTGTTTATACTGTTTTTATTTTTTATTTTATTTTCTATTTTGAAAATTGTAGGTTAAACCTGTCATACAGTAAATCTTACCTCATTGAAATTGAACTTAAATGGCAACTGCAGGTCTGAAATATCATATAATAAAACAGCTACTCTGTAAGTACAACTGGGACACCAGAGGGCAGGTGTGGAAAAAGTATTCAAACGTGTTACTTGAAGTACTGTTACTTGTAAAAAAAAATGTAATTAAGTAAAAGTCAAAGTATCCTTCTAGAAAACGACTGAAAGTACAAAAGCATCATATCTTAAAAGTACTCAAGTATCAGAAGTAAAAAGTAGCCGCCCTTAAATTCTACCCGTGGAAATCTGCTGGTACCCTGAGTTACACACCAAGTATATTTATCAGGGGGCTCTACTATTTTACACACACCTGTACTAATATACATTGAAATCTCAATTCAGGAATTTCAATTTTAGTCACAACCTTTATCCATAAATAAAACACAATTCATGAAACAATTCTAGGATCAAATGTTAAAAATGTGAAATCCTGTTTTGAAACTGCTTGTAGATTCCCGTTACTCTTCTAAACTACTAAATGCATCCTCTGCAGCTAAACAAGCGGGACCACAATCAACACAGATGAGTCAAATTACTCAAAAGCAGTATCTTCTTCTTCGTTGGGGGTTTCGTTGTGTTTGTTGATTGGTTATTTTAAAAATCAAAACGGTCTCTGGTTGGGCATCAACATACTATGTCAGGGATGGCAAACCTTTTTTAGCTGGAGTGCCCAAAGTCAGATTTACATATATATATATATATATATATATATATATATATATATATATATATATATCACTAAGTGCTAAAGATGCCAATGATTAAGGGGATGTAAAACGTTATATGGTAACTTTTTAAAACAACATTTATATTCCTTGTGTTTATAATTAAGTTTTTATTGACCACATACCAACAAAACAAAGTTTTAATATTGCAGTATTGCTACACTACAGTGAAATGCATGAATTACATTTCATCACAGTTGAGAATTTTAATGCTAAACTACATTAAAATAAACAATCACAATCACAATGCAATGCATCGGTAACCCTGCATCGGTAACGCTGGCCATATTGTCAGTTTTTTTGTTTGCAGTTGCACACAAACATTATTGGTGTACCTTAATTTTTTTCAACTGTGATATATTTACTTCCTTAAACATATCTACTGTTTTTACATTTTGTAAAATAACTAGCAGTATCTATTATAGTAGCTATTTTTTTTGGGGGGGGGATAGCTGTGGTTGTCTTCATACAGTGGTGGGAAAAGCAAGTTGTAAAAAATTCTCAAAAAAACAACAACAAATGTCTCAAAATAAATTATGCCTCTGATATGAGAACATTTGTGGATAGGCTATTAGTTTTTTTTCAACATAGTTTGACACCTGCATTTCCCCCATAGTGTCAAGATTACATAAAAAAAAAAAGCATCAAACATCATCTGAGATACAAGTACTGTATGTGACAGTGAATATATTTTCGCTTGGATTATGTCATTCAGGATTTTTTAGGATCCCCGACTCCAACTAAATTGTGTCAGAGTGTGAAGTATGAATAGTACAGGAGATAGCGGTAAGCAAAGTTCTTCCTCCCCAGACCCCGCTGACACATCCATAGCTGACCACAATTACATATAGACAGACTTACTGTTTTTATCTGCTTCCTCCTGGCCCCAGAGTGCAGCACAACAGCATGAAACAGCCACAGCTGAATAGAAACATTCAGATAATAATGGCTACAGTTAGCACTGCTAATTACTCGGGGGCGGGGCCGTCCTTGCAAACCAAACTGACTGGCTTTCTAAAGTGCCAATCAGCTCTGATTGCGGGCGGGGCAAAAAAAAAACAACAACTAGCAAACAGCTGCTGACTGCATGCCACGCGTGCCATAGGGGCGCCATCCCCGTACCAGGTCATCAAAGCGAGCAGATACTTGGCGCATGCAGCTCTGCTTTACCCAATCAGAATCCTGGCCAGCGCAGGAGTCAGTGTGCTGAAAGAACAAGTAGCGAGATACTTCTGAGAAATGTAGTGGAGTAAAAAGTACAATATTTTCTAAACAAATGTACTTAAGTAAAAGTACAAGTATCCCAAAAATAAAGTACTTAAGTAAAGTACAGATCCCGAAAACAAATACTTAAGTAGTGTAAAGAAGTATTTCTACTTCATTACTGTCCACCCTTGCCAGAGGGTAATCACTGACCCCCCTGCAACACTCTAACCCTAGGAGTTGTTAGAAATACAGTATTTCTTACTGGTATATTTTATACATTGACAGGGGTGCACAGTAAACTAAACAATAAGAGACACCCTACATTCGACATATTAACTTATAAACGTATATGTTTATTGCTTAATACCTAAAATCATAATCACTATGTAGGTCTCTAGTACAGGGTTACTTTTTAAAAAGTTTAGGTCATTATTGCATGTTATCTGAGGCACCTATAAACCAAAAATGATTTGGGAGACTCAAGAGTTTTTTTTTTATTTTTCATATTAAGAGTGTTGCTCTTTGTGCAATCTACCTTGGCATCAGGTTCTTAGAAAGAGTTTCTTCATAACTGCTGATTAATCCATCATTTACAGGGAGTACATGGTCATATAATAGTAAGCAGAATTGTATTATGGATTAGGAAGATTATCAGCTTGAGAGATCTACACCAAATTAGGTTTTATTGATTACTCCATGGCTTTCCATCGCCGCTGTAAAATCACTAATGGAATCTCTTTATTGCCCACCAGGCAGAAGGAGCATATCTACTGATAAAAAAAGCCCTTGGGCAATTCAGTTGGGCAGAAAAAAACAATGTTTATTATTCTAGTGCCTTGATTTACAACCTTTTTTTAAAACTGTACCCCTTGTGTCTGAAGGTTTCAGCTCAAGTACCCCTTTACACAGTTGCAATAAAAGGCAGAATAGTCTGATTAACAAGTTATCATTTGTCACAACAGATTGGGACTGACAAACTGCTGGTTTAGGGCAGAATACCAAACAGTAATTCCTAAAACTTTTAATTACAGGTCTTTGGACGTATTCGCTTTACTTCCCATCTCAGCATAATTATGCATACCATTTAAAATGTTTACAATGTTCTGATGTTGCGTCCCTGTGGCACGTGTTTTCTTACGTGATTGGGAAAATCGCTGTCACCTTTCTCCAGTTATCAAAACCTACCGAGATGAAGGCTTGTCTTTTCTTCGTCAAGAATATAAACATACAGGTAATGGACAAAATAATGGAAACACCAATGTAAAGTCACTTAATAGGACGTTGGGCCACTATGGTATCCCGCTCTGTGGAGTTCTCGGCGGACCGAGAACTGGCTGCTCACGCCCCAGGCTGAAATTTGCAGTCAATTGATCTGCAGTTGCTCGCCTGTTTTGCCTTGCACTTTGAATTAATGCACGGATATCACGATCCTGGAGTATGCGCTTCCGTCCTCTGTTGCCCGTTGCTGATGATGTCATTCCCTCGGAGTTCCATGCCGACATCACCTTAGACACCGTTGCTCATGAAACATCAGCAAGTTGAGCTGTCTTGGTCACTGAAACTCCTGCAAAACGCGCCTCACCCCTCTTTCAGTCACTTTTTTAAAACGAGGGAGTACTAGCGATCTAAGTACAAGTCCAATCCCTCCACCTCAAAATAAAAGCAAACCTGTATCAAGGAAATATGACCACAGTTACACTGAGTTTGGCTTCATTGTGTGTGGATCCGAAAATGATCCAGCAACAGTGTGTGTTGTGCCTAGAAATGCTTGCAAAGGAAAGCATGGTTTATTGGTTTAAGCTGTGGGAAAACACTCGCTCTGAGGGAATGCACATATACGCCTTTGCCAGTTTTGCCACCCGGGAAAGTCGTTCTATGTTCGACTTCTACCATTCTAACGGAATGCACTGTAATGAAGTGCAAGGCTCCTTAAAATAATTCTCTACTTCACTTTCTACAAATGTGCTGCAAAATCATAGCAGCCTGTTGCCACACTGTGCCCAGACTGTGATCAGAGCTTTACCAGCAGTTTCACAGGAGCAGCATTTAAAAAGGATTGCTTAGATTAATCTCTAGCCTCAGAAATATGAATAGGGATCCAAACATTATTGATTAATTAAATGACAAAGCTTTACAAAATCTTTTGCAAGAAACAAACATTAATATATTGGCATTCATGTCGGGCAGAATCGATTACAGGTTTTAATTCCTTAATTAAATTTATCAGTCATTAATCCTTTGATAGGGTGTAGGGCAGACAGGATGGCAATGATTCGATGTGAGGAGTCTGCAATAAGTCAAGTAGTTCCTTTGGCTAGTTCCTTCTTCAGTGAACTGAAGAAGACACTAGTTGGAACGTGTGTCTACTTGACTTTTCTTATAGTTTACCTTAGAATTCAGCATTTTGAAGTTGTAGATAAGTTGTCCTAGAATTCTTTAGAAGGTCCCCTAACAGTTCCTGGTATTCAGAGTACAGTATGCGTCATCACATGCACCAATATTGTCTTTGCTTTTCGACGAAGAGTAATAATACGTTGGTCTGTTTTCAAAATTAAAGAACTAATACCTCAAAAGAACAAAGAAAATAAAAATAGCACTTGCTGATCTGCTGCCTGTCTGTTTACATGAGTGCTGGCGGGAAAATGATCATTTCTGAAAGAAGCACTGTCATTGTACTGCATAGACCAAGGCTTCTGTTCCCAAGCAATTTGCTTAAATTTATTGCCTTTTGGATTAAAAGCATGGGATATCTTGCCAAGCTGAACAACAATCGAACAGCCTGCTGTGAGAAACTGCTTTGTATCCCAGCCAAGTTACAGAACAAGGCTAGCGGAGGTGCACATCAGCGCTCAGGCTATGTTTGTGTCCAACCCAATTGCATGGGGAAGAAAGACGGTTTCTAGCTATTGTAACAACAGGCAATCTTCCTTCTTTGCCTTCTGCCCTAGAACAGGTGATGCAACACCAACATATGCAGCAGGTTCCTTTCTTGTCCATGAAATGGATTACAGTGTTAGCTGCCACACTTGCCAAAATTGATTAAAAAAGCAGTTGAGTTTATTTGTTGTTTTTTCTTAAACTGCATTTGGAAAATGGAAGCTGACAGGTTGAATGCAAATTAATAAGAAAGTTTACAAACGAGAGGAGGCCATTCAGCCCATCTTGCTCGTTTGGTTGTTAGTAGCTTATTGATCCCAGAATTTCATCAAGCAGCTTCTTGAAGGATCCCAGGGTGTCAGCTTCAACAACATTACTGGGGAGTTGGTTCCAGACCCTCACAATTCTCTGTGTAAAAAAGTGCCTCCTATTTTCTGTTCTGAATGCCCCTTTATCTAATCTCCATTTGTGACCCCTGGTCCTTGTTTCTTTTTTTCAGGTCAAAAAAGTCCCCTGGGTCAACATTGTGTATACCTTTTAGGATTTTGAATGTTTGAATCAGATCGCCACGTAGTCTTCTTTGTTCAAGACTGAATAGATTCAATTCTTTTAGCCTGTCTGCATATGACATGCCTTTTAAACCCCGGGATAATTCTGGTTGCTCTTCTTTGCACTCTTTCTAGAGCAGCAATATCCTTTTTGTAACGAGGTGACCAGAACTGAACACAATATTCTAGGTGAGGTCTTACTAATGCATTGTAAAGTTTTAACATTACTTCTCACTAGATGATAAATTAATCAATTTTAAAATAGAGATCCGACCCTGACCAAACGACAGATTAGCATTCATCCAACACTTCATAGTTAATGTATGGAGACAGACAAGGGTCAGAAAATACCACAAACTGTACTGGAACAATGGCAAGACCTTTTAAGTTTTCTACATAAAAGCCCTGAACATAGGTGATACAGTGGACCTGATCCCACAAGAGTTAAAGTGTCCGCTCTGAAAGGTCAGTGTGCAGGCCTGTTCAGAAAGGTCAATATCTGGCTTTTAGAGAGGCCTATCTGTCCATGAACAAAGAATCGACTTTATCAGGGGGACAAATAAGTGTGACATTCCTTTGGAAGCATCCCCTTGTTGCTTATTGACCCAGAACACTTGGATAAAAATATTAAAACAGCTGTGTAAAATGTAACAAAGTTAGGCTTGCCAGCACACAGGCACACACTGCCTCATTAGGAATACTGCAATGAGACCTTTAAATGGGTTACCACTGGAAACAAGAAACAGCTTGCCAAGTACCTACATTAACAACATAACATGGTGTATTGTGTATTCTTTCTTCTTCATTTTATCGTAAATTGAAAAATATCTTCCATTGCCTGCGTCTCTCTGCATCACTCAAAATCCTATAAAGATTTTTAAAGGGACTGCACTTATTTTTGTCTAGGTTGCACACTGTTTTAACCTCTATTTAACAATATTTTTATGAGAGACAGGTAAAGGACGAGATCCCTTGTCAAAGGCCTAAAAACGTAATTATCAAGCTCTGTTTCAATTTGTCACATTTCAGTTCTCCATTAAAAAAACAGGAGTCATGAAATACTGGGGTAAACGTTTTAAAATGTGGCACATGCAGACTATTTCAGTGTATTATTATATGAAAAGTCTGTCACCAGACAGTACAACATAAGAATAAAGGTAACCACCACATTGACCTCTTTGTAAAATGCCTTTAAAGAAATTCACAATGTGCATTGCTGTCCGTTATACAAAATTCCCCATTAGAAAAAGGAGAGAAGCAACACTCAGTAACACCCTTGATAGATGTACATCTGTCACATATTATTATTATTATTATTTATTTCTTAGCAGACGCCCTTATCCAGGGCGACTTACAGCGCTGCTCAAAACATCTGGCTTCAAAGCATCCTACATTAAAGCATTCTTGTCTTTATGTGATCATGTTGTTTTGTACCATTAACACACGTTTTTACATTAAAGAACTCTTCTAACATCAGCTACTGTCATATAAAATAGCAGGGGATCTATTTTAATGGGAAACTAATGGCAATCATATTTCACATTGCTCTATCTGCACACAAGAGAGTGGAACTATTCTTTTACACAAGACATATAATCCAAAATGCATTTTTAAATTGCTAAATAAAATGTTTTCTTTTCAATATATATATACACTGAGTGTACAAAACATTAGGAACACCTTCCTAATATTGAGTTGCACTCCCTTTTGCCCTCAGAACAGTCTCAATTCGTTGGGGCATGGATTCTACAAGGTGTTGAAAGCGTTCCACAGGTATGCTGGCCCATGTTGACACCAATGCTTCCCACAGTTGTGTCAAGTTGGCTGGTAGTGGATCTCTACTCCGAATAGCTCGTTCCATCCCATCCCACAGATGCTCAATTGGATTGAGATCTAGTGACTGGGCAGGCCACTGCAGTAAGCTAAATTCACTGTCATGTTCGTGGAACCATTCCTGGACAATCCTAGCCTTGTGGCATGGGGCATTATCCTGCTTAAAAAATCCATTAGCAGATGGATACACTGCTGCCATGAAGGGATGCTCCTGATCGGCAATGATGTTCAGATATCCTGTGGCATTCAAACGTTGCTCCACTTTTATCAAGGGGGCCAATGTGTGCCATGAAAACACACACCACACCATCACACCACCACCACCAGCCTGCAATGTTGACACGCGGCATGATGGATGCATGTACTCATGTGGTTTTCTCCATACCCTAGTCCTCCCATCAGCGTGAAACAGCAGGAACCAGGATTCATCAGACCAGGCAATGTTTTTCCAGTCCTCCAGTGTCCAGTGTTTTCATTCCTTAGCCCACTGCAATCGCAGTTTCTTGTGTTTTGCTGAAAGAAGTGGAACTCTGTTAGGTCGTCGGCTGCCATACCCCATTCATGTCAAGGTACGACGAGTTGTGCATTGTTTTATGGGTCTTTCGGCACCAATGTTGTCTGTTGCTCTGCACAATTCGTGTCAGCCTCCTTTGGCCTCTTTCACCAATGAGCCGTTTTCGACCACTGGCCTGCCGTTGGCTGGATGTCCTTTGGGTGGTGGACCATCCTTGATACACACGGGAAACTGTTGAGCATGAAAAACCCAGCAGCGTTGCAGTTCTTGACACACTCAAACCGGCACGCCTGGCACCTACTACCATACCCCGTTCAAAGGCACTTAAATCTTTTGTCTTGCCCATTTACCCTCTAAATGGCACACATACACAATCCATGTCTCAACTGTGTCAAGGCTTAAAAATCCTTCTTTAACCTGTCTCCTCTTCATCTACACTGATTGAGATGGATTTAACAGGTTACATCAATAAGGGATCATAGCTTTCACCTGGATTCACCTCGTCAGTCTATTTCATGGAAAGAGCAGGTGTTCCTAATATTTTGTACACTCAGTGTATATATATAGTGTGTGTAGCACAGCCTCATCTACAGAAAGCACAAGCAAAGACGATGGGAACATAAAGTACACATTTTAACCATCTTTACCTGTTTATGAAATCATCCGGAATGGGTTGTATTGTATTTCGAATATTAGTGTGGGGACACACTTCGCTTTTTTATATTTTAATATTCTTCCAAAAAGCCTTTAATTTTGAATTCTCTGAAAAACGTACCCTTTGTACTGTTTTACAGTCTCTCTGGTACCCGGTACACCATCAAATGACCAATCAGACAAAGAAGAAAAACCTCTGTATAGAAGAATGTTTTATTTATTTGACTTCAATTATGGATTGTTTTCCTCTGCATAACATCCTTCTGATATAGTCAGACATTTTATAATATGATTGAATATGGGGGTTTAACACATGTTATGCAGTGTTTTTGTTGTAATATTCAAATATTTGTTCCTGCACCACTATAAATATTGGCCAATCTTTTATGTTGAAACTGCTGAACTTTTATAAAAATCTGCAGCACAGGAAGTTCTGGGCAGCAGTGTGGAGGAGTGTGGAAGATTAATATTGAAATAATCTACTCTTTAAAAAATATCCACCAATGCTGTTATTTAATCTTCCATTTTTTATGTAGTTTGCAGCCAGTGCTCTTTTTTATTCTTTACTGACATTTCCAGTTATCTTTTTATATGTGCATTTATCCAGAAGAAACCTCTGCAACTCTTCCAATGCAATCCCTGCAGGTGTGACACTTGTCCTGCCTGGTTCTCCTCCAGGGGCCTCCAGAATGCCTCTATTCCTGTCAAGACTGTTCCAGTCACTTTTTGCCATGCTTGTTAAGCCTTCTCGTTCAAACGGAAGTCAAGGCCCGGTTTCCCCAAAAAACTGTACTGTCAAGAAATGTATGAATTATTGAAAGAAGCTAGACTGACAGCAACGGCTTTGATGCCAAGATGTGACTTAATGTAGTTTGCAAGTCTTCACCTCAAACTATTTTACCTTAGGGGAACTTATTATTATAATTAATTTCATAGCGGACGCCCTTATCCAGGGCAACTTACAATTGTTACAAGATATCACATTATTTTTACATACAATGACCCATTTATACAGTTGGGTTTTTACTGGAGCAATCTAGGTAAAGTACCTTGCTCAAGGGTACAGCAGCACTGTCCACCACCTGGGATTGAACCCACGGGATTGAACCCCTTTGGAAATAAGTTGTGCCATAAGGAGGGACACAGGCATTTTTTTTTAGATAAATATGTAATTGAATAATTACATTAATATGCAAGGGTCGAATTTGAAAGTTGATAGATCTGTTTTCGATCCAGCTTATTCACTTTCCTGTTGTTTACCTGGATATATCTGCCTGTTTCAAAAGAAAGAACCGATTCGGTTCCAAACAAACTCATTTACTCCAAATGGTGAGTGACTAATTACTGTATTTTGTGCGCTTCTCAAAAATACACAGAAAACTAAGAAATCTACTTCTAACTATAAAACCAAGCACAGACAGAGACAGCTGAGCATTGTCTGGCATTTCTTTCCCAGCAAGGGTCTGTTGTGTGAAGGAGAGATGTCTTTGAGATTCATTTTCCATGGGCTTGAGATACAAGCCTGTTTGTCACTGCCAGCTTGGCCCCTTGTTTGCAATTCGCTGTGGAAGTCTCTGTCAATGGTCTTGGCAAGGCAGCTGGAAAAAAAACTAAACTGGGGGTTTAGTTTAATAGGGACTGTCTGTGCTTCTCCTGTTTAAAACAAATAAAGCTGACAAATGATGAACTAGCAAAGCGGCACTCTGTCTCCTTTAGAACAAACCATGCAATTATTCACTGCCTGCCAGCTCGAGTTATACTGAGCTGAATCCCTCATCAGCATATCACGATTGTAGTCCTAGTTTTAATTTCTCAGGTTTCTCACCTGGAAACAGCAGGAAGTTTCTTTAAAAAAAAGTTCTCAGTTTGTTTGCCTTTCATTTAGTATGTTACTGTTAGCAGTGTCTTCAGTTTCAAAGTATTTAATTGGCTGCCATGAATAGCAGTCAACAGGGGAAGCAGTTGGTTCCTGCTCCCCCTACGCAACCAACCGGTCTGGCTTCTGCAAGCAGTCATCTGATCCCCTCAGCTGACCTTTCCTATCTGCCTGTACCTCCATTCAGCACGCTGATTGTCAATGAAATCCATCCCTTTCCAGTCTCCTCGCTTCAGCTCAAGACTACATGGTTACTGCCATCGCTCCATCCACTCTCTTGAATTTTTTGGAATAACTTTGGATGCTCTCCACTCCGAAGCATGCCTCCTCCCTGATGAACTAGAATGCATTCACTCCCTCATTCAATCCTTCTGGACCAGCCGCATCCATCGGCTTATCTGGATTTCTGTTACCAATAATTTCATCTTGCAAGCCTATCACCTTCCAGGTATAACTAACTCTGCCAATGCTCTTTCTCAGCTCATTTTTTCCCCCTGACTGTTCTCTATTCAGTAATCTGATACTCAACTAAATTCTTCCCTTCACAATCTGCTTGTTTCGCACAGGACTATATGCCCTCTGCTCTCGCTTTATCCACCTGCTCCTCTTACTCAACTGGCTGGTCCTCCTTCACTACCTCCTGCAAGCAAAATCAGGTATCCCCTTCTTCCTTCAACTGGGAAGTCATTCTATCGTTCCTCATTCACTGATTCACTCAAAAGACAAGCTGTACCTCTCCCTAGGAACATCCAAATCTCCCCCTCCCCCCCATTCCTTTGTATTGGCGCAGCAACCTCAGCAGCTAAAGTAAACATTAACCAGTACCTTATCAGATATCAGATACTCTTTTATATCTATTCCGTCAAACAGAATATTGCTAGCATGCCCGGAGTAAGGGCCATCTCGCCACCGGGACCAGAGGTTTTCTACCACAAGGGGGTTTTTTTTTCTCTTTCCGCTGAGAGACGAAATTAGTCCTTCATTATAATTTTTTTTTTTAAATCATCCAGCATTGATTGTCACTAATTAAAATGTTTCGTTACTAACTCTCTTTTTTTTTTTGCATTGGTGGCGCAAATGCGGGGAGCCGGGGGTCCTCTTTTGGGGGCAAGTGACATTCACTTCCCAACCTTAGGCCCAGCCGAGCTAGCCTCGACCTCCGAGAGGAAAGCTCTCTGAGAGCCAGAGCGGACCCACCGCCAATTCTATTTGAACAATCTCTCATCATTCCAGGTTCCAGCATACATACCCCCAGCCTGGAGGCCGATCGGTTCGGTCTCACAGAGAGGGCAACCCTGCACTCTTTCTCAAATCTCCGTTTTATATCATTGTTAACCTTGGGGGAAGCATTGATGCTCCCAGCCTTGGAGGCCAATCGTTTCGGTCTCACCTCCAAGAAGGCGGGTCTCCTTGAGCGAGGGGGAAACCCTGTATTCTTTACTAACAATTTGCTTTCATCTATGCCAGTGTTCCTCTCTGGCCCCTTCTTTGCAAGCACATAATTCCTATTTCATGTCCCAGAGCTTACTCCTCACAGCCCTTGCTTCTGTCCCATGAATTAGCTACAACCACTTGAATAGTTACAGTATAACACAGAAACATAAGTGAGGTCCCTCTGCAGCGAAGGAACACCTTTTATTAAAATTGTGTAGCAATGCTCTTGGTAAGAGTCACCTTGGATTTGCTAACTTGTTTACATCAGCAAGGTGTCATGTAAAGCAGCTAGTTTGTTTCTGAACTCGTTTTTAAGACACAACCTTTATTCCTCTCAGCTGAAGCCAAAATATTTGAGCTGAAGTCAGCTACAATAATCTTATCACCTGTTCATGCATTCAACCTTCATAGAAAGTTACAAAACCTGGCACAATGGTAAACGCGCAGGAAAGTAGGAAAGCATGGCAAAGCATGGCAATTATAATAGGGATGATATACTGTCGAAGAACTATAGCACTGGAGTACTGTGATGAATCTCCTCCTAGCAGCTAATGAGTTAATATCAGTTGAAGACATGTACTTACCTCTCGACTACAGAGCTTGCTCTTTAGTTTATTGGTAAGATGTTTGTCTTTGAAGCTTATGGTTTACAGTTCGTGTCCAGTCCTTGCCTATCTATTCAATTCAATAGAATGAGATTCCAATTCATTACAGTACCAGCAATGGCAACATAACATATGTTGCACCCTGGTTCTAATGTGATTCCATGGTACTGCAATGCATGACTATCTACTCATTCATTGTGATACCAGCGGTATGTCAAGCATGAACATTTTACCACTGGTGTATTTACCAATGGTTCATTTGTAGCTGTGCTTGCCCTCCTATGGTAACAAATCCTTGAATCATTGTATACAATATTTTGTGGAAAGAAAGGCTGAGAACAGGATAGATTTCAGTATTTTATTTGTAAGACATTGATATTTTTATTTGTGTTATTGTCAAGTAACTTTTACAAAGAGATTTCCACACGAGAAAATAAGAAACTCACCTTTTTCTATTTATCTCGCTCTATAAATCAGCTCAAGGCAAAAACTGAAAATAAAGTTGGTTTCTCTGTGTTTTTGGAATCATCTCAATAAACATGGATTATAAACAGATCTGCCAGGCAGGAACAGCAATAAAAGCCCACCCTGTGGAAATGGAAGTTGTTTGCACTGTTGTAAGAAGATATTGCGAGTGCAGCTCTGTCTTAGAGATACAAGCTGTTGGAAGCTTACAGCATTGAAACGCAGCTTGTTTTCATGCATTGCAACACATGTTGCTTTTGGAATAAACCCTAATCCAAACCCACTTGTCCGCATCTAGTGGGTTTACACAGCTGCAGATGCCCATCTTCTTTTGAGCAGCCACACAATAATCGCCGAAGGAGATATATATAGTGTGGAAGATCTTCCAAGCAATGGATATGCGATGGCGCGCAGTCCACCTCCAGAACCATCATTTAGTCTCACTTCAAAGAGGAGGAAAATTGTCATGGTAATAGAAGACATACCATGAATGCAGAGTACTGAAATTATCCCACGAAGGAGGATTGTTGAATAAACCAGGAGCCCCCAAAGGAGTCAAGCAGGTTTTTATAATATATATATATATATAAAATATGCAAAAGAAACAGCTGGATTTCAAGCAGTATAGTATACAGCTGAATACCCTTAGATATGCTCTGCATCTGAAGGGGTCTAATGGGTTGTGTGCGGATACCCTTATGAGTGAAACAACAGCAGGACTCTATGAATATTCATGGCGTATTTTATGTAACAAGGACCATTATGGAAAATAAAGTATGTTTGAACCTAAATGAACCCTTAGCGATCCATTTATTCAGTGCATCTCAGGCGCGTCAGGTCCAGTTTATTTTCACACGCGCTGTTTATTTTACACACACTGTTTAAAAGTTCACTGTAAAACAGGTTTAAAAGGCACTGCATATCAACAGGACACTCAGTACTGCATCACCAGCCCCGCCCCACTCCTTGTTCGCTGTATTTTTAACATACCTCTTCATAGTCGTGCATACCGATAAATCATCTCCTGATCACTTGTTTTATCACCAAACTCCTCAATAATGCGATCCAAGTCATTATTTTATTACTATAACATCTCAAAAAAGCTCACTGATATTCTTTGAGCACTGGATGCAGAAGCAGCTGTCTTGTTTGTTTCTGTCTGTGTTATCTCTGTGGTGCAGGGTCTATGTGTATTGCTCAGATCCGCTCCTTATTTCCGTCTTTTCTCGGCTCCTATCGGTCTCACTCGGCCATTGAAAAGTTTTCTCGGCTGTTTCTGGAGAAAAAGATCTGCGCTTGACGTCTTTTTGATGATGTCGGACAGGGTCCGACATTGGACCGGAAAGGGAAAATTGTAATGTTGGACCTGGTCCGACATAGGACCGCAAAGTTAAACAATTGAAGTCAGAGATCACTTTCTTTAGATCAAGCTCCACATCTGCTTAGCAACAATATGTGATTTGGAACATTGAGGTTTGCCTGATGATTCTGTTGTTTGATTTGAGAATGTAAGATAGATTCCAAACTGAAATCTGGTAAGAACAATAATCACTCAGGACAATGAAGACGTTATTTCCTGCTAGATACAGTATCTCAACGCTTGGTGTGTAATAAGATATATAGTCAAGTGTAATAAAGTATATACTTATGAACAATTCAGAAAGTACCATTGGGATACCATTTCAACACCATTAAGAAATTCTAGAAGAATATAAGGAGACCACAGAAAATCATTAACAAAGATGTCTTGGTTGAAAGCAGCTAAATGTGATAACAGTGCTCTAGTAGCTATTCTACTGTCTGTGAATTCCATTGAGGAAAGATTCTAAAATCCAATATCACCAAACACTGATAGCAGTTATAATATAAATGCAGCTGTGAGCCATGTCACATAGGAAAGAACACAAGCCTAATCACTTAATGAGAGTTGCTCCAGCAACAATATCCATGCCTTCTGCTAGATTAATGTGCATCATATTAATCAAACTTCAGGTCTTGAGTCTTGACAGGCAAGTCAATCATATCTCAAGTAAAACTTTATCCAGCGTGAGGATTTTTTATGAGGATGTATTTGAGTTTCATTGAAAGAGCTCAAGACTAAAATCCCAATATGTTACACTATCTAAGCGGTTTGAGTAGTCCTATTTTAAAAATGCAGAGTGCATTGTAATTGCGTTGCTACAGTTAGTGTCATAGCTGCTTCTATTAAGTCACTTTAACATAGAAAGGGTTTGTATCATTTCAGAAAACCTGAGCTAGAAATAAACACAGCTTCTATTTAATTTAAGGCACTTTTAAGACTTGTGTTAGAGTCATTACTTATCATAAATGTTTGGAGCTGTACAATACCTATCCCCAAAATATTGCTTTCAACATTAACAAAATATACTACTCACACAACTTTGGGATAGAACCGAACAGATTAAGTCATGGATACATGTTCAGTCCCAGCCACCTTGCTAAGAACTCATGTTCTTGTTGCAGGTCTGAAGATCCGGGAGGTGCTGATCAACGTGTCTCGGCAGCAGGTAGAGGATTTCCACGGTCCTGAGGATTATTGGTGCTTGTGCGTGGCCTGGAGCCACCTGGGCACCTCCAAGAGCCGCAAAGCCTCTGTACGCATCGCCTGTGAGTATCCGCCAATGTTTCCCAGAGGCATTCGTGACCCACAGCAATGTTGGGGAAAGATTCTATTTGTCCTGCACCCAGTCCTGGGTTTTATCATTTTCATGTTGAGAAGTATTGCTAAAATGATAATGGCTATGCTAATCCTTTCCATTGTTAACTGGTATCTTTTACTGAATCATCTAAATAATCAATTGAAACCTTCCAGATTCTTTTTACTTATGAGGACAGGGTAACATAATTCAAAAAAAGTAAATTGGAAAAGAAAGCAAAACATTGGAAATGTAAATCTGTAAATTAGAAATATAACAAACTACCAGTTTCTAATCAGAATAAAACCCTGATAATCAGGTGTTACCTTGGTAGTTGACCTTTTGTGTATAATAGAGCCCTCGACTTCCTGACGCGATTCACTACCAGACGCTAATGTTTTTTTTTTTCTTTTAACCAGGGTACTTTTGCCTGATTATTAGTGACAGGAAGCAATGAAAAATATTATTAAAGTGGCGAGGGTGTGTAGCGAGTGACTGCCATATTGAGTTTCAATAAAATAAATTCTATGCCTTGCCTTGCAGACCTGCGGAAGAACTTTGAGCAAGACCCTCAAGGCAGTGAAGTGCCTATTGAAGGGATGATTGTGTTGCACTGTCGCCCCCCAGAGGGAGTGCCTGTGGCTGAGGTAAGTACCTCTAGGAGGCGCTGCTGAGTTGGAAAAATACAGCTGTCAAGCTACACTGGTGTATTTTAAGGAAAGTGTTGGTATATAAAGTTTACCATAGTAAAAGCATAACAAAGTGTAACAAAAGGATAGTGAAATCATGTTAAAATCATAGGTAAAACATTTGTTAGAACAGACCTTAAAGTTTTATGAATAAGGCTCTATGTAATTTACACACTGTCTTAATACCACCATACTAAAATGTATAAAACAGATTTTTTTTTGTAAACCTCATTTCACTGTATGTTTATTGTATAATATAATGCTAGTAAGAGTTCTATATATCACACCAGGGGGAAACCCACAGCTGGATTAATACAGAGTTAAAGAGTGGCACTATTTAGATCTGCCAGTGTTTAGATTATTAAAATGGACCCATTGCACAGCATTGGTATCACATGTTAGGCCTGTGTTTTTCATAAGCAGCACAAAAGAAAAAGAAAAAAAGACCTGTTGATATACTATTATGTGTGTATAATTCTATAAAGTTGTTTAAGTGATAGTGCTCTACCATGTGGTAGCTGACCGCTACTGGAGTTATGCATCTCAAACCGAAGGCAAAGGCCTTAATGAGTCAAGGTCAACTGCCACACGGTACAGCCTTCATCCAGAGGGCATTATCGCTATTAGAAAATTATTTTCTTATCACTTTCTTTAAAACAACACTTTAAACTGTAAATTTACCTTGAACTGTAATGATTTCAGGTATTGTTGAGAAAGGTTTTAAGAAAATAGTCTAGAAAGTTTTCATAAAGGATCACATACATAATGAGAGAAAAAACAAATAACTTTAGTAAACAAAAAAAACTTTACTTGTCAGAGCTGCTTATAGCTTATCTGGACAGCGCCAGATATCTGAATGGAGCAATATCACTGAACTGTCCATGTCTCGGTTTGTTGTTGAAAGATGCTGCGCTCCAGTCAAGTGTGACAGGCTGTGATTGGCTGATCAGCAGTGGTGGGTAGAGGATGGTCTGGTTGCTTTTGCTGGTGAAAAGTATTGATTGGCTGGTTTTGGTGGATAATAAAATTAATTTGGATCAATTGTGTCTTTGTTTAGTATTTGCTGTCCAATACATGTGAACTGAAATTGTATTAAGGCAAGTCAAAAGAAAAAAGCCAGTGGTTGCGTGGATTGATTTTAAATTTGATTCACAGTTGATGCTGTGATGTAGCAGCGAACATCTACTGTCTGAAAGAAGCCTGCTAGATCTGGAAGCTGGCTGGCTGATGGTACTGAATCCTTTTCTAATTCTGCTTAGATCATATCATCATTGCCATGACTATTTCAGCAGACATCGGGCTGCAGGCTGCTTCTAAAAAGGTGGAGGTGGAGAGGAATATTAGTGTTGCACTGTGCACAGAAACTCAGAGGTAACACAGTTGTGCACTGAAGCCTGTGCAATGCTGATTGCCACCTTAGACAGTCAGCATTGTTGAGTCTTTTCAGAAGGAGTTATACAAAAAATGGTAAGCATGACAAGAAATGAAATTAGAAAACTATAGATGATATCACAAAAAAAAATGACATTGAACTGCAGTCTTCAACGTCCACTCAACCAAAAGTAGAACCCACTCGATTCAGTGAATGAGGAAAATCAAAAAGCTACAGACTATTCTTTACAAGTAAGCATGTATAGGAACATGAGCACAGAAAGACGACATTAATAATGTGGAAACAACTCGTAGCTGCAGAAGCTGAACTTTACTAGACAAGCTTGACATTAAGTATTAAAAGAAAAGCTGGAAGCAAGATAGCAAGGATGCAAGCTTCAGGATTCAGTAAAACAAGCTGAAGTACAGATATTTATTTCAGCAGGTCTATTCTGTGTGCACGGTTTTCTATTGGAATATAATCGTGTATATTTGTTCTGTCTGCAAGTCGAGTTAGTTTAAATAAAGTGTTATGGCTATGACAAGTCATCATGTTTTTGCCAAAGCAATTACAAGTAACATGGGCATTTATCCATTGCAAAGTATGTTGTTGTTTCATAAAGCAAACAGTCTGCAATTCTGTCTCCAAGGCAATGGCAGGTAGCAATATATTCACCAGCAAGTCGTGATTCACTTTTAATGCTTTTGTTTAAAATCAATAACCCTTTTAAAAATCATTAGCTCTGGAGCAACAACAAAATAAAACAGCATTATAAATGCCAGTGGATCTGGATTTGTGATGCATGAAATGACAAAAAAAACAAACATCCCCCAACCTGTAACTGGGACTGCCAAATATCTGCAGCATTAAAATAGTAGCATTTTTACTAAAATCTTATGTGTAACAGGGTGCAGGGTGGTGTCCTTGCACACTGCTGGGCTCATCTGCATTCGTGGTTATAGAGCTTTTAACCTCATCTCATATTACCAACACGAGCAATGACATGCCTCGCATTTTTCAATTTTCGGAATCATATTCAATTACAAAAGGAGAACCCTGGCATGAACTTAAAGAGTTACCAGCCTTACAGAAGCATCTTCCTCTGGGATATCATTACAGTTAGGCTTGCTCCTTTTCAATGTTTCTTTTTCAGAGGGGAACATGGGGTTAGTTTCTCTGTATACAGATCAAACCATTTGTTTTCTCCTTCAGAATGAATGGAAGATACAGATTTGTGCAATTTGAGGTGTCACTGCGCTGTGTTTGTTTTTGTGTGTCAGCTCTAAACCCCTGTCTGCTGAGCAGGCCTCCCTCCTGCTTTGATGAGCGGTAGCTGGCCTGGGCTGCACACAAAACCAGAGGGCAATCTGATTCTGGGAGTGAGTTATTGTTGGAACTGCAGCTCAGGGTAATTATAAAATATTGTGTCTAACAAAAGAGAAAATATGCTTATGAGTCCAGCATGTGTAGAGCTCCTTGATTTAGTGATCTAGCGCCTATCGTGGATTCATTTAGATGATGGGCTGGATCCTAGCACCCTGTGCATTGATGACAAACACTGGCGATGAAGAATAATCCCTATAATTGTGTTGATGAAATAACACTGGGATCGGAAAACACATAAGTGAACAAGATTAATTCGTCCGTGTATTTGAGCTAAGGATCAGGCCTGCTGACTCACTTTTTATTTTGTCTGCTTGTTCGTTTGTTCTCATTTGTAACCTCTGTGATTGAACAAACGCGTTTTGTTTGATTTGGGAGCAGCTGCAGTTTGGCACTAGTAAATAAATAGATGGTTTAGAAAAAAACTGTGAAACACTTGCCATCTGTAGTGTGGTTTATATAACATCTCTGATATTTTCTGGTTAATCAAAGTTGCAGCTTCCTGTTGTGAGTCGAAGATCTGACAAACTTATAATAGAGGGCTAATAGTAAGAGCTTGTTTGGTAAGGGCTTCTGTACTGAAGACAACACAACTATATTCCAAAAGAAGCTAAGACCCATCTTACCTGAGGGAGAGAAATTGTCACCTATCCTAAAGTATGGTAATAATAATCTGAAAAAGTAATATAATATTGATTACTGATTACTGGCTCCAAAAAGTAATCTGATTACTGATTTACTTTCTTATAGAAATACTATATTACTTATAACTTGCCAACTGTTGATTGCACAATTTCCCGGTCAAGCAATGACAAGTTATCTGTTACTTTTGGCCCTGAAAAGTAATCTGATTACTTCTTAATATTACATTTTAAAAAAGTAATACCACACTGTAATAAGTTACTCAAAAAAGCAATCTGATTACAAGTAATGCATTACTGTAACTTGGGTCTTTAACAACCATGCCTCTGCTTCCAAAATAATTGAAACACCTTGCAACTCAGTTCCATAGCTGAGAGGGACTTCATGATTTATATTATAAGAAAATCTGTTTATTACCTTGGCTCAAATACATATGCAGATAGAACATCTAAGAGTTTAAGTACAATGTGGTATTAAAAACAGCAGTAGCAAAGATTAACAAAGTGAGAACTTGTTTTTAAATAGGAAGGGAGACAGGACGATCTCTAGACAGGGAGGAGATGAATAAGGCTGTGATGCCAATGACCGTGATTGCATCTAAGCAGAATATAATGAAATAAGTAGACCCCATTTGTGAGAACTGTTGATTGCTCGCAGTAATTGGAACAAATGCACCAATTAAGGAAATCCATTCCCAGGCGCCCAGCACATACTTGCTGGGATAATTTATATCTGTCCTTCTATTTCCACCATGGAGCTTTTCATCATTAGGCTTCGGCGGTGCTTGATGCCTACATTGTGATGCAAAGCAGGTTTAACTTGCAAACAGTTGGGCTAATTGTGCCGCCACTACACAGGCTGATAATAGGTTTGAATCTGGCCTCCCAGCAATGTAATCATGTCAGGTCTTGTGCCATTTAACCTCCTCGGTGCCACCGCTGCGTACAGATTTGAATGTGATAAATAAGCGGTTGAAGAAATGAATTTAAAGCATGGAAAAAAGACCAAATGCGACTGAAGGGGACTTTACACTAACCATATTCCATAACACTGTTGATATGGTGTATGGTGCATTCAACAAGTCTGCAAGGAGAGATGCGTGACAATTTCTCAATGATTATCGTCACCTTCAGTGAAATTAGGGGTTTGAAATCAAAGTAATGTATGTGTTGCCATTGCAATGGTCAGCTCCTCACCCTCTATCACTGAACCCAGTTTACAGAATCTCACCTTACATTCCCACACATTTAACATTGTGAATACCTTTTACTGTACGGCATATGGGGATGGTTTTGTATAGACAAATGTACATGAAGTAAACACATAAAACACGGAATGGACGTGCGCTTTGTACCAACACTTTCACAACACTAGAAAGAGGGTATTTTAAGTCTTTGTCGCCTGCAAGCACATCATTCATCCCATTGACTACTGAAACTCTTGCCCATAGATGTTTAGTAAAGTAAAATAACAGAGGCTATTCTTCCAGTGCTTTCTCTCATCTCTCAAGTTCAATGATTTACCTGAAGAAGCATGATAGAACCGTTTCCTTGGTGATCCCGAGATGAAAATAAAGTCTGCGGTAGAATACATAAACAGCATTTGGCAGTTATTAAAAAGGCACGATGGTGGTGTCTCAGTTATAGTGTTGACTTTTTGTTCACTGCATTCTCTGCCTCGTTGCTAAGGAAGGATAAATATTGTCTCCAGGGAGTCCATGAAAAAACTAGGATTGAAAAGTAATTGTGAATTATCAGTCGCTGTGATTTATGTTACATGTAATGTATAAACTGAGGCAAACTTGTGTCCTTGCCTTTGGGGGAACTTGGCTGCCCACAAGGTCTGACAAAGTAATTCCTATTTACTATACTTTTGTGACACTGTAAAATGTGCACCAATTTTTTGTTTACACATTTTAGCAATATGTCATGCCTATGCAGTACATTGACTATTCTATAGGCAGCTTTCAAGATATTAGTGAGAAGCTGAATAAACTTATTATTATGATAACTCACAGCATCCTTTCACAAGAATTTAAATGTTCCCTTAGTATTAGAAAAGGAGTTGTCATTCAGTATACTAAACCAAAAACATATTTTTTTTAAATTAAGTTGCTCTTAGCACAAATATAAGCCCATGTGTCTGTATTCAAGGGTGTATAAAGACACTTTTGCATATGTGTGCAAAAGTCGAAACATAACACTGGTCATGAAACATCTCTAACTTACTATGAATTATACCAAGTAATTTGAACATAAAAATATAACATATATACAGACGTGCTCAAATGTGTTGGTACCCTTACAGCTCATTGAAATAATGCTTCATTCCTCCTGAAAAGTGATGAAATTAAAAGCTATTTTATCATGTATACTTGCATGCCTTTGGTATGTCATAGAAAAAAGCAAAGAAGCTGTGAAAAGAGATGAATTATTGTTTATTCTACAAAGATATTCTAAAATGGCCTGGACACATTTGTTGGTACCCCTTAGAAAAGATAATAAATAATTGGATTATAGTGATATTTCAAACTAATTAGTTTCTTTAATTAGTATCACACATGTCTCCAATCTTGTAATCAGTCATTCAGCCTATTTAAATGGAGAAAAGTAGTCACTGTGCTGTTTGGTATCATTGTGTGCACCACACTGAACATGGACCAGAGAAAGCAAAGGAGAGAGTTGTCTGAGGAGATCAGAAAGAAAATAATAGACAAGCATGGTAAAGGTAAAGGCTACAAGACCATCTCCAAGCAGCTTGATGTTCCTGTGACAACAGTTGCAAATATTATTAAGAAGTTCAAGGTCCATGGAACTGTAGTCAACCTCCTGCAAGAGGAAAATCGACCCCAGATTGAACAGAAGGATAGTGCGAATGGTAGAAAAAGAACCAAGGATAACTGCCAAAGAGATACAAGCTGAACTCCAAGGTGAAGGTACGTCAGTTTCTGATCGCACCATCCGTCGCTTTTTGAACGAAAGTGGGCTCCATGGAAGAAGACCCAGGAGGACTCCACTTTTGACAGAAAAACATAAAAAAGCCAGACTGGAATTTGCTAAAATGCATATTGACAAGCCACAATCCTTCTGGGAGAATGTTCTTTGGACAGATGAGTCAAAACTGGAGCTTTTTGGCAAGTCACATCAGCTCTATGTTCACAGACGAAAAAATGAAGCTTTCAAAGAAAAGAACACCATACCTACAGTGAAACATGGAGGAGGCTCGGTTATGTTTTGGGGCTGCTTTGCTGCGCCTGGCACAGGGTGCCTTGAATCTGTGCAGGGCACAATGAAATCTCAAGACTATCAAGGCATTCTGGAGCGAAACGTACTGCCCAGTGTCAGAAAGCTCTGTCTCAGTCGCAGGTCATGGGTCCTCCAACAGGATAATGACCCAAAACACACAGCTAAAAGCACCCAAGAATGGATAAGAACAAAACATTGGACTATTCTGAAGTGGCCTTCTATGAGTCCTGATCTGAATCCTATCAAACATCTATGGAAAGAGCTGAAACTTGCAGCCTGGAGAAGGCACCCATCAAACCTGTAACAGCTGGAGCAGTTTGCTTAGGAAGAGTGGGCCAAACTACCTGTTAACAGGTGCAGAAGTCTCATTGAGAGCTACAGAAAACGTTTGATTGCAGTGATTGCCTCTAAAGTTTGTACAACAAAATATTAGGTTAGCGGTCCCAACATTTTTGTCCATGCCATTTTCATTTGTTTTCTTATTTACAATATTATGTTGAATAAAACATCAAAAGCAAAGTCTGATTTCTATTAAATATGAAATAAACAATGGTGGATGCCAATTACTTTTGTCAGTTTCAAGTTATTTCAGAGAAAATTGTGCATTCTTCATTTTTTGTGGAGGGGTACCAACAAATTTGAGCACGTCTGTAGCTGTGTAAGAAATGAATATACTTTGCCTATATCCTATGATCATATTTTCCCATTATAATTATACCGCACACAAACATAAACATGTTTGTGATTATACAGTCCTGATCATTCTCAGTGTGGGTTCTCGCATCACAGTGTTTGACACCAGTTTGAACTGATTTATTTTGTCTTTGTCAGGTGGAATGGCTAAAGAATGAAGAATTGGTCAGTTTATTCAACGACGATAACATAGACACCAGGGCTGATCACAACCTCATCATTAAACATGCCCGGCTGTCAGACTCTGGAAACTACACTTGTCTGGCCAGCAACATCGTGGCCAAAAGGAGGAGCATGTCTGCTACTGTGGTGGTGTACGGTGAGGCTGCTTGTTTTTATGTATTATCTTTTCCTGGTTGTACAGATACGATGTCCTGTATGAAGGAATACAACTTAAAGAAGCTTTTAATTATATTTTCAATATTGTGACAGGTGGCATTCATGGGGTTTCCATGCAGCTCATTTTACACGTGAAGTGGCGATGCACATGCACGTTTGGGAGAATTAATCGTGTAAATCAGGTTTGTGGCCGAAAAAAACGGCCAAAGAGAGGAATAGTTGGTGAACTGGTTGTCATGAGCCAGCTCAATCGCCCAAAACAGCGCAACGACATCCAACAAGTTGTTGATGCCCTCTCAGAACTGACCAAATAAAATTTCAAATGAACGTATTGATTGTGTTTTATTTGTTTGCATCATTAATATTTAACACAACAGCAAATCCAACACAACTTAAAAGAAAGGAGAGCCTCCTCAGATCACTGCTGTCAAACTGAAACTCAGGTAACCTTCACAGTTGCCAAGTCCACTTATAATAAGCGGGATTGGGCTTGTTTTTTGGGAGTCGCGGGTTGGAATTTACATAAACACCCATACTCTGATATGGGTTGTGCTTGTTTTGGGCTTGTTTTGAAAGGCAGTGCCGCTTTTTTTTCTCGTGAGACTTGGCCGTCTGTCTCACAGGCAGCCTCTGATTCCTGAACACCTCATTTTGTGGTTGACAGGAGTTTGTGCAGGATACAGCAGGCAGTGGCAATTCTGGGAACAAATTAATGCACTTCAGTCCGTTTCATCAGTATCTGCCACCTCCCTTTCAAGAGCCCACGGCCCATATTTGCCCAAGCGTGGTGTTGAATGCTTCCTCAGCAGCTGTCAGCCATCCGGACAGGTAGGGTTTCTAAGCCAGGGTAGTATACACAGCCCCACCTGATCCCCAATATGCTGTATTGCCTGAATGAAATATATATACAGTGCCATGAAAAAGTATTTGCCCCCTGTCTGATTTTCTGCATTTTTGCACATTTTTCACATTGTATTTGGTCAGATTTTTTTGTGGGTTGTAGTAGTATATAGAGGGAGTCTGAGAGAAAAAATGACACCAAAGTTTGGTGCTTCTTTCATTTGTTTGGTGTGCAAGGTAATCAAACATGCAATCGTCAGGTGTGAAAAAGTTATTGCCCCCCCTAGTTAACTCAACCCAATTAAAGGGATAATTAGGGTCAGTACTTTGGTTAACAACCAGGCCTGATTTGGGCCAGCCCTGCCCAATATAAATCTGACTAACTTTGGCCCTTACCATCAGAGTGAAGTTGTCAACACACAGGTTCTAGAGGCGCATCATGCCACGAACGAAAGAAATTATTGAAGACCTCTGGAAAAAAGTTGTTGATGCATATCAGTCTGGAAAGGGTTACAAAGCCATTTCTAAGGCTCTGGGGCTCCACCGAACCACAGTCAGAGCCATATTGTCCAAATGGAGAAAGTTTGGGACAGTAGTGAATCTTCCCAGGAGTGGCCGTCCTGCCAAAATCTCTCCAAGAGCAAGGCGTAAAATCGTCCAAGAAGTCACAAAGAACCCTAGAACAACATCCAGGGATCTGCAGGCCTCTCTCGCCTCAGCTAAGATCAGTGTTCATGACTCCACCATCTGAAAGACACTGGGCAAACATGGGATTCATGGCAGAGTAGCAAGGCGGAAACCATTGCTCACTAAGAAGAACAGCTCGTCTCAAGTTTGCCAAAAAGCATCTGGATGATGCTCAACAGATCTGGATTCATGTTCTATGGACAGATGAGTCAAAAGTGGAACTTTTTGGCCGACATGGGCCCCGTTATGTCTGGCGAAAACCAAACACTGCATTCCACAGTAAGAACCTCATACAAACGGTCGAATATGGTGGTGGTAGTGTCATGGTTTGGGGATGCTTTGCTGCATCAGGACCTGGACGCCTTGCCATTGTTGAATTCTGGAACCATGAATTCTGCTCTGTATCAGAGAATTCTACAGGAGAATGTCAGGCCATCCGTCCGTGAGCTGAAGCTGAAGCGCAGCTGGGTCATGCAGCAAGACAATGATCCGAAACACACAAGCAAGTCTACATCAGAATGGTTGAAGAACAAGAAATTTAAAGTTTTGGAATGGCCTAGTCAAAGTCCAGACCTAAACCCCATTGAGATGTTGTGGCAGGACCTGAAACGAGCAGTTCATGCTCAAAAACCCACAAATGTCACTGTTGAATCAGTTCTGCATGGAGGAGTGGGCCAAAATTCCTTCACGGCGCTGTGAGAGACTAATCAATAACTACAGGAAGTGTTTGGTTGCAGTTATTGCTGCTAAAGGTGGCATAACCAGTTACTGAGTCTAAGGGGGCGATTACTTTTTCACACGGGGGCATTGGGTGTTGCATAACTTTCTTTAATAAATAAATGAAATATGTATCAAATTGTTGTGTTATTTGTTCACTCAGGATCCCTTTTATCTAATATTAGGTTTTGGTTGAAGATCTGATAACATTCAGTGTCAAAAATATGCAAAAATGCAGAAAATCAGACAGGGGGCAAATACTTTTTCACGACACTGTCTATATATATATATATATATATATATATATATATATATATATATATATATATACAAAGAAGACTACGTGGTGATCTGATTCAAGCATTCAAAATTCTAAAAGATATAGACAATGTCGACCCAGGGACTTTTTTTACCTGAAAAAAGAAACAAGGACCAGGCGTCACAAATGGAGATTATTTTTGTTTATTTTGGTTGTTGTTTATTAAAAAAAATAGTGCGTCTGCGCTGGAAAATTCAATTCCTGTGTCCTGGGTCTGTGCTTTTAAAGGTGCAAGAACCCGAGGCGGTGCGATTCTTTTACAATATATATAACGTCTCTGTCGGTTTTCAGCCATTTGAAAAACAATTTGGGCAAGAGCAGTACAACACATTAATTAACCAACCAGGCACAAGGTATTTTGCTTTATTACAGCAGCTTAGATTCACTCATGTACCAGTTCTCTGTGCATGGAAACCACATTTTCACAAAAAAAAAATTGCATGGAAACCCCATGATTGACACTGATAGGGTTTCAAGTTTCAATCTTAGGGTTTACTAATATTTTATTTTTATTGATCCCCAAGATTGAAACTCACAACCATGTCACATAACCAAAAAAAGTTTGTGCTGTTGCCCACAAATCGGCTAATAGCCATGTTATTATTACTGTATTATGTATTTAGCAGATGCCTTTATCTGACACCACAGATATTGACTGCAGATTTCACCTTATAGACAATACTGTGTTAGTGTTTTATAACGAGAATGAAAGTGCTACTGGAATGGCATTGTTGGGGCAATAGGAGCCATGACCATATCGCCTTATAACTGGTTCCGTGGTTTAAAGCGACACCTTATAGAGGGGCAGCACTGTATATAAAAGGTGGGCAGTATACACGTTGTGCATATTATACAAAAGATGTAACTCCAGGAAGCTCAGGGCTGAATGTTAAACATGTATTATATTCTGAAAGTAAAGGTAAAGAATGTGCTTTGAACAAAAAGGCAAACACAACTGATTTCCAGTTTTGAGTTTCATGGTCCCTGAAGTCCACTGCAAACAGTGGTAATCCGTCGACTAAAGGTTTCCCACCTCCCTGAAATAACTGAGAATGGATCACAGGTAACTATTTAAAAACCCTACAGATGGTGGGTGTTTCAATTTTATTTTGCCCACTCCCTGTATATCCACTCAGGGCATTGTTTAAAATGAAGACAGGAATACACAAACCACAAGAGGAGGCAGTAATGAGTTTATTATGAAAAATAATTTAAAAACGCATTAATCTGTAGCATTTTAATAGAAGGCTTTTCAAAGCAGCATTTGGTAATTGCGTTTGTGATTATTCACTTTGTTCATTTGATGAGTCTAAATAGAGTTTAGTGAAAGGGCAACAGCTCACTGCCTCCATGCCTACTGGTACACAGATCATTTTACATAATGAATATAGTCATATAGTTTTGCTTTATGAAAGTTAAAAATAGCTGCTGTTTTGTTTTTTGTTTTTTAAGGCTTCTATGAAATTTTCAAAACACTTTGGGAGCAATTAGAGTACGTCTCATACTTCTGCATAGCAGTCAGTGATCTCTGATAACTCATACTTGTTGGAAAGTTTTCTGTTCAATACGCCCATAGACAGACAGACACACTGACAGAAAGAAATATACAACCTTCCATAGTGTATTCATTAAACTCTCCCCCCTGCAACATTCCACCCCTAGTGAAATACATTGGTAAGAAATACCACCTTGCACAAAAGGAGTGCTAAAGGTATGTTGCAGGGGGGACAGGGTAATGGTTACACGTGGTGTACCAGTCGTACTTAGTGAGACAACATGTTTGACAACACTTTTGAGGACACATGGCTCCTTCTGAGTTTTAAAAAGTAGGACTGATATAGAAAATGATACAAAGTGATTGTAAACGACAAGAAAAATACATTTGTTATATTTCAGACTTTGTACCCTGTTTACCCTTTAAATGAGATAGAAATCACTTGTATGGCTAATAAATGTGAATGATATTAACGGGAGTGTGACAGTACTCAAAATGTTATTATCTGGAGCTTGTCCCCATTCACTTTTGCTGGGATTTGTTATTATAGTGATTTCTTCTAAAAGTTTCCTACAGTACAAACATGGCAACGTGCAATAAAGCATAGTGAAAGCATGGTAAAGCATAGGTAGGCATTCTAACGCCCATCAAAAAAGCATGGTAGATCTGCTAAGTTACTGTGCAAATTTACCGTGGTAACATTTTTGAAGGGATAATAAAGAGAGGGTGACTTTGCCAGGGAAGATAGCGAGCGAGTTTGACTGAAGCAGCTGTCTTCTCTTCTCTACAGTGAACGGGGGCTGGTCATCGTGGACGGAGTGGTCTGCTTGTAATGTGCGCTGTGGGAGGGGCTGGCAGAAGCGGTCCCGGACCTGTACCAACCCAGCGCCCCTCAATGGGGGGGCCTTCTGCGAGGGCATGTCGGTGCAGAAAAGCACCTGCACTGCCCTCTGTCCAGGTAACAAGCACCGTTTTGCTTGAAAACACAGGAATATATTCTAATGATTATGAACGCTGCTCTCAGCACATCAAAAGCCAGATTTCAGAATATCCCAGTACATCTTATTTAAGTGTTGTCTCGTGTTTAGTGTCCATCATCAACTGACAAACATTCTAAAGACACGGGTAACGGCATAAACTGCGTATTGCTACATGATTTATAATAAGTTAATATGTACAGTTGATCCTGACTCATGGTATAAAAGAAGACATATGTGTACTATAAGAGACAAGGTCAACTGTAGGTATTAACTTATATTATGTTAAGGAAACCGCAGTTCTTTACAATAGGAAACATTCCTCTTCATCAATAAAAGTCAGACAGGACATTTTCATCCACAAATGAACAGGGGAAAAACAGCCATAATACAGATTTTTTTTTTATATATCTCTACAGGCAGTTGATTTAATACTGTAAAATCAGGAAGGGTCCTACAAAACCCAATTTCCATTTGCTCATACTTGGGCTAATAATGTCTGGCTACTACAAAGGAACTTGCACTCAGAGGCCACACGCTTTGAACTCACTGTGCCTTAAAGCAGTGTTTTATATGATACACAGTAGGGGAGAAAGCCTTGTAGTAGACAAGCTTAATATCACAGTGCTCCTTAATCTCAGGGAAGCATTTGAACGCATTTACAAAAAGCCAATTTATGCTTTTACCACAAAAATAAATCAATAGTGATGTGCTCATCATATTACAGGAAGAGAAGAAGTTCTGGAGAAAGTAATGCATGTAAAGCAACACAATATACTTCTTCTAAGCACTTTTGCAAGCGATTTTCCCTGCAGGCTCCAAAGATAAAAATTTACATTTAAATTAGTTGTGAAGGAAGCTTGAAAGAACCAACTGTGGCCCAGTACATGCAAGAGCAGAGTAGGCGACAGTCCTTTGTGAGAATTCGAGTGAGTTCCCACTTTCAAAATAGCTTGAAGACTGGTTTCCAGTGGTCTGTACTGGCTCTAATTAACTTTCTCTAGTAACTGAATTAGTTGAGTAATATAGTGTAGAGTTGCATCAGTCTGCTCCGTAAAGTGAGCACGACACTGCTCTTGCCTGATTCTCCTCCTACCTCGCTGATCGCACATACCGAATGCCTTGGCTTGCTCACCCTCTGCCTCTTGCTCTGTCCTGGGACCTCTCCTGTTTTCTCTCTATACCCGCTCCCTGGGTCCCCTCATCTCCTCCCATGGCTTTTTGTATTATCTCCATGCTAATGATGCCCAGATCTTCCTCTCCTTTCCCACCTCTGACCCCGACGTTTCCTGCTGTATCTCGACCTGCCTCTCAGCCATCTCCTCCTGGATGCAGTCGCATCATTGCAACCTCAGCCTCTCCAAATCAGACCTCCTTTCCTCCCCCTTTCCTCCCCCACTGCTGATCTCTCTATCTCTATCCCTCTTAAATCCACAACCCTCTCTCCCTCCTCATCCACCTAGAACCTTGGTGTCACCCTAGACCCCTCCCTCTCCTACTCACAGCACACCTCTACTGTGACACGCTCCTGTTGCTTCTTCCTCAGCAACATATGCAGAATTTGGCCCTTCCTCACCGACTACTCCATGCAGCTCCTAGTTTTGGCCCTGGTACTGTCCCGCCTTGACTACTGCAATTCCCTCCTGGCCGGCCTCCCTGCCTCTGCCATCCGTCCTCTCCAGCTCTTCCAAAACTCTTCTGCTCGCCTTGTCTTTTCCCTTCCTCATTTCTTCTATGCTGCACCGTTGCTCTGCTGTCTGCACTGGCACTCACTTCCAATTCAAAACTCTTGTACTCGCCTACACCCTCTCTCTCCCCCTCCCCCAGATTAGCTGTACCCCCCCTCCGTTCCCCTTACAGAGCCTGCTCCTTCTCCACCCTTGCCCTTCAGTGGTGGGACGACCTACCCATGGATATCAGGACTGCTCAGTCCCTGACCACCTTCCAGCACCTCCTCAAGACACACCTGTTCAGACAGCATCTGTAAACTTCACAACTCTCGACTATACTGGACTATATGGCACCCAATTGTACCAGTACTTGCATCAGCTTGTACTTGCACTGAACTGCTCCATACCTTGCCGTATTTTATTACTGCTTTTAATTATAATTACTTCTTGTATCTTGTATTTGACTGTACTCTTATAGGTATCCGTATTCATGTTGTTTTTGTAATTGCTCTTATTGAAAACATTCTCATCCATTCATCATACTTACTATGTGCTCAGACTGGACTTTACTCATATAAGCAAATATTTTTAATAAACGTTAACTGATCTTAGTCGAACCCGCTCTTACACGTGATTATTTTTTGCTCTTTACTATTTACTGTATTCTCTATTTATTGGCCCCATGTGTACTACTCAGGCATTGATTCCTACACTTCTGAGCAGACCTCATAACTAAGGCCCTGTGTAAATCGTGATTTCACAGACTGGGTGGGGATCGTGAAATAAACCCAATACTGTGATTTATTCAATATTCTTAAGAAATAAAAATACATTACTTCATAATTAGTATTTGTATTTCATACCAAAAAAATCACATTAACTAAACTGTACAGCTCTGCTTGTTATGTGACTGCATGTACTATTCGGCATGCACATAGTGCTGTGAAGTGGTTATGTCATGTGACTATATGTAATCTAGGCGGGAAATTCAAATACTACACACTGTAAACAAGAAAATGCAGTATCCAGCAGGAGTTTTACACAGCGATGGAGGTAAGCTCTTCTGTGCGTCCTGCAACGTTACTGTAGATCACTTCTGAAAATCGCCTGTTGACAGCTATTTAAAGTTTAAAGTTTATTTATTTATATAGCACCTTTCACACAAAGTGTCTCAAAGTGCTTTACAGTACAATAAATAACAACCAAATACAGAATAAAACACAATTTTCACCAAAAGAGAAAGGCAGAAATCTAGAGTATTACTGTGACTGCTTTACTTGCAAAGAAACAATGTTCCAAAAGTCCACTGAAAACCGTGAAGCACGAAACACATAAACATTTTATTTGTTTTGCAAGGCCTAAATTGTGAACATGCATCCGACGTAGAACGGAAAGTTGTCCTTGGAGATACACTTTACCTACAGGCTGTTAATTACAACACTGTTTCGCAAGCTATTGTAAAGTGACGTTGATTTTGATGATGTCAGTGAATTTATCTCTCTTTGCTGTTTAAAAAAATAGTAATCTGTACACACAATTTATAAAATAGTTCAGTGCACATTCCGCGAAATATGATACTTTACCTGTGACACTGCTGTGAATTAAAAAAAAATAATAATCTGCGATTTTCACAGGGCCTTACTCGTGATGGAGTCTGAGTTAATATCTCACAACCTGCCTAGCTTGCCTCCACAATTGAACACCTTCGAACACCGTTCGGTTCTAGAAACCACTGTGCCAGAAACTCTATCTTGTTTGTTTCTCGGTTTTGTACCATTAACAAGTAATTTTCTACTTTAAAAAAACAGGATTTAATTAAATGCTGAAGTAAACGTTATGAAAACATATCCCTAAATTAAGTAGATAAATGTGTGTTGTAAGTTTTGCATCAGTGGTCCTTGGGGAATTAAAACAGTGGATTTGCCCTTATGTTTCGCCCCCTAGTGGACGGAAGCTGGGATGTGTGGAGTGAGTGGTCAGTCTGCAGTCCGGAGTGTGACCGCCAGCGGAATCGAGACTGCACTGCCCCCTCTCCGAGGCACGGGGGCAAGTCATGTGAGGGTCCGAGCCAGGAGACAGAGAACTGTACTGAGGGGCTGTGTACACAGAGTGAGTGTTACTGGAACTACAGCTGGGTTCCATACAAATCAAACCAATTACATTGTGTTTACTTGAAGGATTTAAAGTATTTCAGTAATAAAGAAATGAATACATTAAAACTGACATGTCCATTGTGTATCACTGTTTCATCCCTCGGGGCAATTGCTTTCCCTCTATAGGTCTCAACTCCTGTCAATATTTGAATTACATTATACAATATGAAATACAATAGTGTATTAGATAAAATACTACAGTTTATGCCACACATGTGGCTAAATAACTCAGAGAATAACTTTAATTACTATTTGACTGAAGCCAGGTAATACAGCAGGCCTGTCTGAAAAGACAGACGAAGGGGCTTCTTAAAGTTTTTGTGTATAAACAAAAATTAGAAAATAAGATTTTTGCAATTTGATTGTTGTTATAAAATAGTAAAACTAGTTAAAGAAGTCCTGAAAGTTTACACACACTGTGAACTATGCTGCTCCATACACTGGAATTCAGACATGACCTGGTAGCTTGATTGCAGTCACAGTGTTGTGGATTACGTTTCAGACACACAGACAAACAAACAGATGAGTCTATTGCCAAACACAGTAGAGTACAACATACTTCAATTAAATTGTAAAATAATATAAATGATAAAATACACATGTGGTATAAATAGCACATCCCCATTTATACCAACCACGACTGCAGTATGTTCGTGGAGTATTCTTTATGTAAGATAAAGTATAATATTTATATGAAATGCAATGCAGTTTTAGACTATGTTTTAATCTTTTTTCTTGTGGGAGATTATTGCTTTAAGTATAGCTGTGCTGGAAGATACTGTATCTTTTTTTTTTTTATCTTTACAAGCCTTAGGTATTGAGAACTTGGTTTTTAATTACAATTCAGTGTAATTCTTTTTTTATATGAGGTAGTTTAGCCAGTTGCACCTTTGTAGATAATCTGAAAGCAATTATATTTTGTATGTGTCTTCAGATGGAGCCAGCCAAGCTTCTCCAAATTACTACAGCAGTGCACTGGTAAAAACATTATCTAAGATCTACTTAGCCAGGCGCTTCTATAAAACACCCCTTGCCCTCCCTGCAATGAGATGTAATTTCTTGGGTTATAGATATTGTAAATTTCTATAATTATCTCTTTCTCTCTAATTCCATCCCTGTAGACCGAAAGCTACTTCACAAGGTGAAACCACAGAGTAAGTTGGATTTTATTCTGGGGGGGTAATTAATTGGCATCTTGTCCACAGGGGCAGGAGTTTTCTTTAAGTTATTACCCTAAGCTTCATAATGAAGTATGTTATAGTCTGAACCACACCAGCCTACATTTATAGTACATAGCTAACACAATAATTCCAGTCAATCTGTTCTAATATGTATTACCATCACACCGTAGATCTCACATTTTCCTATGTGTATTTGATTTGTAATGATATATTTTTTACAGCATTTCTAAACAAAAAAGAAAATGACAAAGTATCTGCATGGCGTGATCAAAACATTTTCTTCACTCACAGATTAAAATAAATTACCATTTAAAAATCTAATTCACCTTTACAGTAATGTGTGTGATTTTCATATAGGAAAATGTGAGACCTATGAAATTATGGAACTTTATATTAGGTAAGATTTATTTTTAAAAAGTTTGATGACCATGGAAGATTGCTGAGGTCTCTGTCATGCTCGTCAAACCATTCGTTCTTGAAAGTAGCCATCGCCATCAGGGTGCAAGTGCAGCATTGCTGGGTCAGGGTGGACCTGATGAAGTAATCCTTCCAGAGTCATCAAGGGACCCAGGGTATACCAGGAGAACATGCCAAATCCAATCTGGTAGACAGGTCCTAATAAAGTGTCCAGTCACTGTGCATATTTCCAAGCAGTGGTGGCTCATCAGGTGGCAGAGAGGGCACTGCCCACTCAAAAATGTTCAAATAAATAATATTTTTATTATTTATTTATATGTAATATGTAATATAACAATAAATACATATCTTTAAAGCAGAGGCAGCCATTCCAACCAAATTCTCCACACAGTCACCGCTGTACATTCACAGGAGGCGCTTTTGTCTCCTCTGTAGTTATGATGAGCACATCTATTAGCCAATCACATTCTTCCATTGTTTCAGCTGGCTTGCCTGGAACACTCAGTAAGAAAATAATCAAGGAAGACTTGCCTCCCCTCCCCTTTTGCCTGTTTTAGCCAGTCACACATTGATGACCTCGGATGGTAAACTGCTAAGAGTTAAAGGGACGAAGCACAGTTTAGAAGGACGTAGCGAATGCCTTTAGATTGATTCATATATAATTAGGGCTTCTGATTTTCGGTTTTAACCAATAAAAAACCAATAAAACACCCCTGATACAAAAAAAATGAAATCGTGTATATCCAATAAACACCAGAAAAACAGTGGAAATGGTTATGCAATTCACGTTGACTTGACCCCTTTCTCCATGAAAAAAATAAATAAATGTCCCAGTGCAGTTGGGCAATGTCCCTCCTTCCTGACTTGTATCTTGCATTGATTTGTTCTGAATACTTTAAACCCACCCCGACTACTGAGTGGCAGCACATTCCTACATTTCTATTGGATGATTCTAACACGCTTGCAAGATTTCAAACGAGATGTTCTTGCTCGCAAGATTTAAAGCTGTATTACAGTACATAAGGTTCACATGCTTATGGATTTTAAAACAGAATTGCAAATTGTGGCGAAATGTAAAAAAATGCACAAACACCCTGGAAGAATATGCTCGTGACCATAAGGATTTCATTGAGGAAGACATCAAAAAAAAAGAAGGTACAATTGAAGTGTTCAAGTACTGTCGAGTTACTATAAATATTGTGACTAAAAACAACTAAAACAGTTACATATAAAATAGCTTAAAAAATAAGCACAGAAAAATGACATTAATAAAAAAACGTAAAACAGAAGGCCTAATTATAATTAAGAATACTGTTTCTGTTTGTTTCTTCGAATTGTAATGTACCTTGCTCTGGAATTAAAGTTTGCTTCATTTTTCAGAACGGAATATCATTATTTTGTTGGTCATTTATTTAAGTTTAGCAAAATAAGGCGATAGGATGTGCTTAATTTTTGTCTGCCTTTCTCCTGCCTTAACAACTTTGTTTAGAAAATAGTTTATGCAAAGTATGTTAGTTATGTGGTCTTGAAATCTATTTTTTTTATTTTACATTAGCATCAAACATGCTTCTATAAGTGTGCCACAAAGATACCAGTACTGCTATTAGTCTAATATTACAATTGGAAACACTGATGATATTCTGCACATACATCTTGTGAACAGGAGCAGCCCCTACTCAGAGTACTGTATACCCTGGTAAATGAACTAATCACAACAATTACAGCATGAATACATCACCCTTGAGTCTGTAGTTCATGTAGCTTTTGGGGAGATACATTTACTTAACATCAAACTCCTGGTTCCTGATCATTTAAATAATATACTTTAAGTAAATGTCCTAACAAAACCATTTTATAAAATGTTTCTGCTATGCACATCCATTTATTATGTAGGTCTCAAATGTGCAGTTTTGAAAGAAACACATGTTATAGCAAACATGTATTTTCATCTCAAAACATGATATCTCGTATTACACTAGGTTAAAGAAATATCTGTTCAAAAGCTGTCTTGCTCTGTCATTTCACCTGGAGAGTAAAATTCAGGAAGGTAAAGTAGAACCAGATATTGTGTTTTAACCCTTAGCGGTCCATTTATTCAGCGCGTGTCAGGTCCAGTTCACACGCACAGTTTATTTTAGACGCGCTGTTTAAAAGTATTTTTTTTCACAGTAAAGCAGGTTTAAAAGGCACTGCATATCAACAGGACACTCAGTACTGCATCTCCAGCCCTGCCCCACCCCTCGTTCGCTGTTTTTTTCACATACCTCTTCATAGTTGTGCATACTGATAGATCATCTCCTGATCACTCGTTTTATCACCAAACTCCTCAATAATGTGATCTAAGTTATTATTTTATTACTATAACATCTAAAAAAAGCTCTGCAAATGTCTGTGATATTCTTTGAGCGCTGGATGCAGAAGCAGCTATCTTGTTTGTTTATGTCCATGTTATCTATGTGATGCCGGGGCTATCTGTATTCATGAAATACGCGCCTTTTTTTTCGGCTTCTCTCGGCTCCTGAATCTGACTCGGCCATTGAATGGTTTTTTCGGCTTTTTCCGGAGAAAAAACGACTAGAGACCTGTTTTTTGCATCTTTTTGATGATGTCGGACAGTGTCCAACATTGGACCGGAAAGGGTTAAAATAAAAATGCATGTGTGCTATAACATTTTTTTTTTTTTTCAAACCTGCATATTTGAGAACTATGTAGTGAATGGGATTGCAAAATGGCTAAGATTTATGGAATTATTTTGTTAGCTACTGTTACTTGAAGGTAGTTCTGAAATCCAGGACTAGGTGCAGGGCTAGTGTTTCAAACCTTGCAACCCTTGCCAAGAAAGCTTCTAAAAGATACTTGGTTAGTAGGTGCTTCTGTACTAATTCAAATTACTGATGTTAAGTGATATCCCTATGGGCCAGTCTGGAATACTGTATATTCCCTAGGTACCCTCCATTTTTTAAAAAAAATAAAATCCTGTGTTGCTGATGAATGAGGCATTTGTTCTACATTAAGCCCACTCAGACTGCCTGCTTACTAACTATCTTCAATTAATCAGTAATCGTCCGCTTTTTCAATATATGAGAATTATGTTTATGAGCAAGCTGTCTGACAAGTGCATTATTTTAGAGGATTACACCACCCACTAATATTATTATTATTATTATTTATTTCTTAGCAGACGCCCTTATCCAGGGCGACTTACAATCGTAATAAAAAGCAGTAGGGAGATACATTCACACACAAAGAGCTATTGTGACAGAGATGGCTCTCGTTACATCTGAATCAATTCCGTTTCGATTCTACGGCAAACCAATCCATTAGCCTCGAGTTCCCAAAGCCATAGCCAAAACATCTTTAACCTGCTGCTGTTTTTCTTGTTGTAAACCAAGCTTCTGAGGCAAGTGCTCTATTTTCTTAAAATAGATTCAAGAATTGCTTGTGCTATTCTCAGAGGAAGCTGCATTTTGAGTCCTGAGATCTCTGCCTTTGGGAGCACCACAGCACTACTGATAGGGAATTAGGAATGATGCAATCAGTATTACAAATACATATATAAAACTCAACTTTGCATAATAAATAGGATTAAGTCACGTCATGTCCCTATTAAAACGTATTAGTTGCAACAACACTTTTTAGAGTGCATAGATCTCACACCATGAAAAGCATTGTTAACGTTTAAACCACAACACATTCTATATGAACAGATTAAATACACCGATATCAGCTTTTAGGCTTTTTTATGTGCTTTTGAAAGGCGCTATAAAAGTGCAATGTTGTTGCTATAATATGTTTGTAAGTGTTCGATGGCTGCCTCTAAATCATGTTCGAAACAGTGGCATTTTATTACTTCATTTGCCTTCACATGTTGCAATAATGACAGACCCCCCAGTCTAAACAACAACTCATGGAAGATTATATACATTTGATAACAGTGTCATGTACTAATATTGACAAAAAGGTGAACATATATTGTTATATAAAATGTGGTATATTTTCACCAGGTGTAATGTCGGGGGTAATATTTGGGGACAGACGGAAAAAGCATCTCGCCTGAACAATTAACTAAACTGTAAGTTTTGACACAGGAGTTTGGCTTTGTTTCTTTTTTCCAGGTATTGAGAGCGGCAGTGACGTGGCCCTCTACTCTGGCTTGGCAGCAGGTATCATTGCCGTGGCCGTCCTCGTGGTGGCAGTCACGCTGTACCGGAAGAGCCAGAGCGAGTACGGCGTGGACGTCATCGACTCCTCCGCTCTCACAGGGGGCTTCCAGTCCTTCAACTTCAAAACCGCACGGCAAGGTGAATATGTGCACTAGGTGGCACTGTGTGCTATGAAACAATCCCTTTAGAAGCCAATGCAAATAGAAAAGGGAATTCCATAGGAAAAGAGCGTATCAGGAGTTCCCAAGTAGCTCACATGGTAAAGATATGACCATGTGGTGTGCAGAGTCATACAGTTAGGGGAGGGCAGGTTCGCATCCTGGCTATGTGAAGTTGTCGATCTTGGCTGGGGATTCTGCAAGAAACACTGGATAGGCCTAAGGCACTTAGAGAGATAAAATCGTCAGGGCCTGTTTCTCCTCCCCTGGTCAGGTGCCCATTGAGCAGAAGCAGACACTGCAAGGCTGTCTTTCAAAGTAGCTTACTGACATCCACTGTGGAGCTCTAGAGTGTAAAATAAGATCTAGCACAGTGTATTTCTGCCTCTCTATTGTAACAGCTCTTCACTTAAATGTACGGCTATGGCCAAAAGAATTAACAAATCTTGCTTCATAATCAAGTCAAATGAAACCTGATGAATAATGGTACATTAACATATTGAATTACATACTGCTTTGTAGTTTTCCATTTACTATGCATAACAAAAAACCTACAATTATTATTATTTTTTTCAATTATTTAAAACTGTCTAGGTGATGCAAAAGTCCCCCAATGACTGTAGCGGGCTTCATATGTCTTGAGCTGACACTTCTGGGTTAACAAAAGTTATTTTCAAGAACTGCAGAGTATTCTGAACCCTGTTTCAGGCAGCATACCATGTGCTGAGGCAGCATGCAGCTTCTGTGTGCCCCTTATTTACACATCCGAGACCTGTGTTGAGACCCACAGACATCCTGTATAAATTGAATGGGGAAACATCCTAGCAGGGTTTTATTGTTTTGCTTGTCTCTAATAGCTATTCACACTTAAACACCTGAACTGCAAGCTGTCTATTTGTAGCCTCTATTTCTTAAATAATAATGCCCACTTGCAATATACTCTGGCACCCTTATTAGGATTCGGCATTGCTCTTAATTAGAGGCGCAAATTAGGTTGATCATGTGATATGACATGTGATCCCTGCTGCACTATAAACCCAGGCGAGCAAAAGGCAAAGGTCTAAAAGTTCAACAAGATGTAGAAGTTAATTGGGGGAGACTAGTCCCCCACTTTTTTATTCATGTTGCTACTAATAAGAATGGTGTTGTGTTGTTTAACTTTTACATTACCTCTCTACAGGGCTGACCCTATAACCTTTACATTACATCTCTACAGAGCTGACCCTATAACCTTTACATTACATCTCTACAGGGCTGACCCTATAACCTTTACATTACATCTCTACAGAGCTGACCCTATAACCTTTACATTACATCTCTACAGGGCTGACCCTATAACTTTTAAATTACATCTCTACAGAGCTGAGCCTATAACCTTTACATTACATCTCTACAGGGCTGACCCTATAACCTTTACATCTCTACAGGGCTGACCCTATAACCTTTACATTACACCTCTACAGGGCTGACCCTATAACCTTTACATTACATCTCTACAGGGCTGACCCTATAACCTTTACATTACATCTCTACAGGGCTGACCCTATAACTTTTACATTACATCTCTACAGAGCTGACCCTATAACCTTTACATTACATCTCTACAGGGCTGACCCTATAACTTTTACATTACATCTCTACAGAGCTGAGCCTATAACCTTTACATTACATCTCTACAGGGCTGACCCTATAACCTTTACATCTCTACAGGGCTGACCCTATAACCTTTACATTACACCTCTACAGGGCTGACCCTATAACCTTTACATTACATCTCTACAGGGCTGACCCTATAACCTTTACATCTCTACAAGGCTGACCCTATAACTTCCCCTTTTTTGTAGAAATCACATCTTTATATGGGCAGCAATGTGGAGTAGTGGTTAGGGCTCTGGACTCTTAACCGGAGGGTCGTGGGTTCAATCCCAGGTGGGGGACACTGCTGCTGTACCCTTGAGCAAGGTACTTTACCTAGATTGCTCCAGTAAAAATCCAACTGTATAACTGTAATTGTATGTAAAAATAATAATGTGATATGTGTATAATCTGAAATGATGTGATATCTTGTAACAATTGTAAGTCGCCCTGGATATTATTTATTTCTTAGCAGACGCCCTTATCCAGGGCGACTTACAGTCGTAAGCAAATACATTTGAAGAATCACAGCACAGTATGTTTATGCTAACGTAGTGAAAAAAATTAAGCTGACAAATGGTTTTTGATTCAAAAACACTTTATATACAAGAAAGGTATACCTCCAATACAATCATATAAGCACAAGATTTAAACTGACTTTGGACAAGGCCTCAGTACAGCTCAGTGCATATGTTTGTATTAGAAAGCACGGATATCCATGGAGTCAGTTCAAAAGAGATGAAAAGACTGACAAATCTTTACAATGTTTGATATTTATACCTTTGTAAACAATTGTTGACTCCACTCCCATTTGTCTTACCTCTGTCCAATGATAGGGGTTTCCACTCTATCTATCATTGCACACTCCCTCTGCGGGGAAAAAGGGGGTTGGGGGGGGGGGGTTGCATACCACATTGTACCTAGCAGGGCGCATCCATCTTGTCTTTCAGTTCCCCTCCCCCATCTCACACTATCTCTGCTAATCTGCCTTTTGGCGTTTAGCTCAGACACCTATCTGTGACTATGAGTCGTGTTAGGCTATGCAAAACTGAACATAGCTGGTTTTGCCGATGGGAAATGAAAGAACTCGAAACCTACACAATACTGTATAGAAACTTAATATAAACGCATATTAAAGCAACTGAATTAGTAAGCACATTAAAACCACTATGAAAAAACACATTCACACACAATTTAAACATAATGATTAAAAACAGCTTAACTATAAAAGACACACATAAACATAATGTAAAACTAATAATTAGTAAAAAAAAATAATTAATAACATAATTAATACCTCATGCAGAAAGCCATCACTACACTAACTTGGCCTTTTTTGTACATATGAAATGTTTTTAAACAGATATATTATACATTCAGGGAAATATCTGAGATGGGTGCATTTATTTTACAATTACACAAAAACGTGCTACATAAAGGTGACCTTTGACTTTTGAGTAAGGTACTTTTTCAGATTCGACTGTAGACTACAGATAGAGCCGGCTTCAGCCCCAGTTTGATATTAGAACGAGATGAGATTGTTTTACAGACTGGTTTTACGGTGCTGATGGAAATGTAGTTAAACTTAGGCTGTTTTTTTCCCCACAGAATCAATGTTAAAGTAAGGATGCCTACCCAAGTTACAGGTTCAACACGACAGGAAAGAGCTGTAGACAAGCACCTATCAATTGACAATAAACAGAACATAAAGCAGTGAAAATTTATAGCGTTTTTTTGAAGGGGCGGGAAGTCTGGGAACTGAAATGCACCTGGACTGTAAATAGCGTTTAAGTCTTCCTTCCCTTGTCTACCTGAATTAACGTTGCTTGTTACATTTGTATGTGTGAGTGATTTTTAATCAAAATTCTAATTTCAACTTCTACCCATTGTGCACATCGGAATCATTTAATTTACATTTTTTCCAGTTCAATATTTCTTTATTTCCATGTTTCATTAAAAAAAAAAAAATTTATATGGAAGAGCATTCATAAAAAATTGTAAAAACCAATAAAAAAGGAAACTTACTCCAGTCGTGGGTTCTAAATCGGAACTATGTAAATAAGTTAAACAAAAGTTATGCACATGATTACATGAACATTTTCCATATTAATGCACTATAGATTCAATTTTTTTTGCTGAAAAGTTGATATCAGTTAAAAAGCAAGTAGCTTCAAAGTCTCTGAATCTGCTTTTAACTGGCATTGAGCTTCATTCGAGCTTGGCTGGAGAATCCTAAGTGAAGGCACTGAAGCCTTCCTTATTCCATTCAAATCATGTGACAGTGTGAACTTTTCAATCCCCACGTACTCTACATTTATACAGACGAAGAGTAGATGAGGCTGAGAGTTCAAGGGTCACATTGTCTCATGACTTGAAAGGATGGCTATTCAGTGCTGGCACTTAGGATTCCCCAAGCAAGCTCAAAGCCAGGTGATTTAGAGACAAATTATAATAATTCAGTGCTGGAGGAACAGAACCCCAGTAATGACATGTGAAAAAAAGGAATTAAAATGACATTGGAAGCTCATTTAAATTGGAAATATCACCAGCTGCGTACATCCGAGACTTGAGCTCCCCTCCCCTTCACATCATTGGCTGTCAGCATCCCCTCTTCATGTTTTGTCAAGCAAAGCAGAAGTCACCCTTGTGAGCAGGCCCGGATGAGGCCTAGGCAAACCAGGCAGCCGCCTAGTGCGGCAAATTTAGAGGGGCAGGAAAAAAAAACACAGTAACTGGTATTGCACTGAAGAATCCTATCCAAACACGCTCTTTTGCATGATATGGAGTGATCGATAGTAAATTGCTTTTGTTCAATCTATTATGCTGTTCTGTAGAGAAAACTGCTTTATAGAGACCCTAAGTTTCAAGAAGTAAGCTAATAGGCAGGCATTGATTTTTGCTGTCAGTACAAGAATTTAGTAAGTTCATAATTTAAACTTATGGGAATTCACAATATTTTGACAATAAATACCAATGATAATAAAATGTGTTCAATTCTGTATTTTACCTATCATTTATTTTATTTATTTATTGCATTTATATAGCGCTTTTAATACAAAAATATCGCAAAGCACTGTACAGTACATTACAAAAAGCATTTACATTTATACAACACAATACCTTTGTATAAAGGACCCCAGGCATGTCACACACACACAACTGCTACATATTAAATAGCATATTTAAAAAACAGTATATAAAAAAAAATGTTAAATAGCAGAAATTTAAAAGTTACATTAAAACCCACTAAGATAAGAAAGCCGTTTTATAAAAGTATGTTTTTAGTCTTGACTTAAAAACTGTAACAGTCCCAGCTTCCCAGACGAAAGAAGGAAGGGCATTCCATAATTTAGGGGCTCTGCATTAAAAAGCTCTTCCTCCCGTTTTCATTTTGTTGACCCTAGGAATAACCCTTGGGATACCAGAGAGAAGTGTACTACAGTAATCAATTCTAGATGAAACAAAGGCATGCATTAGTCTCTCGGCATCAGATACAGAAATAATTGGTCTAAGTTTGGCTATATTTCTCAAATGGTAAAAAGATACTTTAGTAAGTTCGCTAATATAAGCTGACATCCAACACTTGATGTCTGCAAGACAAGCAGCAAGTAACTCCCAGGCAGAAGTATTTCCTGGCTTTAGGGACAATTATAGCTGGGTATCACCCACATAGCAATAGAATTTCACTCCATGTGTGAGGATAATATCACCTAACGGTAGCATATGCAATGAAAATAACAACGGACCTAGAACAGAGCCCTGTGGAACATCGCAGACAACTTCAGACCTTTCAGATTTTGCCTCCCCATAGAGACAAACTGAAATCTATCAGAAAGATCATTTTTGAGCCAGTGTCTGGTTACCAGTGAGACACTCCTTCTGAAGACACTATTTGGCATAATAGCGGGATAGGCTGAGACAGTTCAGGTTTACAGACTCCCGTCATCACCATCAACAGACAGGCGTGTCGGGTTATTCAATTGATCCATGATAAGCCGTTCGTGTATCTCAATTACAACTGAGAAATATATTAATAACAATGATAAACTTGTGAAGTACTGTATTTCGTGTTTCTGTATTTGCTGCACATACAAACGGCATTTGCTGCCTTCATGTTTATAGCCTTCGTGCTTACCCTTAAGAAAAAAGAAAAAAGGGTATGCATTGGGACTTGTGCAAGTATTCTCAAAGCATTAAGTTAGTTTATTAACAGTGCCAGTGAGACTAGCTTTAAATACTCAAAATAGTCTGATTGAGCAATTTCCAATATTCATTTTCTGGCTCAAAAAGCCAAGAGTCTTCATGTTGCAGCCCTGCCCAGTCGGCCTCATCAGTGGAGATCCAACGACCTTTCAGTGATTGAAGGTCTAATGCCAGGCAGAACAGGTGGCCGAACCACCAGCTATCACTGCACTTCACAGAGAAGCACACGCTGTGTCACTGGACAACAACAGGGACTTCCTTCCCGAGCCAAGTCATGCAAACAGTTACACAGCAGCTGTGTCAATAGACATGCTGTCTGGCTATTAGAAAAGGATCTCTAGGAGTCAGGAAGCTAATGGAGTATAAAGTCGTACATTTACAGCTTTTGGGAACAGATTCAAGATTGTGGTGATCAGAACTTCAGTCTGAACTGATCCAAAACTTTTTTTTTTTTTTGTAATTTGTAGTGCTCACCATTCTTTTTAACCAGTTGTACAAAAGGGATGGGAACCAAGTGTATTAGCCTTATTCACAAAGCTCTTGAGTTGAGTTTTTTTTTTCTATTATTATGGATAAAATTATATTTGTGAAATTGTTTTAGACTGTTAAACTGGTCTAGGCTGTTTTAAACTGGTCTAGGCTGTTATTAAAGTGGTCTAGGCTGTTACTAAACTGGTCTAGGCTGTTATTAAACTGTTATAAAAAATGTAAAGGTGAATTTCCTAGGATCTTGTTGGCCTGTCATTAACTTAACTTCTGTTAAGAAGTTAAGTTAATAGGCATAGGCACTGAATAGGCTGAACTCATCTAACATTGTGTTTATAGCTTAAAAAGTCAAAGTAAATATGTGTTACAATTACAAATACATTGTGTACTAAGTTGCTGTGTTGGATGGTGAAGAGACACAGGCAACGCTAACCATTTTGGAGACTAAATGTTATTGGAGACTAAATGTTATTAGTATGTTATGTTATGAGGACAGCAGTGTGGAGTAGTGGTTAGGGCTCTGGACTCTTGACCGGAGGGTTGTGAGTTCAACCCCAGTGGGAGACACTGCTGCTGTACCCTTGAGCAAGGTACTTTACCTAGATTGCTCCAGTAAAAACCCAGCTGTATAAATGGGTAATTGTATGTAAAAATAATGTGATATGTGAAATAATGTATAATGTGATATCTTGTAACAATTGTAAGTCGCCCTAGATAAGGGCATCTGCTAAGAAATAAATAAATAAATAAAATAAAAATTAGTATGCTGTTAGAAAGGCAACCCAATGTTGATATTTAATTTTAAAAGCTGAAACCAAAATTATAAAACTGGATGCTCTTTGAAAAAAATGGGAGCAATTCATATTAGAATAAGGTGGAGAATTATGAATGGAAAATAAACAGTTTCTGTTGCCAATTCTATAGGTACCAATACCTTACTTTTGCTTGATAACATATCCCTGGTATCCAATGGTAACACAGTATAAGGTTGCAGCAAGATTGCATTGTTTTTCTCATTGTCCCTCCTAGGTAATTCTCTGCTGCTGAACTCATCCATGCAGCCTGACCTGGCAGTGAGCCGTACCTACAGTGGAGCGATCTGCTTTCAGGACCCCATGGACAAGGAGCTGATGACCGAGTCCTCCTTGTTCGACCCCTTGCCAGACATCAAGGTCAAAGTTCAAAGTTCGTTCATGGTGTCACTGGGAGTTGCGGACCGAGCCGAGTATCACGTCAAGGCTCACCCCGAAACCTTCCCCAGGGGGGTCAACAGAGACTGCAACACCCTCAATGGCATGAATGAAACACCGCTGCACCCGAGCCTGTCCACTGTGCCCTCGAAACCCGAGCTCAGAACAGTTGGCATATTCGGGCATCTGGGTGGACGGCTGGTGGTCCCCAATACAGGTGAGCTTCAGAAATCTGAGATTAACTTTTGTAGCTTTTTCAGACCATAGTAGGATTTTGATGATTTTTATGCGTGAGCCTTTATTGTATATCTGCAGCGCACTAATAATAGTACTTCCAAATACATGTTTTATAGCAGTCACGTCAAACACATACCGGTACACTTCTACCAAACCAAGATATCAAAGAAAAAGCAATTTAATACAAAGCCTATTCACCTTGGGGTCGGCAGTTCGAATCCAGCCCGTGTCAGTAGTTGATTAAAGGTTATTTATCGGACGTCTGTTTGATAAGGTTTTCTGGATCCAGACAAGGTCTTCTGTAATGTAATTTTTTGTTTGAAGCAGCAAAGAATCTGTTGAACCTCTGTGCTGACAAAAACCTTGTACTAAGTAACTGTGCTCTCTGAGGTCCAGACGGATGCAAGGTGTACTGTTCCGTGAAGCAGATTGAGCAGGTCACAGAAATCATAAAGGAAGAAGCCCTACAGTATGTGACTGGAATACAGCACACACTTTTACTCACCAGCATCACCACAGCAGTAAAGATGATTCTTTATTCTAAGCTTGATTTATATTCTTTCAGATATATCATTTTTCTGGAACAAACCACTTACAGAGGTCAATAATAATGTTATTTCTGGATAGAAAATCATATTACTGTGTAGCCAGTTAGAGGAAAACACCTGATATTTATTCTTACCTGACACCCTTTTTTCTTCTCATTTCTTACCACGCCCCTTGTATCTTGGGGGTTGTCTTATTTTGACTCGATCTGGATGTCCTGAGGACTCACACCATTGGGCCAGCTTATTTTGGAGATTAATTAATCCTAACAGAAAAAAAAAAAAAGTATTCTTACGATAGCAGTTTGGACATGTGCTACAGCCTAACTCTAATATTTACTGTATATATGTTCTAATATATAACAAAAGCTGCTATGTTTTGCTGAGCTTTGTTAGGGTGCATTTACATTTCATCATTTCCATCCTTTTTTTGTTGTTATTTTATCATAGTTTTATCACGGTGGCTGTTTGAAGTTATCTCTTTACTGTTAACAATGCGCCCTGGTGAGTGTAACAGGAGTAGAGGTCTGCTTGGGCCTAAATTTAAAATCCGATCCAAACCCGACCCGACCAAACAAAATCCAAACCCCACCTGAGCTCGAGACCTTTGAAATATTTGCAGACCTGACCCGACCCGACCATCTCCACAAATATCTTCCTAACACACTATTGCAACTAAGTACATCAGTGTAGAGTATTCCCGCTTTCCAGTTAAAACATAAATAATTAATCATATCTCATTAACTTCCTTTCCTAGTAATCCAACACTGCATGATTTAAAAAAAGACAACAACAGGCTTCTTCAAAACGCTGTTACCATAAATAGTCACACAGAAAATTCTCTTGCAAATTCGCATACTCATTTTGGTCAAGCCGATTTCTTATAAAACCACTAAATTAACGTTCAACAACAAATACTACACCACAACTATGGCTTTTAAAACAGCTGCAGAGATGAATTTCCACATGGACTTTTATTATCGCTGAATACAACAATGTCGTAGATTTAGATGCACCTTTCCAGCAACGGAACTCTCCACTGCTACACATTCTCCTGTTGATAGGTTTTATTTTCCTCCATCAGCCTATATACAGATGAACCCGCTTTCTATCATGATTGCCATGCGAGCATACTTCTTGGTGACGTTGGTGTTTTGCAACTGAACTGTATCCGGTTAACACCGCCACGCAGCATTTGTTGTCAGGCTGCACAAAATGTCAGTTTATCAGCTGAGATTATCATTGGTTTTTAGTTGCGTTAGAAATTAATTATATCGTGTGGTAACTTAGTAAAGTCCGGCGACAGCCCAGGCTGCACAAAACGAACAAGCAGGTTTGTGAAACGATATTACAGAGGTAATTTCTCAAATAACCTATGGTGCATGGCGAGTGGTTTTTCAAAAATCGTGAAGCAGGAAGTGAGTTTTAGGAAGCACTTGCACACAGAGGAAGCAAAAAAATACTCACTTAAAATTAAAAACGCCATAATCCACTCACTGATAACACTAACACGACCTGAGCTGAGCTTGAACCATAATATACAAACTACATCTGACCCGACACTTAGCGGGTGTCAAGTCCTGTCGGGCTCGGGTGGAGAAGTAAGGCTCTAAACAGGAGTGCGTCTCAAGGCTGTCCCTCTTCTATCACACTTTGCATCTGTATCAGCCGGTGCAAGGATTGGGCTCCCCAAAGGATAATTGGTCAGAGCGGCATTTGCTGTGCAATGATTTAGGAGCTCCTACAGGCGGCTCTGCTGTCAGATCAGATAAAAGCATGTCAGGGTAGCAGGTGTTTTTTTTAATGAAAGCTAACTGGTGTTGTCAAGTTGAAAATGCACATGGCAGTGCCTGCATTCTCCCAAACTCACACCATGGCCCCGGCAGTGTCTGCATTCTCCCACATTCATACCATATCTCACCAGGCTTTTCAACCCCATTTCAAACTCAGCACCTCAATAAACTGGTTGATTATCCCCCAAGGGGGCTGAAATCCCCAGTGACAGGGATGTAGTGGAGGTGTTCATACGTACATGTTGCACATTTATACATATAGCTGGAAAACCGCTGTTACAATTGGGGATGAAAATTGGTATTAACATTATTTAATATAAGTTATTGAAAGTATGATATTACTGGTGTCTGTCCATACATTTATCCATCTGTGTTTCACACATTTGTGCATAGCATTGTGTCAGATTGCTGTTAAGTGGCTCACTGGTGTGAGTCTTATTGTGTGGATTAATACAGAATGATTTGGTCAATACAACAATGAGTCAAGCAATAAGAACAAGGTATCAATGCACATAATTACCAATTTCGGAGACAAAAGAACTCTGCATAAGCCTTTTTATACCTAACTGGTTACATCAGTTTTCAAATTTTTTATTTTTTTTTGTAACTGTTTCCCAATATAGTTTGGTATCCACTCAAACCAATTCTTGGTAATAAACACACTCACGATTAATGCAATTGACACACACACCCTGTTAATAAGATATATTACTAGAAGAGAGTACAGCAGAAGAGTACAAGACACCAACAACTCCATGTAGCACATCCAAATAGGCAGTAACTTTCCACAAGCTTGCCTTTATGTTTAGAACTTACAAAATGTGAATCGAAAAAAAAGAATACACAGAGTATAGAAACATATCAAACAGAAAAACATTATGAAACAGCACCTCATCTTCCAGCATGGTGATTAAAACATTACGAAACAGCACCTCATCTCAGCATGGTGATTAAAACATTATGAAACAGCACCTCATCTCAGCATGGTGATTAAAACATTACGAAACAGCACCTCATCTTCCAGCATGGTGATTAAAACATTATGAAACAGCACCTCATCTTCCAGCATGGTGATTAAAACATTATGAAACAGCACCTCATCTCAGCATGGTGATTAAAACATTATGAAACAGCACCTCATCTCAGCATGGTGATTAAAACATTACGAAACAGCACCTCATCTTCCAGCATGGTGATTAAAACATTATGAAACAGCATCTCATCTTCCAGCATGGTGATTAAAACATTATGAAACAGCACCTCATCTTCCAGCATGGTGATTAAAACATTATGAAACAGCACCTCATCTTCCAGCATGGTGATTAAAACATTATGAAACAGCACCTCATCTTCCAGCATGGTGATTAAAACATTACGAAACAGCACCTCATCTTCCAGCATGGTGATTAAAACATTATGAAACAGCACCTCATCTCAGCATGGTGATTAAAACATTATGAAACAGCACCTCATCTTCCAGCATGGTGATTAAAACATTACGAAACAGCACCTCATCTTCCAGCATGGTGATTAAAACATTATGAAACAGCACCTCATCTTCCAGCATGGTGATTAAAACATTATGAAACAGCACCTCATCTCAGCATGGTGATTAAAACATTATGAAACAGCACCTCATCTTCCAGCATGGTGATTAAAACATTATGAAACAGCACCTCATCTTCCAGCATGGTGATTAAAACATTATGAAACAGCACCTCATCTCAGCATGGTGATTAAAACATTATGAAACAGCACCTCATCTTCCAGCATGGTGATTAAAACATTATGAAACAGCACCTCATCTTCCAGCATGGTGATTAAAACATTATGAAACAGCACCTCATCTCAGCATGGTGATTAAAACATTATGAAACAGCACCTCATCTTCCAGCATGGTGATTAAAACATTATGAAACAGCACCTCATCTCAGCATGGTGATTAAAACATTATGAAACAGCACCTCATCTCAGCATGGTGATTAAAACATTACGAAACAGCACCTCATCTTCCAGCATGGTGATTAAAACATTATGAAACAGCATCTCATCTTCCAGCATGGTGATTAAAACATTATGAAACAGCACCTCATCTTCCAGCATGGTGATTAAAACATTATGAAACAGCACCTCATCTTCCAGCATGGTGATTAAAACATTATGAAACAGCACCTCATCTTCCAGCATGGTGATTAAAACATTATGAAACAGCACCTCATCTCAGCATGGTGATTAAAACATTATGAAACAGCACCTCATCTTCCAGCATGGTGATTAAAACATTATGAAACAGCACCTCATCTTCCAGCATGGTGATTAAAACATTACGAAACAGCACCTCATCTTCCAGCATGGTGATTAAAACATTATGAAACAGCACCTCATCTTCCAGCATGGTGATTAAAACATTATGAAACAGCACCTCATCTCAGCATGGTGATTAAAACATTATGAAACAGCACCTCATCTCAGCATGGTGATTAAAACATTATGAAACAGCACCTCATCTTCCAGCATGGTGATTAAAACATTATGAAACAGCACCTCATCTCAGCATGGTGATTAAAACATTATGAAACAGCACCTCATCTCAGCATGGTGATTAAAACATTATGAAACAGCACCTCATCTTCCAGCATGGTGATTAAAACATTATGAAACAGCACCTCATCTTCCAGCATGGTGATTAAAACATTATGAAACAGCACCTCATCTTCCAGCATGGTGATTAAAACATTATGAAACAGCACCTCTTCTTCCAGCATGGTGATTAAAACATTATGAAACAGCACCTCATCTCAGCATGGTGATTAAAACATTATGAAACAGCACCTCATCTCAGCATGGTGATTAAAACATTATGAAACAGCACCTCATCTTCCAGCATGGTGATTAAAACATTATGAAACAGCACCTCATCTCAGCATGGTGATTAAAACATTACGAAACAGCACCTCATCTCAGCATGGTGATTAAAACATTATGAAACAGCACCTCATCTCAGCATGGTGATTAAAACATTACGAAACAGCACCTCATCTTCCAGCATGGTGATTAAAACATTATGAAACAGCACCTCATCTTCCAGCATGGTGATTAAAACATTACGAAACAGCACCTCATCTTCCAGCATGGTGATTAAAACATTATGAAACAGCATCTCATCTTCCAGCATGGTGATTAAAACATTATGAAACAGCACCTCATCTTCCAGCATGGTGATTAAAACATTACGAAACAGCACCTCATCTTCCAGCATGGTGATTAAAACATTATGAAACAGCACCTCATCTTCCAGCATGGTGATTAAAACATTATGAAACAGCACCTCATCTTCCAGCATGGTGATTAAAACATTATGAAACAGCACCTCATCTCAGCATGGTGATTAAAACATTATGAAACAGCACCTCATCTTCCAGCATGGTGATTAAAACATTATGAAACAGCACCTCATCTCAGCATGGTGATTAAAACATTATGAAACAGCACCTCATCTTCCAGCATGGTGATTAAAACATTATGAAACAGCACCTCATCTTCCAGCATGGTGATTAAAACATTATGAAACAGCACCTCATCTTCCAGCATGGTGATTAAAACATTACGAAACAGCACCTCATCTTCCAGCATGGTGATTAAAACATTATGAAACAGCACCTCATCTCAGCATGGTGATTAAAACATTATGAAACAGCACCTCATCTTCCAGCATGGTGATTAAAACATTACGAAACAGCACCTCATCTCAGCATGGTGATTAAAACATTACGAAACAGCACCTCATCTTCCAGCATGGTGATTAAAACATTATGAAACAGCACCTCATCTTCCAGCATGGTGATTAAAACATTATGAAACAGCACCTCATCTTCCAGCATGGTGATTAAAACATTACGAAACAGCACCTCATCTCAGCATGGTGATTAAAACATTATGAAACAGCACCTCATCTTCCAGCATGGTGATTAAAACATTATGAAACAGCACCTCATCTTCCAGCATGGTGATTAAAACATTATGAAACAGCACCTCATCTCAGCATGGTGATTAAAACATTACGAAACAGCACCTCATCTTCCAGCATGGTGATTAAAACATTATGAAACAGCACCTCATCTTCCAGCATGGTGATTAAAACATTATGAAACAGCACCTCATCTTCCAGCATGGTGATTAAAACATTACGAAACAGCACCTCATCTTCCAGCATGGTGATTAAAACATTATGAAACAGCACCTCATCTTCCAGCATGGTGATTAAAACATTATGAAACAGCACCTCATCTTCCAGCATGGTGATTAAAACATTACGAAACAGCACCTCATCTCAGCATGGTGATTAAAACATTATGAAACAGCACCTCATCTTCCAGCATGGTGATTAAAACATTACGAAACAGCACCTCATCTTCCAGCATGGTGATTAAAACATTATGAAACAGCACCTCATCTTCCAGCATGGTGATTAAAACATTATGAAACAGCACCTCATCTTCCAGCATGGTGATTAAAACATTATGAAACAGCACCTCATCTTCCAGCATGGTGATTAAAACATTACGAAACAGCACCTCATCTCAGCATGGTGATTAAAACATTATGAAACAGCACCTCATCTTCCAGCATGGTGATTATAACATTATGAAACAGCACCTCATCTTCCAGCATGGTGATTAAAACATTATGAAACAGCACCTCATCTTCCAGCATGGTGATTAAAACATTATGAAACAGCACCTCATCTCAGCATGGTGATTAAAACATTATGAAACAGCACCTCATCTTCCAGCATGGTGATTAAAACATTATGAAACAGCACCTCATCTCAGCATGGTGATTAAAACATTATGAAACAGCACCTCATCTCAGCATGGTGATTAAAACATTATGAAACAGCACCTCATCTTCCAGCATGGTGATTAAAACATTATGAAACAGCACCTCATCTTCCAGCATGGTGATTAAAACATTATGAAACAGCACCTCATCTTCCAGCATGGTGATTAAAACATTATGAAACAGCACCTCATCTTCCAGCATGGTGATTAAAACATTATGAAACAGCATCTCATCTCAGCATGGTGATTAAAACATTATGAAACAGCATCTCATCTTCCAGCATGGTGATTAAAACATTATGAAACAGCACCTCATCTTCCAGCATGGTGATTAAAACATTATGAAACAGCACCTCATCTCAGCATGGTGATTAAAACATTATGAAACAGCACCTCATCTCAGCATGGTGATTAAAACATTACGAAACAGCACCTCATCTTCCAGCATGGTGATTAAAACATTATGAAACAGCACCTCATCTCAGCATGGTGATTAAAACATTATGAAACAGCACCTCATCTTCCAGCATGGTGATTAAAACATTATGAAACAGCACCTCATCTCAGCATGGTGATTAAAACATTACGAAACAGCACCTCATCTCAGCATGGTGATTAAAACATTATGAAACAGCACCTCATCTTCCAGCATGGTGATTAAAACATTATGAAACAGCACCTCATCTTCCAGCATGGTGATTAAAACATTACGAAACAGCACCTCATCTCAGCATGGTGATTAAAACATTACGAAACAGCACCTCATCTTCCAGCATGGTGATTAAAACATTATGAAACAGCACCTCATCTTCCAGCATGGTGATTAAAACATTATGAAACAGCACCTCATCTTCCAGCATGGTGATTAAACTTTACTATACTATTCTGTACATACTGTTGTTATGCCTGTGACGGGGTACCCACCCCTCGTGGATATTAATTTATGTATGTATTCATTTGTATTGTTGTTGTTGTTGTTGTTACTATATATTGTATGTATGTGTTTGTGTGCGGACGGACGAAAGCGGTCCGACCATTATTTCCGGTCTCATAAAGTGTAGCTGGCATGGATGGGGAAAGCCTGTGGAAATGTGGCTGGAGCCTTAATAAGGTCATTGTTTAATAGGTAATTAAGGCTCCAGTCATAGTATAAAAGACCCACTCCGGACTCAGAGCGGAGTAGAGTTTAGTGGAGATAAGAGTGAGAGCGAATGCTACCAGCCAGCGAACAAAGGTACTTGTTTTTGATAATAATTGTTTGTGTGTGTGTGTGTGTGTGTGTGTGTGTGTGTGTGTGTGTTATTTTACTTTGGCCAATGTGCCCTTTTCTTTTTGTGTGTTTTGTTTAAATCTTTATTTTTGTATTTAATTAAAATACGAGTGCAGCCGCACCGTTTTCCCCCCCCGTACCATTTGTGTTATTGTTTCATTTCGCTGGTCTGACATCACCCCTGCAGCCCTCACTGTCACAATGCCTCAGTATGCTTCTCCCTCATACGTTCTCTTTATCTTTCAGGAGTGAGTCTGCTGGTACCCCATGGGGCGATTTCGGAGGATACTTCCTGGGAAATGTACATGATCGTTAATCAAGAGCACTCAAGGTGAGTTCCACAACCCAAACCAGCTCCTCCAGTTAGGGGAGGCTTCACCCAGAGCCTCTGCTCAGGCAGCCGCTATTCAGTCCTATTCACAAAAATAAATTAGGTGTCAAACATTGTGTTTATTTCCCGGATAGCACACTCTCGAGCCATGTGTGCTTGGTGTCTCTTGCATGAGCAGCAGCCCAGACTTGCTAGGCAACACTGAAAACGTCCTATACTCGTATCACAAAAAGACAGGCACTGCCCTGTAATTAAAGGAATGCTTCCAAAGGATTTTATTACTTTTCTCCTTCAAGTAGGCTTACAGCGATGGTTATGAAACTGCATCCCTGTGTAGTAGTTTAGAATATCAAGCTGCCTCCATGACATAGCCAGAAGGGTGTGAGTTTCATAGCCTCCTTGCTGTGTAGTGCATATTTATGAAGATATAATATTTAACATTCATACCTCAATATCCTAGGCCACCCCCCACTGTGTATGGCAAGCCAAATTATCATTTAGAGATATCTCAAAGAGATATCTGTAAAACATTTCCAGATATCTTAAATTGAATTCCAGATATCTTTAATTTTGCAGTTTCTAAAATTAATTTAAAGATATCTGTAAATAAATTTGAGATAAGGAAAATGTTGTATATTGTTGTTTTGAAAAAAAAACATTCTTAATTAACAGATAATAATCAGTATTGTTTGTTTAGTCCAGACTGGCAGGGCAGCACAGCAGGTAATCTAAACTAAAACCATTTTAAATATTTACGACCCTCTGTTACTAATATCCAGTCCTTTTAGAAGTAGATCTAGAATGTTGTGGGGGAAGACAAACTTAATTAACATCACAGCATCTTAAGTCTCATAGTTTAAGATTTGAAATGTCATTTTACAAAGTGCATTCAATTACAACTACTAATTTCTCCCACGGCTGTAAATTGTTCTGGAGGTATGTCAGATCAAGGTTAGAGCCCTGCGAAGTGGATATAGTGGAGTCTTACTTTGTCACTCTTTTGCATAAATCAGGAGAAGCGGTCCCCAGATTGTCATGACATTTGGTATTCATATTATTTTGCATACATTGCTGAGAATATCATCTTCTGGGGATGTATGGAGGTGTCTGTCTGTCCGCACATCCGGCCATGTGTATGTCACACATATTTTTGCATATATCTGAAGAAATGCTTATGCATCTGTCATGAAGCTGGATATAAGTATTATTTTGCATAAGTTATTGAGAACATCACATTCTGGGGATATATGGGAGGCTGTGTGGTCCAGTGGTTAAAGAAAAGGGCTTGTAATCAGGAGGTCCCCGGTTCAAAGCCCACCTCAGCCACTGACTCATTGTGTGACCCTGAGCAAGTCACTTAACCTCCTTGTGCTCCGTCTTTCGGGTGAGTGACTCTGCAGCTGATGCATAGTTCACACACCCTAGTCTTTGTAGGTCGCCTTGGATAAAGGCGTCTGCTAAATAAACAAATAATAGTATCTGTGTAGCTATCTGTCACACTTATATGTTTGTATATACCATAACATGTATAAGAATAGAACTACAACACCGTTGATGGAGGCATTAGGCATACTGTGAAACAAAAAATTGCATCTCAGCTTGTTTAACCTAGGAAAGAAAACCTGCTGCATTAAACAAGAACACGTGTTATATAGTCAGGCGATCTTGCAAATGTTCTATTCCGTTACTCAAACAAGCTGTAATTGGAAATGATTGTAATTACACTATAGAGGTAGGAGCCAATCAAAGCTGTTGGAGAAATGTACGATAACTGATGAGGATTTGTGAATGTAATGACTGTGAGGCTTGTGGTTAAGGAATTTAATTGCATATTACAAAGCACGTGGCATATAATTAAGTCATTTTTTATCCTGCATGGTTGCCCCTAGCATGTAACATCATTCTGCTCCACAAATATAAAGTTTCAGGAGGCATTTATTAGAAGTCATTACCTTTGTGTATCTAATTACAGATTGTTAATGTGCTGCAGGGGGATTTTGAATTGTGCAGTAAGGTGTACAGTGCTGCTCATGACACTGTGAACCTGGCACTGACTTAAAAGATTTAAAAAGTAGCTTCTCTTACCAACTAATCTTAAAGGTAATTCAATGATTCTCTACTAAAAGGCTTTGGTAGCTCCCCTGACTGGCTCACTTGGTAAAGTCGTGGCTACGTGGTGTGCAGGGAGAGTTATATAGTCAGGGGGTATCGCATTACCTCTGGCACTCCCGTGGGAGGCACAATTGTCAGGGACTGTTTCTCCTCACCGTGCTATAGTGGACCCTACTGAACAAGCAGAGCTGCCCTTTGTGCTTCAGGGGCCTGCATCCGCTCTTGAGGACCTGGGTGTAAAGAGGCAATTGGTTTGGTCATGGAATCGGAGGATGCCCGCTGACTTTCGGTTCTCCTGAGTGAGGAATTGCTATGGTGAGGGAACATAATTGGGCATTCTAAACTGCACAAAAAACAGGGATAAAATAATGGGAAAAATAAATGGTAGCAACAGTGGTATGGGACATTGGTTGAACGGTACCACAGTGTCAGTTCCACATTTCATTGGTTAAAATGCAGTGGCCCAAATCATAGACACCTTCAATACAGGACAAGAACCACCTGTTTCTAATCAAAACATGCCTTCAGCCACATAGCCCAAATCAAAGCCATTTTCTAATTGATTTTCAAGTCAGTGTATACAATTTAAAGCACTGTAGTGTTGTGCCGATGATCTTAATTATCCATGAATCTGTCATTTCTTGCTCAGCAAAGGTCTGATATAAACAGAGTTCACCTTACAATATAGTTTTCATGCATGCTTGTAAGGGAATGAAATGGCAATATAGAACATATTTAACCAGTAACATTTATACAGAAAAACAATGCAAAAATACGTAAACGATTAATCAAGTTGTTGATGAAGAAAGTCTGGTTATCGATATTGATTTCATCCACTGATTCCTGTTTTCTAAAGTAGTGTACTAAAAAGAAATGTTTCAGTACCACTGTATTTCTTATGACTGAGTGTTAAGTTTTGGAAAAACAACAGGAAACAATAAGAAACATAGTAGACCTTCAGGATAATGGTATAACATTTCTGTCTTTTTCAGGGCAGGGTGTAGCCACGCAATCTAATCTTCTGGTACATTAACTGCATTCTACTGATCTCCAAAGCATGTAGTAATAGAGTATGTCACCTGAAATCCATTATTGTGCCAAGCAGCTTACGAAACTGTACCTTTAAAACACACAGATTCTGTGTCCCTGCTATATGGAATGGCATTTTCTGTGCAGCTGTTTTGTTCAGATAAGGATGCAGTCCTCCGGTCTCAGCAGAAACAGCAGCCTGTATTGCTGTAGAATTGAAAGATGTCAATAAAAATTAATTTCAGAATATCAGCATCTAACAAGTCCTCATGAAATTTCATAGGTTTTATTTTAGTGAATATTATTATTATTATTATTATTATTATTATTATTATTATTATTATTATTATTATTGTTTAGTCATTTTGCAGACGCTTTTATCCTCACTGTGCTACAGCGGACCCTACTGACCAGGCACCCGCTTTATCCAGGTGTTACAGGGCAGTAAAGGGTTACAATGCAAGCTTAATATTTAAATACAGTGTAGTTTACTGTAAATGCAAATAATACTACTAAAATACAATATGCAACAAGTTAGGATTACCACAAGTTATATCTACAATGACATAGTAGTGCAATAGTGCAAGGGAAGTGCATTAGATGAGGATCCAGTAACGTGGTGCTGAGGTCAGGCAAGTCCAGTGCAGAGCAGGAGGGGCAGAGCAAGGGATCTACAAGTACAGTCTAAGCAGATGGGTCCTGAGGAGGCACTGGAAGGCGGTAAAAGACAGAGCAGTCTTGAACTTCTCCGGTAGCTGGTTCCACCAGAGAGGGCAAAATATATTCTAAGGGACTGATGTAAGGATAGGCGCAGTACAAACAATTGAGACCAGGCAATTATTTTGCACTGTGGCCTATGTAAGCTTAACAGCAATGCAAATTACTCAACACGCACAAATAATGATCTGCAATCATGATGAGGGTCGCATTGAGTGCCGCCTGTACATCGGGCTGTTTAGCGGCCTCACTTATAGCCCAGAGGTGAGGTGAGTTAGGAGTACAGAGAGCAGTAGGTGATGTATGAGATTTGTGGAGCACGAAAATCAAGCCAAACAAAAAAATATGTCAGAGGCAGGGCAGCAAAGTCCTCTTGGCGCACAGAAAAAAAAGAAAAGTTTTCTGAGGAGGAGCTGAGAGTCCTTACGGCTGAGGTCACTATGAAATGGAGTTATTTGGAAAAACCTCAGCCAACATCAATTATGCTATCAAAGAGACCATATGGTCCTCTATAGTGGAGAAAGTCAATGCTGTCAGTGTTACCAGGAGGACAGTCAACCAGGTGATGAAAAGGTGGCAGGACCTCCAGCAGCGAACAAAAGCGAAACTCGCAATGCTGCACAGGCATGTAGCAGGAGGAGGGCAGCCATCCACATCACAGCTGACACCACACAAGAGCCAAGCATCGCCGCATCAGGAAGTGTACCAAAGCAGCCACCCTGAGGCCAATGACAAGTCTCTGAAGGTGTGTGCTTTTATACAGCTCTTAATTATTTGCTTCATTTTAATACATTTCAATATCATTTAAATTGATTAATGATGGCAAACTGCTAATTTGATAATAGGGGCAGAACGCCAGGTGAAAACCATTGTTACATACGCCGCATTTTTCGTGATCACTAAAGTCCCACTTTACGCCAGCTAAACACGTATTTTTGGCAGCAACATGGCTGTTTTGCAGCCGCAAATCCCTTTGCACGTATCCTTACATCAGCCCATAAATATATCTGAATACATAAACAATGTTCATACAAACTAAACAAACCCTCCTTGTAACTAGCTCCTAGTGACAAATGTACGATTACAGCGATACCATCTACATTTTCCAGTTGCTGTATTTAGTTTCTTCCCGTTTAAGAAGGCTACTTCAGAAAAGAATCCTTCCGAATTGAGGTGGTTTTAAAAAATACCTGTAGGGGGCTGTCACAAAGACGGCCGGAGTGGGTGGCGTCAGACCAGAAACAGGAACACAAACGACAGAGAGATGTGGAGTTTGGTGGAGCTGAGCGAATGCTTTCGCTCAGCATTTAATGAATAAACAGACAGAAAATAAACGTTTGTAACAAAACACAAAAACAGGACACGGCACTTGTAGCCAAAATAAACAGACGAACAAAACGGACTAGACAGTGCACAGACAGACGAACAAAACACGGTGAGCAGATAACTATTTACTTTACTTTTACAATTACCTCCGTCTCCAAACCCGTTCTCCACTCACCGAACACCTAACCACGAGTGACTAAAAATTTGCCTATTTATACTGTTGTGCTGGGATTCAATTACTAATTAATTATTCACTTGAATCCCAGCACGTGAATTAATTCTGTGCAACCCCGTGCTCACATATTACATTTAACCAGCACGTGAAGTGATTTGTGCTCTCCTCGTGCCTAAATACAAATCTACACTTTTTAAATACACGTGAAACACAGACCCGTTTATATCCTGTGTACCAATCTCTATACACCAACATTAACACACGCACCATACATCAACACATAACACACAAATGCACACAGGGGTGGGGCACTTTGCCACATATACCCCCCTTGTGCGCAGCACACATGGCCTCAACGGCCACCTCCCCCCTTAAATACCCAGCAGTCCAGGCCAAAGTCTCGGGCTGGGGAGGGAGGCTTCAGTGGGCCCATGGCTGGAAATGCTGTCAGCTCCCCTGCCGGTAGTGGCACGGCTGACAGCATGCTGGTCCCGTCCTGCAGCGAAAAAGCTGCGGGGGCAGGTGGTCCCCCGACCTCCCCCTTCTTCGTAGCCGGCAGCTCCCTCCTGTGGGGCTCCGGCCACAAGAACTCCTGCAGCGAAACTGCTGCTGGGGAAAGTGGTCTCCAGACCTCCTCCCCCTTCTTCGTGGCCGGCAGCTCCCCTTTCTGGGGCTCCGGCCACCGTACTCCCTGCGGAGGTACGGGCAGCAGAGGCAGCTCCTGCTCCTCTGCTCCGGGCGGTGGCGGAGGCAGAGGCAGCTCCAGCTCCTCTGCTCCTGGCGGTGGTGGAGGCAGAGGCAGCTCCAGCTCCTCTGCTCCTGGCGGTGGTGGAGGCAGAGGCAGCTCCAGCTCCTCTGCTCCTGGCGGTGGTGGAGGCAGAGGCAGCTCCAGCTCCTCTGCTCCTGGCGGTGGTGGAGGCAGAGGCAGCTCCAGCTCCTCTGCTCCTGGCGGTGGTGGAACCAGCAGGTATTCACCCTCTGCTGGTGGAGGTGGGAGGGGCAAGCAGTCCTCCCACTGCGGTGGAGGTGGAACCAGCAGGCATTCACCCTCTGCTGGTGGAGGTGGGACCAGCAGGTATTCACCCTCTGCTGGTGGAGGTGGGAGGGGCAAGCAGTCCTCCCACTGCGGTGGAGGTGGAACCAGCAGGTATTCACCCTCTGCTGGTGGAGGTGGCGGAGGTAGAGGCGATGGGGCTGGTGCTGGCCACTCAGAGGGAGGCTGTGGCGGTGCTGGCTCCCTCTGCTGTGGCAGCTGGGCATGTGCGCGCCGTGCTGCCTTCAGCAGCATAGCTAGAGGCTGCTGGGGGACACCAGCATCCTGCCCTTCTCCCCCCAAAAATTTTTCAGGGGGTTGAGCCTGTAACCCCTCCCCTTCTGGCTCTTGGGACGGCACCAGCAGGTATTCACCCTCTGCTGGTGGAGGTGGGACCAGCAGGCATTCTCCCTCTGCTGACAGCTTGGGTCCTACGGCTGTGGAAGCCCCGACTTCCCTCTTTTTGGGCTGTGGACGCACTGACTCCTCCCTTTTGGGCTGTGGACGCACCGACTCCTCCCTTTTGGGCTGTGGACGCACCGACTCCTCCCTTTTGGGCTGTGGACGCACCGACTCCTCCCTTTTGGGCTGTGGACGCACCGACTCCTCCCTTTTGGGCTGTGGACGTTCGGGCTCCCCCCACTCAGGCGTAGGACGTTCGGGCTCCTCCCACTCAGGCGTAGGACGTTCGGGCTCCTCCCACTCAGGCGTAGGACGTTCGGGCTCCTCCCACTCAGGCGTAGGACGTTCGGGCTCCTCCCACTCAGGCGTAGGACGTTCGGGCTCCTCCCACTCAGGCGTAGGACGTTCGGGCTCCTCCCACTTGGGCTGTGGACGCTCGGGCTCCTCCCACTTGGGCTGTGGACGCTCAGGCTCCTCCCACTTGGGCTGTGGATGCTCAGGCTCCTCCCATTTGGGCTGTGGAGGCAAAACCAGCAGGCATTCACCCTCTGCTGGTGGAGATGGGGACAGCAGGTACTCACCCTCTGCTGGTGGAGATGGGGACAGCAGGTACTCTTCCTCTGCTGGTGGACCTGCTACCTGGGCTGCTGTTCCACTTATAATTGCCTCCAGGTAGCTGAGGACCAACCCCACACCTTCCTCCCAGGTGCTTAGGGTCTGTTCCCTCGCATATGCCTCCCATCGCTCTCTGTCCATAAACCGCAGGAACTGGACGACTACTGGGATAGACTGGGCCTCCAGCCCAGCATTTTCCAGCATCCAGTCCCGCACTTTGATTTTTTTTCCCCTCTTTTTTTTCTCTCTCTCTTTTTTTTTTTTTTTAATCCAAAAATGCTGTTCCTGCTCTGGCCTGAGTCCTGGAGGCGCTGTAGATCCCACCGCTGCCACCACGTGTCACAAAGACGGCCGGAGTGGGTGGCGTCAGACCAGAAACAGGAACACAAACGACAGAGAGATGTGGAGTTTGGTGGAGCTGAGCGAATGCTTTCGCTCAGCATTTAATGAATAAACAGACAGAAAATAAACGTTTGTAACAAAACACAAAAACATGACACGGCACTTGTAGCCAAAATAAACAGACGAACAAAACGGACTAGACAGTGCACAGACAGACGAACAAAACACGGTGAGCAGATAACTATTTACTTTACTTTTACAATTACCTCCGTCTCCAAACCCGTTCTCCACTCACCGAACACCTAACCACGAGTGACTAAAAATGTGCCTATTTATACTGTTGTGCTGGGATTCAATTACTAATTAATTATTCACTTGAATCCCAGCACGTGAATTAATTCTGTGCAACCCCGTGCTCACATATTACATTTAACCAGCACGTGAAGTGATTTGTGCTCTCCTCGTGCCTAAATACAAATCTACACTTTTTAAATACACGTGAAACACAGACCCGTTTATATCCCGTGTACCAATCTCTATACACCAACATTAACACACGCACCATACATCAACACATAACACACAAATGCACACAGGGGCGGGGCACTTTGCCACAGGGGCGTGTCACCGTAACTTCTGTGCCTTGCGTATCCCCTGGTGGGCGTTGTTAAAACGTTTAGGAGTCTTTTCAGAAGAAGCCACTGTGGTTGAAAAGGGACATTCATCAGCAAGCCTGGTAAAATAAGAATCTAAAGCAGGAACAGCAACAGAAAATAAGAGAACACACAATAGGTTATTAAACAGGTAAGCAATTGAATATCATGATGATATCAATGGGGTTTTCTTTTCCATACATTGTACTTTTTATATTAACAGAATACTTCTTCTTCAGTAGTCCTTCCTAGTAGTCTGTGAACATTCATGGAACATTCATCCCTTTAAGATGACTCTGTGTCAGTCCTTTTCAATTTGGAGACAATCTGAAAACATATGTATTATTTTGTCAGTATTACTCCAGTTGTAATACAGTGCTTACACGGTTCTCCAGCTATCTGACACAAGGTTTAGATCCCCGCTTTGGGATCCTGCTTTGAATGCCGTTTGCATGGGAAAAACATTGTTGCTATCATTATTTTAAAAAAATACAAGAATGATGTCAGTAACATACACCCCCACCATGGCTGGAATTTCATAATAAATGCAATCAGCAGGATGAAATAGTTGATGACTATGATGTATATAAATAAGATGTACAGAATAGAAAAGAATGACAATGAATGGTGAAGTCGATTAACATGCCTGCTAGTATGTGGAATAACTTCTGATGTTGTGCTCTGGGCTCAACACAGAGTGTGGGGAAGAACAGTTGTCCCCTTGAGCTGGCATTAGCTCCTATCACTGAAAACCCCAAAACAACATGAAAACTTGCCGGGGACTTGATACTGGGCATAACAAGGTTCCTGTTAAAAAAAAAGAGCATCCATTGCCTGTCCTGTTGAAAATGGTTCAAACTTATCTAGATTAATCCTGTGTAATAGACCACCAGGGGTCTATCAATTTCAACTGTGGCAGATCTTCATACCACTGCCTTTCAAATCTCTAAAAAACAAACTTGTAAACAAACTGACTTGCACACCAGAATTAGTTAAGGAGCTTCTAAATTGATCTCCAATGGAAATGCAGTGGTTCCACTGCAATGCAACAGTTATGTACTGGTACTAAGAAACTAAGAAATTGTTCTGGGGGAGTAATCTGCAAACTGATAACATTTTTCAGTAATTTAGAACTGTAAATTGGTTCCTTTTTTAGACAGGTAACGAAATTCGGTAACGGATTACATTTTATGTAAAAAAATAACTTTGTTACTTTTCGGCTAATGCATAACGTGGAAATCATAAAGCGCTTCATGAGTGCAAGTCAAACCTTACATGCACATGAACACGCTTTTCATATCATCTTGGTAGAACATGGCGTCAGAGGAGGGATCGAGTGGGTTCGAGAGCTGGCTCTACAAAGGATATTTCAAGCTACATTTTATTCAGAGTAATACGTTATTTTAACTAGTTCCGGTTTTGTTTACAGATTACATTTTAAAAGTAACTTCCCCAATACTATATATAATTAATTTAAATGGCCTTCTTCACAATGTATCTGTTGCTCGTCATTTAATGCCTTTTGAATTGCAGGGCCAGAGAAATTGGTCATGCCATTAAACATGCATGAGCCACTTAGAGGAATGTTTCTCTCAGTGAGCAAAACGCTTCCTGCAAAGTGATGAGACTATTACAAGAATAGACGGAGAGGTAAGAAAAAAAGAAAGCAAAGATAAGTGTTAATGCAAATGTGAGTGTTTAAGTGCTGCTGTCACTGCCACTGCGCAAAACACCACTAACCCTGCCTGCTACCCTCAGGGAGCCAGAGTCACAGTGAGGGGACTTTGAATAATGCATTTCTGAAGGATGTGGAATTAGCATGCAGAGCCACATCAGCCCTGCAGCCACTCAATGTACAAGACATTACGCTTTCCTAAGGGCTGGCACACACATACAGTATGCAGCGTGGCATAGCTGGGCATTCTTGCGGTGCGATAGAGCTTAGTCCCCCACTGGGCACACATGAGCGGTATGCACTACGCCACTGACTTTTTGCTACAATATTGTAGAAAAATTTAATGCTAGTTGTCAGTACCACACAGTAGGCTATGTGCTTGAATATAATGTAATGTACCCCCATACTAAATAAAAACACTGGTTTGTTTATCAAAGTTGTTTTTCTGTGATCTATATGCAGGTGTATGAAATGAGCGATCAACTTGGCAAAGAAACATACACTGCTGACAGCAAATAGCCTACAATCATCAGTAGTGAACTACAGAAATGAAAAAAGGCAAAAAAGGTGATAACAGTATCATGTGATGCTGTGAGAGAATAGCGGTATAAAATACTGACATGCCTGTCCTGTTGTTGCTTCTATGGCTTCCCAGATGCGTGCCTTCATCTCAGCATCCTTGTAGGAAATATGGAAAGGATCAACACTTCAGGGTGCTTGGACACCTCCGTAGACAACAGTTTGTCATTCATGATTTTTCCTGTCAAGCATTTGTTGTCACCTCTTGGCTGTGATTGGTTAATTCACCGACGGTACCGCGTGGCAGCTAGAAAAAATGGTTCTGGATTTCATTTGAGCAGCACCGCTCAGCGACACTGCGATACTGGAGTAATATATATCTGTCTGGTCTGTGCAGCACCATTCAGTAACATTTCCAACGATACTGGCAGTAAAATGCTGCCTGATAAACGACAGCATTGTGCCGCATATGTGTGTCCCAGCCTTAATTCTACAGAAACGACTGTTTTAATAATCTAAACATTGACTACTACTAATACCACCACCAAACAAAAATCATAAGCCTGCTCTTTTGCATCCATCTTTTGTTTTTTATTGTTGTGACGGAAATATAATGAGTTCTGGTTGTAAATCTCCCTCTCGACCTGTGAGGGTACTAAGTAGTGAAAGGGAATGGCTGTGGACAGGTTGGCCTGACAGTTCATTCCGTGGGTCGGGAAGTCAGTCAGCCTGGAAGAAGGCGAGACTCCGGTGCGGGAACGTATTGACCTGGAAGGTAAACGAGGTAGCAGCTGCAGGCAATAGAATCAGCTGCAATCGTTTACCAAGGGGTCATGCATAATCGCATAAAAGGGGCCGGAGAATTGTAAATCTTTTCCTTCGCTTGGGTTTCAGAGAGACGAGGAAACTGGAAGGACCGGGAGATTTCCCCAAACAAAAAAACAGAGAAAGGAGTTTGTGAGTGTTTTGTTTGTTTTGTCTGTTTAGTTACTGTCTGTGTTTTTGTTATATAGCACTAGACGGCTAAACACCAATCCGGAGCTGTCACCAAGGGCCAGCACAAAACCGGATCACCACTGCACTACCGGGAGGGTGTTATTGTGCTTATGTAATGGCAATCCCACCCTACGCCACCCCACCCAATGGGTTGTCAAGTGAATCAGGCAAAGTGCTTCTGAAGGTTTTAAGCTGTGTTAGGCGATGAGATTGTTCCTACTATGCTTACCATTTTATAATAGCCAATTATAGTACAAGGTGCAAAGGTATGATCCATTTGGTTAAATTATACCTCAGAGATAACATTGCCCTATTTTGACAAACCAGTGGTGCTAATAACCCATGCACACTGGCAACCTATTCCAGTCCCATGCCATCATCATACCAGAGCTAGAGAGGCAGTGCTTATGGATCAGAACCATTGTGCTGTATTAGTCCAGGTTCCACTGCTTGTATCGTGGTATCCCTATAAAATGTATCTGTAAAAGGTATCCTGACCTGTGTGTGGTAAGATGTGTGGGAATTATAAGCTGTTTTGTAAATATGGAACAAGAAAACATTAGTTGATTAATTAACCACAATAAGTGATGACAAGCAAACCACAGAATTAAGAATAACCAAACGGTAACCTGGTCCCCTTTTAATTATTTTTTATCCACAAGTTGCATCTGAAAAGAACTGTCTCAAGGCTACGGGTTATATAAATTACTATTGTGCAAATAATATGCTGGTTGCATGTCAAAAGATTGCATGGGAGCCCCTTAGCAATGGTTGAACACCTGCCAGGAATTAAGATTAAACTGGGTAAGATTTCTAAACATCTGTGTTTCCCTAAGCCCAGAAGTTTTCTGTAGTGCAACAACTACACTAGTATCGCTGGAAACACCAAATGTATAGGTAAATCTTTAAGAAATGGTCTGTTCTCAAATCATTCTACTGTTTTCTGTTATTTCTTTATTTTTATTTATTTTTCTGTTCCCTTACCTTTCCTGATGTTTGCGTATGATTCTATTTTTTACGTGACTAAGGGGTTTAAGCATGCATAAGCTCTTTTTAGTCGTTTAGATGGGTAATTTTCAGTGCTTCCAGGCATTTAGTCGTCCGTCTATTTTAAGTTATTCACCGCTAGTTAACTTAGCTGACATACCCCTGCGTGCGATTTCCGAAGCATTTACACATCTGTTACTAGGCTTTTAGGGATTGGTGTAACTTCAGTCACTAATTGTTTCAAAGATAACAATTCACTACCCCTTTGATAGCGAGAATGGGAGGGTTTTTTTCGAAGTGGTTGCAGTGCACAGACAGAGAGAAGGAGAATGTATACTTTTGCTAGATTATACAGCCCCCATATTTGTTTTTGGACCTAAAATGATCAGATTAGTTTTTGACTAAATACACAAGCAATGTTGGATTTATGTGAGGAGATATCAGAGGATTTGAACTCCACAATGTGCAGCTTTGCCATTCCTGTGGCAGTGAAAATAACCACTGCCCTAAGATTCTATGGGGGCTTTTTAAAGTATGGAGGATATTTTATGCAGTGTTGCCAACTCCACAAAGCAGGAAGTCACCAAAGAAACCTCACAAAGTCACTAGATGTCGCTATTTAGACATTCTAAAGTCGCCATAAATGTTGCTAGACAATTTGCCAAGTATTCCAGATAGAAATCTCAAGAAGTCTCTAGATGTTGCTATTTAGAGACCTTTATAAAAAAAGATAATTGACCAAGTGTGCTGCATAGGCGGTTCTGGCAGTGGACTTGCTGCAGGTAGCAATGCTGGTAGCTGCAATGCTGACAACGGAAATGCTGACAGCGGAGCGAGGTCCTCCTCCAGTGGCAATGCTGACAATGGAAATGCTGACAGCGGAGCGAGGTCCTCCTCCAGTGGCAATGCTGACAATGGAAATGCTGACAGCGGAGCGAGGTCCTCCTCCAGTGGCAATGCTGACAATGGAAATGCTGACAGCGGAGCGAGGTCCTCCTCCAGTGGCAATGCTGACAATGGAAATGCTGACAGCGGAGCGAGGTCCTCTTCCAGTGGCAATGCTGACAGCGGGGCGAGGTCCTCCTCCAGTGGTAATGCTGTCAGAAGAAATGCTGAGAGTGGGGCAAGGTCATCCTCCCATGGTCCAGTGGCAACGCTGGCAGCTGCAAGGCTGACAGCAGGGTGGCATACACCGGCTGTGGCGGGGGCACTCCGTACTCCAGGAGTGGTGGTGGCACTGGCAGCGGTAATGCTGCCCTCAGCGCGGGACACTCCTGCAGTGACAGCGACGCTGCGTACTCTGGCAGTGCAACTATTGCGGTTGGAGGTGGTCTCCTCACTTCTCCCCCTCTTCTCTCTAGCTGGCGGCTCCCTTCTCTTGGGCTCCAGCCCCAGAATTTCCAGTAGCACAACTGCTGCTGCGGACACAAGAAAAGCCCCAGGTGCCTCACTCAGCCCTGTTTGGGCAGCCACTCCCACCTCCTGCTTTCCCCAATGGCAAAGCACCACTCCTCCCCTTTTAGACAGGTGAGGCAGACGTCCATCTTCTCCATTCTTCTCACACAAAAAGAAAATCCAGAAAAATAAAAAATGTGTACCCGCAGTACTGTTCCTGGCCTGCGTCTGTGGAACTGCTGTTTTCCATTTTCTGACACCATATCTGACCAAGATAGCATTGTAGTGAAGAAACACACAGTACTGTGAGTAAATGAATTGCTGATGCGCAGATTTATTAAACAAATAGATAGTTTAAACAAAACAAAACACTGTACACAAAAGAAAACGGCACGGTGGCCAAAACAGCAATTGTTAATTCTGTATTTTCCTTCACCTCCCAACTCTAGTTCCGCCTCTGAACACACAACCCCTTTATCACCCGTGATCACCCTATTTATACACCTGTGTTTTTGCAGGGAGGATTTTAACTGCCTCCCTGTCACCCACTATTCCACACACACACAAACACACACCCAGTGCTCACATAACCCAAACTATACAAAATAAACAAAAAACAGTTAATTTACAAAACACCAATGTCACCAAATTTTAACAGTCAGTCTTAAACAAATGCACACAAAAAAAACCTCTCTCATCAGTCGACAATTCATTCCTCTTTTAGATAATGACACAAACTGTTTCATTCCAGTTAATGACACAAAACGTATTTGTCTTGTAGCAAACTATATGCATTTGTTTAAATGTAAAGAACAATTAAATGTACAGTATTAAAACACTACTTTTTTAATTCTTTATTTTTTCTCGCACTCAATGTGCTGTCATAGGCAAACGTGAAACCTGGTTTATATCATGACCCGCTTTATATCACAAATTACGCCTGCATGTGAATCATGATATAAAGCTGGTTAATCTGTACTTCTTAACACATATCAACATTCACTCAATATCTAAATCTGTCCCAGTCCCAGTCCCTTTAAAAGTATTGCTTGAAAGTGGATCTGTGAATTGCTAACCTTTGCAGACAGTTCAGTTTTGCAATAACTGCAATAGGCCTTAAGAACATAAGAACATAAGAAGGTTTACAAATGGGAGGAGGCCATTCAGCCCATCTTGCTCGTTTGGTTGTTAGTAGCTTATTGATCCCAGAATCTCATCAAGCAGCTTCTTGAAGGTTCCAGACCCTCACAATTCTCTGTGTAAAAAAGTGCCTCCTATTTTCTGTTCTGAATGCCCCTTTATCTAATCTCCATTTGTGACCCCTGGTCCTTGTTTCTTTTTTCAGGTCAAAAAAGTCCCCTGGGTCGACATTGTCTATACCTTTTAGGATTTTGAATGTTTGAATCAGATCAGATGAGACCTTGGTTGAGTTGCCTTCCACAGGTTTTACCCAACCATTAAATTGCTGAGACTGTCACTCCTTTTGGAATCGCTGAGTGTGCTTTGGTTTTTGACTTTTGAATCAGGTGGACTGCAAAAATTATTTAAAAAATATGACAAAATGACCACTACGCTGCTTTTCATGTGTTCCTTTCCGTAACTACCAGCTACGAGCAAGTAACGCAACAGCGTGCATAATCATCGGGGCACGTTAACATTGTGTAGACGTGATGACGTCACCGTGGCGTGCAACTGACTGTACTACTTCTTCACTAGATTTGTCGCTAGTCGCTTTGACAATGTTTTTGTTGCTAGAGAAACCCAAAAGTCGCTAGATCTAAAGATAAAGTTGGCAACACTGATTTTATGTCAAACCGAATACAAGAATAAATAAATAATTAAATAAATAAATACATATAGAAATAAATAAATGTATTTATTTATTAATTTATTTCAACATTTACCGGATTCTGCTGAGTCAACGCCCCAGTTTGAACGATCACCCCACCCCAACTTTTAGCTGAAAGTCAAATTTTAACTATTAATTTCCAGGTTTTTAATAACCATGCACAAATAATGCCTGAGGAACTATCGCGGGTCACTTGAATAGAAAAAACTGCCTAGAAGTAGTTGCTCTGTGTATTGAATAATTCAGGGTTAGGGTTCATCTTTGGTTCAGATCGGATGATACAGACTCTGCAGTCTGATGGATTACGCTTTCCTGTTACTTTACAATAGACATATGTACTCTACAATACACATACTCTACAATACACGTTGTTTATTTTTAGACACTGCAAGAGCTTGTAACTCAGGCACCATTGTAAACGTAATCTATCGACTGGTACCTAATGTTAAAAATACAATAATGCCTGTAATTTCACCCCTACCTGAGTCAATGCCCCCCCCCCCCCATACACTTTTTCCTTAATGGCAACTTTACACCCCCCCAGGTGTTGACTCAGCAGAATCCGGTATTCCTTTATTTATTTATTTGTTCATTTATTTGTTCATAAAATATCCTCCATATCAAAGATCCATCAGTGACAACTCGGGTACAAGCCTAGCTCTACCATGTCCAAAATAGTGACTGAAGTGACTGCACGTGAATAAATATATATGCTTTCCAAAAACTACAATTGTCACAAAAAACAAAAGAATAATTGTATACAATTGCAGGGAACACGTTATCCCATCCTCTTTTTTGTATGGTCAGAGGATCTGTTGATCCTTTGCCTTGCGGGAAGGTTTTACATGAATGAAGAACTGCATCAACAAATATTTTTTACTTCCTGAAATGAAAGATTAGCTTTTCTGTTCTTTTTTATGTTCTGCAAAACCAGAGAGGCAGACTCTCCAGTTGTATTGAGGTTTGCAGCCATTTATTGTGAAGCACGCCTTGTGTTTTTTTTATTGTTTTTTTTTTTTTTCAGAAACCCAAATGACCTTTACAAATGCCTAACTAAATGTAGCCGATTCTGAGCCCCGTCTGCTCATTACCATTCTAATTCATATTCTGCCTCGTCAATGAACACATTAGGTTTTGAAAATCACAGCTACATTGACACGTCTAATCCAGTGTCACATGTAGGAGAGAATTTAGTCATGTAGATGAACATAAGTGATTTAGATGCTTAAACCCCTAATTAAACACTTTATTTACAAAAAACGGGGATATACTAGCCCTGACTACACTTGCCTAAAAAAAAAAAAATGTAGTCACGTATAAAAAATAGGGCCCATAGTGCATAAACTGTATTTTGGGTGAAGTGAATGTTATGAACTGAAATTCCAAGTGTTTCTGTGGAGTTGAGCACGCCTTTATTGAGTAAAATGCTACATTACCTTGAAGTCATGAGTACTTCCAATTAATACAGTACATACTTGCTAACTTATGGGGTATGCATTAACTACAGCCTTACATTTGAACTGTAATGCTAATTTGAACTACTGTACAAAAATTTGGTGTTATTTAGTCCCCATTTAGTCCTGCCTTAATAATGTGGTGAACCGCGGTTGCCGCAGGCAGGAGCTTCTCACAGGCAGAGATGGGACTCGACCCGGGGACCTCCCGCTTTGAAGCATAGCGCTGATACCACTGTACAAAGGAGCGGGGCTCACTTGCAGGAGCTGGTATCGGACTTATGTCTTCATGTTTTTAGATTGCGTCACCTACCAGCCTTGACCCCTAACCCTGTGCATGCTACAATAATATAAAAAATATTCTAGTCCGTAGTTAGCTACCCACTAGTACTAGGCTGTTTATTTTTTTGTTTTCTGTAAATCTTCCTTTTTCAGTCTGTTATGCTCTCCCTTTCCAAGTCAACAGACACGCTCCCTAAAATAATATATATATATATATATATATATATATATACAAAAATATTTGTTTTAAACTGTACCAATACTGCAGATAATATTGTATTCCTTATTGATTGCCTTGCTATGCAATATAACGCATCCAGGCTGTCTCCAAACACATCATATTGTATGTAATATATAGATGTACCTTCAGGGGTGTAGTGCTGTGGGGTCAGCAGGGAGAGCTGACCCCTCACTTCCTGGGCAGGGAGAGCACCGCTTCTGTACTTCACATGTGGCCTTACACAAATCATTTTTTGTTTTGCAAACCGATGCACTTCTGTTTCAAAACCTCAGTCTCATTCGCTCTTAAGCGGCTGCAATAGGACAGTGAGAAGAGCTGATTCTAGACCAAACCATTCAATAATAATAAGATGAAGAATCCAGTTGCTTATTCACCAGTCACAAACACGCAATGCAAGCGATTCAACTGCAGTTTGTATTTTAAATTGAAAACCCTGCCTTACTGGTCATGTGTTTCTGGCAATTCCCAGGCAGGCTACAATTGAATGTAACAACAAAGGTGAGAATGTGAAAGAGTGAATGGTCAGGTTAAAAATAGCGTTTATCAGATTATAGCCAATTGTAATCCGAAAATCTGTCTCTAAAGTCGAATAAACAAACATTTTAGATAGTGTCCTGTTTTCATCTGCACTATGAAACTAGGTTGTGTTTCACAGGGGGTATGAATGCTATGTGCCAGCTGTAGTAAAGAAAAAATATCAACAAAGAAAAAAAGGACACACCAAATTTGCATTCTTTTCAATGCCCATCAACGACGGCACTCCCAGCCTTTTTCATTCAGCTCATGTCCACACAATGAGATGTGCTGGGTAAATTCCTTTGCAATAACAAGGGACAGATTACTGAATCATGAACTCAGAAAAGAACCACGTAATGTCATTAAGAATCCTGCCACTAAATGCTACCTGGGATATGCTGACATTTTCTAAGAAACTTAATTGTCTTGAGCGAGACGCTATCGTTAGCATGCTGGAGTAGTGATTCCTTCAGGGACGAGCTCACAAGGCTGGGTTGCAAAGAGAGCAGGCTGCAGGAACTCAGATAGTCTATTTGATTTTTCTTGACAGTGCTCTTTGCTGAATTGCTGCAGAAACAGACGTATCACAGATCAGAAGTCACATTAAATGTTACACTTTCATGTGTGAGCTGTTGTATTGTTTTAATTAAACTGCATTTTGTGGATATTAGTATTTGGTGGGTTTACTGCTAAATGTACAGCTTACTGCTTAAAACAAACATAGCAATGCAATTAGAGAAATGTTTCGACAGGAATTGTCAATGGACTCAATTCTCAAATTCAAATCTTCATTAGCACATTTTCTAGCACAAGTAACAACAATAAAGTTGAACAATTTATAGCTAAAGAAAAATACAGTCAACATTCGAATATCCTTTACCCAGATACCCGTCAGTCGCGTTTTACCACCCTTGTATTAAGAAAAAAATCAATCCCCATTATATATTATAATTCTTTGTAACAAATTAATGTACTTACTCGTCACACGCAATTTCAACTCCGTCACCAGTTTTCTGATACAAAGCCCATCTCTTCAATGTTACAATTTATTTGAATGTCCATCACAGCCCTTTTTTTTGCTCTGCATGCCAAATCAGTCTGTTTTTATTGTGCAGCCAAAAAAACTGCATTATCATCTAACACAATGTGCATTTTAGGATTTTTTATAAAATCGTTGTTTTTATTACTATTATGTATTGTGGTCAGTGTTTTCAAAAGTATAAGATATGACAAATGTGTTATTCAATAACCTGAGGGCCCTTTCTCCCTGAAAGGTTAGTTAAAATATGTTGATGCCTGAACAAATTACAATAACTGTACACAAACCATATGTGAGTTTTAATTACAATGTGAGGGGGGAGGGAATTCCATACCTTCACAGCAGATATGGAATACTGTGCCCCCCTATGTAGAGTATTGGGGGACCCCAGGGTCTAATATAATTGCACACATAACCCAAATAACAGTCTGTACACAAACCATGTGACGTCATCTTGAAATGTGTGTTTTAATTACAATGTGAGGGGATACGGAATTCCGTAGCTTCACAGCAGCTATGGATTACTGTACCCCCCCCCCCCCCCCCCCCCCCCAACCGGATTTAAAAGTATGGTACTGTATTACAGTCTACGTGTCGTCTCTTTTGGCAGATGATATTTTCAGAATCATATTCTGAATTAAAATACTTCTACTCTTGAAAATATTGTACTGTGCTAACAAAACCAATACAGTACATCTAAATGGAAGCCTACTTATTTTAAAACACAGTCCTTTCAGATATGTATTTTTGTGTTCCCTGAAAAATGGACAAGGGTTGGAACAGGCCAAAATGAAATAATTAGTTATTTAACATTAGACAGTAACATTACCCAGAAGACACTGCTGGGGTGGAATGACCCAGGAAGTGAAGCAGTAGCAGATGTCTGTCTTTAAAATGGAAATAGACGTTTGCTATAACATGTGTTTTAAAAACTGCACATTTAAGACCTTTGTAGCTGATGGAAGTTACACAAGTTCATATTAAAATGTAAAATTCAGGGGGATATTTTCAATTCAGTCAAGTTCCTTCAGTTGGTTGGTGTCTCATCATAACAGCAGCTTTCTTTCTGAAAAGATGTCCAGCAGTTACTGGTAACTATAAATACACACAGCAGACACAAATGCATAATTAGCTAATGCATTATTTCAAATATTAGCAGAAGGAAAACAATCAACTGGCGCAGAGCTGCGCTTGCCAGACGGTCGTATCCCTCATTCCACTCTCCTAAGAGGCGGGAGGTAAATATGCTAATCTGCATTCTCGCTCTTAAAGTTGTACTCTGCTTTGAGAAACTCATGCATTGTTATTGTCCAGTGTTATATATAATAAATATTGGCGCAGTCCAGTTTCAACTTCAATTATCTCCACAAGTGCACCTCAAATTATCGTGTTATGAACCCTAGTATATATTCTTGTCACTCCTTTAAGAGTTACTGTACTTGATTGTATGCCTATTGTACATTACAGCTAAGGGGGCAGTGGCTGTTATTTTAGGGCTAACTGGATAAAGGCTTACCCTTATTATCTCTAGTAGCAATATAGTGGCACAATAGGAGACTAGGAGTGTATGAGAAAGGTTTAGTGAAGGCTGGTGCAAAATCAAGGCAGTTCTCGTTTTCAGCATGTAGAGACAGGCATGTAGACATACAGACGGATAGACACAATCCATGCATAGGGGTCCCTCTTTTTAGCTCGCACCCTAAACATCAAATGAGACCTCATTCTAAGTTCTCACGAGACAGTCTAAGTTGACAATGTGTTACATGCGCAATATTGGCACTTAATAGTGCATAATGACGTTGCTGTACAAAAAAATATCTTCTAAATGACAATGATTTGCCAAAAAACAAAGAAATGATTTGCATAGGTTTTTTAATTCCAATTTGTTCACAGATACTTAGTAGATAAATCTGCGCTAGAGGCTGCAGTGAAAAACATTCAAAAAAAAAAATAACACACATCGTTATCATCCCAGGACTACATAAAAGAGGTTTAATTTAAGCGAAATGTGCTGAGTTTTTATTTTCCATATGCTAAATGAATGCAATCAGCTTGTTTATTTCAAAGCCTTGATGACTGGACTATACTCCCCTGCAGTCTTTTTCTGGTCTCACTGAAATCATTATTCTTCCAGCTCTTGGTTGGCTGGCATTCAAGAGGGTTTCTGCTCAGGTGTTCATTAAATATGTGTCAGTGCTACAATGCAGGTACACCCCTGTTGTGAGGTGTTGAAAACTGAAATACAGAAAATACATGTTACTATTAATCAGGTAATTAGTAATCAACATTTACATCTGTGTGAAGTACAGGAGTTTACAGCCTTGTTATTTACAGCTGTCTCATGACCCCTGTAACATCTTCAGACTGCACGTGCCTGTTGTAGTTAATAAACATTAATGTCTTCACCGACTTCACCTCAGAACAGCTGTACAAACCAACCGGCAAAAACAGCAGAATGACGTCAAGATTACTAAAAAAGTGGATTAAACAACAAGAAACTGCTGCAACAGTAACAAAAACTTTGAGCGAAACACACATTTACTATGAATGTACCTCGAAGAAATAACAGAAATCTATCAAATTGTTTTCAACGAATTATAACACATTAAATGCACTCTACTGTACATGTAATGGTAAAATTGTATCAAGCTTATCAAGAACACCTTGATAAAATTACACCCTTATTATGTACATTATGGTGTACTTTATTGCCTATGTTATTTTACTAACAAAAATAAATAAATAATAATGTCAAGAAATGAATTATTTCTGAACCTTTTTATTACTTTTCCATGGGATCTGCCTGCTCGATTTCCATAGTGAAGATGAGGAAGATAGCAATTCAACTGGATATTAAGTCATACTGGCCTAGAAAAAAAGCTTTCTTTCTGTAATATTTTGTTTTGGCAGCGTGCAGCCAGAGGAGGGCTCAGAAATTCTGCTAGGCCCAGAGGTGACCTATGGCCCGCCTGACCTGGCTTTGTCCAGTCCGGTTGCCATGACGATAGCCCACTGTGCAGAGGTCAACATGGAGCACTGGAGCATCCGGCTCAAGAGGCAGGTCGAACAGGACAAGTGGGAGGTAAGCCAGCTCACCTGTGGGTTAGGCATGGTAACGATAAGGAAATGGAGTAGGCTACAAAATCACTGACAGAAAGAACAATGTTACGTTTCTATAGAGCCTTACAGGTTTCTATCAGACTGCAGATCATAAGGGCACAACCTGCCAAGTACCTGCAGCCCCTGCTTTTATTTGCGATTGTTAGCAGAGATGCTGCACATTTATAAATCTTAAAAATCCCCAATGAGAATCCCCCTTTAAATGTCTGAGCAGATATTAATTGTTTTGGGTTTGGTAACTGGGTGTGTTTGAACAAAAATGACGAATAATCGTATTTCTCCAATTAAATCGTTGTATGACCTCCTGTGTGACACAGTAATTGTGAGGTGGATCTTTAAAATCGTATTTTTAAAGTGGAGATGATTATATATACAGGGTTATGAGGCGGAGTGTCCCGCCCCTTTTTTCATATTATAAGTTATATGTTTATATGACGGCAAAAGCCGATTATTGTTTGTTATTGTTTTGTATATATGTTTTTAAAAACCTTGTGAGGATGCGTGGCTGATCAGCTACTGATTATTTAACTAGCTGACAGTGGCACATCCCTAAACTCGTGCAGAATATGGCCGAGGGGTAATAAGATAATTAACAGCTAGTTAACCCCACGGCCAGAATATAAAAGCCTGCAGCTGTCCGCACTCACGGAGGAGAGTACGGGAGAGCGAGCAAGGAGAGAGTTATTAAAATATAAGCAATTGCTAAGCGTGCGGGTTTGTACACCAGCACAAGACTTGTTTGTTTATTTCTGTTTGTTTGGCCAACGCGCCTTTTTGTTTAGTATGTCTTTTGTTCTGTTTAAATCTTTTGTTTTATTTTACTTAATAAAACACTGAGCGCCGTTGCGCTCCAGTTTTGCACCGCCATTACCTGTTTTGGTTTGTGTTCCTGGTCTGTGACGTCACCACACCTGCGCACGGCAAACCATCCTGTCACAGGCTACCAAGATATTTAGCACATAAGGGGTCTAAGAATGACTTGAGGTGACGCATTTATTTCCTCTTTTATCTCAGTTTCAAGGCTGGTAATAACAGCATCATTTTGACCGGTTTTCTTCCTAACACAGTATAGGAAGAAAACTTCTTAAGAAGTCTGCTAGTTTGCTGGAAGTAATGTAATAATAAAATAAATAAATAAACACATTTGATATACTGCATTTCTTGAGGCAAAAATAATACTGACTTTGAATTGTTCATTCTTTGCCTTCAGCTATGCACTGATTTGCTTTTCTTGTATAAATAACAACAAAAAAAACAATAACAGGCTAATCTCACAGTAATCATATTATTCATAAAAGAAGCAAAACATATTTTAAAGAAGTAAAACTTTTGGCAGTAATTTTCCCAAATGTTGGGAGATGTACGTCATGCTTTATTCCTGTTGTAATTTCTCCAAGTTTGCAGAAGTTTTATTTAATCATGATCACCCATGTCTAATATTTTACAATAGTAATTAAGGCCTTGGCTAAAATGCCTGTCTGCTTGGCATTTTACCACAAAATATACAATTGAGTCTTTAAAGTGATTTTTTTTTTTTAAATGTCTTTTTTACCCTGGTTTTCTCCCCAATTTGGAATACCCAATTATTATTTGTATCCCGGTTCACCGCTGCAACCCCCCGGCAACTTGGGAAAAGGAGGCCGAAACACACATCCTCCGAAACGTACTCCTGCCAATCCATCATTTTTCGCACTGCGGATCCACAGCGAAGCCACCAGACCTATAGTACCGGAGGACAACGCAGATCTGAATGGTTCCCTATCAGCCACAGGGGTCGCTGGTGCGTGGTGAACCGTGGATTGCTCTGCCGACCTAATCCCTCCCTACCCGGGCGGCGCTCTGCCAATTGTGTGCCACCTCCTAGGAACCCCCAGTCATGGTCGGCAATGACGTAGCCTGGATTTGAACCTGTGATCTCCAAGCTATAGGGTGCATCCTGCACTCCACGCGGAGCACCTTTACTGGATGCGCCACTCGGGAGCCCCTGTAAACATGTATTTTGATTTTAAAATGTGATATCTGATACAACACTTGTTCGGTCATTTCACCTGGAGAGAGAGAGATTATCCCCACCCCTTCAATAGCAACATACCTGTCATTAACTAACCAGTTGCTTCCCTGGCATTCTTTCAATCAGTAACATACCTTGACCCAGAAGACACTGCTGAGGTGTAATGACCCAGCAAGTGAAAGTGTAACAGATATATTAGAAAAATATGGCATATAAACTTAGACATTTCTTTAACCTAAAGATGTACCAATAATATCGAGAAAATGGGTGTTTGGGCTAAAAAAAAAACACACACATATCAGGAGTAGGAGATATTGATTATTTCTCCTGGTGAACACTCCAGAGTAAGCGTTGAGAAATACATTTCCATCTGGTTTATGACCCATAAAACAATCAGGAATATGTTTAAAATGATATTGTTGTGATACTGGCAGCATGGGCTGCAGCAAAGATAAAGAAAAGCATTTGTTTGTAAACACAGTGGCTTCTGTAACACTAAGATATCATTACCCCAGGGGGTGGAGACGTTACCAAACCCATAATATATAAATCCTCACAAATCATATTAAAGAACTAAAATAAAAACAGGGGCCTTTTTATGCACGCCCATCACTCCCAAATGTTCTTCAAACTAACTATTCTGGAAGTCGTATGACAATAAAACTGGCTTGATTTAAACGATATGCATTTACTGTAAGTATACATTGAAACAAAAAAATGACCTTGCATTAACATAAATGTATTAAAGATGTTCTATTGACCTTTTGCAAACAAATCACCAAATCACGTGACCTAATGTGTGGCCGGCAGTTTTGGACGGCAATATATAGATCATCAACTGAGACTACTGCTGCAAAAGTGTTAATAAAAAAGCAGACACATTGCCTAGAAACTTTGTCTTTTTTTATTAATACTGGCGAAACAACTTAGTATGATCAATGCACGCTCATGATGGACTCACGTGACATGTGCATGCCACTGTTTATGCCAGTGGTTCTCAACTCTGGTCCTGGAGGACCTCTTTGTCTGCTGGTTTTTGTTCTAGCTGTGCTCTCAATTTGAATTAAAGCCCTTAATTAAAGTAATAATTGGCTTTATTAGATCTTTTCAATTTTGTTAAGCTCTTAAACAGGTGGAGATAGTTTGGAAGTGTTCAGTTAATTAAGTTCAGAGCCATTTACAGAAAAGTTTCAAAATCAGTGCAAATACAGTGCCTTGCGAAAGTATTCGGCCCCCTTGAACTTTGCGACCTTTTGCCACATTTCAGGCTTCAAACATAAAGATATGAAACTGTAATTTTTTGTGAAGAATCAACAACAAGTGGGACACAATCATGAAGTGGAACGAAATTTATTGGATATTTCAAACTTTTTTAACAAATAAAAAACTGAAAAATTGGGCGTGCAAAATTATTCAGCCCCTTTACTTTCAGTGCAGCAAACTCTCTCCAGAAGTTCAGTGAGGATCTCTGAATGATCCAATGTTGACCTAAATGACTAATGGTGATAAATAGAATCCACCTGTGTGTAATCAAGTCTCCGTATAAATGCACCTGCACTGTGATAGTCTCAGAGGTCCGTTTAAAGCGCAGAGAGCATCATGAAGAACAAGGAACACACCAGGCAGGTCCGAGATACTGTTGTGGAGAAGTTTAAAGCCGGATTTGGATACAAAAAGATTTCCCAAGCTTTAAACATCCCAAGGAGCACTGTGCAAGCGATAATATTGAAATGGAAGGAGTATCAGACCACTGCAAATCTACCAAGACCTGGCCGTCTCTCTAAACTTTCAGCTCATACAAGGAGAAGACTGATCAGAGATGCAGCCAAGAGGCCCATGATCACTCTGGATGAACTGCAGAGATCTACAGCTGAGGTGGGAGACTCTGTCCATAGGACAACAATCAGTCGTATATTGCACAAATCTGGCCTTTATGGAAGAGTGGCAAGAAGAAAGCCATTTCTTAAAGATATCCATAAAAAGTGTCATTTACAGTTTGCCACAAGACACCTGGGAGACACACCAAACATGTGGAAGAAGGTGCTCTGGTCAGATGAAACCAAAATCGAACTTTTTGGCAACAATGCAAAACGTTATGTTTGGCGTAAAAGCAACACAGCTCATCACCCTGAACACACCATCCCCACTGTCAAACATGGTGGTGGCAGCATCATGGTTTGGGCCTGCTTTTCTTCAGCAGGGACAGGGAAGATGGTTAAAATTGATGGGAAGATGGATGGAGCCAAATACAGGACCATTCTGGAAGAAAACCTGATGGAGTCTGCAAAAGACCTGAGACTGGGACGGAGATTTGTCTTCCAACAAGACTGATCCAAAACATAAAGCAAAATCTACAATGGAATGGTTCACAAATAAACATATCCAGGTGTTAGAATGGCCAAGTCAAAGTCCAGACCTGAATCCAATCGAGAATCTGTGGAAAGAACTGAAAACTGCTGTTCACAAATGCTCTCCATCCAACCTCACTGAGCTCAAGCTGTTTTGCAAGGAGGAATGGGCAAAAATTTCAGTCTCTCGATGTGCAAAACTGATAGAGACATACCCCAAGCGACTTACAGCTGTAATCGCAGCAAAAGGTGGCGCTACAAAGTATTAACTTAAGGGGGCTGAATAATTTTGCACGCCCAATTTTTCAGTTTTTTATTTGTTAAAAAAGTTTGAAATATCCAATAAATTTCGTTCCACTTCATGATTGTGTCCCACTTGTTGTTGATTCTTCACAAAAAATTACAGTTTTATATCTTTATGTTTGAAGCCTGAAATGTGGCAAAAGGTCGCAAAGTTCAAGGGGGCCGAATACTTTCGCAAGGCACTGTATATCCACGGAAAAGGAAAACAATTTAAACCGATTGTATTGTTTTATTACGTTTTCTAACTTTTATACAAGGGACCCATTCCTAACTGTGTGTGCTGGAGCCAGGCTCGTGAGAGTACAGTAACCCCAGTGAGTGCTGCAGCTCTAGCTGCTGTATGCTGGTTTCCGCTCACACATTCATTAATGTGGAACCTAGACCAGGTTTTATGAGGAGCAGGAGCGCATTCATTTATTTATTTTCCCTTAAGTAAGTATACTTTGGTCAAAATAGTACAACATATTGTACTAATAGCATACTAAACCATACTTCTTTATATAAGGGTTAAAGAGCTAAACCACTTATATACTCACTTTTTAACATATTTGCCACAGATTGCTTGATTGCAAAGTGTACAGTATTTGTATAAATAAAATTAACGCTTGTAATTATTTTAACTCAAACATGAAAAACGAATTTGCCACTGTGGCATGTACATCTTCCCGCCACATTCCAAATTAACCCGCAGCTAGTTGACAGATGCTAATTCCGAACCCTGAACATGTAACAAAACATTCAAATTGCCAGATTTTCCAGAAACAAACATATTTTGATCATGACAAATATAACGCTGAATTGGAATGATAACATAATACACTCTTATATGATATCAGGAAAATAAATAAATAAATCTTACGTGCCACAAACTGTTCACTACATTAACGGCTGTAAGTTGTTGGCTCCCAACCTTTCCTGTTTGCCGCAGGAATCCACTTTTTTTGTCTTTCAGGATTCTTTGGGAAATAATAAAAAGAAAGATCTGGCCTTCTATGTTGGTGCGTGAATATGCCGTCCAAGCTTCTTGCCATCCAAAATGTCCGACAAGCGTGGTCACTTGATCTGTGACGTCACATGCAAAAGGGCAATACCTGGGTGGCCAAAGTTGGCCCTTCCACTTCTGTTTTTTGTTCCAACGCTGTTCTGTTTACCTGAACCAATTAAACCTCCATCCAGACCCTGAAGTAGTTAATTTTATAATTGAACCTGTTAAACCTGGAGAGGAATGGCCCTTCAGGACCGTGATTGGACGCACATGTTCTATACAGTAGTCCAGAATGCAGTTGCTATTGGAAAACAAAAATGGATAGAGTTACTTAGGTAGCTGGGCAAGACACTCAATAGTACCGATAGACCACTGTTCTGGAAATGTCGTAGAATCAGTTGAAAAACCTTTAGGGCCATAGATAGGTCGTAATGTTTTAGTCTATGGGCTAAAGCTGTAGAGTTGGAAGTTACAGTGTTATGAAGAGAACGTGAATGATGGCAGCAGGGATCAGAAGCCTGACAAGATTCGAGCAGCAGAGAGAAATCTGAAGGGGGGGGGGTATGAGTCTTTCAGCAGGGAAATGACAGCTCGAGAATCTGCTGGAAAAACAATTACGCTGTTTAATAACAGAGTCCTGGTGCGAGGGATACAGGAGCGAGGGGACCAATCAATCAAGGTATTTATCAGGAACTCAGTTTGGGGACCTGCAACCCTACACAATACTTTTTAACCTTTAGCCAATTCATGGAGGCAACACCAAACCTGAGTCTGCTTTTAGTTATTTATTTAGCCCAGGTGACAAACATATTTGCATTTTGGGTTTCCGATATAGACGCAATTCAGCCATTTCTTTCTATCGGATCATTTGTATCAGATGGAAATTACGTCACTTTAAATTAGTCATACCTTGTAATTATTATTATTTAACTATATATTATACAATATAGGGTGTAAGACTCAAGCTGATTTTCAGCCACTCAAGCTCAGTGACTAGTAAGCCCACTCAATGCAAAGCTACTGACCTCTGTGGTGGATAGCAGTTTGTATTGCAGCCCAGTGATGGGATTTTGTTTTTTTTCTCTCAAAGATTTTCAATGGTTTTTAATTTTTCTTATTTTAGAATCTGAAGAAAATGTATTTATTTTGGACATACAATAGCTTTTTCATGATTGCAAAAATATGATCAAGCTGTGCTTTCTTTTGTGTCAATTTAAAATAAAATGTAGCTTTGATTCTGTGCGTCAGTTAAAATTATTCCTTTAGGTGTCACTGACGTCTGTACTAGTTGAGTGATTTGCTGTTTCATTGATTATATATTCTTACTGAGAAGAGTGTGGCCTGGTTTAAATCAAAACTGTACCATGAACATTGATTTAACTCAGGCCTTTTTAATATTACAAGGAATTTATTGAAAATATCTGAGCATAGTGGTGTGCATTTGCCAGTCAGATTACATAAAAGCAATAGTTTAGACAATGGGGTAGGACCAGTTATGATAATTTAGATTTTCAACGACATTTTCAGTGACAGCATATTGTAATCACTAGTGGCGATACTTGGCCACTTGGTATCGTATCGAGCTACAGAGTGTCAGCATCAACCACCACTGTATTACAGTGCGTCTTTCTCTTTCCTTGCAGGAAGTGATGTCGGTGGATGACGAGTCGACAGGCTGTTACTGCCTCATAGACTCTCACAGCTGCCTCCTCTTGCTGGAGCAGCCTGGCACCTACGCCCTGGTGGGTGAGCCCCTGACAGAGGCTGCGGTCAAGCGTCTGAAGCTGGCCGCGTTCGGGAGCATGTCCTGCAATGCGCTGGACTACAGCCTGCGAGTGTACTGTGTAGACGACACGCCACACGCCTTTCAGGTAAGCGGGGCTTGTTTGCACAGTAAATGGGGAGATATTAATAAATTGAGTGACAAACATTTTGACTAGAAGTCTTTCTCAAAGGCTTCAGTAAGATTGGACGATGCAATCTATCACAAACTGGTACACTACAAAGATTTTATCTGGAGCAGCGGTTCTCAAGTTGGGGTCCGGGAAACCTTCAGGGTCTGCAAAGTTTGGTCAGGGGGTCCCCAGGAAATTCTAAAACTGCATCTTTCATTTTTAGTTTTATGCAGTAAACTTGGAGAAGCATCTGTAAATCACACCGGTGCCCTTCAAAACTAAACTTTTAAGGTACCGTACATGTTTGACCTACTTGTAACTGCTGAGCTGTAAGGCGCATGACAAATCTACTATTGCAATGTCTGTTAATAGTCCTGACTTCGAAGGAGAAGTTCCCAGCAGCCACCAGCGGGGCTCTCGTTAGAAACTGTGCAGTCATTAGGCCGCACACAGACTTTCTGTTCCCTTTCTTCCTTTCCTTTTTATCCACAGGTTTATGCTACTCTGCTCTTACCTGCTCTGCAGTAGGCCTGGCTCCCTGCTGCTCTCTCACAGGGGGTGTGTAGGAATCAGAGCCATGTCTCTGCTGGTGTCTGCAGGGTTACTGCTCCACTTCCCACTGTTGCTGCAGCTCATAACAACTGTGCTGGGCTTTGATACTGCTCCTCTGTCACTGACAAAGAAAATGGAGCTACTGGCACTGCATGCTTTGTAGAAGAGTTTAGTCTGAGTTACTGGTGCCTTTTTCTGCAGCCTTTGCAACTGCATACTTTATGTAAATAGAACAGGATGAACTTAAATAAACTTTTGCTTACAGGTGTTTAAAAAAAACTCTTAGGGATAGATTGTCAAAGCTCTTTACTCTAGATTTAATTAGCAGAAATGTGAAACACCAATAAGTCATACATGCCAACAGTCCCTATATGGTCGGGACAGTCCCGATTTCCTAGCAAATGTCCCACGTCCCGATGCATAGGAAGAAAGTCTCGATATTTACACATAGAAAACCACAAGGTGTGCTTTTTGTGCGGCTGACACATCTGCTGATCACTAACTTACCGGTATACAAAGGTAAGAACGCTTCATTGTGTCTGTATTTACTGTCATGCTGGTCGTGCGGTGTTGAATTGAGGGGATACGTCTATTATTATATGATAGAGTGTTTTTTGCGTATGACCCCTCCCTTGTGTATGATGTGTACATCGGTACACAGGATAAGACATACTGGAATTGTATATTATTGTTACATCTTTAATAATAATAATACAAATAACGTTAATTTCTCACTCAGGATTTCTAAATCATTTTGGAATTGGAATTATTTATTTTATGAACACACTTCTACTCGAAATGTTTGCCATTAAAAATATTTCCATATTCTGATTTAGAAAAATGAAGATCCAAAACTTATTTAATCGTTTCCTTTTTTTACAGGAAGTGGTAGCCAATGAAAAAAGCAGAGGAGGACAGTTACTGGAGGAGCCGAAAACGTTACTGTTCAAAGGAAACACCTTCAGTCTTCAGGTCTCCATCCAAGACATCCCCCAGTTCCTCTGGAGCATCAAGCCCTTCACAACATGTCAGGTACACAGCACTGCTCAGCAGAGACACCAGACCAAATGATCTTCAGTGGGGAGGCAGTGGTTCTGTACTACCCTAGACATACAGCACCCACTCGATATATCGCGGGTGTCGGGGTCCAATATAAATCCTCTACATATCGAGGGCCACGATATAGCGAGAGACCCATAGAAAAACAAATAGGCTAACAAATACTGTACAACCACTCCCTCGTTTTATCGGGGGCATCAGGGTCCAGTATAAATCCTCTACACAACCTGCTTTTTCTCATTTTTCATATAAAAAGCAGCACACATTTTAATTCGTACAGCGGAGGGTAATTGCTTCTCATCAACTTCAGTCTCCAATTAATTTCATGAGTCTTCCTCTCCTTTCTCAAATGCACAAACCCGCTGCATTGAAATAATCCATTCCCAACAACAACATAGGAGGCTTGTTGCTAGGGAGCTGACGTCACTGCCTTGTGGCTTTTGCCAGTGCATTGCTGCCACACGTGAACACCTCGTTAGCTAAAGTAAAAACAGCTTCAGCAAGAATTATTGTGCAATACGTGTGTATATGATAACAGTACGATATTAATGCTTTGGTTTTAATTGTTTTGTATATTGTTGTCTGATGTGCAGTACGAAAATAAAACGAACAGAAATTCTAAGTGTCTATGTAAATTGCAGCTAAGGCATGCGCAGTTAGACAGTAAAAATTAGGAGCCAACTCCAGGACTGCGATATGTCCGAATCTGCAGTATAGCGAGGGGCGATATAACGATGGGTGGGTGTATTTGTTTCATGGTCACTCATGGTTGTAAAGCATGTTCATGGTCATTCAGAAAAGCACGTGTGTAACAAGGCGTAGACTGGATGCAAACCGACGACCGTCTTAACCACTATACAAAAGAACCGTGCCCGTCTGCATTCGTGTTTTAGAGCTTTTCACCTCATCCCATCTCACCGACGGGACAGAATCTGTAATGGCAATGTGTCAGACAACACTGCCCATTACACAGGGCTAAATGTATACTCCTCGATTTTAAACACATACCAACAGGTCTTATGCTTTAGAATACAAAAAATGTGCAGTATATTCTTATAATATTATGACACATTATCAGGGAGGGAGGGTGAATACCTTATTAAACTTTGCTCAGCTTGAAAACAAACAGTCCACGGGTTCAGCGTTTACACGTTTAAGGGGTAGCACAAGGTAATATGTATGGGAGATAGACCAAAGTCAAAAAGATTGCTCCCTGCATTGCACATGTTGGTTAGTGGAGCTGGCATTGTTTTTTCTCATGTCATACTTGCTCTTTGTCAATGCCAGTCTCCAGCGCTGTCCATCCAAAGCATTTCATTAGCACTTCATTCATCTCAAGAAAGGCTTAAAGAAAAGACATCTTCATTAGATCTCCATTACACCCAACTGAAATAACAGCAATCTCCCTGTACCTCTGTCTTTCTAGTAACATTCAACATTAAAACAACATCCATTATCAAAATTAACTTACAGCTTGTGCAACATTAATAGCACAAACATAATCGGAAACAGTTCTTTTGATTGTGTTTTTTTATTTTTTTCCAATTATAACCAATTCCATTCCGTAGATTTATGATATCATTATTGCACCACATGGTAATACAAAGTTCATATTCAGCCTATACAAATACTGCTGGCTGACAGTTTCCCACCCCCATACTAAATCAATCTGCACTGCCCTTAAATGTTAAAGGTTACTGGGTTGTATCTTGGTAAAGCAGATGGTTTCCTGCAATGGTTGCTGTAATTTTAATCTCTGTTTGTGTTTACAGCGCCAACATTCCCAGTGATCTAGTACACAGGGGTGGGAAAAAGAGAAGCCCCTGCAATATGTAGCACATGCTTTCCCAAAGGAGGCAGTAGTCATTGAAGAATAAGCGCGTGCCCCTCTAAAACATATAGTCTTGGGATATCCATACTTGCCACACTTCTCAATAGAGCAGTTTCAGGAGCTCAGTACTTGAAGACTCATTGAAGTGTTTATTGCCAAGTCATTTAAAAAAAATCTATCAAAGCCACACCAAGCTTGGAACTTCTGACCCACACTTTCATTATTTTTCTTTTCTTTGTTTTCAGGAATTTCCCTTCTCTCAAGTCTGGTGCAGCAACCAGCAGCCTCTGCACTGTGCCTTCTCTTTAGAGCGATACAGTCCTGCCACCACACAGCTCTCCTGCAAAATCAGCGTCCGGCAGGTCAAAGGGCACGAGCAGATCCTTCAGGTCTACACGTCTGTAGTAGAGGTGAGTGCACCCCCAGACAAACTGTCTGTTTGACATTCGGGGGAGTACTGTATGAAGATTGGCCCTGTCCTGTGTCCTGTGGAGCCGTATTTCTAATTTAAAGACATTTTTTATAGGGTCACAAAATTACTATGGGGTTACTGTATGTGACCCCAAACGCCACAATAACAGTGGCCCTGGTTTTAGCTGTTCTACAGACAATGAACAAACCCTAAGGACCAGTCCTCATGCCAGCACAGACTGCTTTGGTTTGCTTCAGTTCCAAAACAGATTCATCTCAATTGAAGTCCAGAGCGGTTGTCTGCTTCCCAGCTCACCCGTGAAAAGCTGTTTATAAACAAGGCTTTATCTCGTTATTTTATTGCACAGTATAAATCAACTGATAGACAGCACCCAGAATATTATTTATGACCAACAGTAAGGGATAACATTTACAGACAGCTTCAAGTTTTGTTTCATAGCCTGTATAAATGTCAGGCTTGTTTTGATAATATGCAGTTTCATTTAAAGAAGATGGTGCAAACAAAAGAATTCTAGAAAATCCTACCTAATATGAATTGACATCATTTTGTGGGTCTCAGATTGTCCTATATCATTTTTTTTTTTTTAATTAGATTTTTTAATGTTGATATAACTTGAAGCAGAGAATTTATCGAACGCTCCTTGCAGATACTTCCATGCTGCACTTCTGGTCAGCTTCAAGAGATCGCATGAAGGAACTATGTCAATATTTAAAATATGCCCTTTATAGGAAAAGCAGCGATTGGTACTCAAAGGTGAACCAATAAGAACATAAGAAATTCAAGAATGAGAATAGGCCATTAGGCCCACCTATGCATGCTCACTTTGGTGCCAGCGTACAATGGCTCTCAAAAGTATTCACCCCCCCTTGGACTTTTCCACATTTTATTGTGTTACAACATGGAATCAAAATGGATTTAATTCGGAGTTGTTGCCAATGATCAATAGAAAAAAGTCCATAATGTCAAAGTGAAAAATAAAATCTACAAATTGTTCTAAATTAATTACAAATACAAAACAGAAAATAATTGATTGCATAAGTATTCACCCCCTTGAGTCAATGTTTGGTAGAGGCACCTTTGGCAGCAATTACAGCCATGAGTCTTTTTGGGTAAGTCTCTACCAGCTTTGCACATCTGGACTTTGCAATTTTTGCCCATTCTTCTTTGCAAAATTGCTCAAGCTCCATCAAGTTGGATGGGGACCTTTGGTGAACAGCAATTTTCAACTCTTTCCACATATTCTCAATTGGATTGAGGTCCGAGCTTTGACTGGGCTACTCCAGGACATTGACCTTTTTGTTTTTAAACCACTCCAGTGTGGCTTTGGCTGTATGTTTGGGGTCATTGTCCTGCTGGAAGATGAATCTTCTCCCAAGTCCCAGGTCTCTTGCAGACTTCAGCAGGTTTTCCTCCAGGATTTCTCTGTACTTTGCTGCATCCATTTTGCCCTCTATCTTCACAAGCTTTCCAGGCCCTGACGCAGAGAAGCATCCCCATAGCAAATGCTGCCACCACCATGCTTCACGGTAGGGATGGTGTTCTCAGGATGATGTGTGTTGTTAGTCTTGCGCCAAACATAGCGCTTAGCGTTGAGTCCAAAAAGCTCTGTTTTGGTCTCATCAGACCATAGAATCTTCTTCCACTTGGTCTCAGAGTCTCCCACATGCCTTCTGGCAAACTCTAGCTGAGATTTGATGTGAGTTTTTTTCAACAATGGCTTTCTTTTTGCCACTCTCCCATAAAGGCCAGTTTTGTGAAGCACCCGGGCTACTGTTGCCGTATGCACAGTGTCTCCCAACTCAGCCGTGGAAGACTGTAACTCCTTTAGAGTTGCCATAGGCCTCTTGGTGGCGTCTCTGACTAGTGCCCTTCTCGCTCGGATACTCGGTTATTGAGGACGGTCTGTTCTGACAGATTCACACTTGTGCCATATTCTCTCCATTTCTTAATAATGGACTTTACTGTGCTCTGGGGGATATTCAATCCTTGGAAATGTTCTTATATCCTACCCCTGATTAGTGCTTTTGAAGAACCTTATTCCGGATTTGCTTTGAATGTTCCTTCGTCTTCATGATGTCGTTTTTGTTAGGAAATGTACTAATTAACTGGGACCTCCCAGAGACAGGTGTATTTAACCTGAAATCATGTGAAACACCTTAATTGCACACAGGTGGACTCCATTCAACTAATTATGTGACTTCTAAAGACAATTGGTTGCACCAGAGCTTATTTAGGTGTGTCATAGCAAAGGGGGTGAATACTTATGCAATCAATTATTTTCTGTTTTATATTTGTAATTAATTATTATTATTATTTATTTCTTAGCAGACGCCCTTATCCAGGGCGACTTACAATCGTAAGCAAATACATTTCAAGTGTTACAATACAAGTAATACAATAAGAGCAAGAAATACAATAACTTTCGTTCAAGCAAAGTACAAGTGTGACAAACCACAATTCAATAATACAGCAGATAATAGTGATCGTTACATCAGGATATGATTAAATACAAAATACTACAGGTTAAACACTTGGCAGATTACAGTATTCTGAAGTACAGGATTAAATGCAGTAAAATAGGGGGTAGATAAGAGCAGAATTAAGCACATTTAAATGAAGGGTGATAGTGTCCCAGGATACAAACAGAGGAGTTCTACAGGTGCTGTTTGAAGAGGTGAGTCTTAAGGAGGCACCGGAATGTGGTCAGGGACTGGGCAGTCCTGACATCTGTAAGAAGGTCATTCCACCACTGCGGAGCACGGGTGGAGAAGGAGCGGGCTCTGGAGGCAGGGGAGCGTAGCGGAGGTAGAGCCAGTCTTCTAGTGCAGGCGGAGCGGAGAGGTCGAGTGGGGGTGTAGGGAGAGATGAGGGTCTGGAGGTAGCTGGGTGCAGTCTGGTCAAGGCATCTGTAGGCTAGTACAAGAGTCTTGAACTAGATGCGAGCGGTGATCGGGAGCCAGTGGAGTGAGCGGAGTAGTGAAGTAGCGTGGGCGAAGCGAGGCAGAGAGAAAACCAGGCGGGCAGCAGAGTTCTGGATGAGCTGGAGCGGACGGGTGGCGGACGCAGGGAGGCCAGCCAGGAGGGAGTTGCAGTAGTCTAGGCGGGAGAGTACCAGGGCCTGGACCAGGAGCTGGGTAGTGTAGTTGGTGAGGAAGGGTCGGATTCTTCGGATGTTGCTCAGGAAGAATCGGCAAGTGCGTGCCAGAGTGGAGATGTGCTGGGAATAAGAGAGGCAGGGGTCCAGGGTGACTCCGAGGTTCTTAGCGGAGGAAGAGGGAGAGAGTGTGGTAGATTCCAGAGGAACAGAGATAGAGAGATCAGAGGAGGGGGAGGAGGAGTGAAAGAAAAGGAGGTCAGATTTAGAGAGGTTGAGTTTGAGGTGATGCAAGTGCATCCAGGAGGAAATAGCAGACAGACAGGTAGAGATACGGGAGGAGATGGTGGAGTCAGAGGTGGGGAAGGAGAGGAAAATCTGAGCATCATTAGCATAGAAATGGTATGAGAAACCATAGGATGCGATGAGGGTGCCCAGGGAGCGGGTGTAGAGAGAGAATAGTAGAGGACCCAAGACTGACCCTTGGGGGACTCCAGTTAAGAGAGGGTGAGGTGTGGAGGTTGCTCCACGCCAGGTTACCTGGTAAGTGCAGTTGGAGAGGTAGGAGGAGAACCAGGCCAGAGCAGTGCCAGAGATCCCCAGGTCAGCGAGAGATGATAGTAGAATAGAGTGATCAACAGTGTCAATTAATTTAGAACAATTTGTAGATTTTATTTTTCACTTTGACATTATGGACTTTTTTATGTTGATCAGTGGCAAAAACTCCTAATTAAATCCATTTTGATTCCATGTTATAACACAATAAAATGTGGTAAAGTCCAAGGGGGGTGAATACTTTTGAGAGACACTGTAATCCGTTAGCACTCAGGAGAGGAAAAACAAAAACCCCTAACCAGGTTAGTAGGGGATATGAAACCTCTAGGAATCCAGTTAGATGGACCGCCCTTCCTCCAGGCGGCCAGCTAAAGGTCTTATTGTGGTCACAGAGAGGGTAATACAATATTGTTCATTTATTTGTTTATTTAGCAGACACCTTTATCCAATCATTTTTTATTCCATTATGAACCTACACAAAGGGGAAATACATATAATATGTTTTTATGTAAAAGAGAAAAGATAAAAAATACACTGTTATCTAAAATCAAATGAACTGAAGCACAGTCTCGTAAATGCGTTATTGTATTACAGACTTAATAAAAATGCAAATGCAATGAAAGTGAAACATAATGTATCTGTTTTGCAAAACAAATAATACAAAAATGTACTATTTAAGAACACAATATATATACAGTTCCGGCAATGTCTAAATCAGATTGGCAGATTTTACCCGAATTGAAGTCAAAGCAGATACTATAATCCAGATCACAGCTTCTATCAAAGTGAAAAACAACGTCCACAAACTGGAACTTGAAGCTTATCTATAAACTTCAGGTACATTCAAACAGTATTCCAATTCCAAAAGAAAAGAAGATAGTGACAGACAAGTTGAAAAAGGTATGCGAATAGAAAAATCTAGCTAGAAAAAATAAATTGAAATCATGTTTTTTCTTATTTGTGCATTTTTCCAGACGGATATCAGACAGCGTCCATTAGGTAAACTGTTCCTCCACTACTACCACTAGTTTAATGGAAATTGATTTGAGTTTGTTTCAAGGACTTGGACTTGGATTCGAGACTCGAAGTCTCTGACTCTGACCCTGATGACTCGACTACAAGTCTGCATATAACTGACACTTGTTTTATCTGCTGTGATTTGTGTTACCCTGGATATCTCTGCACTGGCCACATTCGATCAGCTGCTGGTCAGAAGCAAAGAATACATTGAAAATGATTGCATTAGGTAGCAAAGCCTCTACAACACAGAGTACAATTAACATGATGCTCCAATGAAGATGTTGAAAAGTATAAGGTACAAGCTTACAATAGCATGTTCCTGGTAATATTTAAAGTAGGGGAATACGTCAGATTCATGATTGTATTACCATGAACATAATTCAATATAATGCAGGGACAAATATTCAAATCTTTGGAAAAGCACTGCTTGACATATATTCTGTTGCCAAAAATGACTATGCTCTTATTTTATTAAATAACACAATTTAAGAACACCAGTGCATAAATGTCATCTGAAATAAATATCACAATTCTGCTGTGCAGAAGAGTGTTTCTTTCTTTTAAAGTTCATTTTATGGGGTATCAGGTTCATGACAGCATCCAGTCTTTTCTTGAGGGATCGGATAGTCTCTGCTTTAACAACTCTGTCTGGTAGCCTGTTCCAGTGGTTCCAATGTGGGAAGCTTCTGGGATTTTGAGTTTCTTTATAGAAAGTAAATGTATGTTTCAGGTTTTTTTTTCTTTGTTGCTATTGAAATGTTATATAAGGAAAATTCTCAGCTGCATTCTTCAACAGGAAGTGCAGCTTGGAAAAGTGTGCAAAAAACCTTTTTAAATGCTATGAAAAAATACTATCCAATCACTACAAATTGATGGTAACGCATATTAAATAACATATACTGGAATAATTTTGTTAACTCTGGTAAAAAGTTATTTAATAACTTGCATTTTCATTTTTTTACCTTCAGAAACTTTAAATGCCATTCCAAGTTGCTGTTGCTGTTTTTTTTATTTCTTCTCTGTGTTTTATAAAGTGACAAATGTCAGAATACATTCCAGTACAAGTATACTAAAGCTGTTTAATATTGCAGTATAATAAAAAGAACACAAATAGTTTTCCTTAAGAGCTTCACATGACAATTTTATTACATTTTTATGATGTTTGCTGAGTTATTGCATCACTCAAAATGTGTTTATTTATTTATTTATTTTTTGTTAGTTTTAAGGGGCTTTGTCTGTGAGTTTGGGAGCTAGTTACCTGCCATAGACACATATGTAATGTAAACTGGATTAGCTAAAGTGTCTTTATATTAGTAAGCGCCATCTGTGCACAGTTCAGTATTGCAGACTCTTGACCCAAAATAAATGTGCACTTGATAGCTCTTGCATTGTGACTGATGTTACAAACAGCATGCAGGCAACTAGAGCTGTAGCACAACTCCTGAACTCGGGTGAAAGCAACAAATATATATATATATATATATATATATATATATATATATATATATATATATATATATATATATAGATATATATATATATATATATATATATATATATATAGATATATATATATATACAGTGCCTTGCGAAAGTATTCGGCCCCCTTGAACTTTGCGACCTTTTGCCACATTTCAGGCTTCAAACATAAAGATATGAAACTGTAATTTTTTGTGAAGAATCAACAACAAGTGGGACACAATCATGAAGTGGAACGAAATTTATTGGATATTTCAAACTTTTTTAACAAATAAAAAACTGAAAAATTGGGCGTGCAAAATTATTCAGCCCCCTTAAGTTAATACTTTGTAGCGCCACCTTTTGCTGCGATTACAGCTGTAAGTCGCTTGGGGTATGTCTCTATCAGTTTTGCACATTTTTGCCCATTCCTCCTTGCAAAACAGCTCGAGCTCAGTGAGGTTGGATGGAGAGCATTTGTGAACAGCAGTTTTCAGTTCTTTCCACAGATTCTCGATTGGATTCAGGTCTGGACTTTGACTTGGCCATTCTAACACCTGGATATGTTTATTTGTGAACCATTCCATTGTAGATTTTGCTTTATGTTTTGGATCATTGTCTTGTTGGAAGACAAATCTCCGTCCCAGTCTCAGGTCTTTTGCAGACTCCATCAGGTTTTCTTCCAGAATGGTCCTGTATTTGGCTCCATCCATCTTCCCATCAATTTTAACCATCTTCCCTGTCCCTGCTGAAGAAAAGCAGGCCCAAACCATGATGCTGCCACCACCATGTTTGACAGTGGGGATGGTGTGTTCAGGGTGATGAGCTGTGTTGCTTTTACGCCAAACATAACGTTTTGCATTGTTGCCAAAAAGTTCGATTTTGGTTTCATCTGACCAGAGCACCTTCTTCCACATGTTTGGTGTGTCTCCCAGGTGGCTTGTGGCAAACTGTAAACGACACTTTTTATGGATATCTTTAAGAAATGGCTTTCTTCTTGCCACTCTTCCATAAAGGCCAGATTTGTGCAGTATACGACTGATTGTTGTCCTATGGACAGAGTCTCCCACCTCAGCTGTAGATCTCTGCAGTTCATCCAGAGTGATCATGGGCCTCTTGGCTGCATCTCTGATCAGTCTTCTCCTTGTATGAGCTGAAAGTTTAGAGGGACGGCCAGGTCTTGGTAGATTTGCAGTGGTCTGATACTCCTTCCATTTCAATATTATCGCTTGCACAGTGCTCCTTGGGATGTTTAACGCTTGGGAAATCTTTTTGTATCCAAATCCGGCTTTAAACTTCTCCACAACAGTATCTCGGACCTGCCTGGTGTGTTCCTTGTTCTTCATGATGCTCTCTGCGCTTTAAACGGACCTCTGAGACTATCACAGTGCAGGTGCATTTATACGGAGACTTGATTACACACAGGTGGATTCTATTTATCATCATTAGTCATTTAGGTCAACATTGGATCATTCAGAGATCCTCACTGAACTTCTGGAGAGAGTTTGCTGCACTGAAAGTAAAGGGGCTGAATAATTTTGCACGCCCAATTTTTCAGTTTTTTATTTGTTAAAAAAGTTTGAAATATCCAATAAATTTCGTTCCACTTCATGATTGTGTCCCACTTGTTGTTGATTCTTCACAAAAAATTACAGTTTCATATCTTTATGTTTGAAGCCTGAAATGTGGCAAAAGGTCGCAAAGTTCAAGGGGGCCGAATACTTTCGCAAGGCACTGTATATAGTATTTGAGTAATTACAATAAGAACCACTCAAAAATATTTCAAGCATCATAAATATGTAAGGGGATCATTAAAAAAACAAGAGAGTGTCATTTCAAACAACTTTTAATGTATGAGCAGTGATCTTGGCCTTTAGTTTTCAGTTCAGTGTACTGGGGGACGTTCAGGTAAAAGGGGGTTGTTACCACGGTGACTGTCGATGATGATGGTGGGAGAGTTAGGGCTCTGATGTCATCAAAAATTAAAGAATTAAAAGTATTTATTTTTAAGCAAAAAAGATCTAAAGGAAGAGATACTTTTAATACTTGAACTTGAAAAAATGTCCAGCATTTGAAAAGTGACTTTCCAATTTAAAGCTAAATATTTTTAGTGTGGGTTGTGGTGTTTAAGCACATTTCCTCAGGAGCTCTGTCTCTTAAAACTAAGAAATAAATCCTGGTTCCTGTTGTGATGCTGCCCTCGCAGTCTGACCCCAGCGTCCCACCCCAGTCCCGCTGAAACTCAACCGCCATCCATTTCTTTTCCAGAGTGAAAAGGAAAGCATTCCGTTCTTCATGCAGGCTGACTGTACCGTGACCTCTCAGACTGGACCCAAGGCCTTCAAAATCCCCTTCTCCATCAGGCAGAGAATCTGTGCCACCTTCGACACTGCCAACGCCAAAGGCAAAGACTGGCAGCTTTTAGCACAGAAACTCCACATCGAGAGGTAATACAGAGCAATGAACCTGGCACACGCACAGTGTGTACTTACAGCCTTGGCAAGAAGCTATTTGAAAAACACTGTAGCGACTGTGCTGTCAGTTTGTACAACAACAACAAAGCAGGAGAAAGAAAGAATTAGTACCCAGAACCACTCAGAATGATTGCAGACACCATTAAATAGTAAAGGAAATGGGAAAAAAGCAATTACAAATACATTAAAAGCTACTTTTAAACATGTGCCTTCAGTTTTGTTCAATCACTGTTGGACTACCCGAGTCCTTAAGGCACTACCTATTGAGACGTCATTGTCGTGCCCAAAGGAAATAATTGTAGTGCCCCATGAGTGCATTGCCATAGAATGCAAAGTGATTGTCAAGAGGTGATTAATGCTGATTTCTTTAGCCAGAGAGCTCCCTCGCCCACAGAGACTGTAACTACTCTAGGTAGAAATGTGGAAAGACATTTTACTTTATTGCTTATTAATTTGGGGAGTTCATTTGTTCCTTTATCTTAGATTTTCCTCTAGTTACCTATGATTTTGCAGTATTATATCAGATGCTCTCCCTTAAAGATAGGATGCAGATGTAATTATTGATACAATAATGATGTTATTACATGGAGTGCCATAGTGTTACAAGGCCATGTCCATGTAATTACACAAGTTACTGTGTTAGAGGAGGAACCATTGGTTATTACCCAGTTATTACATTGTAATTAAATGGCTATCCATGCCCTGTAATATAAAGTGCTATAAATGTCTTTACAAAAAGGACAATTTTATCTTCAGTAACCTCATTCTAATATTATATCATGTTTTGTCTTAGCAATCTGGCCTACTTTGCCAAGCAGAAGAGCCCATCCGCGGTTATCCTAAACCTATGGGAGGCCCAGCACCAGGATACTGGAGATCTGGACTCACTGGCAAGCGCTCTAGAAGAAATTGGCAAAATCCATTCCAAAAGCCCAGACGGAAATGAGAGTCAATCTGAAAACACAGACTTGAGCTATGCAGCATAGCCAAAATCAAAAGAAAGCCACAGAGGACTCCAGAAGCTATCACTACAGCAGTGTCTGCCAAGTGCACGCTTCCGTCGATTCCAGAGGAATACAATTCTAGGAGTCACGGGGAGGGGGGAGAAGGAAAATCTTTGAATGGGACACAAAAATGATGTTTTCTGTCAGATCAGGAGCGTTTCAGAGCCAGTCATAGGAATAGCTTGGAACAGTTGACACCAGAATGTTATATAGTCAAGTCTTGTCTATAGATTTCTGTGATTTTTTTTTTCTTCTTATCCAAATAAGCTACTTGGGTACTTGTATGTGTTTAGGTCCCAGGGGCTACAGCTATTCGCTTGACTATTCTACTGAAGACCACCATGTGTTGTCATTGCTGGGAAGAAATATCAAGCACACGGCACAGTGTGTTTTTGCACCAACACCAATGCTGGTCACTGACCTCACAAACACAACATCTGGCTTTCCCAATGAAACAGAAATGTGTTCCTTTCCATTAATATGTCCTATAGGTCAAAGTTTTGCTGTGTTTCCATAACACACATCCTTTTCTACACAGTCTTATTGAAAATACCACTGGGATACCATTGGGGTTTGAAGTAACTCTATGGAATCATTAGCAGAGCAGACCACAGAATTAGAGGCAATTGCAACACAGTGGATTTGGATCCAATATTGGTCCTGATGTTTTCACTGATATGGTACTGCAGAGGATTGTGTGTTGGTTCCAAAATCTAAAGTTATAAATGTAGTGCTATTCTACCAAGTGCCTACCATTGTAGCCCTTGTTCTACCATTGTTTATTAATGCAGACATTGTCATATAGCGGAACAACGCAATGGGCACTGGTAGTGCAAGGGTATGGAGTCATTGGTAGAATGCTACCACAGTGGTTACATTTTCATATCCTATCAATCGTAATGTTCTGGACCATCCAATACACTAGTAGTGCATTCCAGTACCATAGTGCCATTTCAGTATGATTTAAATGGTGCATTTTGTTCAGCATACTTCATTTTCAAATGGGGCCAGCCCATCTTTTTAATTCTTTTGTTTGTAAACTTTAGATGTAAGTGGCCTGTATAAAACATGCATGGTGTGTCCGAGTAACCTTAGGTGTGTCTAAATAAGCTTCTTGTCAAACCTTCATTGACTCAAACAGCTGAGCAATGGTGAGTGATGTCCACATTTAAATTAGTGTCAATTTCCCATTGGTGGGTTTTGAGTTGCTTCGATCATCTTTGCTGTGTTTGTATGACATGCAACATTAGCATTATTTCAGTGTATTTAACATGGTTAATGCTTCCAAACTCAATCAGGCGAAATTTAAATGTGATCATTTTGAGCCGGTATGTTTCTTGTGAAAAGCACCTGCAATGTGATCGACTAGTCTGGGAATCACTCTACGGTTTGTCAAGCTGAAAAGCCTTTGTGTCGGTGTGAATGTCACATATGTGACACAAAACAAGTTGCTATTTTGTTAAGTATCTCTGCTTTACAGCCTCCCTCCACCCTGGATGTTGTACAATTTGCATCCATTTCTTCATTTTGGTACCTGCTCTAAATAGTACCATGATGAATGCATTAGTCTTTAAGGGTTACTACACATCATTCCTATAGAAACCTTGCCTGTAATTGTGCTGTATTTTGAGGTTGTTGTCTTACAGGTGATTGGCAGTTATTCGCAAGAGTTTCTCTTTCTGCCTCAGTCGTGCAGGTAGGCATTGTATTTCCTTTGCGAATTGCCTTTATAGACTAACAAAGAATGAATGGTGCGTGCACAACTCCAGGTAGGATTGAGGCAGGATCCTACTGTTCATTATTTTACAGAAATCCAGGCTCCCTGTTTGCCATGCAGATGGTAAGTGAATGTACATGTAAAAGATGTATGGGTGGTAAAACAAACTTAAACACTCAAAGCAGAACATTCCAATAATCCAGTTAGTTATCAAAATCTGTGTATTAGTAATCATTTCAGTGTAATGTGTGAACTGTCCAGCAGGTGGAGTTGGTGTAAATACCTATCAGAATGGTGGCTTTAAAGTGGTGCTCGGACATTTTTCATGTTATAATAGTCTTTCAAAATTCTAAAGTATAACTTTATCTTGGTTGTAAAATCAGCCTGATACCCCATATAATGAACTTTAAAAGATAGAAACACTCTTCTGCACAGCAGAATTGTGATATTTATTTCAGATGACATTTATGCACTGGTGTTCTTAAATTGTGTTATTTAATAAAATAAGAGCATAGTCATTTTTGGCAACAGAATATATGTCAAGCAGTGCTTTTCCAAAGATTTGAATATTTGTCCCTGCATTATATTGAATTATGTTCATGGTAATACAATCATGAATCTGACGTATTCCCCTACTTTAAATATTACCAGGAACATGCTATTGTAAGCTTGTACCTTATACTTTTCAACATCTTCATTGGAGCATCATGTTAATTGTACTCTGTGTTGTAGAGGCTTTGCTACCTAATGCAATCATTTTCAATGTATTCTTTGCTTCTGACCAGCAGCTGATCGAATGTGGCCAGTGCAGAGATATCCAGGGTAACACAAATCACAGCAGATAAAACAAGTGTCAGTTATATGCAGACTTGTAGTCGAGTCATCAGGGTCAGAGTCAGAGACTTCGAGTCTCGAATCCAAGTCCAAGTCCTTGAAACAAACTCAAATCAATTTCCATTAAACTAGTGGTAGTAGTGGAGGAACAGTTTACCTAATGGACGCTGTCTGATATCCGTCTGGAAAAATGCACAAATAAGAAAAAACATGATTTCAATTTATTTTTTCTAGCTAGATTTTTCTATTCGCATACCTTTTTCAACTTGGCTGTCACTATCTTCTTTTCTTTTCTAATTGGAATACTGTTTGAATGTACCTGAAGTTCATAGATAAGCTTCAAGTTCCAGTTTGTGGACGTTGTTTTTCACTTTGATAGAAGCTGTGATCTGGATTATAGTATCTACTTTGACTTCAATTCGGGTAAAATCTGATTTAGACATTGCCGGAACTGTATATATACTGTGTTCTTAAATAGTACATTTTTGTATTATTTGTTTTGCAAAACAGATACATTATGTTTCACTTTCATTGCATTTGCATTTTTATTAAGTCTGTAATACAATAACGCATTTACGAGACTGTGCTTCAGTTCATTTGATTTTAGATAACAGTGTATTTTTTATCTTTTCTCTTTTACATAAAAACATATTATATGTATTTCCCCTTTGTGTAGGTTCATAATGGAATAAAAAATGAAGTTCATACAGAGATTTCTAGGTAGACGCTGCTTTATAATACTGTATAATGCATCCGGTACATGCTAGAGCTGTGGAAATGAAAAGCGGACCTCTCGTTTTTCAGGTTGGGTCGGTTTTATTATTTTGGACCCATGAAGACCTCTACTTCATGGACAATCTGGTCATGTGATGCTTTCCTATTGTTGACTTTAGATTCTAGTATCTCCACCTCGCTCAATCACAACATGTCATCAGCTCAGCAGGACAGAACCGACTCATAAATAAAGTGGCGAAACCTGTTGCATAATTAACAGCTTTCATGATGTTTCAATGAAGACCCCAATCAACTCAGTTTTATATAAAATAAATGTCAAAGTAGCAAGCCTTATTATACAATTAAAACAGTTCGGCACTAATGGCTACATACTGTATACAAAATATTCCCTAACAGAGCTCTCTCAAGCTGTTTTCAATAGTCTTGTACGAGGTGTGAAATTGAAGGTGTGCTCCTTCATTAGTGAGGCCAAGAAAGTTGTAGCATGTCTAACTGTATTAAAGAGAGCTCCAAAGTCACTTTTTCATTCACCTGGTTATGTGGCTGTTAGAACTGCCGCTATCCTGAAGTTTAGACAGAAAGTTTCAACATCCTCCCACGACACTACCTGAATTCAATTTGGTTAGTTCCATCCATCTAACTTCTAAATGTTTAAAATTCACAGAAACAGTTTAATTCTGGAGATTCCTTAAAGCAACTTCAGATTGATGATGTTTCTCTATAGATAGCTGTATTATATATATATATATATATATATATATATATATATATATATATATATATATATATATATATATATATACGCTAATATTCAGTACCTGTACCAGAGTTTACCAAGAGAATACTAAGTTAAAGTCAGAAATATATTCCTATACAGTAGAGGGATACGCCTATGACATATTGTGTTCATTATATTGTTTGCATTAATATTTTGATTGTTATATCCAAATTCACGTTTTAAAAGAGAATACAGAGAGCAAATTAAAGTCAGAAATATATTCAAATACAGTAGGCGATTACGCTGTGATATATTGTGTTAAATATTTTGTTCGGATAATTAATTTCCTTGATTAATAGTGTATAGATCGCCGGAGTCCATTAGAGGCATTTAAAACTGTTATGGGATGTGGTGTAAAGGGGAATCAGGAGGTCTGTGAATTGAACTGGAGAAATGGCATTTGTTACTTTGCCGGTCCACAGTTAGTTTAAGTATAATGAATGTGATCACAATTCTTATATATATAATTCCTGTTTGTATAAGCAGTTAGCACCCAGCTGTCGTTTTGGATTTTGGCCAAAAAATAAATATTTGGGAGGTCTGTGTTCAAAATTAAGTTTCCATTTAACCCTTAGTGTTTAAGTAAAAGTACTTAATTGGCAGGTATTCAGTAAATCCATTAATTAATGTGTTGATTTCAAAACAAGAAATGCTGTCCTCCCTCATGTTTACAATTGAGTACCAATCAATGCCAATTAAGTTCTGCATTGATTGTTTTAAAAGCCGATTGGAAGATTTTTTTTCCTCCCATCCGGGGCGCTGGCATTTCTACTGGTGTACCGAGGCTGTAAACTGGCTTTCCATGCCATTCATTCCGCTCCAAGTATCACATTGTTCTTCAGTGATGCAGACAGCACCAGCTTAAAGAATGTAAAAGATGTCTGTTTGTTTGTTTTTTGTGTGCTAATCCTGACTTCAGTTGTATGGTTACCCTTTATTTAGTGCTGTTTATTAGTCCATTAACCAAGAACAAAGAAAACGCCATACATTGTACTATAGGCACTGCTGCTGTGAAATTATTACGCAACATAACTGCTTGTATTTCTGTTACATGCAATTTTCTGTTAGCATGTCTATCTATTTTGCTTTTTTGGAGTACCCTTGGGGGACACAGAAAACATACAAACCCCAATATTTATCAAATGTGCGTTTTTAAGTACTGTCCGCACACACACGCATCTTAGAACTGTTGCACACACACACATTGATGCTGATTTAGCATTCGCACTTGGAATCTTCACAGGCACAGTTTTAAGTAATTGGTGTTAATGGAATTTGCATTTGAACCACCCCCAAATTACCCATACATGGTACGTTTATCCTTCATAAATGCCTGAGAGTGTTTGTAAAAATATTCAAATATCTATAAAGAACAGTGGACAGCAAAAAAATAACATTTTCTGATGCAGATATACCATAGTCTTGGTATGTCAGAAGTTCATGCATGGAAATACCTATAGATAGATAAAATAGATACAAAACAATATTCGTGTATGCACATTTGATAGGCAATTTGCAGACAATACGGGGGCACCCTATATCCAAAATGCTAGCACTGTCCAAACTATAGTTTTCTATATTGGCTGGCAGTTATTTTAAACACATTCTCAGCCAAGTATAGCAGACAGTGTCTGGAGTTTTCATTGCTACTGGTTGATGGGTGAAATCAGAATGGCAGGGTGTCAGCTATCATAAGAAAAGTCATGGTACCTCCCTTATAAAAGTCTTGGTACCTCCTTTATAAAAGTTTCCCATGGTAATTTACAGAGTTTTCCTGGTTATATTATTAATTTGCTTTAGTTTACTGTGGTTTGCCATGTTTTTGAATATGCTTTACAGTGGGTTTTACAGTGCTTAGTAATGCATTGCCATGCTTTCTCACTATACTTTATTACACTTTGCTGTGCTTTTACTATGGGGAACTTTTACAAGGGCTACAGATCCTAATGAGAAAAATCTGTGGCAAATTGATGTCCTAAAATGAGTAACAATCCCAATTTGTAAAGTGTCAGCTGATGTGAAAATTGAACTCAAAAGCTTGTTAAAAATCAATAGTGTTATGAGTGTAAATACGATTTATTTAAAGAAGTACAAATAAATACTCAAAACTGTTTTTATCTAATAAACCCTTTCCTGAAAAAAACTGTCCAATGATCCTTTCTCTTTTCTACCTATGGAAAGTTTGGCAGCTATTTGATATAGAGGATTTTAAAAATAATAATAAATGCTACAGTAATATTTTATTGTTATTATGATGTGGTAACAGCACCCTCTGGTGGACTCTGCTGAATATATCAGTTTGCAGAATTGTGTTCTATTGAAATGAAACTCAGGCTTACCACAAACCATGTAAAAACACATACTGTAAATACAATTGAATAGCATGAACCTTCTGATGCTCTTCACCAAACTGAATGACAATAGATTTATATAGCAACATTGTCATTATTTCACTTCTTTAACTTCAGCTGCCAAACAAAAAGCGACATTTAGAAGATTAAGGGCTAGGTGTACTCAAGTGTTTTGCCTGTCATAACAGTTGCAAACGAGTTTTGGGTGAAATGTACTAAACAAGCGCAATGCTATTTCCGACTTTTTATGGAATTCTTTGTGGCAGCAGTTTCCGTTTGCAGTTCAATAGTAGATGAATATGATAAACAATTTCTGGTTTCCCCAACATGTTGGGAGCAATAGACTTCACACATGTGCCGCTAACCCCTCCAGCCCATCTTGGTACACCTACCCCAAATCATCTGTAATCTTTTAGACTCAATACATTCAATAAAAAAGGGGTACTAATTAAAAAACGTGCTCAATATTTAGGTCAAACAGATAACTGCAACTTGATTGAGAACTTTCAAATCCAAGCAATTATACTTAGACAAGTACATACTAGAAATAGTATTGCTGAAGCGACTGGGGAAGACAGGGGCTGCAGAGGATTTTCACAGAATGACATCCATCAATCACGCACTAAACCTCAGTCAGTGAATGCAGGAAGTGATGGAGTACAATTTGAAAAACAACTGTTAGATTTAGACCTGAAGTGTTACAGTCAGACAGTTTGTGCTATTGAATTTGAAATACAGTACTGGTATGTGCAGGCCAGATTCACAAGACTGCAGAGTCGCTTTCCATTTTCAGAATGCAGATGGATGCTTTTTATCATTGTCTCCAGGTTTCAGGTTGAAACAGTGGGTTAGTTTATCTTTTTATTTTCTGTAATATCTTTCCCAAAGAACACAGAAATATAAAAAAAAGCTAAATAACATTTAAACCGCTCAGAATAAGTGCAAACAGGCAAGGTAACAAAACAGGAAAAAAGTTTTTAAATGGAATTTGATGCTATTTACTCTTTACATCTGCTATACAATTCTTAAATTAAAAAAAATGAATAGCAATTATAATAGGAAAAAAAAGTTATGAAATAATTAGCCCAGGAGATTTATTTTATTATCAGTGTTGACCTGCATTTTAGCACTTATAATGTAAGATCTGGATGCTTGAATATTGTGAATGCATTAATAAAAGCTACAGTGATTTCTATTAAAAGGATGTTGTAGTGAACATTGTAGTGAAAATAAAAATATGTATTTCACCTTTTCAATGAAAATTGCTGTAGTCAGAAGAGATTGGTTTGATTTTTGAAGGCTACAGCTTTACTGTTTTACGGTGTTTGCAATCCTTTTGAGTGGTTTGAATTCACATGCACACTGTGGAATGGTACATTACAACTATAATAAAGCCGTGCAAGATAGATAGTAAAGATGTACTAACATTCACAACTATTACCTGCTTTCTTGTGTTATTTTTATTTATTTCATTACTCTAAGACTTTTTACTCGTCAACAGAGTCCAACTTTCCTTTTCTGTGTATTCTTTTACGCAAACAGACTTAATGATCGAACAACAATATGCTACTCAAATACCGGTACCTAGTTTAAACTCCCGTCTGAAACTATATATCCCCAAACTCCCATCTGAAACTATATATCCCAGCCAGATCCAGTAGGTGGCAGTGTTGCACTTTTTTCTGTGTGCCTAACACTACAAAAGTCAAATAGACTTCAGCAGGCTTTAAAAATATTACTTGAGTCATGGATAGACTATTGTAATCGATAGAAAAGATGTGAATCTGAATTTATTAGATTAAACGTTTTACAAGGTTGTGTAATCTTTAAACGATATACATTTTCAATTTAAAAATGTGATTTAATATTGATGTGTATTTTACTTTAGCTTTATTCTTGAATGTCCTGCATGCGTTGACAGGCAGTGTCACAGTAAGGTACATTAATTATTAATTCAGAGCACAAACCTGCAAAGACCAGCAGGGAGCAGGGCACAGAGGAATTGTTATGGGTGGGTAGCAGGCTGTGTCACAAGGAAGAAGGGACTCTGCATTTCAGTCTAAGGGACAGGATTGAGGAACAAGGAAAAGTACCAATGTACATTATAACACCAGTGTATTTCCCACAACAAAAACTAAACATTAGCGGCCATGGCAACACAAAGGGCAGTGGATCTAAGCAGGTACCAGTTTCTCATACCATTGTGGATTATTGTCCTACCCTTGGACAGAGCTGGTGCATTGGCATTTGATTTGCATTTTCCTTTTAAGTGAAATAAGACACATCTTGGCACTTGATGACCTGAACCCAAAGGTTTAAACAGCAGCATTTGGAGCATTATACAGTGCAGCAATGTAAGACTGGCCAGAGCCACGTCACCTTCTTGCTTCAATGTGGGAGTCTTCCTTGAGTTTCACAGGATCACACTGTTCCACCAGCACGGAGAAAAGAGGCTGTTCAGAATGACTAGCTCTGTGTGTGTATGCATGTCTTTATATTACACCCCAGCAGCCCTTTATACTTATTATTGAGTTGCTTTTGCTATTGGCGCCAATCCCCATTTCAGAACAGCTGTTCCTTCTCTTGGATAATGCTTTAAATATAACTTCACTAGCTATTTAGCTCACAAATGCATACTTGTATTATTTTACCTATACATAAGATAACATAAGATATAAAGGCAACACCCCTACAGCATTGTCCATACACTTACCAACACTAATCCAAATACACTTCTCTAGGTGTGGCTTGCTTTCTGAAGAGTAGGCGGCTTCAAATAACATTCATATATTGTTTTATTCAGGAGCTGCTCTTCAGCTGTAGTTGCAGCCATATACATATGCGACCTAGGATAGTGTCTTACTAAAGTAAGAGCCCGCACCATCTGGTGCAAAACCGTATTGCCAGCAATGCAAAAATATATTTGATTCTTAATACCTGTTGAGCAGATGGTGCTGACTCTTCTTTAAAGGCGTTATATAGCTTGGACAGCCAACTAGAGCAGAGGAGCGCTTCTGATCTCAGTGCAAAGCACCTTCAAATATAGCAAAAAGAAAGCAAGAAAGAAAGAACATTGAAGCCTTGCAATAAGGAAATGTAAAACAAACAATTAGAATGACTTTGGAAATACTTACTCTTTCATGTACCTGGTGTTTTACATATTTTACTGTGAGAAAAAAACTAAAGACTAACATGTCCTGTTAGGTGTCTGCTTAGTATAAGATTGGCATTATTAGATCAAATGAATATTTGATCTAATGAATTATTAGATCATGCAACAGTCTCTTGACACGGGGGTTGTACCGACAGACTGGAAAATAGCAAACGTAATACCGATCCACAAAAAGGGAGACAAAACCGAACCAGGTAACTACAGACCAGTAAGCCTGACTTCTATTATATGTAAACTTATGGAAACTACAATAAGATCCAAAATGGAAAATTACCTATATGGTAACAATATCCTAACAAGATGCTCAGATATATTGTGAGAAGTGTTGAATTTAAATCAAAGGAAGTAATGTTAAAACTCTACAATGCATTAGTAAGACCTCACCTAGAATATTGTGTTCAGTTCTGGTCACCTTGTTACAAAAAGGATATTGCTGCTCTAAAAAGAGTGCAAAGAAGAGCAACCAGAATTATCCTGGGTTTAAAAGGCATGTCGTATGCAGACAGGCTAAAAGAATTGAATTTATTCAGTCTTGAACAAAGAAGACTACGCGTCGATCTGATTCAAACATTCAAAATCCTAAAAGGTATAGACAATGTCAACCCAGGGGACTTCTTTGACCTGAAAAAAGAAACAAGGACCAGGGGTCACAAATGGAGATTAGATAAAGGGGCATTCAGAACAGAAAATAGGAGGCACTTTTTTACACAGAGAATTGTGGGAGTCTGGAACCAACTCCCCAGTAATGTTGTTGAAGCTGACACCCTGGGATCCTTCAAGAAGCTGCTTGATGAGATCTGGGATCAATAAGCTACTAACAACCAAATGAGCAAGATGGGCTGAATGGCCTCTCGTTTATAAACTTTCTTATGTTCTTATGTTCTTATGACTAGACCCACTGCATTATAGAGATATAAAGAAATAAAAATACATTTTTTGGCAAAGCATGGCCACACTAGTGCCTTGTATGACTGTACATTCAGAATGTTGTGCAGTGCCCATAAAGGAAACCCAACAAAATAAATATTAAAATGCTGGGCTGCAACAGCTTTTACCACTGAACATATATGCCTGCCAGGCAGCTGTGTCTTATATTGTACGATTATGGACATTGTGGATGTTTAAAGTACAGTTGAATTTGCAAATATATATGACTGCAGCCTTTTGAAAATAAATGTACAGTTAAAAAAATGAAAAAATGTGATTCTTTTCAGTAAATACGCATTTTTATTTATCCTCTCAAGCTCAAAGTAAGTTTAGGAGTCAGGCAATGGCAGATTTAGAGAACAATGACACAAGAACCCAGAATCATTCAGGTGTATTACAGACACCATCATGTAAAACAGCAACTAAAATGATGCTCCTCAGCAAAACGCTACATTGCAAATGGAACATGTTAATGTAGCAATGATGTAAAAATGGAAGTAATATAACCATGCTCAAATAAAGTGTTCCAATCCAACTTTAAAAAACACACACAAATAACTCAAACCTTTATAATATATTATTATTATTATTATTATTATTATTATTATTATTATTATTATTATTATTTATGAACAGGGTGTATCTATAAGCTAATGGACAATATCATAATTTCTATATAATTGCTTTTTATAAGTTAATTTACCAACCTTCAACATTTCCCTGACAGCATAATATATTGACCATCTTCTTGTTCAGCCTACAGATCAACAATCCAAATTACATATTTCAAAGTAAATATCAGAAAAGAAAAATCTGAGTCAATGTGTTCATACCTGTTTCACCTAATTGTGCTGTATGATGTACGGCCACAAGGTGTCACAATTGCACAATTGAAAATGACCCGCATTACTGGATTTGCAGAGAATTCAAGATTACTACATATGTGAAATGTTTCTAGGACACATTAAAGTGATTGTAGCTAAAACAATAATTACATAAATGTTCCCCCTAGATGCACATCCACTCACTCTATAAGTCTAAAATGTGTAGTTTTGAAAGAAACGCATGTCTAGCATTTTTTTTTTTGTAATTTGAGACATATGATATCAGATACAATACTTGGTTAAAGACATATCTGTTTGAAGACCTTGCTTTCAGGTAGTGCTGCACTTCCTTGGTCATTTGACCTGGAAAGTGAGCATGATCTCTACTCTTCAGGGCCTTCTTTCCTGTCAATAACCAATGAGCAACAAATGACTGACATGCTTCTCAGCCAGTAAGAGGCCTTGTCCCCAGATATCACCTTGGTAATGAAGCAGTAACCGAGTTCCTGGAAAGCAAAGCAACCAAACTGAGAACTTTCTGTAATCTAGTGCAGTACAAGATGTCATGTTTTATGATGAAAATACATTTTTGCTATAACATGTGTGTCTTTGAAAACTGCACATTTGAGACCTATATAGTAGAATTATTTTACTAACTACAATCACTTTTTCAATTTCAAAAAATGGTAATTTGTTGCGGTATTGGGTACTGGGTTTAATTTGACTATGTTGTTTCTGTGTCTGCCATATTCCAAAACACTAATGTTTAATTATATCTGCTTTCTGAATTTTAAAAGACTATTCAAACATTAAAAAGCCAATAAACATGTTTATATAGAAATAAATGGTTCAGAACAGCCAAGTTAATTAAAATAATGAATTATTTGATAAGCCTTCGCTCATAAGCCATTGGCAATTGGCTGAGTCATTCAGTGCCTAGCACCATTCTTTTGCCAAACGTCTGCAATAATTTCCACCGCAGATTATTGTTTCCCTTCAGCACTGTTATTTTAGTGTTGACTACATTTAGTCAACAGTGGGAAGAGTAAACACGTCTTATCATAAAGGTGTGATTAAAAAACCACAGCCGGTTTGCCACTCCCTGTTCCCAGAGGTGATGCAACACTCATTTGTGTCACTTCCTCGCTCTACTTTGCTCCTGTATCAATACATTTGAGGGTGCCCAGAAGACCAGGGTCATTCCAGAATCTGTGTTATTACTACAATGGCGTGTTTTCATTTAAATGAAATGCTTTAATAAAGATTTTAACAGAACAATTTACATTTTTACAGCATTAAAATACTTGCTTTGTTTAACAGAAGTACAGTCTTTGTTTTGTGCTTATTATTATTATTATTATTATTATTATTATTTATTTCTTAGCAGACGCCCTTATCCAGGGCGACTTACAATCGTAAGCAAAAACATTTCAAGCGTTACAATACAAGTAATACAATAAGAGCAAGAAATACAATAACTTTTGTTCAAGTAAAGTACAAGTTTGACAAACCACAATTCAATAATACAGCAGGTAATAGTGATAGTTACATCAGGATATGATTAAATAGTGATAGTTACATCAGGATGTGATTAAATACAAAGTACTACAGGTTAAAAACTTGGCAGATTACAGTATTCTGAAGTACAGGATTAAATGCAGTAAAATAGGGGCTGATAAGAGCAAAATAAAGCACATTTACATGAAGGGCGATAGTGTCCCAGGATACAAACAGAGGAGTTCTACAGGTGCTCTTTGAAGAGGTGAGTCTTAAGGAGGCGCCGGAATGTGGTCAGGGACTGGGCAGTCCTGACATCTGTAGGAAGGTCATTCCACCACTGCGGAGCAAGGGTGGAGAAGGAGCGGGCTTTGGAGGCAGGGGAGCGTAGCGGTGGTAGAGCTAGTCTTCTAGTGCAGGCGGAGCGGAGAGGTCGAGTGGGGGTGTAGGGAGAGATGAGGGTCTGGAGGTAGCTGGGTGCAGACTGGTCAAGGCATCTGTAGGCTAGTACAAGAGTCTTGAACTGGATGCGAGCGGTGATCGGGAGCCAGTGGAGCGAGCGGAGTAGTGGAGTAGCGTGGGCGAAGCGAGGCAGAGAGAACACTAGGCGGGCAGCAGAGTTCTGGATGAGCTGGAGCGGACGGGTGGCGGACGCAGGGAGGCCAGCCAGGAGGGAGTTGCAGTAGTCTAGGCGGGAGAGTACCAGGGCCTGGACCAGGAGCTGGGTAGCATAGTTGGTGAGGAAGGGTCGGATTCTTCGGATGTTGCTCAGGAAGAATCGGCAAGTGCGTGCCAGAGTGGAGATGTGCTGGGAATAAGAGAGGCAGGGGTCCAGGGTGACTCCAAGGTTCTTAGCTGAGGAAGAGAGTGTGGTAGATTCCAGAGGAACAGAGATGGAGAGATCAGAGGAGGGGGAGGAGGAGGGAAAGAAAAGGAGGTCAGATTTAGAGAGGTTGAGTTTGAGGTGATGCGAGTGCATCCAGGAGGAAATAGCAGACAGACAGGTAGAGATACGGGAGGAGATGGTGGAGTCAGAGGTGGGGAAGGAGAGGAAAATCTGAGCATCATCAGCATAGAAATGGTATGAGAAACCATAGGATGCGATGAGGGGGCCCAGGGAGCGGGTGTAGAGAGAGAACAGGAGAGGACCCAAGACTGACCCTTGGGGGACTCCAGTTAAGAGAGGGTGAGGTGTGGAGGTTGCTCCACGCCAGGTTACCTGGTAAGTGCGGTTGGAGAGGTAGGAGGAGGACCAGGCCAGAGCAGTGCCAGAGATCCCCAGGTCAGCAAGAGATGATAGTAGAATAGAGTGATCAACAGTGTCAAAGGCAGCAGAGAGGTCGAGGAGAATTAGGACAGAGGAGAGAGAGGCAGCTCGGGCACATTTAAGTGAGTTGGTGACAGACAGGAGGGCGGTTTCAGTAGAGTGAGCAGAGCGGAAGCCAGATTGGAGAGGGTCAAGCAGAGAGTGGTTGGACAGGAAAGCAGAGAGCTGGCAGTGTACAGTCCGCTCGAGGGTTTTGGAGAGGAAGGGTAGGAGGGAGACAAGACGGTAGCTCTGGAGGGAGTTGGGGTCGAGGGTAGGTTTTTTGAGGAGGGGAGTGATCGAGGCTTTTTTGAAGGCAGAGGGGAAGATACCAGAAAGTAGAGAGGTGTTGAGGAGGGAGGAGATGAAGGGGAGTAGAGCAGGAGCAGCAGCTTGAAAGAGGTGAGTGGGGAGGGGGTCCAAGGCACACGTGGTGGGTTTGTGACCCTGGAGCAGGGAGGAGAGGTCAGAGTCTGAGAGGGGCAAGAAGGTGGAGAAGGAGGGTGAGTAAGTAGGGGTTGCAGTGGGTGTAGGAGTTGGAGCGGGAGGGGGTGCGGGGGAGGGAGAGGTGTTAAAGAGTTTGCGGATATCTGACATTTTAGAAGAGAAGAAGGAGGCAAAGTCATCAGGGGAGATAGAGGAGGGAGGAGGAGGGGGGGAGGGTTAAGGAGGGAGGAGAAGGTAGAGAATAGTTTACGTGGGTTGTTAGTGGAGGCTTGGATTACAGATTGGAAATAAGCACATTTAGCAGAGGAGAGAGTAGAGGAGAAGGAGGAGAGGAGAGTGCGGTAAAGGTCTAGGGCAGCAGGGAGTTTGGTTCTCTTCCATTTCTTTTCAGCAGATCGCAGTGTGATTCTTGCCGAGCGGAGCGCAGAGGAGAGCCAGGGATGGGGAGGGGAGGGGCGAGCAGGACGGGAGGAGAGGGGACAGAGGGAGTCGAGGGAGGAGGTGAGTGAGGAGAAAAGGGTGGAGGTAGCAGAGTCTACGGAGAGTTGTGAAAAGGAGTCGATAGGAGGGAGGTGAGAGAGAGCAGTGGAGGCAAGGACAGAGGGGGAGAGAGAGC